>NC_136060.1:385241392-385876392 GCF_964261635.1 Lissotriton helveticus
CTTACGTGATAACAAAAAAAAGGTTTCGAAGTCCTAGTGAGAGAGGCTCCGCTCCCATGTTGGTGCCCCAGAGTAAAGTATTTGTTTTGGCCAAATTAGGTGCTTCCACACAGACTGTGTGAATTACACTTTATGGTTTGTGGCAAAGTGTATACTTGATGCAGGAGGAGTGGATTGGTTATGGCTGCAAGCCAACAATCATGGCTACAGGCCTGATCTCTTTAATATGAAAAGTTATGATACATTAGACCTTATGTATTCATTGTGAAAATCATTTGTTAAAGTGGATAGGCATTTATGTCTGAATGGGTATTATTCTATTTCATAGCCTACAGTGTTTTCTTGCATGGAATCTCACAGATTACCGTAATAGGCAGAGCTTTGAGTTTGGCCACTCATGCTGAAAAACCCTGGGGGTTTCACTGTGATGGTTCTTGTTAAAACCTATTGAGGGATTGTATATTGTTTTGCAAGTAGTATTTGTCTACATATTTGTAATTTTATAACTGTAGACAGGGTGGCTGTCAGTTTGTATGCACTTGAATAGGCCGGTGATTGTGGAAAGAGGAAACTCAACGTTGAAAGGCAAGGCTGCATCAGTTTATTGGGAAATGCATGCCAGATTTTATAGGATTGATCTTTTTATTATGAAACGTATGACAATGGCAGTAGGCCTGACCAACTTATTGTCAAAGCTTGCTTTAATGACAATAGACTTTTAAGGATGGAATGTTATTACACTGGGCTAAAGCCTGTAGAAGGTACTTTGTTGCATGGAATTTCACAGATTACTGTAGTTTTGGTGATCTACTCGAACAAACTGTCGTGTATGGAAGATATGCACTACAATAATCCTTAATAGGCTCTTTTAGTAGAAATAGTATAACACCTTGCCAACTGAATTTTGTATACATATGTACATTTATAACTGTATGCCAATGGTTGCCTTTTGAAAAGCTCAGTACAATGGGGTTAAGCTGGTTATGATGACAAGCCAATGACAGGCTGTATGCCTGATTGTTTATTATGTAAAGATACGATAAAGGCAGTAGGCCTGACATATTTAATGTGAAAAGCATATGTTAAAGTCAATAGGCTTGTACGGGTGGATTGTTGTTACTCTAAATTAAAGCCTACAGATAGCATTGTGTTACATGGAATCTCATGGAGTACCTTAGTAGGCAATGGTTTTGATGTTGGTTACTCTCCTGACAAACCATGAGTAAAGAAGTTTTGCACTGTGAGAATCCTCGTTAATCACTACTAGGAGAGATACTATTTTACCTTCCCAACAGTAATGTTGTATACATTTGCAATTTTAGGACTGTATGCTTGATGATTGTCATGTGTGGAAGCGTATGCAGAGTACAGGAGACTCAGCTGGTTATGATCATAAGCCACTGATAACTACTACAGCCCTGATTGGTTCATTAGGAAAAAATATTTCTGTTGAAATAGGTCTGATAATTTTAGTAGGGAAGGTGATGAACAACACATTAGGCTTGACAAACTGATTGTGAAAAGCATACAATAAAATTAACAGGCATGTTAAGGTCGGATTTCTCTGTAATAAAGCCTACAGCTAGGTATTGTGTTACAAAAAATGTAAGATTAAATTTGTAGAAAATTATTTTGATGTTAGTCACTGCCTCTGACAACCCCTATGGGGGAGATTTGCATTTTAATAATTCACGCTAGAGACTCTTCTTAGGTGTCTGGCAGGATCTTGTAATTAAAAAATAAAAAACAAAATAAAACATTCATCCATATATCTAAATATACCTCCATATGTCTAAAGAGAGGGTCTTTGGGTCCACTCTGTTCTGCTAGTGGTCTATGAGCTGTCATTTACACTCTGTTTTTATCCATGACAATGAACTCCATGGGGTAATTGTTTAGTCTGCATCAGTCCTTGGCTCTTTTGCACTGTGAATGATGGCATTCTCCGATCATGTGTGTGCAACCACCTGAAAATGAGTGTGCTTGAATATCAAGGCTGGTTGGCTAGTCCTTTGGTTTTGATTTTCTCCGTTTATAGTTCCCCTTTCATTTCTTTGCTTCTCCTAGCTTCCTAAGAAATAACACAGCTCTCAAGGCATTGCTAGCAGGTTGCTTGCTTGACACTTATTTTATACGCAGTGCAATGGATTCAACATGGCCACTTCCTCTACACCAGGAGATCGAATGGAATGGAAGCGGTTTTTATAAAGCGCGATAGCTACCCTGAGGCGTCCTAGCACTGTGGCTGGCATGTGTGCTTGAGAAATAGAAATGACTTTATTTATTGAATAGTAGGGTTTTTAGCTTTTTTAGGAAAGATAACAGGTTGGGCTCTGATCGGAGGAGAAGGGGAAGGGAATTCCATAATCCTGCTGAGTTAAAGACAACGTTTGGCCCCCGCACCTGGCTCTCCGAATCTTGGGTACTGTGACTCGGAAGGCATGGCCGGATCTGAGCTGCCTGCTTGTGTGGTAGGGGGAGATCAGGGAGTGATTGATGGTGGCCCCCTTTCTCCAGAAGGCACGGTGTGCAATGCACATGATCTTAAATTCGATTCTTTTCCTGATTGGGAGCCAGTGGAGGTCTCTTAGTTCTGATGCTACTGAGAGACGACGAGGAGATCATTATGAAATGCCATTGTCTATAGTGTATCATTGTTTTACGACTGAAGGATGGCCAACATGTTGGATCGAAATGCAGTGGTCATACTTGAACTGTAAAACAATGACAGGCTATTTACAATACCTTTCCAAGACCAACACCCACTGCTATGTTTAGTTTTGGTATTGCAAACATATGCCAGCCATGTTCAGAAGGCAACATGTCTTCTTTTTTCTACTTGAATTCTTTTAATTTATCTTGCATGTGCTGTTGAATTTGTGTATATTTTATTGCAGATGTGTCAGAGGGTGAATGGAAGAAAGTTATTAGATTGAATGTGTGTGTGAGTGCATAGATGAGTGGCAAAGTGAATGTATGATGACTTATTGAGTGTCTACATCAGGGGTCTCCAATCAGTAGCTCCTGAGCTACTGTAGCTCTCCAGCTACCTATGATAGATCACCTGCGTGCAGTCCAGCTTATTAAATTGGAAAGCTTTTGCTTGGTTGAATTAATATATATACAAACAAAATTGAGATTATACAACACTAATAATATTAGTAGCTCCATCAGTGACAAAAAAGGCACCTTCATTCATAAGCTAAACCTATTGGCATTGCCAATGCCTGTTTATATTTTTGTGGACACTCCTTGGATTTATATACCTATTCCTCCACCCCTGCAAGTCAGCCCATGCCTCGGTCCATACCGCCAATGGTGTGCCCATCTGTCTAAGATTGATAACTTGTCGATTTGCGGCTTGTCACGGCTTGAAGAACAGCAACCGAAAATGCTCCTTTTATCTGAGGTCATCCCATCGCGACTAGTAATAAACAAAGGGGGGAGGGAGAGGGAGAAGTGGATTCTGTCTCCCATGACAATATTCATAAACAAAAGGAATCCACTAAATTGGGTTCGGTTGTCACTACAATGGTGAGGAGCAACCAGTGTTGTTTAAATACCCCTCACACACCAACAGGCCCCTTGGTGTCATGCTTCATCATCGGGCTCTTCGCAAACCTCTACGGGATGCGGCGTGCTACGACTCACGACTACGTAGGAGCACTGTAGGTGAATTATGTGCTGGTGTGTGTGGGTAGTAAAATGTGAGTGGTGAGGTGAAAGTGAAATATTAAAAAATACCTGGCTCGTAAGTACAGAAAAATTTATTAAGTCTTCGGCTGGTATCATTAAAAAGTGCGAGGGAGGTTGCTTTTTTTACTGATTAGGGTAAAACAACCATACTAGTGCGTCGACATGTGTCGGAGTAGAAAACTCCTTCTTCAGGACAAGGATGTGCACTACTTATCCTCACCTTACTCACATGTATGTAGATGTAAAAGTGTGCTCTACAAAAATAATTTTAGGTGAAAATTTACCTATCTGTTTTATTAAAGGTCATAAAGTCCGTTGCGCCCAATTGGCGATGAACTGAACTTATAGTAATGGGCCAAGTAGCCTCATGAGCCAGAAGCGTAGTATTGGGGGTTCCCGTTCTGCCCAGTGTGGCAACGGTTACTGCAAGGGCTAGTTGGCTCTCATCCCCTCAACGCGGCTCCGACGACGCAACCTCCCTCGCACTTTTTAATGATACCAGCCGAAGACTTAATACATTTTTCTGTACTTACGAGCCAGGTATTTTTTAAAATTTCACTTTCACCTCACCACTCACATTTTACTACCCACACACACCAGCACATAATTCACTTACAGTGCTCCTACGTAGTCGTGAGTCGTAGCACGCCGCCTCCCGTAGAGGTTTGCGAAGACCCCGATGATGAAGCATGACACCAAGGGGCCTGTTGGTGTGTGAGGGGTATTTAAACAACACTGGTTGCTCCTCACCATTGTAGTGACAACCGAACCCAATTTAGTGGATTCATCCCATCGCGACATCATGAGGCCCAGCCAATGTATTTATAAACACTGCAGCTAGTTCCATGACAGTTGGCAATTTTGGAAATGGAAATAAATCACCCAAATTAGTTAAGGAATCAATCACCACTAACCGAACAGTGTGTAAAATCAATAGTTTTTCTTGTGCAAAAGTCACTGTCCGTTGGAGAATCCTGGGGTTATTGTAGAATTCCTCCTTGAAAATCATATCAGGACCATGAATCATTCCCGGATGAAAAATAATCTTTTGTATACATTGGGTTTGATCAGGATCTTGTTCAAATTGTTGTTGAATATTTTTGCTCTATGACAAGAAAATCCGTACCTTCTTCTGCACTGTAAGCAAACTGGTAAGTGGGGGCGGCTGGCTCTGTGTATCCCGAAGTCTGTAGACCTGAGAGGGTGAATGCTTTTCTATGCCAATTAATTACCAGGTCGACTTTAAACCGGAAACTGAAATTAAGTAAAGAGAAACAACCATTTAGGATAGTGGTTTGAGCACTTCATTAATTTTAAGAAGCACAGATGTTGTAGTTAGTCCTTATTTTGACACCATTAACAGCATCTTCTCAATAGTGTCACCAGTTTGCAAGGACTTTTTAATGATCAACAGTTCTGCATTATAGTTAATGTAATTAACTTAGTATTTGACAGCCTACAAGTAGAATAAACCTCTAGAAACAATGCTCCACTAATTGGCTTCCTGTTACTTAGCGATAACATGGTTCCATTTGCCGAAGCTGACAAGCAGAAAGAAGAATCAAGACTGCCAAGAAAATATTGTGACAGAAGGCTAGTATATGTCAAAAAACAGGAATCTATCTATATTGTGCATTTTTAAATAGAGAGCTGATTTTGCATAGTGGGGCAAATCTCAAATCAATGTTAGGCATGAAATTAGAAGCCTGCACACGTCTTTCTACTAGGACATTGATTTAGAGTGCCGCAAGTGAATAGCCAGAAAATTAAAATAGTCCACACTTTGAATCACACCTCTAATGGCACTGCGCAAACGAAGCTCAAACCATCCTGCAAGAGTTCCCCTCACCCTTCTATCTATCCGTTCTTCCTTCCATCTATCTGTTCTTCCTTCCATATCCTTTCTTCTATCTGTTCTTCCTTCCATCTATCTGTTCTTCCTTCCATATCCTTTCTTCTATCTGTTCTTCCTTCCATCTATCTGTTCTTCCTTCCATATCCTTTCTTCTATCTGTTCTTCCTTCCATCTATCCTTTCCTCCTCCCATCTATCCTATCTCCCTTCCATCTATTCTGTCCCCTTTCCATCTATCTTTCTTCCTCCATCTATCCTTTCTTCCTTCCATCTATCCTTTCCTTCTTCCATCTATCCTTTCTTCCTCCATTTATCCTTTCTTCCTTCCATCTATTCTTTCCTCCTTCCATCTATCCTTTCCTCCCCATCTATCCTTTCTTCCTTCCATATATCTTTTCTTCCGTCCAAGCCCTTGTCCGATGTCACATGAGCGTCGTTCCGGCCTACCGGGGGCGTGGACTCTCCGTGGGTGATGCGGCCCCCGTATCGTTCTATCCACCGACAGGACAGGACCACCACTAGACAGGACCACCCTTGACAGAGTGGTCCTGTCCAGGGCCGAGGTGACACTGCTACGGCGCCGGTAGCAGCTGAACCATGCGGAGCCACAGGGGTCGGTGAACCGTCCTTGACCCGGAGGGGTAAGACCCCTCGCCCCTCCCCGGGCCCCTCTCATCCTCCGCCGCAGGCGGCTGCCTCGACGAGGGTGAGTTGGAGGTGGAATTGTCCCTGGCACCGCCTCATGGGTTGCTGAGCAATCTACGCATCATTCTGGGCCGCGGTTGGTGGAGGGCTTCGTGCCACTCCCCAGGACCATCTTGTTCCCCCGCGCGGATAGCTACCTCGGTGGAGGTCGGGTCAGCGCCGTTCCGGGGCCGGACCGGCTCCAGCCCCACTCCATTCTCCGCTCCGGTCCCCGGTGTGGGGCACCTGGGAGGACCCTGGTCCGGCGACGCCGGGAGGTACCGGCACTCCACCTCAGGCGGCGGACTCTACGGCTCCACGCAGGGGTCGTGCCGTGGATTCATCTTGGGACGCACCTTCTTCTCCGGAGGCAGCCTGTATTTTGGTGTCATCCTCCCCGGAGACGGGTCGCTGTGTGGTATCTTTTTCACCGGCGTCGAAGGGCGGTTCTACGCCCTTCCTGAGGCAGAGGTGTTCGTCAGAAGAGCGGCAGGTCCCTCATTCGTCTGCCCCTTCTGACTTCCAGGTCTGGCCCTTGCCCACCCCGCTTGGACTCGGGGACGGCCTCCTTAGTTTGCAGCCCTCGCTCACTGAGGAGCTACTTTCCCCACCGCGAGGCCCTACGGAGGCAGGTGCGTCCTTCGCTCACGCGGTGTCCACGGCTGTGGGCATCCTGCGCTTGGGTGACCCGGTGGCTCACTTTCCAGCAAACCATCTACTGGAGGTCCTCCACCAGAAGGTTCACTCCTTTCTTCCTTGACGGGGGCTTGGAGGCGTCCTGCCTCAGGGGATCCGGTGCCTCAGCATCTTCTGCACTGGCATCACCCGGTGCCGCGTGACCCGGCGTGCCTTTCCTTCCACCCTTCTGCCTACAGTGCACTTTTGCTGACTGCTCTTCCCTTCCTGCCGCCACTGCTGACTCAGCCATCCCGAGAGACCCGCTGGCTGGACTCTTGGGGGCGCAATATGTTCGCCTCGACCAGCGCTGCCCTGCGGGCCCTAAACACCTTATGTGTGCTGGCTCGGGCCTCCTCCTGTTTGTGGGACTTGGCTGAGTCTCTGGGATCTGCAGCATCCCTGGAGGGATTTGTGGCATCAGGTGTTGGATGGCCGGGAGCTGGCGGCGTTTATTCTCCATTCCGCCCTGGATATTTCAGAGATGTTAGGCCGGGCCATGGCTTCCTTGATCGCTCTCCGCCGCCATGCTTGGCTTCGGGATAGAGTATTCCCAGAGAATATTCGGGAGTGACTCCTTGATCTTCCGTTTGATGGTAGTATGTTGTTCCATGCCCCGGCCAACTCCGCCATCCAGAGGCTCCTGGCAGGGCTCCGTCCTCCTCCTTCGCCTTATCATCCTCCTCCTCCTCCATCCCCTCCTCAGTGATTCCTGAGTTGGGTTGAGCCTGGGCCTTCTTAGGTCGGTTGTTCTGACTGTGGATAGCGTTTTCGGGCCATTGCGTCCTTCTTGGGCCGTTATCTTTGTTGGCTGATGGACGGCCCGTTTGTTGATGATGTGTTGGAATTGTTGCGCAGACTTGGCCCTGAGCTTAGTCCTTCTGCTTGATGGGACTGCTTGTCAAGCCCTTCACAGCCGTGTTTTGTTTTACGTGGCTCTTTTGTTTGTTCCTCTGCTGCAGAAGTTCTTCCAAAGAGGCTTGTCGTACCCTAGGTTATATGGCTTGCGCTCCGCTGATGGGTTCTGGTCCCCTTTAGGTGCCTGTTCTCCATGGCATTTGTGTAGGTTGCTTTTGCTCCTTGAGGTAGTGTGCGCGGCCACTCGTAGTGTTGTGCCCGGGCATTTCCGCCTTTCCCTGCTCCTGCCTGAGGTCTGGGGCGCTCCTGTGTTCTCCTTTGCCAGGCGCCGCCTACTTGGCCTTCCTGGGGCCTCGGGCTGTTCTTCTTCTTGCTTCTGGCAGCTTGACTGCCAGCGCTGTTCTGGCTGGCAGGCTGCTCTCCTTCTGGAGTGGGTTCGCCTCCTTTTCCCTCGTTCCCTTGAGCCCTCTAGGCTTCTTCTTCCGCTTTTCCTGTCTTGTTATTGGGCGGAAGCTATGTTGCCTTGTGGGGGAGTGGGGTGCTTTGGTCTCTCCGCCCCTTGCCTTTGGTTCCTCTGCTGTGGGTGTACGAGCCTCTTCAGCCTTCTTTTTCCACCTACATCCCCTCGGGTCGGTAGGGTTCTGCTTGTACGGGATCCCCTTGCCTGGCAGGGATGAGGTTCTTCCTGGTCTACAGATCTGGTCCCCAGGGGGGGCCCTCTGTTCTGTATTGGCTGTTGGGGTCCTTTCACAGACCCTCCTTCCCAAGGGGTATTGCTAGGGTATCTATTCTACGTGAAGGAATCTGCGGCTAGTAGTCTCTATCAGATGTATGAGTTACTTACCTTCGGTAACAATGTATCTGGTAGAGAGGATTCTAGCTGCAGATTCCTTCATGGCCTGCCCTTGCTCCCCTATTCTGCGAGGACCCTTGGGTTGGTCTTTGGTACTTGCCTCCCGGTGGGGGTCTGTGTCTCCTGTGAGTGCCTTCCTTGTTCTTGACGGGTGGCTCCGTCTGGGGGCGGTTCATTCCTCCTTGGTTCTTGGAGGGTGGGGTTCTGGTGTCCTGCTGCTCTGGCTACTCCAGGTTTGTGGGAAATTGCTTCTATCCCTGTCCTTTCCTCCCCTCCCTTCCTTCCAATGCTATCCCCTGATTAAGGGTCATCTGGCCATGTCTTGCCTTGTCCCTTATGGGTGGTTGCCCTCTATGTTTGGGTAGCTTGGAGGGTTGTTGTCCCTGTCTGTCTTGGGACTGGTCCTCTTTCTCTGGATGGGGGTGGTAGGTTTGGTATACAAACTTTACCACGCAACTTTTACCACGACCTACCTTTACCACGCAACTGTTACAACGCAGGACCCTTTACCACGCATACCAATACTACGCAGGTATTTACAACGCAGATACCTTTACAACGCATACCATTACAACGTAAGTATTGGTAAGTATATTATTTTATTTAAAATATTTTAGGTTTGGGTTTTGGGTAAATGGGTATTTTTAGGGTTCAGGGTCAGTTTTCAGTTTTTGGGTAAAGGGGTATTTTTAGGGTTCAGGGTCAGTTTTCAGTTTTGGGTAAAGGGGTATTTTTAGGGTTCAGGGTCAGTTTTTAGTTTTTGGGTAAAGGGGTATTTTTAGGGTTCAGGGTCAGTTTTCAGTTTTTGGGTAAAGGGGTATTTTTAGGGTTCAGGGTCAGTTTTCAGTTTTTGGGGTACAGGGGTATTTTTAGGGTTCAGGGTCAGTTTTCAGTTTTGGGGTACAGGAGTATTTTTAGGGTTCAGGGTCAGTTTTCAGTTTTTGGGTAAAGGGGTATTTTTAGGGTTCAGGGTCAGTTTTCAGTTTTTGGGGTACAGGGGTATTTTTAGGGTTCAGGGCTGGGTTTGGGTTTTGGGGTACAGGGGTATTTTTAGGTTTTCAGGGTTGGGTTTGGGTTTTGGGGTACAGGGGTATTTTTAGGTTTCAGGGCTGGGTTTGGGTTTTGGGGTACAGGGGTATTTTTAACATATATATTTAAAAATTAATAAATAAATATTAATATAAATAATTAAAATATTAAATATTAAAATAATAATTTATTAATTAAAAAAATATTATTAATAATTACATTATTTTACCATATTATTTACTTACCTATACTTACGTTGTAATTGTATGCGTTGTAATAGTGCCTGCGTTGTAGTGTATTGCGTTGTAAAGGTATTCGTGGTAAAGGGTCCTGCGTTGTAAGAAAATGCTTGGTAATGGTCTGCGTGGTAAAAGAACGCGTGGTAACGTCATATATCTGGTAGGTTTACTACGGGTTCCATGACTTTATGCATGTTCCTTGCCTCTGGGGCATGGAACATGTCTATGTGCTGACAGGGTGGCTGCGCAGGGCTCTGCTTGCTCTTTCTTCTTTCCTGTCTTTGAGTTCTACGGTGTTGCCACTATTCTGCGTGGTGTTGTTAGTCATCATTTCTTTCCCATTTTTCTGCTCTTCGCACACTGTTCCCATGCTTCCGCTGTTTTTTATCTGGTGATTCCGCGTTGTGGTGTGGAAAAGTTCTCCGAAGAAAACTGACGTAGGCGCGCCGGGCGGGTCTTATGTAACCTCACTGACGTCACGTACACGGACGACGCCAGGGCGGAGTCGCGTGGTGTCGCCCCATCCCTGGCGCGCAGGGACGCTGTGGCAAAAAAGTTTACGGATCCAGTCTCACTCCTGGGGATAATTCTAGGTGAAGGAATCTGCGGCTAGAATTGTCTCTACCAGATACATCGTTACCGAAGGTAAGTAACTTGTAGTTCAGGGTCAATCAGGACACGGTTCATCAGTATTTTCAAAATCTAGTCAAACCCTATTTGCCATCACGCACTCTTCGCTTCACTACCCAGGCTAATTTCATAGTGCGTGCGTTAGACGGCGGCCGCTGAGAGCGTGCCCCAGGCAGTTGCGGAGGTGGCCGGGTTAGTTCAGGGTGCAGCCTGCGCCTGCCTGTGGAGCCCCACTCACCCCTGGACTGTACTCTCCCCACTGTTGCAACTGGAAGAGAGCTGCGAGTGCCAGAGACACCATCGGCAGTAACGCACAGTCGGCAGCAGAGGTAAGCCGGTCGGACCCCTTGGCCCCCTCCCCTCCATGTCCTTGTCCCCACGGTATTCACAGTAGTTGGAGTTAAGGCAGGGGAGGGATTGGGGAGTGGAGGGGTGGCATTGGGTTGGAGAGTGCGAGTAGAAGGCAGGGAGGGGGAGACAGCAACGACTGTTGGAGACAAGTAGCCTTTCCCATCCACGCCGGATTTTCGCTCAGCACTCTTCCCCAAAGAGGCCAATACCTTCTCTAAACTTAAGTGAGCCAATAAAAGAACGGTATACTTTTGGCCCAAAATTGGCAAACCAGCGCAACTGTAAAGTTTAAGTAAAAGTTATGAAGACGTCCAACAGTACTCTTCTCCATCCATTTCTCACACTGGCCTTCAAAAAATTAAGTTCAAGCACGATTCACATGAAAAGACTGGGTACACAATAATCAATACGAAAGAGCTCTGGTAAGGCGGCCCATATAGGACTCTTTCCCGGGAATGCTGAAATAACTACATTTTTCACAAAAACACCTAAAACATACCAAGTGAATTCAAGAATCGAACAGGAAAACGTGCAGAAGATAGGAGAAGACAAAGTAGTGGATGTCAGCATTTTTACACAAAGTAATAAAGGTTATGCCGGAGAATTGATAATCGACATTACAAACCCATCAACGGAAAAAATCGACAAACACCAAAGGAGTCCCGACCCATCCCCTAGTCCAGTCCACTCTAAGATCCTAAAAATTTCTCAAACAGATTTCACCTTACCAGACATAAATTTAAACGCAATCTCTTTCGCCAGGCAGCCAAAATAACAATGGAGTTGCGGATATTATATAACAGTACTCCACAAAAACACCTGTCTTAGCAGGGAACCTTTCTCACTCACCTGAATTGCCGTCTCTTAATATTATGCAATCTCTCAATGTACAAACCCTGGTGTCTGATTCTTTATTTACTCTTCAAAGAATCTTGGAATCAGTACTATCTCTTTTAGGGAATATAATGGAAAACTCCGACCAGATGCTGGACTCCTATAATTTAAGGTACAATTATTTTTAGTGCATGAATTGTAAAACTCCGTGCATGATGCTTAATGTTATACCCTTGTGCCTACATCCAACTTATGGGCTTTAGGGTTACCTAGAGGGACTTTCACGAATCACTTGAATAACTATGAATTTCTCTTTATTTCGTTTTATGTCGTTTTGAAATCCCAGTGTCACGATCCATTGTTCTATTTCTCCATCACTTTTATGTAGTATTGTATCCATAACGTGATGCATATGAGTATATTAATGGAGCTTGATGTAATTTATATCACTTCCATGCACCGGGCCACAAAATTCGAGTCTCCTGTTGTGCATGCTATATGCCGCTATGTACAATTATTCTTATATTTGCTTTCCCTAAACACAGGAAACAGAGTGTGATACTTTCATACCTCCATTGAACACTACACGAATAGTGTAAGTATTCAGCCTGTTTTTATATTGTCCTGACGAAAGCTCTATAGACCCTTTGGGCCAATAAGAGCTGAAACATGTTGACCTTGAGTTATATGGTAGTCCTGTAACTCGATTACCTCATATACCACTAATTTTTAACCACTATTTACACCACTTTTTTCAATAAATTGTGTGTTCGGGTGCTAAATAGTTTTTAGAATTTTTTGGCTCACTAGCACTACACTAAAATCCTCTGGACGAGTGCATTCTTTCATTTCTGGACACTTCTACTCTTTCCAGAGGTTGCCTCGGGTGAGGCAGGCATATAGCACGTCATTTGTCAACCCGATGAATATGCCTTGACGCAAGAGAAGGGGCGGACACAAGATATACCGCACTCACAACATCTCTACGTCTATGAGGGTTTTCAAAGGATAACCAAAGGTTATTGTAGATACAAGTGTCCATTCCTGCGCATGATGATTGATGCTGCAATACTTAGTTGACAAAAAAAAAGGAAACAACAATTCAAACATCAATTATTACTATCAAAAGGAGAAGAACATGTTGTTGAAAAACATCATATACCTAAAGACACCTCAATAATCAATGATTTACTTCCACCAAAGAAACAAATGGCGACCCAAATGGGCTGAATTTTACAAAAAGGAAAAAAGAAAAAGTTTGAGAACGAAAAAAATTATCCCCATATAAATCTATTTAAAGAACCAAACAACAACAAAGATCAATAAAAGGTTATTCACTATTATTCAATCCATAACCAACGTAGACATATCGAACCACTTAACAATCATCTTACAAGTAAAAAAGAACACCGGAAATCGAAACCTCAGTTACAGCCCTGCTTGACCCAGTCTCACTAAGAAAGGTAAAGAGAGATAACAATATAAAGTAGAAAAGGACTAAGAATAGAACAATAAGGAGATTCTCAAAACTGAAGGCCCAGAAGTTAAAATTTCCGACTCTCTTATCTCTCGACCATAAAACCCCAGAAAAAGAGCAAACTTTAAAATCTTTACCAAATCCACATAACAATGGCCATTGTCCCTCAATAACTAAAGCAAGAGAGAATTAAAAACAATTAAATCCTCTGGCCTCCAGGTTTTCCACAGCTTTGAATGACATTGAGCCACCTCTATTGTCTCTTGTACAACCGACTGACCAGATCTGTAGGGTGACAAGTCTACAGGAACAGCAGGTCCAAACACATTTTTTTAGAAATTACCAACTTATTCCCCTCAGGTAATGATCTATTAAACCGAGGGAGAATAACGAACCTCATGCGTAAGATCCTTTCGCTACAGTCATTAACAAGCTCGGAAATAAAACTAGTGGCTTTCCCGATTCGGTCTAAAATTACATTGGCCACTGTCATATTCTGGTATCACGTAATACCGGCAATAATTTTAAAAGAAAGTGAGATCCTCCATAAAAATAGATATGACGTTGCAGTCGTAAACAACAAAGAAAATCAAATGCAGGAAATATCCAAGGAAAATAACAAAATGAAAACCCATCACTTAGACCGAACCTCCAGCAGCATTAAAAATCCTGTCAGCATTCCCAACGAAAATATAACCATCTTGATTAAGAATAGAGAGAGAAAGATCTGGAATAAAAATGTAGTTAAAAAGGAGATTACACCAAAGAAAATTACTGGTCCTGGGTGTCGGAAAATTTAAATCGCCACAAACAGGGAAGGGAAAACAGGCTCCCTTTTTAAAAGTAGTTTGAGTATTGCATTCTGGAATATAGCAGGGAAAAATCCGGAGAAACTTGCACTAATTCTGGAAGACACTCCGGCGATGGTGGCTTTACAAGAAACCTGGACAGCAAAAACCTTTGACCAAAATGATTACTTTGTATACGACATCCCAGCAGAACCTGTTAGCAGGGGTCATGCTAAAGGTGGACTTGCAATCCTTTTACACGAAGATTGCTTTTGGGACCAGGAAGTCGTCTCTATGCGTCTAACGAATATACCATGTATTAAGGTCAAGCACTGGAACGAACATATGGATATTTCATATGATCTAATAGTTTTTAATGTCTACATCCCTCCAGGCTCCAAAAAGGATGCTCCTATGATCAAAATATTTGAGGAAATAGAAAAGATAGTGGAAGGAAAAGGATTCCCCTCTGTTTTTCTAACAGGAGACTTTAACGGGAAAACTTCTAACGTTCTCTTCGAAAAATGGGAATATAATGAACAAGAGGAAGCTCTGTCAATCCCAGCACCAGTATTTCCCCAGGGACAAAAGCAGATAATCAAGGGAAAATATTACTCTAGTCTCTTCCAGCATTAATGGAGTTATTCTAAATGGATGTATAGAAGAAGACATTCCTGCAGCCTGCACAAGCAAAGGTAACTTCAGCTCATCAATTTTAGATTACATGATTGCAGCCAAGATCTATATGGGAGAGTATTAAAACTGAGCACCAAATTCACACAGGGAAGCGATCATGCAATACCATATCTCATAACAGGAATGATATTGCAACCTATTTCTCCAGGGTCTATCATGCATTTGCACAGTACTGTAGACGTGAACCTATGTTCAAGGGCGGTTGACTTGGAACTCTACAACAATCAACAGTTTAAATTCTGCAATCGTCACTGCACAAGTATTACAGACCGTCTTTTCCTCAGACCCAACAATAAATTTCGAATTAGTCCTTAATAAAATAGTGCTATCTCTGCAGGATATCCTAAAACATCGGAATTCCCAAGCGGGAAATGATAAAAGATAGAACCCAGATTAAGGAGCAATTGCACTAAATAAACTAATTTGCTTCCAATTTCTACATTTCTCAGAGACTAGACACCAAGAAATCAAAAACATAATGAATCGCCGCCAGAGGGAAAAATACAAAAATGTAATATCTCAAAAGGATCAAACTGGGTTGATATTCAGATTGCAGCCAAACAAAAAATTAATCGTTCTTACAGGAGCTTAATTGCTAAAGAAACAGGTACAAATAAATCCCTGCAAGCCTCACCAGTTCCCCCAACTGAGTGGGAAACATATCTACATGAATATACTAATTAAATTCGAGGCAAGAAAGCTCAAACCAAGCAATAAACAAATCAGGAAAAAATATTCAAGATAACCTTGCTCCTGCAGCTCGGCAAATAGAATATCATATAAAGAATGCAAGATCTTCTGCTGCAATGGATCCGGATCAGATTCAGATAAAAGTACTTCAAAGAAACCCAGAAGAACGGAATAAGTTCCTAGCCCCCCTCTATTCTCACTGCTATGCCACCGGTGAAATCCCAAAATCATGGCTGGGGAGCATCGTGATCCCAATCCATAAGAAGTGTTCTCAGTTGCTGCCCTGCAATTATCGATAGATTGCCTTGCTGGATGCTACAGGGAGGATCTTCCCCGGAAGCGTCCTGGAACATCTGAAAGACTGGGCTTTCTCAAGCGGAGTGATCCCTATAAATCAAGCTGGGTTTCGACAACATAGCGATCCTACAAACAGTAATAGATAAATATGTTGTGTCAAAATCGCAGGTCTACTCTGTCTTTATAGATCCTACGACAGCATTTGACAGAGTAGACAGATCTACCCTCTGGAATAAACTTAGAAAATTGGGAATTCCGAATAATCTTCTTCATATAATTACATCATTATACTTAGCAACATGGTGCCAGTACAAATGGGGAAAGAGAAGGGACTCACACGGTCAATAGTTCCACCGAAAGGTCTTAGGCAAGTTGCTCTTTTTCTCTCTATACTTAAGTAATCTCCCGCATTGTTTTACACAGATCATTAACTTCCCCCAAAAAATATCATCGTGTAAAATCCATATTATTATGTACGCCGATGATGTGGTTATTTTAGACCTTACCCCATTCGGCCTACAAAGGAATTTACAAGTTCTAACCAGACACACACAAGAATTTTTTTTAGTTCCAGATATAAATAAAACGAAAATAGTTCCGTTCAGAGGAAGAAAACAATACATAAAATTCAATTGGACTTTAGAGGGAAAATCACAAGAAGTGCTTAAAGAATATACTTATTTAGGGGAAATATTTACACAAACGTTACAAAATTCCCCTCATCTGCAGCATTTGGACCGTAAAGCAGACGTACATGTCGGGGCTCTACAACGTTTATATTCCTCCTCTGGGCACAGGCACTTTTACCCTCTATTATAGGTTTTTAGTTCCAAAATTCCACCCATTTTATCGTATGCTTTGGAATACATTCCAATAAGACAGTGGCAACAAACTAAAGAAGGGAAACTACTTCGTAAAATGATTTAAGTCCACCAAGCAGTTCCTGCACAGGCTCTGCACCTTGAGCTTTCTCTAGTTAGTTCATATGACAGAGCTATCACTAACATCATAAGATGGGCTTATAATCTTATACATGCAGAACAAGATACCTTAAGATTTTTATTAAAAACTGAGACTTTTGAGATCAAATCATCGAAGTATACTTTTAGTCAAAATGTAATTCCAGCTTTTAAATGATCGAACTGTACAACTGCACTATTGAAATCTTGGACTTCTGCGCACTTGAGGCTCTTCTTAAAACATTTAACGCCGAGGATAAGTTACGATCTTGACATTAAACATTGTTCCAAATTGCATCATTATAAACTTTATGCAAAATCAATAGAATACAAACATTTGCAACAGTACATGTGTTTTACCTTAAGACATCGAGTTCGCCGATGCAATATTTTATTATGGCTTGTGATTCTCCCCTTAAAATCACTAACTTCTAGATGGAACCACAACGTAAATGCCACTAGTATTTGTGATCTCCATAATGGAGGAGTGCAAGATTTGCAACATGTTCTGTTTGTATGCCCTAATTTGACATTAGTTGAGGCCAGAAATCGGTACTTAAAATGTATTCCAACTAGATGCAATAGTACTTCAGTACAAGGTTTGATTTCGCTTCTTAAATCACCGCCTGATGAGTTTGTGTGTTATAATTTATTCACATTTATAAAAACTTTTTAAAAATTGTATTGAAAGTTTGTTGAAATGATTATCTTATTTATGTTTAATAACAAATGCATTTTTTTTCATTTGTTGTTCTCAGCAGAGAACTAAACCAAATAAATGAACTTGAAACTTGAACTTGAAACTTGAAACCAGGGGGGGAGATTTGGCTCCACCCACATGTTGGGAGCCAAGAGTACATGTTTTTACTAGGCAAAAATTGTGTGCTTCCACAAAAGGTGTTTGCCCTCGACACAACTGTAATATTTTTATTTATTTATCCATCTGCCTGAGTTTGAACTTTCAGGGGCACACACATGACATTCGAATGCTAATACATTTTCTTAGATAACTAGATATTTTACAAATTTTTTCTCTAGCAGCAGTACCGTTGGAAGGAGAGCAGTCATTAGCCTACATGGATTTTAAGCTCTGTCTTGACAGTGCAACTGTCACCTGACCTTACGTGATAACAAAAAAAAGGTTTCGAAGTCCTAGTGAGAGAGGCTCCGCTCCCATGTTGGTGCCCCAGAGTAAAGTATTTGTTTTGGCCAAATTAGGTGCTTCCACACAGACTGTGTGAATTACACTTTATGGTTTGTGGCAAAGTGTATACTTGATGCAGGAGGAGTGGATTGGTTATGGCTGCAAGCCAACAATCATGGCTACAGGCCTGATCTCTTTAATATGAAAAGTTATGATACATTAGACCTTATGTATTCATTGTGAAAATCATTTGTTAAAGTGGATAGGCATTTATGTCTGAATGGGTATTATTCTATTTCATAGCCTACAGTGTTTTCTTGCATGGAATCTCACAGATTACCGTAATAGGCAGAGCTTTGAGTTTGGCCACTCATGCTGAAAAACCCTGGGGGTTTCACTGTGATGGTTCTTGTTAAAACCTATTGAGGGATTGTATATTGTTTCGCAAGTAGTATTTGTCTACATATTTGTAATTTTATAACTGTAGACAGGATGGCTGTCAGTTTGTATGCACTTGAATAGGCCGGTGATTGTGGAAAGAGGAAACTCAACGTTGAAAGGCAAGGCTGCATCAGTTTATTGGGAAATGCATGCCAGATTTTATAGGATTGATCTTTTTATTATGAAACGTATGACAATGGCAGTAGGCCTGACCAACTTATTGTCAAAGCTTGCTTTAATGACAATAGACTTTTAAGGATGGAATGTTATTACACTGGGCTAAAGCCTGTAGAAGGTACTTTGTTGCATGGAATTTCACAGATTACTGTAGTTTTGGTGATCTACTCGAACAAACTGTCGTGTATGGAAGATATGCACTACAATAATCCTTAATAGGCTCTTTTAGTAGAAATAGTATAACACCTTGCCAACTGAATTTTGTATACATATGTACATTTATAACTGTATGCCAATGGTTGCCTTTTGAAAAGCTCAGTACAATGGGGTTAAGCTGGTTATGATGACAAGCCAATGACAGGCTGTATGCCTGATTGTTTATTATGTAAAGTTACGATAAAGGCAGTAGGCCTGACATATTTAATGTGAAAAGCATATGTTAAAGTCAATAGGCTTGTACGGGTGGATTGTTGTTACTCTAAATTAAAGCCTACAGATAGCATTGTGTTACATGGAATCTCATGGAGTACCTTAGTAGGCAATGGTTTTGATGTTGGTTACTCTCCTGACAAACCATGAGTAAAGAAGTTTTGCACTGTGAGAATCCTCGTTAATCACTACTAGGAGAGATACTATTTTACCTTCCCAACAGTAATGTTGTATACATTTGCAATTTTAGGACTGTATGCTTGATGATTGTCATGTGTGGAAGCGTATGCAGAGTACAGGAGACTCAGCTGGTTATGATCATAAGCCACTGATAACTACTACAGCCCTGATTGGTTCATTAGGAAAAAATATTTCTGTTGAAATAGGTCTGATAATTTTAGTAGGGAAGGTGATGAACAACACATTAGGCTTGACAAACTGATTGTGAAAAGCATACAATAAAATTAACAGGCATGTTAAGGTCGGATTTCTCTGTAATAAAGCCTACAGCTAGGTATTGTGTTACAAAAAATGTAAGATTAAATTTGTAGAAAATTATTTTGATGTTAGTCACTGCCTCTGACAACCCCTATGGGGGAGATTTGCATTTTAATAATTCACGCTAGAGACTCTTCTTAGGTGTCTGGCAGGATCTTGTAATTAAAAAATAAAAAACAAAATAAAACATTCATCCATATATCTAAATATACCTCCATATGTCTAAAGAGAGGGTCTTTGGGTCCACTCTGTTCTGCTAGTGGTCTATGAGCTGTCATTTACACTCTGTTTTTATCCATGACAATGAACTCCATGGGGTAATTGTTTAGTCTGCATCAGTCCTTGGCTCTTTTGCACTGTGAATGATGGCATTCTCCGATCATGTGTGTGCAACCACCTGAAAATGAGTGTGCTTGAATATCAAGGCTGGTTGGCTAGTCCTTTGGTTTTGATTTTCTCCGTTTATAGTTCCCCTTTCATTTCTTTGCTTCTCCTAGCTTCCTAAGAAATAACACAGCTCTCAAGGCATTGCTAGCAGGTTGCTTGCTTGACACTTATTTTATACGCAGTGCAATGGATTCAACATGGCCACTTCCTCTACACCAGGAGATCGAATGGAATGGAAGCGGTTTTTATAAAGCGCGATAGCTACCCTGAGGCGTCCTAGCACTGTGGCTGGCATGTGTGCTTGAGAAATAGAAATGACTTTATTTATTGAATAGTAGGGTTTTTAGCTTTTTTAGGAAAGATAACAGGTTGGGCTCTGATCGGAGGAGAAGGGGAAGGGAATTCCATAATCCTGCTGAGTTAAAGACAACGTTTGGCCCCCGCACCTGGCTCTCCGAATCTTGGGTACTGTGACTCGGAAGGCATGGCCGGATCTGAGCTGCCTGCTTGTGTGGTAGGGGGAGATCAGGGAGTGATTGATGGTGGCCCCCTTTCTCCAGAAGGCACGGTGTGCAATGCACATGATCTTAAATTCGATTCTTTTCCTGATTGGGAGCCAGTGGAGGTCTCTTAGTTCTGATGCTACTGAGAGACGACGAGGAGATCATTATGAAATGCCATTGTCTATAGTGTATCATTGTTTTACGACTGAAGGATGGCCAACATGTTGGATCGAAATGCAGTGGTCATACTTGAACTGTAAAACAATGACAGGCTATTTACAATACCTTTCCAAGACCAACACCCACTGCTATGTTTAGTTTTGGTATTGCAAACATATGCCAGCCATGTTCAGAAGGCAACATGTCTTCTTTTTTCTACTTGAATTCTTTTAATTTATCTTGCATGTGCTGTTGAATTTGTGTATATTTTATTGCAGATGTGTCAGAGGGTGAATGGAAGAAAGTTATTAGATTGAATGTGTGTGTGAGTGCATAGATGAGTGGCAAAGTGAATGTATGATGACTTATTGAGTGTCTACATCAGGGGTCTCCAATCAGTAGCTCCTGAGCTACTGTAGCTCTCCAGCTACCTATGATAGATCACCTGCGTGCAGTCCAGCTTATTAAATTGGAAAGCTTTTGCTTGGTTGAATTAATATATATACAAACAAAATTGAGATTATACAACACTAATAATATTAGTAGCTCCATCAGTGACAAAAAAGGCACCTTCATTCATAAGCTAAACCTATTGGCATTGCCAATGCCTGTTTATATTTTTGTGGACACTCCTTGGATTTATATACCTATTCCTCCACCCCTGCAAGTCAGCCCATGCCTCGGTCCATACCGCCAATGGTGTGCCCATCTGTCTAAGATTGATAACTTGTCGATTTGCGGCTTGTCACGGCTTGAAGAACAGCAACCGAAAATGCTCCTTTTATCTGAGGTCATCCCATCGCGACTAGTAATAAACAAAGGGGGGAGGGAGAGGGAGAAGTGGATTCTGTCTCCCATGACAATATTCATAAACAAAAGGAATCCACTAAATTGGGTTCGGTTGTCACTACAATGGTGAGGAGCAACCAGTGTTGTTTAAATACCCCTCACACACCAACAGGCCCCTTGGTGTCATGCTTCATCATCGGGCTCTTCGCAAACCTCTACGGGATGCGGCGTGCTACGACTCACGACTACGTAGGAGCACTGTAGGTGAATTATGTGCTGGTGTGTGTGGGTAGTAAAATGTGAGTGGTGAGGTGAAAGTGAAATATTAAAAAATACCTGGCTCGTAAGTACAGAAAAATTTATTAAGTCTTCGGCTGGTATCATTAAAAAGTGCGAGGGAGGTTGCTTTTTTTACTGATTAGGGTAAAACAACCATACTAGTGCGTCGACATGTGTCGGAGTAGAAAACTCCTTCTTCAGGACAAGGATGTGCACTACTTATCCTCACCTTACTCACATGTATGTAGATGTAAAAGTGTGCTCTACAAAAATAATTTTAGGTGAAAATTTACCTATCTGTTTTATTAAAGGTCATAAAGTCCGTTGCGCCCAATTGGCGATGAACTGAACTTATAGTAATGGGCCAAGTAGCCTCATGAGCCAGAAGCGTAGTATTGGGGGTTCCCGTTCTGCCCAGTGTGGCAACGGTTACTGCAAGGGCTAGTTGGCTCTCATCCCCTCAACGCGGCTCCGACGACGCAACCTCCCTCGCACTTTTTAATGATACCAGCCGAAGACTTAATACATTTTTCTGTACTTACGAGCCAGGTATTTTTTAAAATTTCACTTTCACCTCACCACTCACATTTTACTACCCACACACACCAGCACATAATTCACTTACAGTGCTCCTACGTAGTCGTGAGTCGTAGCACGCCGCCTCCCGTAGAGGTTTGCGAAGACCCCGATGATGAAGCATGACACCAAGGGGCCTGTTGGTGTGTGAGGGGTATTTAAACAACACTGGTTGCTCCTCACCATTGTAGTGACAACCGAACCCAATTTAGTGGATTCATCCCATCGCGACATCATGAGGCCCAGCCAATGTATTTATAAACACTGCAGCTAGTTCCATGACAGTTGGCAATTTTGGAAATGGAAATAAATCACCCAAATTAGTTAAGGAATCAATCACCACTAACCGAACAGTGTGTAAAATCAATAGTTTTTCTTGTGCAAAAGTCACTGTCCGTTGGAGAATCCTGGGGTTATTGTAGAATTCCTCCTTGAAAATCATATCAGGACCATGAATCATTCCCGGATGAAAAATAATCTTTTGTATACATTGGGTTTGATCAGGATCTTGTTCAAATTGTTGTTGAATATTTTTGCTCTATGACAAGAAAATCCGTACCTTCTTCTGCACTGTAAGCAAACTGGTAAGTGGGGGCGGCTGGCTCTGTGTATCCCGAAGTCTGTAGACCTGAGAGGGTGAATGCTTTTCTATGCCAATTAATTACCAGGTCGACTTTAAACCGGAAACTGAAATTAAGTAAAGAGAAACAACCATTTAGGATAGTGGTTTGAGCACTTCATTAATTTTAAGAAGCACAGATGTTGTAGTTAGTCCTTATTTTGACACCATTAACAGCATCTTCTCAATAGTGTCACCAGTTTGCAAGGACTTTTTAATGATCAACAGTTCTGCATTATAGTTAATGTAATTAACTTAGTATTTGACAGCCTACAAGTAGAATAAACCTCTAGAAACAATGCTCCACTAATTGGCTTCCTGTTACTTAGCGATAACATGGTTCCATTTGCCGAAGCTGACAAGCAGAAAGAAGAATCAAGACTGCCAAGAAAATATTGTGACAGAAGGCTAGTATATGTCAAAAAACAGGAATCTATCTATATTGTGCATTTTTAAATAGAGAGCTGATTTTGCATAGTGGGGCAAATCTCAAATCAATGTTAGGCATGAAATTAGAAGCCTGCACACGTCTTTCTACTAGGACATTGATTTAGAGTGCCGCAAGTGAATAGCCAGAAAATTAAAATAGTCCACACTTTGAATCACACCTCTAATGGCACTGCGCAAACGAAGCTCAAACCATCCTGCAAGAGTTCCCCTCACCCTTCTATCTATCCGTTCTTCCTTCCATCTATCTGTTCTTCCTTCCATATCCTTTCTTCTATCTGTTCTTCCTTCCATCTATCTGTTCTTCCTTCCATATCCTTTCTTCTATCTGTTCTTCCTTCATCTATCTGTTCTTCCTTCCATATCCTTTCTTCTATCTGTTCTTCCTTCCATCTATCCTTTCCTCCTCCCATCTATCCTATCTCCCTTCCATCTATTCTGTCCCCTTTCCATCTATCTTTCTTCCTCCATCTATCCTTTCTTCCTTCCATCTATCCTTTCCTTCTTCCATCTATCCTTTCTTCCTCCATTTATCCTTTCTTCCTTCCATCTATTCTTTCCTCCTTCCATCTATCCTTTCCTCCCCATCTATCCTTTCTTCCTTCCATATATCTTTTCTTCCTTCCATATAACCTTTCTTTCTTCCAGCTATCCTTTCTTCCTTCTATCGTCTATCTATTCACCCTTTCTTCTTTCCTCGTAGTTTCCCTTCCCCCATACCTTCTACCATTCTTCTCTCCTTCCACCATTTCTTCTTTCCCTTGACACTTCTTTTCACCCTCCACTCCTTCTTGATCTTCTCTCCCCTTCTTACTTACCTGCCCTTACGTTTTTTTCTTACCTTTTCCTGTCCCTCCTGCTAATTCTATTAGCTTTTCTCCCTCTGTCACTGTTTCTCTGCCACTTTCTCGTTGACTCCAATCCTTAGCTCTGACATGGTTCTCCTTTACAGTGTTATTTATGAGATTTTGTCGATAGCCATGCAGGCAGAAGAGGGCCATAGAAAAACGAGTCAACACTTTAGTGTGGCCCATCTAAGCAGCCCTAAAGACCCGGTGTCAAGACCCACTTTAGCTGCTTGACTAGGGGTTCGCAATACCTCTCAGGTGCAAGTCCCGCTTGTGGAGATGTCACTTTTAGGATAACAGTTCATGTTGCAGGTCAGAATAGATGTACATAAACTAAGCTATGCAGAGGCCCTGGGATGCCAGTGCCATATTTTCCATATAGTTTTGTTAAGATACAACTCTTTCAAATCAATATACCTCAAATATGACGTGCAGCAGCCCAAACTATTTGCGTGATGGAGGTGCACACAAATTCACACTTTTCGATGAACCTTTGACAGGATGAAGCCTTTACCAGACCTTTGCAGTCACTTTCCCTACTTGGACTGTGAAAAGGGGTAGAGGAAGAGACCAGCACCCAGCAGGATAATTCTCTCTCTGTCTGTCTCTCCCAAACCTCCATTGCCCCCACCTCTCTCTCACTCTCTGTGGCTTCTTTGGTTCTCCTTTTCCTAATCTCAGCTATCCCCCCTACTTCTTCTGCTTCAAATCATTTCTCATTTCACCATCGTCTTTAATCCTCCTCTCTACAGGCTCATCCTTCTCCCTTCTCTCATCTTCTACTCTGCTACTGATAGAGCGAGATTCAGAAATGTTTTTCATTTCAACTCGTGAAGTCACACTTCCATAAACAAAATAATAAAATTAATAGTTGTGCTGTGTATGTATTAATTCAACCTAGTTTAAGTCGCATCTACACCTGACAAACGCGGGATACTAACATCTGTGCTCATAAATGTGCATTAGGTTGCATTTCCTTGTTTGTGGAAAATAATAAATTAATCGTGTCTATTGTCATGTCAAAATTTAACTGCAGCTGTTTAGAATAAATGGCATGTGCTTATTTTGCTTCCCTGTCTATGTGGTGTCATTCTATTCTCTATAGGTGCATAAAGGACATTGGTGGATAATAAGAAGAATGGTAGATATAAAATGCTGCTTTATTTGTTTGCTTCTGCTAGGTAACTTAGACTAATGGGTTAATTATTAGCAATAAAGGGTGGCAACAGAACAAATTATTTTTCTCGCATTAATTATTTTCTTGTGTTTGTTTATACATTAGTTAATAAAAAGGCTTTGGGCCTAGTGAAAACTTTCCGTGCTTGCAAAAATCTGCTTGGAGCCAGAATGAGTCTATGATGGCTACAGTTTTCTCCGTCTGAAAAGTTTGTTATGCTGAGATGACATTCTCTTAGCCGAACAAGGCCAAGGCCAGGAACCGGCGAAAGGCTTATGACATTCACGCATCCGAGGAAGCTAAAAACTTCATTTTGTTGCAAATGTTGCGAACTGGAGGAAACTGCGTTTTTCGAAAACCAGAGACAATGGTCTCTAAGAATGATGACGGAACTGTAATTCTGAAATCTGGTGACATGTCGCTTGACACTTTTGGACCAATGAGGGTTTTATTTCAGCAGTGAAAATTACTTTTTCCTAGATTAGCTTAGCGTAGAAAGGTATAAAAACTCTTGCCCCGTGGAAGAGTTATGCTTCTCCTTGCAGACCTTTGACGAGGGCGTTATGCTGTTGGACTTCTCTTGGAACACGTAAGAGCTCTCAAAGACTTTACTCTTTAATTTTCCTTATAGCTAGCATTAGTTAGGGACTTAGGTTTTGAAAAATGCCAAACTGATAATTCTCATTTGCAATAATAATTTTGATTCATAATAAAATTGTCATAACTATTTACAATGATTCAAATAAAAATGCTTTAATAAAATCTCTAATACATTTTCCAAATGAGTAGCTAATAAAAATCTTACTTTGGAAATCAAGCTGGTCTTGTTATTTTCATATGTATAGGTTATTCATAGCTAGATCTTATCGCCACAGTGGCTTAATTAGCTTGTAGGTTTGTGAAATACGATGAATTCATTTACCATGGTTGTATATAAATGTATATAAATTGTGAATAGGTTAATTAGGTCACATGATCCAGTTGGTTCTAATATGTCATGTTAGATTTATGGGCCTTATGAGAGTTTATTGATTGATGGTGTATATAGTAGAGTTGGGTAGCGTTGCTTATGACATATTTCCAAAAGCCCGCTGGATCAATTTTTCTGGTAGTAGATTTGGATGGTTGCTATGGTAACCGATATGTTATATGGTAGTTGCATAGGATCGATGATTAACATATGTTGAGTTTGTTGAATTGTGTTATGTGTAGTCGAAAGGGTTTTTCCGACGTGGAAAATCCTAGTTGTACCGGTACAGAGTAGTGTGGCCAGAGTGTAAAGTCACAAGTCACACAGTGCATTTGTTCTGTTTCAGAATTGTGATATCGTCGTGTATCACAAGTGTTGTCGTCGCGCAGCACGTGTTAGGGATATAGGTGTGTCAGATAGAATGCATGCATAGTGAGGATTGTCTATGAAATCGAAGCATTGAGTATAGGGACAATGTGTCCGTTGTAAACCTCTCTGTGGGGAAAGTAATAGAATTTATTCAACTTGAGTGAAGGGTAGGATAACGCCGCTTATTTTACTGACGATTGATGTTATCAGTGGGGGGTTAGAGTCCCGCCAGGATTTCATGTGTGTGTGGTTAGGGATACTTTCCGTTTGAAAGTGCGTAAATGGTCTTGTAATTCTGTTCGAGTCAAACTTTGAATTGCTACTTTATGTGCATTCAGAGGGAAGCGCGTTCGTTATTACGTGTGTGAAGGGTAGAGTAAAAGTTTACTTTATCGGCAAATGCATATTCTGTGAGAATAGCGTCGTCTATTCCACGCAAAGAATTTCTTGTGTGTCTGTAAAAACTATCATCTTATTTAGAGAAACAGACAAATGGTTTGTTCTTTTGTTGTTGATTAATCGAATTTCATTGAGAAAAGCATCTTTAAAATGGTGCTGTGAAAAGTTTTTGTGAAGGAGGGGTGAGCGCTGAGAGTGAGACGCGAGAAACCACAGCGGCTGTGCACGTTACAGGGTCCGCACAGGGATTGGGTACTGTACGTCACAGGCTGTACTCTGATTGGCTCACGTGACTTTGTTGAGCTGAACGCTGATTGGCTTTAGTGGAAAGCTCTGTTTTTATTGGTCGAGCAAGGTAGTGACGTAGCTCGAACCTGATTGGCTTGTTGGTGTGTTTCGCGCACGGATTGGCTGGTGTTACGAAACAAACAGGAAAACATTTACGATCATTTCTGATTAAGCGGATTTGATTTAAAAATGACTTATTACTTTAAACATGTTGAGAAAAAGACTTCGATACTTCAAAAATGTAATAATTTATTTTCACCCGACAAGAAAATTCAAACGCGAGGTGGTAAATTACTTCATAAGTACAAGACACCTGCAGCGTATATGGAAGGTGAATATGGTTACCATACTGTCCTGGGGTTTGATGTTTGGAAAAATTACACAAAGGACGACGGCGTATTGGCTTGGCCGGATGATGGTTCATTCAATGTTAAGGTTTTAAGAAATCTGAGAGAGAAAATGTCAGCTCTAGTACCACGGCCTAGACCGACACAATTTTAAGCTTTGGTTGAATGGGAGGATGAGATGTTTCAACTACAGAGAGAAGCAAATGGGATTAAGAGACCTCCAAAAACACCGAGTTACAGACGAGAAACGCATGAAGATAGAATGCGTATGTGGAGACAGGGAGATATGTGCGATGGTCTCTATTTAATTAGAGAAATGGTTCTAGGGTCTCCAGGTGAAAAGAGAACTGAAAAGAAAAATAATGTTGTTATAGATAACGAAACAGAGGATCCAGTCTTAGAAGAAATTTATACAACGAATAATAAAAATGCCCCTTTGAGACAGCCTCGTTCTTGGTCCACTCCAACGGTTTCTGTTGGAACCACTCCTAGTGCACCCCCAGTAAATGACTCTCCAAAATTGTACCCAAACAATTGTGAATCTTTTGGAACTCCAGAACAGTTTGAGACAAGAACTAATTCTAGTACTTATAATGAAAACAGAAGTTTTCCAATAGAAAGGGAAGCCCCTAGAAATCTGATGAGAACTGACAGGATTGAGGAAGTTGCAAATACTTCAGAATACCTGCGATCGAAAGAAAAATTAATTCAGCAAATAACTAAGAGCATGGAAGCAGTGACAGTTCCAGTAACGATTGGTCCTGTTCAGCCTGTTTTCGATCAAAAGGAAATTAAACAGCCAGGTTTAACAATTCCATTAAACGCAGAAATTCAAAAAGTAGCTGAACATTTTTATTCAGATTTATCTGAAATTAATCGTGAAAAATCAAGGATGCCTGACTTGACTTTTAATCAAGGTTCTTTTAACCAGACACCAATGGGTGCAGAGTCAGATGCTGAGTCTCCTAAGAAAAGAGAATCGAATTCAAAACTTGATGTTGCTAAATTAAAAGCAGATTTAGAAGAATTAATAATTGGCACAATTGGTCCTGACAGTTTAAAATTTTACAAAGATGATGAACTCCTGTTCATCAGCAAAAGCATACATTGGAAAATAAAGAATAAATATGATCAGCTGGAGGAACTGGCAGAAGAATTAGAAATTGATTTGAACAAACAGAAAAACCTGGGAAAACATTACAGATTAAATTTTACAGAAAAAGACATTGAAAATTTTAATACAGGAGGAAGAATTACACACATAAAAGAATTGATTGTTTACATCAAGAAATTGGGTGAGTTGAGTAAATGGAGAGTGAAATGGACTAAAAAGAAGGAAGATGAAAGGTTGGATAAGTTGGATAATCTGTCTAAACAGTTTCCAATGAGAGAAATCGCAGGTGGAGGGTATGTACATGTTCCCTGGTCAAGACAAGACATTTTGCTTTTCACTAATGATTTTCCTCGGCTGAGAGAAAAACCTGTGGAATGGTACCGACAAGTAGACAGGTTTATTAAAGTTTCAAAAGTTCTGTGGATTGATCTGGATGGCTTTTTCGACATAGTTGTCCCATCAGATCTATGGACAGAATGCAAAATTGCTGTGGGTTGGCCAAAAGCTGAACCAGATCGAGTTAAAGATACAGGTGCTCCAGCACCTGAGGTCATGGAATTCTATGAAAAAGTGATTTACTGGCTAAAACAAAAAATTGCCCCAAAAGAAGTAGATTGGGTTAAAATAGACAGGACAAACCAGGAGCCGAAAGAATCAGTTCATTCTGTTTATGAATGATTATTATTGGTTTTCAAACAATACAGTGGTTATGAAAAATTAGATGAAAAGGATATGAGCCATTTTATTTACAGGTTTGTATATGGTCTCAGACCAGAAATTGGAGAAATGATCAGGAATAATATTGTCGGATGGCAATCAAATTCAGTTGA
Organism: Lissotriton helveticus; assembly: GCF_964261635.1. NCBI lineage: Eukaryota > Metazoa > Chordata > Amphibia > Caudata > Salamandridae > Lissotriton > Lissotriton helveticus. The sequence continues at coordinate 385,270,793 of NC_136060.1, forward strand.
TGATATTTTGAGGAAGGCAAAATACTGCAGTGATGAGTTGGAGGCTAAACAAAAGAAGTTAAAGGAAAAGGCAATGTGGGCACAGGTAAAAGTAGCTGAGCAACAGATTGCAAGTCTTGAAAATAAAAATGGGAATTTTGTGCAACATGGAAATTTTGTACAAAATCAGAATCAGGGTCAAGGAAAGTTTAAAAGTAATTTTAATAATCCTATTAAGCCAAAGTTTAATCCAGAAATTGAAAAATTAAAACAAACGATGCCTTGCTTTAACTGCGGGGAGATTGGACATTGGAGAAACGAGTGCAAAAACCCACCCAGAAAATTTAAAAACGCATCATTTAACCCACAGATGCAGAATGATGTTGATCTGCAGCAACAGTTGCAGCTGCAGCGTCAAATGAGTGAACTGAGTCTTCAGCGACAGCTACAACAGCAGTTGACCCAGCAGCAGAATCAGATTCCATTGCCTCCTTTTCCTAACTGTGGGGGAGGTCAAAAATTCAATCCAGATATTGGATTCAGCGGATGTGATCAGGTAATAAGAAATCAAAGACCAAATTTGCAAGTGCATCAGGACAATTTTTGTTAACAGGAAACAAAGAAAGTGATTCTGATGACTGATTCTGACGGTGCCCGAGAGAGGGGGGAGAGTGTGTAATTGGAGCCACTCTTGAGGTTGACCAGTCTGGTCCATTTATAAATGGAAAGGTGAACGATGTAGAGATCACCTTTCTTGTGGACACTGGTGCTACCCGTTCTACTGTTAGATCAGTGGAAATTGAAAACCTACCTCTCTCTGGGGATACCATCCAAGTAGTCGGAGTCAGCAATCAACAAATGAAGACTGATCTTACAGATCCTGTGAATGTGGAAATAGGCAATTTCAAAGACAAACACAGATGTGTAGTTTGTAATAGCAGTCCAGTGAATTTACTAGGGAGCGTATATTGTGTAAAATGAATTGTAGGATATATTGCTCACCTGGTGGAATTGAATTACAAACCATGGAGGAAGATGGGTTGTACAGACTGACTATGTTAATGATTGAGGCAGAAGAAGAGAAATTATTTCCTACCTTTGATAAAGAAAATTTACCAGAGGAATTGAAAGAGACAGTTAAATCTGAGATTTGGGATTTGACTGGAAATGAGATGGGTCTGATGAAACATGTCGATCCAGTCAAAATCACAGTGAAGCAGGGAATAGATTTTCCAAACATTCCTCAATATAAAATGAAGGCAGAAACGATTGAGGGTGTTATTCCTGTAATTGAAAAATTCATTAAACAAGGTGTTTTGAAAGAAATTGAGAGCAGTCCTTGTAACTCACCGATTATGGGGATCAAAAAGCCAAATGGAACGTACAGAATAGTTCAGGATTTGAGAAAAATAAACCAGATTGTAGTTCCTTGTTGCCCAGTTGTTCCAAATCCTGCTGTCATTCTTTACCAGATTCCACATGATGCAGAATGGTATACTGTCATTGATCTTTGCAATGCGTTCTTTACTGTTCCATTGCATCCAGAAAGCCAGGAAATTTTCGCTTTTCGGTTCCAGAGTAGGACCCTCGCATGGTGCAGAATCCCTCAAGGGTATACAGAAAGTCCTTCTATCTTTAATGAACTGTTAAAGAGATCTTTGGAAGATTTGAATTTGCCAGGCAGATCAACATTAGTGCAGTATATTGACGATCTGTTGATCGCAGCAAAAACGAGAGATAATTGTGTGACAGACACGATTACAATTTTGAATCATTTGGCAGATGAGGGACACAAAGTGTCTCCTGCAAAGTTGCAGTTTTGTAAACAAGAAGTAAAATACCTTGGTCATAGAATTGCAAAAGGAATGAGACAGGTGACAATCGAGAGAATCAAAATGATTCAGGGAATGCAACCTCCAAAAACACAAAGACAGGTGAGTATGTTTCTGGGTATGGTGGGTTACTGTCGCCAATGGATTAGTGGATTTTCGGTAATTGCGAAGCCACTACAGAGATTGACAAAATCAGATGTAAAAGATCCAATTGTTCTTACTGCTATCGAGTTAGAAGCTTTTGAGAAATTAAAAAGAAGCTTATTTGAAGCTCCAGCTTTAGGCATGCCAGACTATGAAAAAGGTTTTGAACTATACTGCAGTAAAAGAGAAGGTTGTGCTTTGTCTGTGTTAATGCAGAGACATGGTAACATGAGAAAGCCTATTGCTTACTTCTCAGCAGTTCTTGATCCGGTTGCAAAGGCATTACCAGGTTGCTTAAAAGCAGTTGCAGCAACAAGTGTTAGCCTGGAACAGAGTGAGGGAATAATAATGGGATTTCCTGTAAAAGTTTATGTTCCTCATTTAGTTGAAATTCTCCTTACAAGGAGTAAAACGCAGCACCTGACAAACAGCAGACTGACAAAATATGAGAACATTTTTCTGGGATCTGATAATGTGTCAATTGCAAGGTGTGTGAATTTAAATCCTTCCACACTATTACCTGACACTGAAAATATTGACGAAAATGACGTGGAGCATGAATGCTTGGATGTCATGGAATACTGTACCAAGACAAGGCAGGACATTAAAGATGTACCATTGCCTGAATCGGATCTTGTCTTTTTTGTGGATGGCTCCTGTCTGAGATCAGAGGGAGGTGTTTTGAAAGCAGCATATTCGGTCTGCACAGTAGCAGATGTTGAAGAAGCTTCATGTCTAGAAGGAATTCGTTCAGCACAGGTGGCTGAATTAATTGCTTTAATTCGTGCTTGTGAAATAGCAAAAGGCTTGAGAGTTACTATAATAACAGATAGTCAGTATGGATTCGGAGTTGTGCATGATTATGGACAGCTCTGGTCTCAAAGAGGCTACATGACATCAGCAGGTTCTCCAATCAAAAATGCAGAATTCATTAAAAGATTAATTGATGGCATTCAATTGCCAAAGGAGATTGCTGTGGTAAAATGTGCAGCACATCAAAAAGGTGAAGATTTTATCACCAGAGGCAATAATTATGCAGACGAAATGGCAACATTTTGTGCAAAAAATGGTTATGGACTTAATCGAGGAAAAAACAAAGACTTTGGTTCAATTTCAGTAATGCTAACATCTGTTGTTGAGACATGGGAAGAAATTAGGGACTTATAAAATGAAGCTGACGATGATGAGAAAAACACATGGTTGAGAGCAGAATGTAGGCCACGAGATGAAGATGGTGTTTGGACCTACAAAGATGGCAGAGTAGTCTTACCAAATTGCATGATCGCTGACATGGCCAGAATGTATCATGGTCCTGGTCATATTGGAAGAGACTTTATGATCAGGCTTTTCAAAGAGACATGGTTTAATACCAAGTTTAGGACAATTGCAGAGTCTCTTTGTCAGAGGTGTTTGACTTGCCAACAAATGAACCCAAACAGGAAATCAGTTGTGGGAACGGGAGTTATAGGACGGGAGGGTGGTCCTTTTACCAGATTACAGATGGATTTCATTGAAATGCCAATACACAACTGTTTGAAATATGTTTTGGTGATTGTGTGTTTGTTTTCAAGATGGGTAGAAGCATTTCCAACACGTCATTGTGATTCAATTACGGTGGCAAAGTTACTTCTTAGAGAGATAATACCGAGGTATGGTTTCCCAGTCACTATTGAGAGTGATGGAGGGGGACATTTTGATAACAAACTGATGAAATTGATCTGTGAAGCATTACACATTGAGCAGAAAATACATTGTGCATACAGACCAGAGGCATCTGGAGTAGTTGAGCAGATTAATGGAACAATAAAAAATAGAATTGGAAAAATGTGTCTTGATACAGGTGTAAAGTGGACAGATGCTCTTCCACTTGTTCTGATGACTTTGAGAAGTACACCAGATAAAAAGACAGGTCTGGGTCCTCACGAAATCCTTATGGGTAGAGTCATGAGGCAAGCTTATGTACCTGTAGGAAAATTGTTAAGCATTAATGACAGTGCGATTTTGGAGTATTGTAAGCGTCTGTCTGACGTAGTGACTTCTGTGTCTAATCAGGTGGGAACTGAAGCACAATCAAAAGACAAAGTGCAGACACATGATCTGAGACCTGGAGATTGGGTCAGAACGAAAGTTCACCGAAGAAGGAACTGTTTGATCCCGAGGTGGCAGAAACCGAGGCAGGTGATCCTTGTTACAACAAATGCAGTGAAGTGTAGAGCAGTGGTTCCCAAACTTTTGACTCCTGAGGACCCCCATTGAGTCACCACTGGAAGCCGGGGACCCCCAAGAAATTTGTATGAGTTAAATTTCAAATATTAAAGCAGTAATTCGAAAAAAATACACACGTGTGCACACAAAACAAATACTCAAAGTACTCAGGGGCAGATTTACAATAAGTGACGCATTCAGGCATATCAGCAGGGATGCGCCACTTATTGTGCGCCATGCCTGCGCCACCATTGATGCGCCGCATTTACAATGCTGCGCCTCATGGGGCAAAAATGCACAGATGCATGACGCATCTGTGCCGTAAAGGTGACGCATTGCTGGAGTTGCGTCGCAAGCGCGACACAGCTACAGCAATGCTCTGGGGGGCCGAATCTTGTTAATGCTTCGTCAATCCTTATGCCTGCTTCAAGCAGGCGCAGGGTTTTGACGCAGCATGGGCCCCAAAGTGACTGAGTGAAATCTTGTAGATTTCACTCAGCCACTTTTAGGAGGCGTTCCTGCGCTGGAACGCCTCCTTCTGGCGCAGGGCTTTACAACGTGGCGCATCTCTCAGATGCGTCACGTTGTAAATACCCTGCACCATGGCGCATCTTTTGCGTCGCCACTGCATCACGAAAGTGACGCAACGGTGGCGGAAAAGAGGAGCAAGGGGCTTGTAAATCTGCCCTCAAGGATTTTGGGGCCAGATGTACGACCATTTCATTTAGCGCCTCGCAATTGGCGACACATTGCGAGTGGCAAATTGCGAGTCGCTAAATGAAATGTACAACAGTGTGTTTAACACTGTTTCGGATTCCCAATGGGGTCGCAAATTACGAGGTTCATTAATATTAATGAGCCTCTCGCAATTTGCGAGCCTATTGGGAATGCCAGCCCTCCTAGGTATGGTGCCTGCTGGGGTCTGCTTTTAAATAAAGCAGTTTTAAAAAAAATGCAGCCCATTTACCATGCATTTCAAAAAAAAAGAAAATGAAACGTTTTCGTTTCATTTTCTAAGGGCAGGCAGAGGTCCCTGGGACCACTGCCTGCCCTTAAATAATAATTTTGCATGCATTTCCCTTGGGACCCCTTCCCATTTGCAAATGCATTACCATCTACTTGAAGTAAGTGGTAATTGCGAGTGTTTTGCGATTGCAAAACATTTGTACATGGTTTTAAGACTCGCTATTTGGAAAGGAATGCCCCTTCCAAATAGCAAGTTGCAAAACCTATTTAGCGAGTTGCAAACAAATTGTGAGTCGCGAAATAGGCAATGTACATGGCCCAATACGTTTTTGCATGTGAAAGCGGGTTCACAAACCCGTTCACGCATATAAAAACGGATCGTACATCTGGCCCTTAGTATTTTATATTGAAGTAATAGCCCCTCTGTCACATGTATTTCATTTGTTTTATAGCATCTCTCATACCATTGTAGGATGTCAGAGCACTTTACATCACACACATATAGAGACATTGAATCGTACATGTAAATCAGTGTGTATATAAAATGTTTAATGAGTGCTTGGTCTGAAAAAGCACAAACTCAGGATTCAGAACATAACACAGTGGCTGGCACTGACTTTAACATTAAAAATGTATATCCACCCAAATAAATCTTTTTAGCAGCATCAGGATAATGAATAACTGGGAAAAACCAAAAGTTACTAACTGGTACCATGCAGTTTGCAAGCAGCTCTTTGATGACAGTTTATAGGTCCCTCTGCTACATTACGATTGTCACTTATGAAGTGCACAGTAACAAAAGAATCTCTGTGACAAAAGCAGTAACCACGAACCTATGCATATAAAATGCTGCTTTTTAAAATGCATGTTACACGTTCTTTGCAGCAGGCACATTAACCCTCTGTGCTACATTAGTTAAGTCAAAGCTGCCACTAAACAAAACTCTCCTCACGCTCCAGCAGGTACATTAATCACTGGCTTTATCTTGACACTTTTATTGCTGCTGGCAATCTGCTAATTATACAAGAAACTTTTCTGTGCTTTTAAAACTGTTGCCTGCGGACCCCCTGGGAATGTGTCACGGACCCCTGGGGGTCCGCGGACCACAGTTTGGGAAACACTGGTGTAGAGGATTGAAAAGGTGGATACATCCAAGTCACACTATTCCAATACCTACACCTGAAAACTCTGATGAGGAGAGCGATACGACAGATGATTCAGATTCTGAAGAGGAGGTAGAAGGAAATCCAGATATTGAAGATCGACAGAGTGGTCGACATCTGGAGAAACCATCTGTGAATGGAGATTTGATTGGGAAAGACTTGAAGATTATTGAAATAGATTCTGGAGATGAAAATAATCTACTAGATAAAGAATCAACAGAAGAAACAGAAAAGGAAACACGTGAAGAGAGAGAACCTGATAAAGAATCAAGAAAAGAAAAAGAAACAACAGAAGAGTCTGATCAAGTTCAGAAGAAAGACCAGGAGGGTATCGAAAGGCAGGTAACGAGCTCTGAAAACAGGAACAAGAAATCCGGATCTGGGAAGTTAAAGGTGATTGAAGAATTGGAGGAAGACGAATTACCGAGTACCAATGATGGGAGAAGGAGTGCTGTTCCTAACGGAGTAAGACTGCCGATTAGAAAAGATCCTGGGATAACGATTGAAATTTCTGACAGTGACTCTGGAGAAAGTGATGCAGAATGTCAGAAAGGAGGAGTGAAGAAAAGATCATGGAAAACAGAATCTAATGAGTCTGAGCCGAAATGAAAAATCTTGAGGAAAGGAGAGACCTGGCCATCTGAAAACGGAGGGTTGAGAGTCAGGATAGTGAAAAGATCGAAGGAGCAGGTGAATGAGATCACTAGTCAGGGGGATCCTGAAAAGAAAGCTGAAAAAGGAAAGAAAATAGAAGTGATTTCTAGAAAGACAAAGAGAGTTTTGAGACCGAATCAGAAATATAAGTCTCCTGAATGGGCTTATATAATAATACCACCTGTAATTGAAATAAATAGCAGTAGTCAGGAAGAAGAAGTGGAGGAAATTAGTGACAATGATTGAAGTACTAACATGTTAGAATTTAGGATTAAATTTAGGTTCCTGTTTTTGGCGTAAGGCTGAAGAAATTGTGTTAGGTGACACGAGGTCGAAGAAATTGTATTTAGTTGGAGAATAACTTGTGACGCAAGGTCGAAGAAAATTTGTCAGAGGGTTTTAAAAAAAAAAAAAACATTTAAAAGGGGGGTGTGAGGTTTTAGAAAAATTTTGAAACATTTTGTTTTTTCTTTTTTGTAAAAAAAAAAAAAAAAAAAGATGCCTTATGTGATGGCGCGAGGTACTTCAAAATGTTCAATTTTCAAGAAGTGCTGTAAGATGACTCTGGTGTGTGTGCTCATATTAATTCTGCTCTGGTTAGTTTTAGCTGTCATCTTTCCTTTCGGGATCGATAAGGAGAGGTACAAAGCCAATATGACAAGCAAAGCTTCAGTTAGTCAAGACAAACATAGTGCAACACACAAAGCTAACAAGGTTATTGATCACAGACCAGATGTTCATCAGGACAGGTCTGTTGGTGATTTTTCTAGCAATACATTTTCGAGGCTTTTGGGAGAGTACGTTAAAGTCATGGGTGTCAAAGATTGCTATATTTGTGTGAAGTTGCCTGCTTCTGTTTCTGAGGGAGTAACATACAATATGCTTCCTCTTACTTATGGCATAACATGCAGTGTGATAGCTAGCTTATTTTACCAGACTGGTCGGTTGGAGTATTATTATTCCAACTATGATGAGATCTTTGCTAACCTGAAGATAGAGAATGCTTTAAATAAACATAAGCAAGCTAAACAGATGAGGGATTTCTTCTTAGTAACTAATGAGCTCACTTATGAGTACGCATACAGAAATAACTTAACTTGCAAATTGAGAGCTGAGGAAAAATCTTTCCTGAATCTTGTTGAGGAGAGAAGAGCAATTTATAAAAGAAATGAGATGGTCAAACAGACCAAATCTAAATTCTGGCAAAAGGAGGATGCTAAGCTTAATGGCAAATCTTTTGACAATGTTGCAATTCACATAGACAAACCAATTAGTGGCAAGCTTTGCATTAGGAGAGATAAAACTCTGTTTGATAATTATTTTGTAGGAGCTAGCAATTGTGAGGACACTTACCAAATCATGGGGGGTTGGGGATTCAAAGGTGGCAAAGATCCAATTTTCCCTGGGATCTATTTTGTTTGTGGAGATAAAGCTTATTATAATCTCCCAGACCATTGGTATGGGACATGTTTTGTTGGTCTTGTGTCCCCCAGATTTTTCATGTTGACAGAAATGCAGAAGGTTCTTTTGAAATCAGTAGCCATGCAAACAGGTATAGGAGAGAAAGTTTCTCAGAAATTGTAGGAGACATCTTTGAGGCAGTGATACCTTCAGTAGGTATAACCCTGAATGCAGGAAGAATCAGAAAATTGTCCACAATTGTTGACAGATTGTCCACTGACACAGCAGGTGGTTTTCAGTTAGTGGATGTGGAGGTCATTGCGGTCAGATCAATGGCGATGCAAAATCGCCTTGCTTTAGACATACTCCTGGCAAAAGAGGGAGGAGTCTGTGGCATTTTACATGTACAGCATTGCTGTACTTACATTCCAGATGAGAGTAAGAATATTGAAATGTACATTAGAAACATCACAGAGATGCATTCAGAAATAGTCCCCTTAGAAGAAGATGATTTTTCAGAACGTCTTTCAAAAAGATTCCAAGCAATCAAAACCTGGTTTCAAGAGATTGGTGGATCAGTTCTTGGCAAGATTCTAACACCTTTGTTTGTGATAATTTTTGTGATAGTTTTGACAAAGATCAGTTGTATGTTACACAAGAGAAAGAAGCACATGAGGGAAAAGAGAAGAATTTACAAAATCAAAAAGGAGCAAGAGAAAGAGATAGAGCTTGAGGAGTTGCGCAGAGCTCAATACGAGAGTTGTAAAGATTTTGCTGAAACTAGTCTTTAGAAAATACTAACAGAATGAAATCGAACCATTTTCTTTGAGATAAAAATTTTACCAAATTTTTGGGTGTGGTGTGGTGATTGGTTAATCACCAGATGAGGGAGTTGATAGAGCGAGATTCAGAAATGTTTTTCATTTCAACTCGTGAAGTCACACTTCCATAAACAAAATAATAAAAATAACAGTTGTGCTGTGTATGTATTAATTCAACCTAGTTTAAGTCGCATCTACACCTGACAAACGCGGGATACTAACATCTGTGCTCATAAATGTGCATTATGTTGCATTTCCTTGTTTGTGGAAAATAATAAATTAATCGTGTCTATTGTCATGTCAAAATTTAACTGCAGCTGTTTAGAATAAATGGCATGTGCTTATTTTGCTTCCCTGTCTATGTGGTGTCATTCTATTCTCTATAGGTGCATAAAGGACATTGGTGGATAATAAGAAGAATGGTAGATATAAAATGCTGCTTTATTTGTTTGCTTCTGCTAGGTAACTTAGACTAATGGGTTAATTATTAGCAATAAAGGGTGGCAACAGAACAAATTATTTTTCTCGCATTAATTATTTTCTTGTGTTTGTTTATGCATTAGTTAATAAAAAGGCTTTGGGCCTAGTGAAAACTTTCCGTGCTTGCAAAAATCTGCTTGGAGCCAGAATGAGTCTATGATGGCTACAGTTTTCTCCGTCTGAAAAGTTTGTTATGCTGAGATGACATTCTCTTAGCCGAACAAGGCCAAGGCCAGGAACCGGCGAAAGGCTTATGACATTCACGCATCCGAGGAAGCTAAAAACTTCATTTTGTTGCAAATGTTGCGAACTGGAGGAAACTGCGTTTTTCGAAAACCAGAGACAATGGTCTCTAAGAATGATGACGGAACTGTAATTCTGAAATCTGGTGACATGTCGCTTGTCACTTTTGGACCAATGAGGGTTTTATTTCAGCAGTGAAAATTACTTTTTCTTAGATTAGCTTAGCGTAGAAAGGTATAAAAACTCTTGCCCCGTGGAAGAGTTATGCTTCTCCTTGCAGACCTTTGCTGTTGGACTTCTCTTGGAACACGTAAGAGCTCTCAAAGACTTTACTCTTTAATTTTCCTTATAGCTAGCATTAGTTAGGGACTTAGGTTTTGAAAAATGCCAAACTGATAATTCTCATTTGCAATAATAATTTTGATTCATAATAAAATTGTCATAACTATTTACAATGATTCAAATAAAAATGCTTTAATAAAATCTCTAATACATTTTCCAAATGAGTAGCTAATAAAAATCTTACTTTGGAAATCAAGCTGGTCTTGTTATTTTCATATGTATAGGTTATTCATAGCTAGATCTTATCGCCACAGTGGCTTAATTAGCTTGTAGGTTTGTGAAATACGATGAATTCATTTACCATGGTTGTATATAAATGTATATAAATTGTGAATAGGTTAATTAGGTCACATGATCCAGTTGGTTATAATATGTCATGTTAGATTTATGGGCCTTATGAGAGTTTATTGATTGATGGTGTATATAGTAGAGTTGGGTAGCGTTGCTTATGACATATTTCCAAAAGCCCGCTGGATCACTACCACACCCTTTTACACCTATTTTCTCTCTACCCTCTTGTTTTTCTCTTTTTTCGCCCCCTTCTTTATCTCAAACACATATTTTCATATGTATATCTACCTCTTACTTTTAGCTCCCTTTCCACTCCAAGGACAAGAATGTTTGCCACCCTTCAATGAGGTGAATTTTCTAGTAGAACCCCTCTAGTAACAGTGCCACACTTGCTAATTGCCTTGGTAATATGATATTCCCTACAGGAGAACCTTTATGAATCCATCTGTTATTCTCTTTCCCGGAAAGTGCCCCCCTTTCCCCTCTAACTCACACATCATCCTGTTTCCCACACCTCCTACCTCTTGAACTTACAAACACACAGCCTCCTTACTCCTCTTACACACAGGTGCATCACACCCTCATCTTGCTCGCTCCCCTCATTCCCTTTGTCTGTCATAAATATCCTACACTAACCACCCTATCCAATGATTTTGTCACACACCCAATCTTCTAACACCTTGACCTCTCTTCCTCCGTCACCCTTTCCACTAGCTCATTGCATACATACACCACTCTCTTCTACACACTCCACATCCTTATAATTTTCTCTTAACCTCCTTTTCCCCATCTCACACCCTTTTGAGAGCCCCTTTTCTGGCGCACATTGGTATTGGAAACCTGCAATCTGTCTCACACACAAACACACGGACATCTACTTTCTCACAACTACAGCTCAATTAAACTTCCCCTGGCTCTCATAAACATTCACTCACAGCCTTCCTTCTTTCAAAACCACCTTTACCCCTAAGCCATCCTTATATAAACCTCTATCTCTTGTCTCACAGGCCATAACCGCCCTCAAATACAACCTTTTCTTTTTCGATGTCATTCTTTTTGACTTTTTCTTTCCTACTGTTTCTCATACACTTTCACTTTCTCTATGAAACGCGCACTTTCCTTAATGGCTCTGTTTCTTATGCTGTCTCCAGTGCTTAATTTGTAAAATATCAAGTGCCAGGGCTCTGACCAGGAGGCCACTGCAGCTTGCACCACCCATCGCCCTTGTCTTCGCTGCCAAAACAACTACTAACCATCTCTCTCGCATGTAAATGCGGCAGTTTAGATTATTCCATGTCCCCAAAGCTGAAGGAATGGCTGGGGAGGCAAGTATTAGCTATTTTAATGTATAATGTGTTCCTAAACTACTACTGTTCTGCTCATCTTTAAATTAGATGAGCAGCGCCACCATGTGGTGGACTGTTCCAAGTATGGTCATGACAATTAGGTGCCGGTGCCGAGCACTGGAAGCCAATTAAGTGCAGGTGCTTAGCACCGGAAAGCCCAGGCTCATTTAAGCACTGTCTATTGAAGGGTTGCATGATCATTTTACAAACAGCAGAGGCGAAAAATCTGTACTTATCAATAGGCTAGTCGATTTAGATGCTTTGATGTTAACGTCAGTTCAGCAAATCTTTTGCAGGGCGTAACACTTAACTTAACGCAGTGATTATTTCAAGGTGAAACAATTAGTTGTAGAAAAAAAAAGAAGCAAAAAAAAATGTTTGCAGCCTTTTTAAAAAAGCTTGACTTCTGTCGCCCATGGGTCAGTGTTATTTGGAGCAGCCCAACCCCCTCTTACTCAATTCCCTAAGTCAGGCAAATACCTGCACATTTCTTCAAAACGGTTTCGAATGCAGTTGTGCTGGAACAATTTTCAGAGTGTGGGTGCTGCTATCTCTGAAGCCAATGGGGTTGTTAAAAATGCAATCATCACAAAAAGAAGAAGTAGAGGAGCCACACACATTCCGCAGGAGTGTGGTATGGGTGTGGTATGTAGCTGGTAGTACATATTGGAGCACGCTGTTGCAAAATATTTCTGAAGCATGGTATGTTTGTTGACTGTCATTTACAGATAGTACATTTTCCATTGAAATGCGCACCAAATTTGCACAGACATGTTGTTTTACTGATAAAACGATACACTAACAAATGATAATGTGTGGAAATTGAGTTTTCATTGAATATTTATCATTTGCGCATCACCAACTAAAGTGTCTAGATTTGTTTTGATCCTATTAAAATGTTTGTTTAAATCCTAATTCAGCATTACAAAAGAAAGTGTTTCATTTGTGCTTTCTCAACTGCTTATATATTTTGAAATATTTCTACAGTTCTGGTTTTCCTTTCCTTTCCCACTCAGCAAGATTGTCACATAGTTCGCATTACAAAATACACCCTCCTTGCAGTCAGAGAAAGGACCTGAAAAGATTGTGACATCACTTCCTGTGGTGTCAGGTGATATAATTGCACTTTGATTATGCTATTTAGTCCCCCCACTATCTTTTTTATGACTTACACTCTGGTGCGGACGCATCTTTCCCCAGAATTGCAAAAAACACAGTTGATGGACAGAATGTAGAACAATGTCATACATTCATCCCAGTACAAGGATCTGGGCCTAAATCCATGGTTTTTTTGCACTCCGCACCACCCTGGGTTAGACACTGCCTATATGCAAATCAGTTCTGACCCTGTGCCTGATAGGAACAGTCCAGTCCGAACTACCAAGCCATGTCTTTCCCAGACCGGAATCAAGCATCCAAGGACCGGTTTCTGGCTATCAGCCTTCATTCAGCCTGGATAGCTTGACTCCAGTGGTGTGGAGAGCCTAGGACTCACGTCTGAGCATACCCAGCCCACTCGGGGTGAAAATTGCAAAAAACACAGTTGATGGACAGAATGTAGAACAATGTCATACATTCACCCCAGTACAAGGATCTGGGCCTAAATCCATCGTTTTTTTGCACTCTACACCACCCTGGGTTAGACACTGCCTATATGCAAATCAGCTCTGACCCTGTGCCTGATGGGAACAGTCCAGTCCGAACTACCAAGCCATGTCTTTCCCAGACCGGAATCAAGCATCCAAGGACCGGTTTCTGGCTATCAGCCTTCATTCAGCCTGGATAGCTTGACTCCAGTGGTGTGGAGAGCCTGGGACTCACGTCTTAGCATACCCAGCCCACTCGGGGTGAAAATTGCAAAAAACACAGTTGATGGACAGAATGTAGAACAATGTCATACATTCACCCCAGTACAAGGATCTGGGCCTAAATCCATCGTTTTTTTGCACTCCACACCACCCTGGGTTAGACACTGGCTATATGCAAATCAGCTCCGACCCTGTGCCTCATGGGAACAGTCCAGTCCGAACTACCAAGCCATGTCTTTCCCAGACCGGAATCAAGCATCTAAGGACCGGTTTCTGGCTATCAGCCTTCATTCATTCATTCATGAACTGGGGTGGCAGAGTGGGCTAAAGAACGGCGATGGATTAAACCCAGATCAGTTGACTGGGGGTGAGTGCTTGTATTGTCAACGCTCCGTCCATCATTTCCTTTGGTTTTTCTTTGTTCGCCCTAAGTTGGCAGGGTATGCTCAGACGTGAGTCCCTTGCTCACTTTGCCACTGGATTCAAGCAAGCCGGGCTGAAGAAGGCTGAAATGCCAGAAACCGGTCCTCTGTAGCTTGTTTCCGGTCCAGGGAAGGCATGGCTTGGTAGTTCGGGCTGGACTGTTCCCATGAGGCACAGGGTCAGACTGATTTGCATATGGCCATGTCTGAACTGGGGTGGCAGAGTGGGCTAAAGAACGGTGATGGATTAAACCCAGATCAGTTGACTGGGGGTGAGTGCTTGTATTCTCAACGCTCCATCCATCATTTCCTTTGGTTTTTCTTTGTTCGCCCTAAGTTGGCAGGGTATGCTCAGACTTGAGTCCCTTGCTCACTTTGCCACTTGATTCAAGCAAGCCGGGCTGAAGAAGGCTGAAATGCCAGAAACCGGTTCTCGGTAGCTTGTTTCCAGTCCAGGGAAGGCATGGCTTGGCAGTTCGGGCTGGACTGTTCCCATGAGGCACAGGGTCAGACTGATTTGCATATGGCCATGTCTGAACTGGGGTGGCAGAGTGGGCTAAAGAACGGTGATGGATTAAACCCAGATCAGTTGACTGGGGGTGAGTGCTTGTATTGTCAACGCTCCGTCCATCATTTCCTTTGGTTTTTCTTTGTTCGCCCTAAGTTGGCAGGGTATGCTCAGACGTGAGTCCCTTGCTCACTTTACCACTTGATTCAAGCAAGCCGGGCTGAAGAAGGCTGAAATGCCAGAAACCGGTCCTCGGTAGCTTGTTTCCGGTCCAGGGAAGGCATGGCTTGGCAGTTCGGGCTGGACTGTTCCCATGAGGCACAGGGTCAGACTGATTTGCATATGGCCATGTCTGAACTGGGGTGGCAGAGTGGGCTAAAGAACGGTGATGGATTAAACCCAGATCAGTTGACTGGGGGTGAGTGCTTGTATTGTCAACGCTCCGTCCATCATTTCCTTTGGTTTTTCTTTGTTCGCCCTAAGTTGGCAGGGTATGCTCAGACGTGAGTCCCTTGCTCACTTTGCCACTGGATTCAAGCAAGCTGGCTGAAGAAGGCTGAAATGCCAGAAACCGGTCCTCGGTAGCTTGTTTCCGGTCCAGGGAAGGCATGGCTTGGCAGTTCGGGCTGGACTGTTCCCATGAGGCACAGGGTCAGACTGATTTGCATATGGCCATGTCTGAACTGGGGTGGCAGAGTGGGCTAAAGAACGGTGATGGATTAAACCCAGATCAGTTGACTGGGGGTGAGTGCTTGTATTGTCAACGCTCCGTCCATCATTTCCTTTAGTTTTTCTTTGTTCTCCCTAAGTTGGCAGGGTAGGCTCAGACGTGAGTCCCTTGCTCACTTTGCCACTGGATTCAAGCAAGCCGGGCTGATGAAGGCTGAAATGCCAGAAACCGGTCCTCGGTAGCTTGTTTCCGGTCCAGGGAAGGCATGGCTTGGCAGTTCGGGCTGGACTGTTCCCATGAGGCACAGGGTCAGACTGATTTGCATATGGCCATGTCTGAACTGGGGTGGCAGAGTGGGCTAAAGAACGGTGATGGATTAAACCCAGATCAGTTGACTGGGGGTGAGTGCTTGTATTGTCAACGCTCCGTCCATCATTTCCTTTGGTTTTTCTTTGTTCGCCCTAAGTTGGCAGGGTATGCTCAGACGTGAGACCCTTGCTCACTTTGCCACTGGATTCAAGCAAGCTGAAGGCTGAAATGCCAGAAACCGGTCCTTGGTAGCTTGTTTCCGGTCCAGGGAAGGCATGGCTTGGCAGTTCGGGCTGGACTGTTCCCATGAGGCACAGGGTCAGGCTGATTTGCATATGGCCATGTCTGAACTGGGGTGGCAGAGTGGGCCAAAGAACGGTGATGGATTAAACCCAGATCAGTTGACTGGGGGTGAGTGCTTGTATTGTCAACGCTCCGTCCATCATTTCCTTTGGCATCTTTCCCCAGAGCAAGGAAAGAATAAGATGCTGTATGTTGATCCTTTTGCTATGGTATTGACCACTGGTCTGCCTACTTTGCCGATGGCAACAGTGTAATATTTTCTGGCGGATTCTCATTTGTAACTAATATGGTAGCATTTTTTTTTTAGTTTAAAAATGCTTTATTGAAAATGTTTCGATGGAAATACAGCTAAGTGTATAGAGAAACTTAATATTACGATATGCCACAGAGAAATTTGTATCAGTAATGGTAGCATTCTTGAACAACGAGTTTTGTAGTTATATGGCACAGATAAGTGCACACATTCTGAAACTGCAGCACCCTTTTCAGTAAAAAATAAAAGTGTGCTTTCTTCTTCAGACTTTGCCATTGGCCCTTTTGCAAAGAAACTTTTGAAAGCGATGAACAAGAGAATGGAGCTCTGTTCTCGAAACACCAGAGTGAAAGGAATGCAGGAAGGCTTTCAAGAAACTAAATGTTCCTTGAGGGTCCTGAAAGTGTTTTGTGCATACAAATGCCAGTGCACATTCAGTATCTGAATCTGTAGCATACTAATGCCAGTATCTGCTGTGGAACCGCTAGTTTTCATTTTAGAGTTTTTAAGCTCCTTCAGAATTTGAAGCACTTTGTGCAGAATCCTTCCAACATGCCTAAGAAGACTGTAATTATACAGCATACAGTACACTGCAATTATACATTGCAGGGGTGATGAATTTACTTAACTGAGAAATAGAATTTTGAGTATCCTGCTTTGAGTTATCCCTTGGCAACTGAGATGCCCACACGAGTGCAGTCAGGGACATCTATTCTGTTCTATTCATTCTTTTAAAGCATCTATTAAATCTAAATAAATGCTTTTCTGGTGAGTGCCCTCTCTTTTTTTTAAATTGATCTTTATTTATTTCCACAGAGAAACCCCTAAGGAAATATACAAGATACAGCAGATTACAACATCATGTATATACCAATGTTTCACAAAAAGGCGTTCCAAAACAAATATTGGATCACAAATCATCAGAAGTACATCATAATCGAGAACTCTTGGTATAGATCAACCATGGCAGCATTAGCAAAGATCTAAACATCATTGAGCAAGAAGGATCCCTACCCTACAAAGGAAAACTACCCACTGTGATCCAGCTGCCACCAAAACACAGACTCAAGTCCATCTGTGCTGGGGTCACTGGTGTATGTTCCCTCGATTGTGCCCATTGGCCTAGACCAAACAAGACCCAACTAGTGTATTACGATTGCCTGCAATGCAGAAAGGATACATCCACTGTCATCTTACATTTTAGGGAGGTCTTTTGGATAAGGAGGCATATTGTCTATTTTGGGGCATATAGTCTGCAGTAATGACTCCCAACGTAATGCCGTCTTTGCTCTTGGCCCCCACTTATCTTGTGAGCAAGTACATTCATCTCCGCTTGGCAAATCTGCCCAGATCTGCTTTCCACCTACCAAGGTTCAGAGGCAGCGAAGATCTCCAGTTCACAGAAATATGTCTCTTTGCAAGGATCAACAGGAGGTCTATAACCTTATAACCTGATTTATCAGGTTTAGGCCGTAAAATGAACCCTAGGAGGTGCTCTTTGGATGTATTTATGTCACCTTTGACAGTCCAATTCATGACCTCTGTCCACCACTGCTTAATAGCTACACAGAACTGCACCATATGCCAAAAGCTTCTCCCTCTGCTGTACATCTGAGGCAGGCGAGAGACATATTCAGGTACATGACCTGTAAACCTGACAGAGTTAAGTATTTCCTGTGAATATAGGTGCATTGCAAAAGCTTCAACTGGGCATTTTGTGAAAGCTGGCACACATACTGCAGGGCACGAGCCCATTCAGTCTGTTAAATCTTCCCACAAGTCCTCATTCCATTTCGTTCAAAGAGCATCTAGGTTTTTTGCCTTGGTTGTCCTAATGGCCTTGAAAACTGCAGTAATAAAATGCCGCCCTCGCCCACATATGAAGAAAATGTGTGTCATTGTGTCTTCTTCTGGCCCATGTGTTTTGATATTTCCTTGGATAATGTTGCATGTATCAAGAACTGCCCTACAGGCACTCCAGAAGCAGCATTTATCTCCTTGAATACCAGGAGGGTGCCTAAGCCATACAGCATGACTATTGAGATCACTGCGGTTCTTGCTCAAGCAGACTGAGCCACAAGCTTTGCAATTGGACTAAAAGTCTGCAGCGCCAAAAGTAAAAATCATGGGGCGTAAAGGGTCCTTCCCACCATACACTTCAGATAGTGGTTTCAGTTATATTTCACTGCCTTATCTCGGGATTCAAAATGCAATCCCAGATGTCAAGGGGATCTATTCCTCATGCACATAGTCGCATTCCAGAGATGATCCAAGATCAAACCAGCCTGGAACACGCTGGAGCTGGTCCACCAGGTAGTACGATCAGGATACCGTGTGCCCCCTCATCTAGGGGAAGATACATTTCCAATGCGACTCATCTCCTATTTTCTCCTCAAATCAGTTCCATCAGAAGAGGAGATAACTCCTGAAAGAAGGGTCTCTTGAGTTGCAGGGGTATAACTGCAAAACAGTAAAGCAATCTGGATAGCATTACTGTTTTAGAAAGAGCCACCCTCCTCATCACCGACAGCGGTAACTTACACTAAAATGCTATTGAGGATCTAGCTGCATATCATCACCTGACCCAGATTACTCTGCAGTGTTGTTCGGATCTCAGTATATTCTAATTCCCAAGTATTTAATTGTGTGGGATGCTAGTAACCCATTAACTGACAAACAAGGTAAATCTATAGTTTTTCCCTCACTTAGTAGAATGAGACATGATTTGGCCATGTTAATTTGAATACCTGATTGCTTGCCAAATCTGTCAAATTCATCCAGCACTAATGGGAGACCCTTCGCACAGTCCTGCATGTGTAACTGGATGTCATTGGCATACACCGAAATGACATGCCTGTATCCATTGATTTGTATGCCTACTTTATGTCTGCCTCACCTCCAATGGCAAGCTAGTGGTTCCATTGCTAGTGCAAAGAGTAGCGGTGACAGGGTATAGACTTACCGTTGTCCCACGCCGCACCAGCAAAGCATTCAGCACACTTCCCATTATGATCCACGACTTGAGCGAAGACGAAAAAAGCTGAATGAATCCATTTGATGACATTGGCTACAAAACCCATGCTCTGGAGGACCTACCACATAAATTCCCAATTTGAGGAGTCAAATGCATTCTCAAGATCATTATAGCCCCTCATGCTCTATTCTATTCAGAGTGGATGCTACTACGTATATGAGTCAATTTGCGCATATTTCGGATCATGCTCCTATTCGGGATGAGCCCAATCTGGTCCTGATGTGCTAAGTGTGTCAAGACTGGTAATAGCCTATTGGCCGGTATCTTCTTCAATATTTTACAATGAAGATTTAGTGACGAGAGACGACATTATGATCCGAAAGCTATGACAGTCTCCCTTGTGGTCAGAGGATGCTCACCACTTTCAAATGCTCGGCTAAATGCGCCAGTGAAAGTCTGTCACTTCAAAGGGTGTTGCCTGTGGATAACTGTCATAGCCAGTTTAGTTTCGTTCAGCGAAATCTCGGCATCTAAGCCCTCCACCTTTCCTGGGGTCATCTGCGACAATGCAGCAATCCATATGTAGTGCTCTGTTATCTCCTTCTATTGCTCTGTACATTGTGTATAGAGTTCCTGACTCAATTCATTCACTCTAGGATTGTGTTACCTGCCCAGAAAAGCTGTAATATCAGAGTGTGGGGTTTCAGCCCTAACTATTCTTGCCAGGAGGCACCCTGTTCTATCACCCTCAGAATGTCTTTGGGCCAGATACTCCTTGTAGTTAGAGAGGCAGAGCTTATCACACAGCTCCCTGTGGGAGCATTGCTTCACAACCAACCCCGACAGAACACCGGCTAGGTAGATATATTATGTTCTAGAACTATTATAACATTCTCGAGCTCCTTGAGCTGATCATGGAGTACTTTCTTATCACATCTAAATTTTTGATGCATATCCCCCTTATGTATGCCTTAAATGTGTCCCATATCACCAGATGTTTATCAATTAGTCGTACATTTGTGATGAAGTGAATGATCTCTTTGAAGGTATGTCTGAATGCACCTTCGTGCATCAACGCTTGCAGCTGCCAGGTGGGTATCTTCACAGGAACACTCCCCCCACTGCATGGTCATTAACAACCTTAAGTATAAAGCCTTTTAATGGCGCTGTGACTAAGAACATGTCATTTAGTGCAGCAGCGCATGCAATGGGGAATAATAAGAGTACTCCTCTCTAATGGAATAAAAGGACCTAGCCCCAAACCAAAGTAACACATTTTTCAGTCATTCTCTTTGCCGTAGCCGACTAGCGCCGTGGATGGTTTTGGTACACATCTGCATCGTGTGAAGATAAAACCACCTCCAGTCACATATGGGTCTTGAGGGGGACAAGCTAACAATTTATTAATATGTTATAAATAAGCCATTTGACTAACATTAGGAGAATACAAATTAACGAAATGTAGGGCTCTTCCAATCCCGGCAACCATACACACATATGCACTGTCCTTCCTTGTCCACTTTGCAAACAGTCACCTAATTCTGCACTCCTTAGCATGTCCATATTAGGACCCCACTTGCATAAGATTGCTACGTGCATCCCCTGCATTTCAAGTAGGCGTCTATCTGCTGTATTGTGGTAGATTTGCCCTATCACTGGACATTCCAGGTAAGTATAGTACATTCATTGCAACCTACCATTAGGTGTCATTACGGCATGGGCACTTATAGCTCCTCTCTGTTCCAACCTTCATGTTTAGGCCCACAACTTCCACAATTTCCTTGGGTGGAAATGCGGTGGACTGCATAGTCCCATACACCTTCCCCCCTTATACCATGCATTGGTAGCTGGATGAATGGTAAAAAAAAAACAATCTCTAAACATGACCCCTTTACAGAGCCAGGCATTAAACTATCCTGTGCCTTGTGAAAACGTGCCTGGACATGGAGAACTAGGCTCCAGGTCAAATCTTATTCTTCCAGCAAAGAATAGAACCATTGTGACAGAGTGCCGGTTAATGGGTGCTACACCAAACCAGTAGTCCATCAAATCCCCTTCAATGTGTGGTGCCTCAACTCCCTTACAAAACTGAGCTGACTAATGCCTGAAGGAGTAAAGATTGTACCTCATAACTGCATCGAAGCGCAGGTTACACACAAGAACCCAGCTACAAGTCATCTGCAAGTCTGGGTGTTACCTGAGGAATTTCATAGTAGGATCCTCCTGCTTCATCCTCCAACATTATGGCTCGTCCATTGGCTGCTTCATTTTCTGTGTCGTGCCTTGAATGCCCAGGCAATTTCCATAAGGCCGCAGCTGTTGCCACAAACTTCTATCGTCCTGCCGATACATGAAGAGGAGTAGTACAGCTCCATGAATTTCTCGCCGATCTGTCTTGTCCTGGGGGACATCACAAGTGTGAATCTGGGCAGGTGGAGGGCCGAAGTACTACCTTTCTAACCTCCGCCCTTGCCCACCACACCTCTTTTGAGTCTTCGAAGTACACTGCTTACGTGTCAACAATGATTTTAATTTTCACTGAGAACAGAAGCATGTGTTGTAGCCACATTTTCCTCAATTTCACCTTTGTATCTCAAAAGGAGCTTTAAATAGTTTGTATAGCGCTAGCTAGACCAGTAGGTATCAGAGCGCTTCACATACACATTGTGAAACGTAGAAGGGCCTTGCATTACCCAGAAGGCTGAGAATCAGTAAGCAAACCACGGATAAAGAATACAGCATGAACAATAAATAACTGTGCAAAAAACAAGATAAAGAATACAGCATGAACAGTAAATAACTGCAAAAAACAAGGTGAATAGCATAGTCCGTTCACCAACAATCCTTGAACGGGAGTCAATTCGGAATATTGAGGTCTATGTTAGTTGACGTTGTTCTGGAAAGTATTGTTAAGGAGTTGGAGTTTGAGGTCCCTTTTGAAACAGGAGAAGGAGGGGTTGCATCTGAGGACTCTAGGGAGAGCGTTCCATATCCTGGGAGCGTTGCCAGAAAACGATCGGAATTGGGTGGTTTTCTTTTTCATTTTTGGTGGAATGAGAAGGAGTGAGTTGGAGCTTCTCAGGGTTCTGGTTTGACCTGCTCTTACCAGTTGTTTGTTCAGGTAGTTGGGGGCCGGAGAGTGGAGGGTTTTGTGTGTGATGCAGGCCAGTTTGTAAATACATCTCCCTTCCATGGGAAGCCATTTGAGGGAGTTGAGAGCTGGAGTGATGTGATCAAATCTTTTTACTCCAGATACAAGCCTAGCGGCCATGTTCAGCACTGCCCTTAGAGGAGCTAGGTGAGCTTTTGGAGTCCCTGTAAGGATGGCGTTACCGTAGTAGATTTTAGAGAGAACCAGGGATTGAACTACTGTCTTAAGGTCCTCATGTGGCAGAAAAGGTTTTAATTTCTTGAGGTGTTTTAGAGAGAAAAGAGCACTTTTTGCAGAGTTTTTGATGTGGGCCTCCATTGATAGGTTCTTGTCAAGGGTGATGTCTAGAGACTTTACTGAGTCGGATAGAACGAGGGGGCAGTTTAGGGCAACCAGATTCTTGAGCCACTCTTGGATAGAACGATGGTTGCTTTTTGGAGAGAATAGGATCAGTTCCGTTTTTTCTGGGTTGAGCTTTAAGTGGTTGACGTTGAATCAAGTTTGGATCTCCGTTAGAGTGGTATTGAGGTGTTGGATGTCATCGGGGGACTTGATTTTGAAACAGATTTGGGTGTCATCCGCGTAAAGGTGGTAACTCACTCCAGATTTTTTCAAGATGATTGTGAGGGGCTCCATGAAGAGATTGAAGAGGGACGGGGAGAGGATCGAGCCTTGTGGTACCCGAAGTGTGACCTTTGTTGGCTTCAAGAGACAGAAGTTGATTTTAATTTGTTGCGAGCGATGCTGGAGGAAAGAGGTGAACCATTTTAGAACAGTGCCATTTATGCCGAAGCGCGTCAACAAGGTCTCCAGAAGAGCTGGATGATTAACCGTGTTGAATGCCGCAGATAGGTCAATAAGGATGAGTCGGCAGGCATCACCATCATTTAAGGCTTTGCGAATGTCGTCCGAGATGTTGAGTATGGCTGTTTCAGTGCTACAACCTTTCCTGAATCCCGATTGAAAGGTGTCGAGGAGGTTGAACTCATCAATGTGTTTATTGAGTTGGTGGAGAACACATGACTCCAATGTTTTTGCCAGGAATGGGAGGTTTGAGATAGGTCTGAGGTTGTTAAGATCCTTTTGGTTGGCTCCTGGTTTCTTGAGAATGGGCGTGATTTGTCCTAGTTTAAGGGAGTCTGGGACACGGGCTGAGGTGAGAGAGGTGTTTATGATTTTTGTCCAGAAAGGGGAAATGGTGTGGTTGAGTTCTTTTATGATTGTGGAAGGGAATGGGTCCATGGTGTGGGAGACAGGTTTAAGCTGAGAAATTATCTTGAAGACCTCTTTTTCCGCCATTAGCTCAAAGTCGGACCAGTGCGCATTGTTTTTTAGCTGGAGGCCGGTCAGATTGTCCTAATACAGCACTCTTTCTGCGTGGTCAGGATGAAGTAGAAGGGCGGCAGGTTATGAGGGAAGGAGTGTTAGCAGCTTGAATGAAGGATTGATCAATTTTAGAGACTTTATTAGTGTAGAAGGAGGCAATTTCTTCACATCGCTCATTTGTGGCTTTGATATCTTGAGAGGGGGTTCCGTTAGTTTGGCTTTTGACAATGCTGAAGAGTTCTCTCGGTCTGTTTTTCGCCAGATCTAGTTGGCTGCGGAAAAAGGACGCCTTTTCACTGAAAATTTGTTTTTTGTATGCCTGTCGAGCAGATATAAGTTGTGTTAGGTGTAAGGTCGAGGGGTTAAGCCTCCAAGCCCTTTCCGTTTGTGTGAGTTGACGCCGTTCATCGTTTAACTCCACGTTAAACAAGGGTTTCGATTTGTTTTGCCTCTGTTGTTTGAGTTTGAGTGGAGCTACTTGGTCTAAAACCTGTCATTTTAGAGTTAAAGTGTGTAGTGAGGTCATCAGCTGTCCATGATGAGGGATGGAGTTGAAGATGGGGATGAATCATAGAATCAGGTTTGGATAAAGGGACTTTTTTGATGTTTCTGGTGAAGAGTTTAGGTTTGACGTCATGAATAGGTTGGTGGCTGACCAGTGTGTCAATCCTGACCAGAATGAGGTGGTGGTCGGACCAGTCAAGGGGAGAAATCGCTCTCAGAGAGACCAGTTCGTTGTTGGTAATGATCGCATCTAGTGTTGCACCTTTGATGTGAGTTGAATTATTGCAGAGTTGTTTGAGGTTATGTATTCCCAGAAGGTTGGATAGGTTCAGGACAGTGGAGTCTTTTGGGTCGTTCCAGTGGATATTGAGGTCAACCAGAAACACGTCTTTAGTATCTGTCAAGGAGAACCTTGTTATTAGGTCTGTTAGTTCTTCGGGAAAAAGAGTACGTTCTCCAGGCAGATGGTAGATGGTGTGGAATTTGATGGATGAGGTGCCCTTAGTGGTGAGTTCGACACCCAGGTATTCAAACGATAGGTATTCTGCAGGTTTGAGATTGGTAATCTGTATTCCAGCTTTGTGGATGATGGCTAGTGTCCCCCCCCCGTTTTGATCGGCCTGTTTTGTCTGATTATGTTGTACCCTGGAGGGTGAGAATGTCAAGGATGGGGGTAGAGTAGACATTGAGCCAGGATTCAGTGAGGAAAGTGATGTCAATTTCTTCAGCGAGAAGAACTTCAGCAATGTCAGAAGCATGTTGTACTGCTGATCTGAAGTTTAGGAGCATACAAGCGAGAGGGCGGGGGCCTAGAAGATGGGGGGAATTAGGTGGATAGAGATGTATTGAGCAGGGGGTCTAGGCGAGTGGACAGTATTAGGGATTCTGTTTGTGCCAGTAATAACAGGGTGTGGAAAGGGGCAGACTTCTGTTTGGAAGTGAGGTAAGAGTCATTGATCTCATCTGGTTTCGGTCCCAAAAAGGGCTGGCTAGCCCAGTTGGGACTAAGTGTCTGACTCGCTGCTGGACTGGGGGGGTCGAGGGCTGCTCTGGGGGGTCAAGAGGGGTGTATTGAGTGGGGCCATGGGAGGTGTATTGAGTGGGGTAGGGGCAGAAGTACCCAGGGGGAGGGAGCACGGTGGCTTGGCTCTGTTGAGGAGGTTTTGCTGTAAGTGAAGGAAATCAGCAGTAAGGGAGTTCATTTTCATCTCCATTCTGTTCAGCTGCTGTGTTATTGAACTGAAAAGGTTTGGCGTTTTAGGCAGGGGTCTAGGCTGACTTGGGTCTAAGGAGGGAGATTTAACAGGGGACAGGGATGGGATGTAGTCCCAGGGATTAGGAGGGGGAGAGGTTGTACACAGGGAGCTGGATTAGTTAAGTTCCCATTTGAGTAGTTCAGAGGAGGAGAAGTGGGACTAGAGTCCAGGTGAGGAGGGAGAGAAATTCTAGGCTGGGCGTATGAGTTCTGGGTCATGTCTGAGAGATTAGCGGTGGAGGTAGGTTGAGTATGAGGGAGTGCAACAGTGGAATGGTTGTGTGCAGAGGAGGGAGGGGGGAGAGAGACCATAGGATTGGAACTGGCGTTAGACCCGGGGGGAGTCAGGGGACATGGACTGTGTAGGGGGTCGGGGAAGATTGTGAGGGAGGGTTCAGATTATCAGGGGTGGGGAGGGGAGTGTCTGAGGGGATTTCAGTCGCAGGAGGGCTTAGGTTAGAGTCCAAACTGTCAAGATCAGCCTTGTGGGGATTGTTAGTTGTGAGTTTGTCATTCCTGGTGTGCTCAGTTGATGTGATCGTGGTGGGTACGGAGAGTAATGATAGGGGCAGTGTGATTGTAGTGAGTGATGGAGGATGTCCATGAGTTGAGGAGAGGGCCTTCAGGGCAGGGAGATTGGATCAGTTCCACGTTATTAGTGAGGGTGGTGAGGGTTTGGGGAGATGGCTCAGTTGAGTTAACAAGGAGAGAAGAGTGAGGAAGTGGTGGTTAAAAGTGGTGAGGTGCGGGTCGGTTGCTTGAATGAGAATGGTTCCAGTTCTGTTGATGGAAATGGTGAGTTCCCCTTTGAAGGTCGGGGATATGGTAGTGGAGATTTTTTCACCATATGGAATGATTACTGACTTTGGGACTTGAAGGTGAAGAGAGAAGGTGTTTTTCCATTTAGCCGGGCGTTGGTCTAAAAAATGAAGTTAGTTTTCGTGCTGCCGTTGGGCGCTGAGTGGTAGTTATCAACAATGAGTGTTTCCGGGTGTTGTTTTAGAGTACTGTGTTTGAAGTTCTTTTTAGCATTACTGGTCATTTTGTTAGGGTAGTTAATGGACCAGGAGTTGGGTCCGTAACGCACGAGCGTAGAGTTTCGGGTGGGGTTAGGCGGGCGCATGATTGAAAGGTAGAAAAGTCGAGACGTAGTAGGTAAAAACCTAATGAGCATAAAAGCACATCTATAAGCATAAATCAAGGTGCATAAAACATACTACAAACATAAAATTTCCTAGCACCTATAAGAAGCACTCTAGGGCCTTGCACCCTACAAATGTAATAGACCCCTGGGTCAACTGGCCATCTCTAAGGGGCTCAAATGCCTAAGACAGGGCACGCAGCCAATGCAGCAACACTCACGGGGGGGCCCTTGGCACAAGCCTAAACGTGGCAGCTGCCCACTACTTGCTGGGCATCTTAAATGAGGGGCCTAAACGTTGCAGCAGGCACTAAGTGCTGCGCAGTTGTGCGGGCCAAGGAAAGGGCGAAGGAGTGCGTCTCACTCCTAGATTAAGTCCATGTCCCCTAAAAGTGAAGAACCTAAACGGTGCAGCTGCCCACTACTTGCTGGACAGCTGTGGAATAGGGGAAAAAATGTGGCATGGGCTCTCAGGGGCCCTTTAAACAAATTGCGTCCAAGGTTGGAGCCATATGGCTCTAAAATTGAACAGGGTGGAGCCAGCCTTAACACCTTCATTGCTTCCTGCTATCATATTTCCTGCTAGATATTTGCTGGTGGCTTAAGTCTGTCCGGTTATTAGAAAGACTGGTATCTTGCACTCGCTAAAATCAGTCGAGCTGAGTCCTAACCAATGAGTTCCTGGTTCCTTTATCTAAACCTGTTTATTTAGCTTACAAGGGCTGATTTCAGATACTAGATTAGTCTCATATCTGAGAGGTGTAAGAAATAAAGATTAACCAATCTAAGATGGCGGCTGTGATAGCTCCGAGCTAGAAAGTAGTCCTATGAACTCTTTCACTGCGTCAGGCTTCTATGGGAGGTAGTTCTCTGTCACTTTCCATGACCTGCAGGGCATAGAGGCCAAGGAAGGGAGGAACCCCTCTTCAGTTTCAGTCGTAAGTGGGCAGCATGGATGCTAAACAACAGCATCAGAGCAAAGCAAACAAAATGGGCGACGTCAGTGATAACAGTTTCAAACTGCCTATCAGTATCACCACTCCAGTCAGGTTACATTGTCAGACTCCACCCGACATTCAGAGCTGGGATCGCAGATGGTTAACATCTTCCACTTCCTTCATTGCGCGAAGGCGATTTCAGCTGGTGATTGGGCTCTGCCACATCAACTGAGGCACCTTCACTTTCTCCTCAGTGCTGTGATATGATTTTTATGCGGCAAAGGCAGCTCGAGTAATATGAATAGCACCATATGTCCCCAATAACGTACGGCACTCTCAGCGCGTGCATTCACTGCCCAGCAGTCACCCGCGGGTGCAGTCCAGACTTCTCACAACTCCCTTGGGGCTCGGGTCACTCTCCGCACATCTGACTTTTCATAGCATCGGGCAGAGGGGGGGGGGGTGCTCTCCCTGTTATGCCTATGGATCACCGCCACCATAAGGGGAGATTCGAGTTGGCCGGCATGAGAGAGACTTACCCTACGGCTGACTCGGTGTCCGCTCCTGCCGAGCTCCAGCTCCAATCCCCTCACAAGTCGTAAGTGGTCCACAGGAGTACCGACATCCCCGACGGTAATCAGGTATATTCTACGACCAAAACTCTTCTTTGTATGAAGATCGTCATGTTGGATAAGTAGTTCTGTATTCAGGTGTGTCGATTCCAAGGAAGGAAGGCGGGCATGCACTGGAATAGTCACAAAAATGTGATCACCTGATCTCGATGTGCTGTATAACTTCAGCGCGTCGCTCAGGCTCCGGAAGACACTCTAGGTCTTTCAGCTAGCTCAGGACTTGCAAGCTGCAGCACAGCGGGACTGCTTCCCCTCCAGGGCGAGGCTCCGGACAATCAGGCACCGCCCTCAACATCCACCAACAGAGCTGTGCTCCCAGGAAGCAATCAAACAATCCCTCCAGGGCTCCGCATCCATAATGTGCTCTGAGAGCAGTGTGGCAGCAACTTAAAGCGGATCGGCCCTAGAGCGCCAAGACGTGTGCGGCGCCTCAGTTTCAATACTACAACCAGAGAGGGGATAGGGAACACTCACACCTTAGAATTATCCACTGACAGTCGACCCAAAGACCTGCCGTTCTCCAAAATTGCATCCCTATCCCAGAAATGTAGCACTTTGGCTATGAGAGATCTGGGAGTCTCCCCGGATTTGAGGGGGTCTGGTGGGGATTCTCTAAACCTTTCACTTGCAAAAACGTTGGTCAGTCTATCTGAACCCAGGGTTGCTTTGATCCATTCCTCCAGGATAGCCTCTGGATGCTTACCTTCCTAGTCTTCAGGAAAACCCACAAACTGTAGTTTGCTGTGACAGACTCTGCCCTCAGCGTCTTGTGCTTTGTACTCGAGGTACTGCACCCTCTCTATCATGTCTGCCAGGCTCGCTTTCAGCTCCAAAACCATTAGAGTGAGCTCTTCAATGAAGTTCTTAGTGCCCTCTTCAGCCAGTGCCCCAGACTCTGCTCTCGGCAAAGCAAGAGTTGATTTTCATTTCTAGAACAATTTTCATGTCAATCTCTGTAACTTTTTGAGTAAACATATGTCTTGCCAACCTAGGCAACCCATGTATTGGAATTCACTTCAAATGTCGAATAGACCCATACAGAGAAGAACTGGACTTCCATCAATGTCAGATGTAGATCATGTATTCTCATTTGGTCATCCACGTAGGAATGGTGTTGTCCCATGATCATTGAGACTAGTCCATACCCTCTATTTATCTGGGTCACATCTCCAGATGTAGTGAAGACCATGCGAGCTGAGATTGTATGGAATCCGGTGCAGTGCAAAAAAATATATGTATGTTCATGTGTGTTCATATGTGTTCACCGTAGAGATCAACAAGGACAGGATTTCCTTTTTGGATCTCTCTATCTATGCCGCCGAGCCAGGGCTACAAAGCGAGCTATTTAGGAAACCAATGGCCAGGAATTCTCTCTTGTTATATCAGAGCCAACATCCCAAAGCCCTCAGAGATAACTTGCCCTTCGGGCAGTTTCTCCGAGTGAGACACAATTGCTCAGAGAGGGATACTTTTTCCGAACACACCACTGAACTTTGTCAGCAATTAACAGACATTCATGTTATATATTTCTGTATTTTTCTTGATTTCTTTGTGAACAGATACAACCGACACTGCTTGATACAGAGGACTAAGAGAAACATGTATGACACAGTTGTATCCTTTGATTGATTTAGTTACGTTTTTCACTTTTTATGCAGTAGCAAACGTTAAGGACTGTGGCCCTGAAGAAAGCCGTGGGATTTGCCCCCCTAGAGGCTGAAACATGTTGGCCGTATATATGCAGTTATATGGTTAGACCGCATCTTTGCACTGTTCCTGTTTTTAGTAAGGGAGCGATCAAGTTATATTAAAGTTTGGTACTGATCTTCTATCCTTTTTTAACCTCACTACACTACATATATTTTTTTGCACTGCACCGGATTCCATCACGATCTCAGCTCGCATGGTCTTCACTACATCCGGAGATGTGACCCAGATAAATAGAGGGTATGGACTAGTCTCAATGATCATGGGACAACACCATTCCTACGTGGATGACCAAATGAGAATACATGATCTACATCTGACGTTGATGGACATCCAGTTCTTCTCTGTATGGGTCTATTCGACATTTGAAGTGAATTCCAATACATGGATTGCCTAGGTTGGCAGTTTATGAGTTAGCTAAATGGTATACAGCCTCAGCAAGACCCACTGACATGGTTAGCGGTGTGTTTTGATTTTTTTGGAGCATGTTAGGCCCAGATATAGACCCCCATTGTGTGTTTTTTGTTAGTGAATTGATTGAATAGGGGATTCCACCCTGGGCAGGTCTTTAAATATTTTTCCCTCCGAACCTTCCTCCTCTGGTTTGTTTATTAAACATATGTCTTGACATCAACAATATGTGCATGGTTTCGTCCATAGCCTCTGGGCAGTGTGGTGTTGTATATTACACTTAGCTGCATCCATTCAAAGATCAATTTACTGGTTGAAAGACCCACATTTACATCTTCAAAGCACTTTGGACCATTAATCTTCATATTTATGTATTAATTTGCATGAATTGCAAATGACGCATTGAAAATGTTGAAAAATATGTTTGAAAGAAATTGGAATTTGATGTAATATAGTGCATCTATTGCTTTGATATATGACAGGACTTGTTTTAATGTATTTATGCTTATATTTGACAGTATACACAGTAATAAATGGCATAAATGCATGCAATAAAGCAACTGATGAGGTACCGTCAGTGTATTTTATTACATCTTATTAATAACATCAAAAAACGAATTAAGGACCAAAAACTGAAAATATTTTGGCAAGGCCAAGTAAACCAAAAAAATGTATGTTGAAACACATTTCGGATGAAAGCAAATGAAATCTATTAGCTATTGATACGTTTTGTGATCGGACACTCTCAGTGTATGTTGTGGTTAGCATTAAAGAAGTCCTTGAAAGGTTTTATTTGAGGGTGTTAAACAATGGTCTTGATGACATTTCTAGCTCACTAGGCTTTAGCAGAATACTTTCCATAGGAGTTTTAAATTCCATATTCAACTTGACGGAAGTAGTTGTTTTTAAATCATAATTGTATGCGCACATCACGATTTCATGCAGGAATATTTGATCCTATAAATGCTATACCTTGAATTCTGGACAACTGAATTAAGGTTTTTTGATCTATTCCTGATAAACAATCCAATGTGAATGTACCGGTAGCCGACAACTTAATTTTAGGAAAAATAAATATGTTTGACTACAACTGATGAATATCAAAGCTTGAGTTAAGTACAAAGGGATGATAAAATCATAAAATCCAGTCCAATGTGCATTACCATCAATCATTAAGTCAGTGGAAACTTGAGATTAGGTGACAGACAATATGTCTACCAAATATGAATGGATTTAAAATCTGAAAAAGGCTATAACTGAACATTTCAAGTCTGAAATACTTAGGGCCTGAGTCACAAAGTGAGATATTTTGTTTAAGCTTAGACCAAACATCTAAGTTTTCGTCTTTGTGAATTCATAAAGGGCATTTAAGAGTAGCATTTTTATGTCCACGCTCGGGCGGATCTTTGCTCTGAGTGCGGACATAAAGATACTACTCGTAAATGCCCTTTGTGAATTCCCAAAATCGTAAACTTAGACGTTTGGTCTAAATTTAGTTCAAACGTCTAAGTTTACCTTTATGAATCGGGCCCTTAATGTTTATTTTCTGTCAATCGATTCTATACAGCACAGCATAATAAATGTAAATGTTGCCCTTCACAATTGAGGGTAAGTATATAATAATGTAACACTTGTTCGGATCTTTCAATAGATATGTAGCGCAGCAGATGAAAATTATGAATAAATTAATGGAATTGAAGATGCAGAAAGTGAAGTCATTGCCACATAGTTGTTTTTTGAGTGTTATTTCCCCGATTCCTACAGATAGTAAAATACAAGCTCACAGAATGGTACATATCTGCAGCTGTGTCGCTGTGGAAACCACAAGTATTCTTTACATTGTGACACATGCATGTTCATGACGAACGCAAGTTGAATCCGATGGTCAGCAAATTGTGGAACAGTCTTAAAAGTGAAGGGCGTCTGCAGACCATTTCTCTAAGTCCTTTCAATTGATTGATGGGAGGCAGTCACACAGGCCTCTCTTCTCTGCTCGCAGGAGAAGTGTCTCTGTCTGTAAAATAGTTTTATCATAGTAATTAGTACAATTAAAACACACAGCAAAGGATAGTTTATGAAAGGGGAGAATAGTTTGAGACTTAAGACATTCTAGATTGTGCATGACAACAAATGCATTAATTTATGTATTTATTCATTTTATTGATCTTTATGCATCAGAGTCCAAATTACACTATACAGGATAATGATTTCTTTTTTCAGTCATAAGTGGGCAGCATGGACCTTAAACAACAGCATCAGAGCAAAGCAAACAAAATGGGCGACGTCAGTGATAACAGTTTCAAACTGCCTATCAGAATCACCACTCCAGTCAGGTTAGATTGTCAGACTCCACCCGACATTCGCCGAATACTCTCATGATCTCCAGGACTCGAGGCCCCGACCTATTCACATCCGTAAGGAAGAACAGGACGTCATCCGCATACAATGCGATTCTGTCCGATGGACCCGCATCCCATTCAAAGCCCCTTAGTTGTGCGTCCACTCGGACCCACGCAGCCAGCGGCTCCATAGCGAGAGCAAACAGGTACGGTGAGAGGGGGCATCCCTGTCGGGTGCCCTGCCCTATGGAGAAGGCCGCAGACGTGGTCCCCGCCACCCTCACCAAGGCCGTCAAATCAGTATACAATAGCTTCATGTAGGACATAAAGTGTGGCCCAAAGTTAAGGTGTGAGAGGAGTGCAAAGAGGTAGACCCAGCTCAGGGAGTCAAAGGCCCTGTCAATATCAGCCAGTAACAGCGCCGCCTGGGCCCCGGTGCCCCCAATCGCCTCTACCGCTACATGCGCGCGTCTGATGTTGTGTCTTGTTGCCCTACGGGGCATGAACCCGGCCTGGTCCGGGTGGATCAGTTCCATTATAAGGGGGAGGAGCCGGTTCGCGAGTGCCTTGGCCAGTATCTTGGCCTCGATATTTAGAAGGGAGATCGGTCGATATAACTCGTGTATGGCCGGGGGTCGTCCGGGCTTGCAGAACACTACAATCTCAGCATGCCTCCAATCTGCCGGCAGGAGTCTGTGCTCTCTCGCCGCCTCTAAGGCTTTCTTATAGTGTAACCCTAATTGGAGATGGTATTTCTTGAAGAACTCGCTCGGAAACCCATTAGGCCCAGGGGCCTTGCCAGTATTAAGTTCCCCTAAGGTCGTGCCCAGTTCCTCGGCCGACAGCGGAAGTTCGAGGCGCTCTCGCACGTCCTCTGGGAGTGCGCGTGGTGGGAGATCTGCAATAAATCTATCTATTTCCAGCGCAGATAGACACTCCTGTGGGGCATACTGGGCCGCAAAATACTGAGCGAAGCTGTCCGCCAGCTTCTTTGGGGCCGAGATCGAGGCCCCAGCTTTATCTCCAAGGCCCGGCAGCACCTGCGCCCGGAATGTGTTTTGGCAGAGTCTATGCAACATTGTACTCGATTTGTCGCCCGATTGATAAATTCTACTCTGTGTCGCCAACCACATTTGCCGGGCCTCGTCGAGCAGCAGGAACTCATAAGACTGCTGTGCCAAGAGTAACTGCCCCACCTCCCTACCGTCCCGGGCCGCACCGCATTGAGTCTCCAGCAACTCCACCGTTGCTGCGGCCTTCACCAACTCTTCCTTACGCTTTCTACGAGCCACCAAGCAATGTCCACTCCACGGAGCGTGGGCTTTAGAGCTTCCCAGAGTGTCACTACATCCATCACTGAGCCTAGATTATCCTCCCAGTAATGAGCTATGGCCTCCCCATACGGTTCTGATAATCCTCCTGCTGTAGGTTCCACGCTGATAGGCGCCATCGAAATGGTTGTCTCACCCTGTCTAGAGTAATGTCCACCGTGACTGGAGAATGGTCAGTCAGCCGAGTCAACTCTCTCTATCACTGCAGTGGGGACAAAGATGTAGTCAAGTCTAGAAAATTATTTATGGACCGCTGAAACATATGTATACTCCGGCTATGTGTGTGCAGATAACGCCACGCGTCTACCCATCCCATTCCCTGCACCATATTTCCCAGTTTAGTGGGTGTGTCTGCAACTTGTCCACCCCCGGGCCTACATCGATCCACTCGACAATGCATAACATCATTCCAATCGCCCCCAACCACAGCCAGTCCTTCCGGAATCTCCGCCCACACTGTAAACAGCTTCTCCACTAGTGACCACTGTAAAGGGGGCGGGCATATACACTCCCGACCACTATGGATTTCGCACCAATCATCCCCCGTATAAACACATGTTGGCCCTGTGGGTCAATCCACTGTGTCGAGTGGACATAGGACAGTCTATGATGGACCAAAATGGCCACCCCTCGAGACCCCCTCACAAACCCAGCATGGTAAACCTGATCATAGCCGTATCTCTTCAGGCTAAGCGTTTTGTTGCCCAACAGATGCGTCTCCTGCAACGAGGGAATGTCCGCTCTCTCCCTTTTCCCCAACCTCAGAACTGCGCCTCTCAATTTTATCTAGCATCCCCCGCACATTCCAGCTCAACACTCGCATAGAGGCCTTAGGTGTCTTCAGTCCGAGACTCTCAACCGCCATCCAATCGCAAGCACATCACAGGGCCTAGCAACGGGCATAGTGGGCAAGTACACCTCAAGAATAAAGATCTCAACGACATTGTGCAGAGCAACCCCATCCCCCCCAACTCCCATCCTGCCCCCCACCCTTTCCCCTCCCCCAAACTCCAAGTCCCATGCAACCCCCCCAAACTCCCCCTCAACCCCCCAGCCTCCCCCCATACCTCAGCAACGGTGAAGTATCTGTCGCGGCATAGGTTATCGCCGACCCCCAACGGGAGGCCGGAGACCATCTACCCCAATGGATCCCCATGAACTTCCCACCCAATCCCCAACCTACCCCCTTAAGGAATGAACAACTCTGAACTCGGGGAATGCGTCCGCCCTCCATTCTGCACCCCCCCACCCTCACACATCCAATGTCAGCAAACCCATAGTCGTCCAAACATGTCTGGCGATGATTCCCGAAGTCTTCGTCAATCCTCAGCTAGGAATCTCGTGACTTCTCACGCTTCTCACATGTATCTGTGCGCCAAAATTCTGATCAGTACAAATCGAGCCTTCACTGATCCGACTACTGAGTGTCAGGAGCATCAACTGTCTCTGCCACCACCTCCTTGGAGGGAGATCGTTTCTGAGGTCGGGATCTCCAGTTGCTCCTGCTCCGTGATCGTCGGGGGGTCCGCGGCGGCGCCGCCGTAGAGGATGAGTTAGAGTCTCAATCTGGCGGAGTGTGCACCCTGATTCGGACAGTTTCATCGGTCCAAGTGAACACCTTCTCTGGAGTGGTAAAGAAGAGGGTACGGGACTGAAATTCCACTCGCAGGCGGGCCGGGTAAAGCAAGGTGTAAGGGATCTTAAGGTCTCGCAAGCGTGCCTTGGCCGCTGTAAAGGATTGCCGTTGTTGCTGCACCAGCTTGGTGTAGTCCGGGAATATCAGGATTTTCTGATTGTCGCACATAAGGGGCTCCTTTGCTCGCGCTTGTCGCAGGATAGTGTCCCGATCATGTTAATTTAGCAGCTTGGCTATCACCGGTCGGGGGCGAGCGCCGACAGGCGGCTTCTTGATAAGCGTTCTATGCGCTCGTTCAATTATGAAGCAGCGTGAGAGGGATTCCGGCGGGAGCCATCCCTCCAGCCACTGAGTCTGGAAGGTCTCCATGTTGCCCTTTTCGCAGCCCTCCAGTAAACCAACAAATCTCAGGTTGTTTCGCCGAGCCCGTCTTTCCGCGTCTTCCGCTCGGAGTGCAAGGCCCTTCTGAATCCCCTCCATGCTAGCCACCTTCTTCTTCAAGATCGCCACATCGTCCTCCACTCTCGATATTCTGGTCTCATCTTCTGTTATACGGGCCACGCCTTTCCGCAGGTCTTGGCGTAGTAGCGTAACGTCCGCCCCAACCGCCCCAATCTTCGCATCCAGCATATCTCTAGATTGTGTAAGTGCCGCCATGAGAGCTGCGTTGTCCGGCCCCGGCGCTTGCTGGCTTCCTGAGGCACTTGCACCCCCACTTGGGCCTGTGAACTTGTCTATGGGCCCCTGCTTCGAGGCTCCTCCACCACTCCCGCCTCTGGTCATAATTGATCGCGGCTGGGGTCCCCACTCCGGGCCCCGCTGTGCGTATCCCCAGGTTCTTGTTACCGTACCGCCGGAGAGGGGCCACTCACCAATGCTTCACTCGGTCTCCAAGGCCCAGTGGACCCGCCAGCCGCACTACCAATGCTGCACTCAGTGTCTCACCACCCCGCTTTACCGCTCTTGTCCTCGGCTGCAATTGCCCACGGTGCCACTCAGGTCCCCTCCCAGCATTTTCCACAGGTTCAGCTCCAACTAAGGATCCGCCCCGGGGACCGTCCAGCGGTCCTATCCGCCCTCAACAGTCCGTGGTCAGGGGCCTACACTTCACTGCCCCTCGTCGCTCCGGGACTCGGGCCCCCTCCACCTGGGCCCCTCTGCAGTCCACCAAGCGACTCCCGGCGTGGGCCCTTGTTCCCTGCAGGCCCCCCTGGCGGGCAGATTCCTCCGGTGCGCACGGGACCAATGGCGAATAGGGCAGATCACCGCCCGGGTCTTGAAGCGTGCTGCACCTCAATAGTCTGTCATAACGGGGTTAGGCCCCAGTCCAAGCACCTCATTTAGCGTAGGCCCACAGCCGCTCCGACCCTCCACACTACGCCCCGCGGCCCGAATTGGCCGCCGAGTAATCTAGCGTCGGCCCGACAGGCCGCCGCACTACCGGGGGACCACACCTCCTCACCTCCGCCCCACAGGGCCAGGCACCGCCAGGCACCGCCAGGGAAGGTCGCTGCAGGGACCGGCGAGCGGATCACCGTAAATTCGGTCCCCGGCTCCGATTCGTCGCGTAGGCCTCACTGCGATGCGTGACCCCAGGGCCGTCAGATGACCATGTCACGAAACTCGAGGTCCCGGCTGCGCGGCGTGATGTAGGCCTCTCCGCCTCGGGACTCGTGCACCGGCCGTCTGAGCACTGCAGCGCCCCAAAACCACCTGCCAGGCTCGCCGCTTGTTTCCGCTGCCAGAGCGCCCCACTGGGTTAGTGCTGGGTGGGAGAGGGATAGGATAAATCAGGGGATCAATAGCCGGCGGGACGGAGCTCGTCCAGGCTGCGTACGCCATGCTGGCTTTCTTGGGCACACCCCAGCATAATGATTTCTCAACACAGACCCTGGTGCTGGACAGTCTGGTGGTCAGTTTTTAATGGAAAGATAATATCTATATTAAGGTGTTTTGAATGCTTTACTGAAGGCGGGCATTTTGAGTCATAACAGAAGGAAGCATTCTGAAGTAGTTGTCTGCAAAGTGTGGGGGAATCCAGCTATTATGACACTCGTGCAATGTAGTTTTGAGTGTCACGATGAATGGTCCAGTAGTTTAGCAATGTATCTTAAGGCTGTAGAGGACTTCAACCAAAAACAGTGGTGAGACATCATGATTGTGCTGATCTGGGCAATGAGGATACTTGCAATACATCGAGTTTATTTGTGGCACTATATTTTAATCATAGACAGAATTCCAGCTACAAAAATATTGTATGTAGGTTTGCACAGTGGTTTATTTGTAAAAGAAAATAAGTGCAGGGGCTCTCATCGGGAGGCTGCTTGCACTAGCACATGTCTCCTGCTCGCGCTGCCTAAAACAGAACCAACTACTAATCATGAAAGTGGGGAGAGGATGTGGCGCAATGGCCAGAGCTGTAAACTTCTGAGCTGGGGAACCAGGTTTGAGTCTCTGCGTCGGCTCAACATCCTGGGATTCAAGGCAAATCACTTATTCTCCACGTAAATAAATGTGTCCTTAACTAGTCTCCAAGAAAAGCGCTATTATTGGCGATTAAGCGCTGGTGCTCAGCACCAGAAGCAACTGGCTCAAATTAAGAACTGGGTCTGCATATATAGATAGCTATAGCTTACCTATATGTATCTTAAAAGTTCCGCTGCTATATGCTTAGCCCGCCCTTGGCCTACATCAGGTATGATGTGGAGTACTGTGCAGCACAGGAGTAGTTACTCTGTGTTGGTTGTATGTGTACCTGGGAAGGGTACTGTGCAAGGATGGAGCAGTATTGTGAAGTGCATGTGTGGTTAATACATTTACTGGGTGCATGTATGTATGAGGAGAGTACATTGAATGAGAGATGTAGTACTGTCTATTGCATGCACAATGAAAGCATGTGCTGGATGTATGTGTGCTTGCAGGAAGTACAATTCATGAAAAGTGAAGTGTTGTGTAGCGCGCATAGTGAGTGTTTGTGCTGGCAGTGTGTGTCTGTAAATAGCATACTCTGGTTAAATATGGAAAAGCTTCAGTGCTGAACAGTGCCCTGAGAGAGTGTGTGTACTGAATTCACAGACAGAGGGTGTGTGTTGAATGCATGTGTACATATAAGGGTACAGTGCATGGAGGGGAGGGACAGTGCTGGTCAGAGAGTGTGCTGTGAATGTGCACTGAGTAAGTGTGCCTGCAATGGTACATTATTTTGAGGACACTGGGTTCCATTTTAGGAAGGCCACGTCCGCCTGGTGAAGACATGAGGAAGAGAGGAATACCCCCACACATATTTGTGTATTGCTGCTTTCCTATGAGCTGGGTATGGACATGCTGTAAGGAAAATTGAAAGACTCCCTTTACACTTCCAGTAACTGCTCTTTGATAAAGTGATAGATCACAAGTGAGGGGCCAGGCCAGTTCTCAGAAAGGGGAGATGGTGTTGATAATGGAATCATAAAGAGCAGTGACAGGGGTCTGGGATCTGCACTTGTCACTGTAACTGACATCCATGTGGGAACTGTGGTCGCTCCAATTAATTGTGTTCACTGAACTGTACCTACAGTCGTCCCCCCCCCCCCCCCCCCCAGGGAGCCTTGACTGCGAGACCACTGCTACCACTGAGAGTCAAGTGCAGAAGGGTTACTTGGCCCAGTTTAGCAGGATACATAGTAGGTCAGGCACGGGTCCTTTAGGAGTGAAAGGCCTCAACCAAGACTGTTGGGCCCAGTAACACTACGTGCCCGGTAGCCATCTGAAAGGAGTTCTGACATGTCTACATTAAAAAAGACAGTTCTGCACTTATATTTTAGCTCCTTAAGAAGCCGGCAAGGACTGGGTGGAAAACACTATATCAGATCGTCTCATTTCTTTTCAGCTTTGGATAGAATTATTGATCAAGAGTTGGTCCAAAGGTGAACTAATATAGCATTTTACTTGCAGGAACAAGAGGAGGAATCGGTAACCAAGTAGTTGGATAAAATTGAGGGTATCCCTTTTCTAAATTGAAGAGAGTCCTGCAGCGAGGCAAACTCTGTGGGACTTTCTTGAGACTGGATTATAGATGACCGCAAACCAGTACATATATCCTTATATATTTAATGTTATCATTTGTAAGACCATATGTACCCAGGAACTTCAGCTGTGAAAGCGGTGCACCTCTCGCAGGGAAATGTATGGTTCCCAAGGATTACGATGCTGAATGCAGTACCCATAAAAAGAGGAAAAAAACTAGGAGACATAAAGATATTTCTCTTCGTTATGCCTTACCTGGGAGGCGTAGCATTTTGACGCCTTGCCAGGTCTACCAGTAATGGTAAATCTGAAAATGCACTAAAATCAATGGGTGGATGCGTGGGAACTTACACGCTCCACCCATGGCACGCCTCCCTGGGGCAGAGAAAAGCAAGGTAGCGATTTGCGCTGCCTTGCATTACTCCAAATTTATCAAGTGATGCAGGGCACAAAAGATGGCCTTGAGTGGCTTGATAAATCTCACTTAGATTTTGCATGGTGCAAGGGCAGCACAAAACCTTGATAAATCTGACCTTTAATTTACATGTATTGTAGCTTCTAAAGTCGAGGACCTACTTACTTGTGTGAAGTGAATCTTTCACTATACCCCCGCAGAGTTTTGAGGACTGCCTCATCCCTGTTCTTTCAGATTGCTAAATAACCCTTGGTTAAAGCTGGAGGTGGTTCCTTCTCTGTGTTGGCGAGCAGGGCTTGAAACAACACCTTGATTGAAATGCCATAAAAGCACTATAGGAGTACCACGTTATTTCTTCACGTGAGCCGCAAAATGGTATGTTATGATCCTAACCTGAATGATTACAATGCACACAAAAAAAAATTAGGTTTAGTCCCTTGTTAGGTTTAAATTGATGTCTCATTCAAGCACGCATTCAAAGTCCTACCCGACTAAAGTCCCGCCCTGATGAAGACCTTCGTCTGAAATTTTACACTGGGTCCTATCAACTGAAGGTCGAAACGCGTTGGCTTGCTAAAAAGAGAGGCTCAGAGCTACCATATTCGAAGACACCGTTCCATACCAGGCAGACATGAGCTGAACTGTAGATGCTCTGTATTATAGTTTGTAAATAAGTCCCTGACCTCTCTAGAACCTGAATAAGGATATAATTGAGGACTGAGTAAAACGAAGTCCCAATTACATGATAATGAAGTAGGACGGATCATTGTTGTTATAGGAAATGTGCAAAAGTATTGTTCTAAATTGAAGCATATATGTTTGTATTTTTTTTGTTTAAGTATTGGGCCATATTAATGTTTATAATACAAACAGTGGCTATGTGTTATGCATGAGTGTTTATGTGTTATACATCTGTGTTAAAATAGTGTTTGTTTCCAAGCAGAAGGGGTTATATGTCATAAAACAGAATGTGTTGGCAACCTCTCTTTTTCATTTAAAATAAATCCGGAAAGAATCCATAAATAAATGGTAGCCCAGGGTTAATTTAGGTAACCATTATGGCAGAATGGATAATTGATTGATGGTGTCAGAGGTATCTTTTCGTGTATATTGATATAAACTTTTAGAAACTTGGCATTTTCATGTTCTAACCATTCGGTGCCTTTAGACTGTGTCCTTGGTCACATAACTGAATAGCTTGGCAGTTTGCTTTTGGGGTTTTTTTTCCAGACAGTGAGACAAAGCGGGACTAGGTGTTGGTAGGCTGGGTGGGTTGGAGCTGACACTAGTCTTTTGTCAAGCAAGACTACTTGAAGTCTTGGCAGAAGAAGGGAAGAACTTTGCAGAACAAGATGTGGGGGTAGCGAGGATGTCACCCCCACTTCAAAGGCTGGCACCAGATATAAATATTGGACCGTCTCATCCACCTCTTCAGTACACACTGGACTAGTGGACATTACAGAGGAAGGACTGTCTTGTTCCACAGAGGACTGCCTTGCTGCTTGAGACCTGCCTTGTTCCTCAGAAGACAGCCCTACTGTTTGGGGCCTGCCTCGCTCTTCAAAAGACTGCCCTGCTGCTTGTGAAGGTAGACTGGACCAGCTCCCTTCATCCCAGGCTCCCTGAGTGACTCCAAGGGTCAGTTGACTGAAGCAACAAGGTCCAGAAGCATTCCTGCAACTACCCAGTTGCAACTGGACCTGCCTGAGCCCTGCTCACCTCTGGTAGAATGAGTACCTGAACCCCAAGAGGAACCTCCCGATGTCCTGGACTCTTGGCTGGCATCCGAGTGCACTCATCTGCAAGAAAAAGAGAAATCCTGAAATTTCGGCTCTTCCTGGCTGTGAACAGGCCTGTTTTCGCCAAGGCTCTGCCACCTGTGTCAACCATCAGTGCGAAGCTCTGGTTAGCCAACTTTTCATGTTAGAGAGAGCACCAATGACGACCGGCAACGCAAGATGTACACTTCACGCTACAGCAAGGACAGCCTGCGGTGACTGCAAAGCAATGCTCCAGCAACAACCATCCGCAATGCCCAGCTGGATCTTCGTGCTACAGCAACAACCGTTAGTGACGCCAGGCCTGGTCTTCATGCTACAGCTAGGACCCAACTGAATGCATTCATTGCTCTTCCCTGCTCTGAGAGGTCTCCTGCTGCACAGCTACAACCATCTGCGATGATCTCCCTGCTTCTCGCTGCCACCTTCACCCCAAACTCGATTCTTCACGTTTGACATTCAGAAGGTGAAAAAGGTCCCTGTATCTGGCCCATGCTCCACCGCGGTTGGCCTGAATTTGTGACTTTACCCTGGTCTAGCAGGACCAGATGACCACATGAAGCTTTAAAACTGCACATCTCCGATTCTACTTTTTGGATTTTTGTTGTTTGAGTCTCATTTTATTTATTAAAATGTACTCTATTTTTCTGAATTCATTTGAAATTTTTCTTGCGTTGTGTTTTCACGTTTCTGTGCTGCATACACATTGCCCCTAAGTTGAGCCTGACTGCTTTTGTGGTTAGTTTAGTGACTTTTGTGGTTCACTCTGACAACAATTGCAGCTGTTGCCAGAGCGGGGATTATACCCCTCCAACCAATACCCCAGTTTCTTACATAATTGATCTGTGAAAAATTGATAGACGTTATACTGCTTTTGTCCTTTCAGACAAGACTCCCGTGACCAACACCTGTATGACTGCAGTAGCCTCGTAGATTAGGTCTAACTGCCTCAAGCTCAACATGGACAAAACCAAAGTGATGATCTCCTGAAGCAAAACGTCTTTGTGGGACTCCACGTGGTGGCCAATGAACCTCAGACCC
This sequence comes from Lissotriton helveticus, assembly GCF_964261635.1. Lineage (NCBI taxonomy): Eukaryota > Metazoa > Chordata > Amphibia > Caudata > Salamandridae > Lissotriton > Lissotriton helveticus. The sequence goes on from NC_136060.1 coordinate 385,313,517, forward strand.
CTGCCACCCCGTACCACTCACTCCATAAACCTGGAATCATCCTGGATGAAAAGTGGACATGACAGCATAAATCACAACAGTTACCTCCACTTCCTTCCACCTGCTTAAGATGCTACAAAATATCTTCAAGGGGCTACCAGAAAACACCAGGAAAACAGTCACACAAGTCCTCAAAATAAGCAGACTGGACTATGTCAATGCACTCTACCCCGAATTGCGCTACTTCAAGACCATCATCTGGCACAATTCTGCCCGGCCACCCGCGCGCCGTCTCTCTCAACTGCGCCCATGATATCACCACCTCATCACTTCCCAGCGCGGCACAATTGTAAATAAGTATCCCCCGTCTTCTGATCAGCTGTTAATTTGCCATTGTAATTCAGGATACGAACACAGATGATATTTGCATGTGTTGTATCCTTTATTTTAACTACAAAATATATGAATAAAGAAATTTTAAAAGGCGGGCATGCTCTGTTTCTCGAAGGAGAGAGTTGGTCTCCTGAGAACTAGGCAATTACGTTGTAAACCCGGTGCCCGCTCATAAGCATGGCATCCTAAAACACACACAAGTTCCCTCCTCACAGCTTTCTATTGAGGACCAAAAGACATGATTCCTGCAGTGGGGTACTCTTACGACGCACACTTAAGCCACCAACACAAAATAACTTCCCACAGAAGCCACAGCAACCACTTCTTCCACTCAATGGTGTTAGTGGCGGTATTTTGGCAAGAACACACAATGCTTTATCCCTTACAAATTATGCAGGATATGTTTAATATGTTGTTCACTTCAAAGAACTTTGGAACTGCTTTGCCATCAATTCTTTCTGTAGGACCAACAACGCTGTCCCTGCTCGAGTGTTGAAGAAGTCCGCCCGCTGGCCTGGGAGAACCGTACTCAGCAAAAGCAGTATGCCCCATTAGAGCAGCAGCGGTGCGTCCATTGGGGCGTAGGGGCGTAGCCCCACCAGCCCATGGACCCGCCGCGGCTGCAAGTATATTAATAATTGTCAAAACAGAAAGAACTGAACTCAGTCGTGTATTTTTTTAATTATTTTACAGCGATTATCCGGCCCGGGCAGCACCCGACTGAAACGGGATGCGCAGGGGGCTGGGCCGGGCGGCGGGGCTGGTCTGTGAGTGACAGTCCAGACCAGGTCTACGTCAGAGTCAGGGCTTGCAGGCATACCTAATGCGCATATGCTGCGGTAGGGCTGAAACTTGCCCGCGCATGCGCAATGATAGTTCCCCCATGAAATTAGTGACAGGGGGGTGCTGGTTAAACCAGGCAGGAGCCCCGGCGTTTACGCTGGCGACAGGGCGAGCAGCTAGTGTGCCCCCCCGAGCCAATCCTGGCGAATCCTGGCGCCAGGATTGGCTGGTCACCGTGCAGCAGGGCAGGGCAATCCATTATTGGATGCCGCGCTGCTGACGTAGAATCCGGTTCTGGGCCCTCCTCGTGGTGGTGTGTGGAGTCACCTGAGTCAGTGGTCGTGTGAGCATCACCAGCCTCTCTGTGCGAGCAGTCGTCCCTGGCCTGGAGGGGCTGCGAGAGGAGCAGCAGGAGCCGCTGGCAGACGTCGTGGGAAAAGTTTCCAAGATGCCGATTCCTGATTGCCGAAGAAAGACGGTGAGCATAGCTGCCAAGGTTTCAGATTGCCATGTGTGAGGTTTTCATAATTTCAGTGTAATGAGTGCCCCATTAGGCCGAATACGGCACCCCGTCAACAAGAGGTGAGTGATGACCTCTTCCACCTGGGTTTGTTCACAGTCCGGGCTGCCCCAAAGTTGCCCTGAGAGGCCAACAGCCTGCCCTACGGAAACTGCGCAATGCAGGCGAATGTGTCCCAGTTGGGCTGGCACGCTGTCACCAGCCCCTGCTTGGCCTAAACCGCCCTCCCTTCCTTGTTGTTGGAGCCAGGCTGCAGGGGCGGAGTTTCCGCTTTCTGAGTAAAGTGAGGCTCCCTCGCTTCACTGCCTTGTGGTACCGGGCCCTGCCAGTGAGGGTCACGGCAGAGCCGGCTGCCTTTTCCGTCTGCTAGTCTGGTTGCTCCAAATCGTCACATTTAAAAAGAAAAAAATAACTGCAGCAAAGCACAGCAGTGCAGCATGGCCACAAGAAACGGCAATCTTCGCCTATAATGAACAGATTATTATCTGGAAGCAGGTGCGTGGTGTGCCTATAATGATCAGCTGTGAAACTGTCAGGTGCGTAATTTAAAGAGGAATATATTGTGCCACACAAGCTTGCGTGCTCACACATTCGACGGTAAAATTCTAAAATCTTGTACCTGGGCTATGCTGGCCACTTCCTGCGTCGAGGGCCGGCCTCCAGCAACCCAACTCAGACCCGCTCGCAGAATTGAACAAGGCCGGCCGCGGGGGGGGGCATGAGGTTGCGGCTCAGTGCCCTCGGCCTGATATGCATTACTCAAAATCAAAATATTGCCCACAGCCCTGCTCGCTGCCAGCACACACAGTCATGATACCGCCCTAGGACACGAAAGTGTGGAAAAAAAGGTTATGCTCTTCTTGGGGTACGTATGTGTGAAGGGGAAGCAGGAACCTGCAACTACTGAAAGGAGAATAATTGCCAACAACGAAAAATTAACCCTTATGTACTAAAAACGTTGCACATCCCTATACATAGTCGCCCCGTAGCTCCATACATTTTCCTCAAGAACCTAACACAAGTGTGCGACAATTGACTAGGCCACACACCAATCGAGCCTTTTTAGCATGAATTGCACCACATAATTGATTTTGAATTATTAATTACTTGCGCTTCAGTCATGATTTTGCATAATTCCCTCTTTGCTACAGTACGGATTCCCCAAGGTTTACAAAAAACAAAAAAACAGGTGGCATTATTGGTACTTTAAAGGACAAAATACATTTTAAGCAGTTCTTTGATCAGCTGTGGTACAGTTTAATTAACTTCCAGCTTCTTTGTGTGTGTTTTTTTCTTTCTCTGCTGCTTGTTCTGCGTTGCAATTTATTGTATGGAAAGCTGGGCCGCCTCGGTCACGTTATTTAGTGAGGGACGGGCGTTTGTGGGAGCGGCGGCTACAGTTTAATCTCTGCTCGGGCAGCATTTCTTGACATAAATCTATTTTCAATATAACATCGAGCATGCATGCAGAAGCATTAATGGACATATAAATACTCCAAGCAGACCTTGGATGGGAGGTGGTGCATGAATCCTGTAAATCCATGCGCAGAGGCTGGCATTCAAAGCGTACTGTAATGTGGTGCAAAGGGCACAGAAGTCTAGGCATCACTTCTGTATTCCTAGTGGATACATATGACTCTATTCCAGGGCCCAGGCTGCTGTTTTATGTGATAGTACCACTCCCAATGAATACCAATACTGCATGTTGTGGTACTTACCAAGTGCATCTATGATTGCCCGTTCCAAGTTCTTCTCTGTACTTTATCATGATTGATGTGAAACCGTTTGTTCGTTTTTCTCTAGTTTTGGAAAGAAACTGTATATTTGGTTGGCATAGTGCCTGAAGTGTGCAGTTTGCTGCAGACCTCACAATTGTATGAATCAGCTTGGAATCTGATCGTCTGTCCAGAGATGTACATTTTGCATGCCTGACATCTTTTATGCTGCAAAGTTTGCAAACATCGATCTGTGAATAATGCTCATGGAGGAAAGGAGGGGCACCGAAGCATGGCATGAAGCTGACAGGTTTGGTCTTTCAAATACATGGGCATCAGAACCTGCATCTCTCCATATCTGGCAGAGAAATTAATTACCTCAAGTGGACAGTACCACAGCAGAATCCAAGACATCACTAGACATGCCTTTTCACTTATGCTCCCAGGACCTGGAAAAACAACCCCATCAGCATCAGAACTGTTCCAGCTCTTATGCAATTCAGAAACGAGAAGACGACCCTCCCTACAGAGATTATTGCGTCTTCACATAATTCAATTCAACATCCACAAACTTCCTGGGGTTGATTGTAAGCACTGCTTTGCATTACTTAGCACCAAGGGGGAATTCCCTTGCAACCATGCATGCCTTTAGATGCAATACATGGGCATCAGAACCTGCATCTCTCCATATCTGGCAGAGAAATTAATTACCTCAAGACATCACTAGACATGCCTTTTCACTTATGCTCCCAGGACCTGGAAAAACAACCCCATCAGCATCAGAACTGCTCCAGCTCTTATGCAATTCAGAAACGAGAAGACGACCCTCCCTACAGAGATTATTGCACCTTCACATAATTCAATTCAACATCCACAAACTTCCTGGGGTTGATTGTAAGCACTGCTTTGCATTACTTGGCACCAAGGGGTTATTACGTGGGTGGGACATGGGAATTCCCTTGCAACCTTTAGATGCAAAACCCTATAACAAAGAATTGTAGACAGGGACTATGTTGGACATATCCCCTTTGAAATCATGGCAGTGTAAAACTGAATGTTTCCCCACACTTTTATGAGGTCGACAGAAAGTGCACACTTTGTAGCTTGTCAGCGTTACAAAGCATTGCATCAAGCATTCTTTGCAGAACAATTTTCCCACAAAAGCTTTTTTGCAAGCAACTTTTTCCACTAAATGTGAGACTTTGTGGGAGTTGTTTCCCATGAACCTACTTTCTGTAAAACATATCTTTACAGTCTTCTTCAAAGTCAGACAACTAGCAAAGCTTTAATAAAACGTAATGACAGTTGTGGAGAAATACCTTGCAGCTTTGTTTATCTGTGACGTGGAATCTTTCATATGTTTTTCTCTTTTTTAAGCTCTTGTTAAACAGTCTATAGTTTGGGACCAGTCCAACATCACCTTTTTCTTTTAATAAATCGGATGTAAAATTGATCATCGCCATAATACAGGGACTGTTTGAGTTTCAAATGCACTGCTATAGAGTGTGAGAGGGTAGGAACCCATTAATCAACATTAGACTTGAAGAGGGCGGTGGGGAGGCCATTGGGGCCTGGTGAACTGTCTGGTCTTGAAGTTTTTAGAATATAATGTGAACCATGGCTACAAGATAATTCAGCATCTACCAGAGGTAGCTGTTCGCGCTCTATAAGCATCTGTAATATTATTATTATTTATCTGTGGGGAAGCCTAATCTCCTGGTGATGCGGGCAATCCAGTTTATACCAGAGATTGAGTTACCTGGTTCCTTTTAATGCTGGCAATTAAGGTTATTTATAAATTGCCAGAATGCCTTTGAGCACCCCTGGCGGCACATTTGAATTTGACGTACTTGCATTCAATAGTGACTTCTTCGTGTGGCCCAAGAACCTGTTTAGCTCTATTTTCTGCTGTTCCAATTTTTGCATGTACCATATTTTACTGGTAAGAGGTCTACGCATAGGTACATTTCAGGCTATGTTGGGGCCTAGTGTTAACATGAACTTTGTAAGATCAGGACAAACAGTGTCACAAGTTGTTTGCGGAAGCCACTCTTCTAGAAGATGTGTAATTTCAAATGAATCAACAATCTCAAAGAACCCTGCTGGGAGAAAAGTATAGTCAAACACCGCATTTCGATAATGTGCCAAAAAATGTGTCTGTTTCAGCGGCCTGTTGCCAGGGAACCTTCCATTCAGAGAAGGAAAATTTAATGAAGGTAATGTCTTGAGAAGTCTAAGACCCCTGGGTTCATGCCTTTGAGGTGCAACTATTGTCCTGGGAATACCCCAGAAATTGTCAGTGCATGTAAGACATGGATGATCCATCAAATTGTATTTCAAGTTAAGGTTAAAATCCCCTGTTAGGACTGGTCAGTCATCTCTCTCCCTGTTGAGTAGTGAGCGAAGTGTTCTTTCAAGGCGCGCTGTAGTATGTGCTTTAATAGTACTGTCAGACTGGAGATAAATACTTATCGGTAGGAGTCTGGAGAGAATAGACTGCTTTCCCTGTGATATGCCCAAATAGGCCTGTGATATTGCATGGCCTTTGTTAGATAGATATTCAGATCCCCACTGGCTCTACCCTTACTTAAAGGTTTAATAGCATTAACACAGAAACTCGGGAAGCACAAGGCAGAAGTGGGGTCACAGCACCATGGTTCAATTGATGTTAGCAATGCCAGATGTATGATGTTAAAATACCTTAATTTAGTTAGGTGTCATAAAAGGCATGAGAGAAAAGACGCCTCTTAAACGCACCCCATTGTGATTTTCTGTGTAATCTGTAATGACTTCTATTCAAAATCGAAACAGCTGTGTGGGCTGTGTGGGCTGAGAGAGCTGTGTGGGCTGAGAGCTGTGTGGGCTGAGAGAGCTGTGTGGGCTGAGAGAGCTGTGTGGGCTGAGAGAGCTGTGTGGGCTGTGAGGGCTGTGTGGGCTGAGAGAGCGGTGTGGGCTGAGAGAGCTGTGTGGGCTGAGAGAGCTGTGTGGGCTGTGTGGGCTGAGAGAGCTGTGTGGGCTGAGAGAGCTGTGTGGGCTGAGAGAGCTGTGTGGGCTGAGAGAGCTGTGTGGGCTGAGAGAGCTGTGTGGGCTGAGAGCTGTGTGGGCTGAGAGAGCTGGGTGGGCTGAGAGAGCTGGGTGGGCTGTGAGAGCAGTGTGGGCTGTGAGAGCAGTGTGGGCTGTGAGAGCAGTGTGGGCTGAGAGAGCTGTGTGGGCTGAGAGAGCTGTGTGGGCTGAGAGAGCTGTGTGGGCTGAGAGAGCTGTGTGGGCTGAGAGAGCTGTGTGGGCTGTGAGAGCTGTGTGGGCTGTGTGGGCTGTGGGCTGTGAGAGCTGTGAGAGCTGTGTGGGCTGAGAGAGCTGTGTGGGCTGAGAGAGCTGTGTGGGCTGAGAGAGCTGTGTGGGCTGAGAGAGCTGTGTGGGCTGAGAGAGCTGTGTGGGCTGAGAGAGCTGTGTGGGCTGTGAGAGCTGTGTGGGCTGTGAGAGCTGTGTGGGCTGTGAGAGCTGTGCGGGCTGTGAGAGCTGTGTGGGCTGTGGTTCCCAATGCTTTGTGAAGGCTGTTTCCCAACTGCTGTGCAACTTCTTCTACTCTTAGAGCTGAGATTTTCATGAAAGTCTTATAGTCTGAATTGAGCACCTGAGCGTAATAGGACGAAATGTATGAAGCTCTGTGGTTATACTGAATAAGCAGCTACCTATGTTATGCCATCTATTAATGTAATAACTGCACTTTCACAATTGCTTTATTAACCTTCCTGCTTTCTCAAATTTGCTTGAAAATGCACGATTTTTCTTCTTTTTTTCCAAAGTTTTCTTGGGGGGGGTTATCCCCCCAAACCCCCCAATAGGGGTTCGGGCTCGCTCGCTCCGCTCGCTCGCTCAAGGTGCTGTATGCAAATCACTTTGCGGCCCACCACTTTTAAATGTCACCCACCGCCCCTGCATTAGAGATCCACTTACTGAAGCGGTACTTCTTTCTCGTCCGAGTACCGATCATATCAAGCGGCATAAAATTAGTGGAACCCTTCTGTTGCCTTCTTCTGTAAGTGTATCATGTGCCCTTTAATTACTCCTGTACAAGTGTGACGAACACGATAATATTAAGCCATGCTATTTACAGTTCATACAAGCAGCAAAACTGTGTTCGAACTGTATTTGCTTTATATGTAAAAAACAACAAGCACTCATATACAAGAGGGGGTGCTGCACTATGCGTGCAATATGCAGCACTTTGGTCCTCACGTAGTGTTTCAGTACAGAGCTGCCGACATATGGTTTAAGTACAGAGCTGCCGACTTTGGGACACGGGAACCGGGTTGGAGTCTTTGCATGGTGTGACAAAAAATGTCGATCTGAACTAATAAAATTCAATAAACAACGGTGTGCAGATTGAAATTAATAAAATAAATAAACAATGCAAATTATAATGAAATTAAAAATGAGGATGGATACAAAGAAACAACCACATTAATGAATGAGCAGTAGGAAATAAAAGAAGTAGTCTCCCAGAGTAATGAAACTGTAGTTGGCCGGTGCTCCTGAAGGAAAAATGTAAGTGAGGTATCGGGAGCACCAACCAATAAGGAGCCACCAAAGAAGACCAACGCAGAATAGAACCAATGGTATGCAGCTGGCAGAATTTCCCTATGTAGAGTGATTACAGCAGGTCTTGCACACAAAGCATGCACGCTGTCAAGGCTCAACCTAAAAATGGGAGTGATCAGAACAAAAAGGATGCCTTTCACACTCAGCATATGTTTAACTATTGCAAACCGCTGCAATAACATGCCCAAAACCTTCACATTTCTCTAAAATATTCTCAAACGCACCTGCATGTTTCTGAAAGTCATGGTCAGCAGTTACCCTGCTATTAATCATATCAGATTCCAATTATAAATGTCCCAGAGTGCATAGGAGACAGTAGCAAAGATTAAATGGTACACATGTGAATGATACATAATACTTTTAGGTAAAGTAATGAGGAACTGGGGTATCAATGAGACATATCACCATTGGAAATCTGTGGAAAGCTGGTGAGGGTAGGCACAAAAATATGATGTGAAAGAGAGAAGAGATTCTCAGCAATAAGATGATTTAATTCTGGAGCCTCTCTGCATAGACAGAAAGTAAATGTTTACTTGGTCATTCATTCTAGAATTTCTGTAACTCCAGCCCTCTAATGTATATGTTGTGTGCGGTATGTATTCCATAGAGATGTGGGGCTTCCTTTGACATAATGTCAACAATTTAATGGTAGCTTTGTAGCAGGCTCTTCGGGGAGTGTATGGAGCTCTCTTAAAGAGGCGGTGATGTGGTGGAATGTCCATTGACTGGCTATCAAGATAGCGTGGCATGGAGCCTAGATGGTGTTCTCTATAATGTCCTGGAGACTAAGCATTGCCACCACTGATGTAGAACTGGGCATTGGGCTTGGACAATAGAGAGAAAGTAGCCCAAAGTTTGACTCTACAGACACATTTCAGGCATGTGTTCTGGGCTTTCTAATTCAAAATGTCCTTGTAAGAAACGGTATCTCTGTACTGGTTTATGTAATGTATTAATCCAGTATGTGAAGCCTATAATTTTCACAAAGTACTACTTACCCGTGCATCAAGGTTATATGCCGTCTTTTTCAAATCCTGCAAAGCCCTCTGCATGAACTCAAACGCATGGCAGTCAACACAGGGGCGACCTAAAGGGAGAAGATAAAAAAATGCAATCTTATACACGAATCATATCTGCCTTACAGCTATAACTAACACTTTAGACAGGGAAATTGAAACTCTGCGTACAAGTTCACGAGGAGGAAGGTATAATTCTAATGATTGTGTTATGTTCATATTTGCTTCATGTGTACAAACATACATCAGGATAATATACTCAACATCTGTACAAGATCGGTGTAAAATGTAATGTAAATGTAAATCCAGTACTTGTATAGCGCACGTATCACCGCTGAAGGGGTATCTCGGCACTGGGGGCTGTTGGGAAGATTAAGCGGGCTATTGCCCAGAGTCGCATGGTGTTAGGCAGACCCCTCCATCCGTAGCCGGGGTTCGAACCATGATCCGCAGCGTCCAGCGTCAGTCGCCCTGGCCGCGGCGCCACACCTCTAAGTGGTTACCAATGTGTCATATTAGCCATTGCATTGCTCAACATAACAACGTGGTTTTAGATCACCCATTGTAAACAGTCTTTGGTTTTACCATGTCTGCCTCTCTCACTAATCACCCAGTGGGTACCGATATCGTCATCATATGATAAGAACACGTTTGCGTTTTCAGGGCTAGTTTTAAATGCTAGCCTGTGGGCATTCACATTTCCGGGACCCTCTGCATTACTATATGCAAATATTGTTGGTATTAATTGTATGTTCAAATCCACAGACCACCCATGGAAAGAGAACAGTAGCAGCAGGCTCTCCCCCGCACTCTTGGCCAATGTATATTGAGCACATTGAAGAGGGGAATATTTGCATGCACATCCTGAGTCTCTTGGGTGAAGTAGCCAGAGAGAATGTGGCAATCACTAACAAAACATGATGGCCTATTTTGTGTATAGGTTACACTGATCACCTGCCCACCAGAACAGCCAAGGTTGCCTTTTAAGATGTGTGCTAATGAAGCCCAAAACAAAGAACACATCACCAAGGTGGTATCTGGAAAAGATATTGCGATGTTAAATAAGAGAAACAAAGTAGTTTGTCCCCCATGGCGTTCCATTATATAGTTGCTTCCAGGGCTTGAGTTGGGGGCACACGAGGGTGGACGGCGTCCCCCTACTCTTTTCACAGGGTGGACGCCGTCCCCCCTGCCAAGAAGCTGGGCGTCACAGAAATAATCTGAACGTGTCCCAGTGTAAATTTTAGACACCGGGACACGTTCAGCACGTGACGTCATAAGGTCATTTGCATATTGACAGTCCCCCCACTTCTTTTTATAGGACTTGTGCCCTGATGGTTTCATTCCCAATACACACTTTTGGTGCAATGTGTCTGTAATGGTGCTTATTATGTTGGTTCTACACAGATCATTTCGTTTTTATACTTTCACATACATGTCATTTTTGAAAGTAGTGTTAAGACAGATTCACAATGAAGTATACCGAATTGTGAATAATGATGTATAATATTGTCTTGTAGTGCCCGAAAACGGAACTGAAGCGCGAATCACCTGAATACAGATTGCATATTAAAGATTTGTTGTGTTATAAAAGTTATAAAAGTTACAGTCCCCTGAAGAAGGGTCGTACATGACCCGAAATGCATTGGGAAATGATATTTTTTTCATTTGTATATTTATGTTGAATTTGAAAATGTCTATACATGAACAGAGTATAATGTATTAGGACTAATCATTCATCTTTTGACTGAATTGTGCAATGTATAAAATGTTTGGAGTGAACCAGTAAACACTGTGAGCATTTCTCATATTAGGAGTATCATTGTTTATTTGAATTCTAAAACTGGGACTATAGCGTAACAATATTTGAATATTAATGTGAAACCCGAGGGACATGGGGAGAGCTCCCAGACAGACCTGGTTGGTTCCAGGTCTCTACAGGGTTCATTCCCACTAACCCATGGAGTCTTAATGCTAAACGATAGGTACAATTCCGACAGGGTCTGATGATTAGTCTTTCAATATCGACAGTATTTATGCATTTTGAAAATTTAAATAAATCTCCATGATCTAGGATGGATCGATGTACCAGGCCACTCCTGGTAAACATCTCAAATACTGTGCGCAGCATATGGTGGTTATTATTTACTCCACCCATGGCAAGGACTGTCCAGCCATGCAAATGGTTTGTTCACCACTTCTTTTGTCAGTGCTCAGGCATTATTTGACTACTCTTGTGAGCTTTGACGATTGGGAATAACCAAATAGATGATTCAACAGGCTAAATGCCACTTTGCACATCTGAACCACTACTTCAGTCAGTTCTCCTCTGATACTCAATATTATATGTTTAACTATTGCAAACCCCGTCTTTGACTCGAATAACATACCGAAAATCTTTACGTTCCTCTAATATGTTCTGAAAGACACAGGAATGTTTCTGAAAGACATGGTCATTAGTTACTCTGCTATGAATCCTATCAGGTACCAATTATTATTATATGAGAGTGGAAAGTAGACTGTTGCATATCACAAATAGTACACATATGAAAAAACAATACTTTCAGGAAGGAAGATAAGGGACTGGGGGACTCAAGGCGACATGTCGCATTGGAACTCAGTGGAAGGCTGGTGGAGCAGGCACATAGATTCATTCTGTTTGTGGCAAACATATGATGTGAAAGAGGGAAGACAAGAGTCTCAGGGAGAGGATGATTTCATTCCAGGGCCTCTCTGCACAGACAAAAAGAAAGTGTTTACCTGGTCAATCATTCTAGAATTTCTCTAACTCTAGCCCTGAAAGGTATTTGTTGCATGTTGTATGTACTCCATAGGGATGGGGGGCTTGCTTTTCTGTGACATATTGTCAACAATTTAACTGGGAGCTTTGTATATCATACAGTATGACGTTTATTTGATGCAGACTCTTTGGGGAGTGCATGGAGCTGTCTTAAAGGAGGAGTTCAGGTTCAGTTCTCCCTTCTATGCAATGGGTTGCCACCGTGTGGGTGCTGATGTCCCTCCTTTTGGTAAATTCAAGTTTTAGAAAAAGAAAAGAACCATATGGACTCTGCCGGACAACGGAGAAACCGCGGCCCTCATCCTCCTGGACCTTTCGGCCACCTTCAACACTGTCTGCCACTACACTCTACGCACACGCCTCCACAACGCAGGGATCTGCGACAAAGCTCTGAACTGGACCACCTCCTTCCTCACCTGCAGAACTCAGAGTGTCCGCCTCCCTCCATTCCGATCTAAAGACACCAAGATCATCTGCGGCGTACCACAAGGATCATCCCTCAGCCCGACACTCTTCAACGTCTACATGGCACCGCTCGTCCACAAAGCCCAATCGCACAACCTCAACATCATCTCATACACTGACAACATCCAGCTGATCCTCTCACTCACCAAGTCCCCCACCACCTCCAACACCAACCTCCACAAAGGGATGAAGGCCGTCGCCGAATGGATGAAGAACAGCGACCTGAAACTGAACTCAGACAAGACAGAGGTCCTTATCCTCGGCTCCAGCCCCTCCGCCTGGGACGATTCCTGGTGGCCCGCCACACTGGGAGCAGCACCAACGCCCACCGACCACGCACGGAATCTGGGGTTCATACTGGACTCAACCCTGTCAATGACCCAGCAAGTCAACGCCGTCTCCTCCTCCTGCTTCAACACCCTCCGCATGCTCCGCAAGATCTACAGATGGATCCCCACCAGAACCAAAAGAACTGTCACCTAGGCCCTCGTCAGCAGCAGACTGGACTACAGCAACGCCCTCTACGCGGGAACCTCGGCCAAACTCCAGAAACGACTACAATGCATACAGAACGCCTCTGCCCGCCTCATCCTCGACATCCCCTGCCACAGCCACATCTCATCCCACCTGAGAGACCAGCACTGGCTCACCGTCAACAAGAGGATCACCTTCAAGCTCCTCACCCACGCTCACAAAGCACTCCACAACACCGAACCAGCATACCTCAACAAACGACTCACCTTCTACACCCTGAACCGCCAGCTCTGCTCTGCTGACCTCGCCACCTTCCCCACATCCGAAGAGCGACCGCCGACGGCAGATCATTGTCCCACCTCGCCACCAAGACATGGAACACCCTCCCCATCCACCTGCGGCAGACCCAGGACCTGCTGACCTTCAGAAGACTTCTCAAGACCTGGCTGTTCGAGCAGTAGCAGCACCCCCTCCCCACCCCCACCCCCACAGCACCGTGAGACCCTCAGGGGGGAGTAGTGTGCTTTACAAATGATTGATTGAATGATATGTTCACTTGTTTAATAGGAGCAGAGTCAAATTGGTCTAAGGAAAATAGCAAATAGTTCCTTCCCCTACCCCCTTGTCAACTTTCAGTGATCAAAATGACAGTCCCTTTTGGGCACACTGATCCCATGTTCGATTTCCTGGGAAGGGGAACCTATTCGGCCGATCCACAAAAAATGTATGAGTACATGAAGTAGTACTCTTACAGGCCTTTGGGAATTAGCTCCGAAGGTCCAACTGCAAAGAGGACACAGGGCCAGTGAACATGCAGTGATTTGTGGAGGATGCTGCACGAGGCGGCGATGTAGTGATTTTGTAGCCAATTATTAATGCCAGGAAGCAACCTACATGAGGAGATGAAGAGGACACAATCAGTGAAGGCTGCTTCATGAAAGAGCTGGCCCACAAAACAGATGAAAAATCATCAAGTGCTGTTCATGTCCAGTGACTAAGGTCTTCTAAGAGCACGTATGTGTAATTACTTTTTTCGTTCCAGAACATAGAAAAATATGTTTATCTGTTTTTTATGCTCTCGTTGTGAGGTCTGCTGGTATTTTTGGCTTGGAATATTTGACTGGGTAGCATATACGGAGCATAGGCTGATGTTTAGTACCGCATCTCTGCGTGCGCATGTTATGGTTTCTTTTGCATATTGTTTATTTATGTTTGTCTTTAGCAGTGCAGAATAAAGGGAAATATTGCTTACAATAGGATATTAGAGAAGAAACAGCGATGTTTAATGTAGGATGAGTTCATTAATTGGGAACTTTCATTGACACTGATTCGTGGCAGGAATGACCACTCAAGGGATGACCATGCATAAGGCTTAAAGAATAACCACTCTAGGGCTGACCATGCATAAGGCTTAAGCAATGACCACTCAAGGGCTGGCCATGCATAAGGCTTAAAGAATTACAAGTCAAGTCAAGTCAAAAAGGCTTTATTTCGATAAAAATTATCATAAAAGCTTCACATAAAATTCAATGGAACATTCAAAAAGGCAAAATAAACAAAGTACAAAGAATTTATGTGCAAACAGTTTTAAAAAAGATTTCAATATTTTAAAAAAGATCATTTCATAGGTTATTTAAGAAAGAATTAAACAATTGATTTAAGCCTTTTAGATCTAATGGACCAAGCCCATGATAAAAATTTAGCGAGAGCACAAGCATAAGTAGTGCGACTATCAGACATTAGTATGCGTATTGCCTCCGCATAACGCCTAGTGCCCAGCTGGCGGCATAAATGTTTGAGCCATATCTTCCTGGGTAAGGTATACTCTCCACATTCAAACATGAAATGCGCCACTGTCTCTGGTCTATCTAAGCATACTGGGCAGAACTCTGTAGTTTGTGCAGGCAGTTTCCACCCTGATGAAAAAGCACACAAAGGGAGAGTTCCTGCTCTGAATGTAAAATAAAGGGCCCTGTCAAAAGGTTTTTCAATAACATCTAAGTATAGTTCCCGTATTGGTAGGTCCTTAAACTTCAGAAAATCTTCAGTGAGTCTGCCCAAGGAAACATTAGTATTCCGTTGTAGCGCAATCCAATTCCAGTAAAGTTTCTTGAGGGTTGCCTTTGGGGGAGAAGATCTGTTTGTCCACGCTTCGTTTAGACCCAAGTTGAGTAGCAAGGTTTTCATGTCGCTCAGCCATTTAATTTTATGCCACCCTGGTAGTGACATAATTTCTGAGAGACCTTGCGCATATTTGCCAAGTTCCTGCACTCGCCACAGGCGTGCCCACAATAAAAGTGGCCGAAGTTTTGCTAAATCGTCAATAGGGCGACATCCTAGATCCAACATTAGTGGGACCATAGGAGTGCCCTGTGGGAGTGACATGATCGCCCTACAAAACTTCCTCTCAGATCTTGGCAAGTCGTTAGTGACAGATGAACCCCATAGCTCCGCCCCATAAAGAGCAGAACTAACCCCTTTGGCTGTGTAAATTTCGAGGACAGCAGCTATCGGTCTAATTATACAGGAGCGCTGTTCTTTCAAAAGGGCTCCTGTTATCCTCTTGTGGGTTAATAGCATTTTATCAAGATGTGGGGTCCATTGCATTTTGTGGGATAAACGAATGCCAAGGTAGTCAAATACTTCTACCCTCTCCAATGGTTCTGCATTCAAAGTAGGGGAGCGTACTGGCTTTTTTGGGGGGTTCAAAACAAGATATTTCGTCTTACCCGTATTAATTACCAGGGCCCCGTTCAGAACAAAAAGATTGGAAACTGTTCAGGAGCCTTTGAAGGCCTATTGGGGTTTTCGATATTAAGAGCGTATCATCCGCGAAGAGAAGGGTAGGTGTTCTCCAGTTCTCCAGCCAGGGATGGTTCGTCTGAAGGATGTTCCCGAAGGTGCTCAACCACCCCGTTGATATAAAGGGAAAAAAGGGTGGGAGCTAGCACACATCCCTGGCGGACCCCTCTCTCGACCGGGATACTGCTAGTTTTTTCCCCTCCTGAACCCCACCTTATCTGAGCAAAACTGTTTTCATGAAGCCTGACAAGTAATGAAAGTATATAATGTGGCAAACCCATGTCGGCCAAAACTCTCCACAGGGTCTCCCTTGGTACAAGGTCAAAGGCAGTCTTTAAATCGATAAACGAGAGATAAAGACTGCTTTTGCCTATAACCACGACCTTCCAATACACCATCATCAGCCTAAAAGCTTGTTCAATTGTGCCAGTACCCACTCTAAAACCTGCCTGGTAGTCCGAAAGGATTTTATTTTCGTCTATCCAGTTCAGTATTCTGACCAGTAGAACCTTGCCGACTACTTTTTGACTAATGTCTAGCAGACTAATAGGTCTATAGTTGGACGGGTCTTCTCTGGCATAAAGAATTACCACTCAAGGGCTGACCATGCATAAGGCTTAAGGAATGACCACTCAAGGGCTGACCATGCCTAAGGCTTAAAGAATGACCACTCAAGGGCTGACCATGCATAAGGCTTAAGGAATGACCACTCAAGGGCTGACCATGCATAAGGCTTAAAGAATGACTACTCAAGGGCTGACCATGCATAAGGCTTAAGGAATGACCACTCAAGGGCTGACCATGCATAAGGCTTAAAGAATGACCACTCAAGGGCTGACCATGCCTAAGGCTTAAAGACTGACCACTCAAGGGCTGACCATGCATAAGGCTTAAAGAATGACCACTCAAGGGCTGACCATGCCTAAGGCTTAAAGTCTTCACTACGCATGCACTGGCAGTTCACCCTTCTCCTCTGAGGATTTTGTAACACGTTTCGGAGATAAATGCTCTATGTCTGGGGTCTGCTGCTTTTTTGGCCTTGTCAGAGTTGCATATTTCAAACATAGGCTAATGATTGTGCTAATGAGCTCTTTCTATTGCCCTACTGGTGCATTTACTCCTGTGGTTACCATGAGTAAAAGGAAATAGTAAAAGAAACGTGTTGTCAATGATCCTGCATCGATTAGTTCCTTTTTTGGAATGACTGAATTATATTCTACATGAAAAGTGAGCAGTGAGTATTTGCAGACAAGTGCAATTGCATCGGAGGGGTTGGTTTTCATTCAGACTGATCAAACACCAGTGAGCAGGTAAGTGCTGCACTGGAGAGCATGCTTACATTAGCAAGCTTCTTTTTCAGCAGTAAAGTCGTGTTTATTTTTGTTTCTTCATAGGTCCCTTTTGGAGCTGGTATAGCCAGAGATTTGGCCATAAAACCTCATGAACAAAGTTACACACTGGCAAAGCCTCTAGGTCATGCCTTCTAAAAGTGAAAGTGCTTGGTAAGCGATGGGCAGGTTTATCTTTGCTTGCGTGGGCTATTACAAATGGGTGAAAACTCAATTCGGAGTTTATGTGAATGGGTGAATGAATGTGTGGGTATATGAATGGTAGAGTGACTGGGTTCAAGTATAAATGAATGAGTGAGCACATGGGTGAGTACACAGCAGAAGCAGGGGTGGAGAACATCCTACAGCCACCCACATGATTGTAGGCATCCATTCACTCATGCATCGACTTGCTCATTCATCCACCGTTGCACTCATCCATTTATCCTTCCATAAATTCATCTGCTCATCAGTCATATATTCACTGACCCATTTATCTATCCATGCACTCACCCATTCATATGTACACTTAGTTGCACATCCATGCCCCATTACTCAGCCATCCATTCTTCTACCCGTACATATGTTTTCATTCACACACTCTAGAATTCTTAATAACCACACAAACAATACCGCCAATCGATAAAAAAAACACTTCATTAATATAAAAGCCAGATCTATTGTTGTTGCGAGTGCTTGCAGTAGAGTGGTACAATATTTTTCCGGAAATTAGGAAAGTAGACTTTTTGCTCAAGCATTGTGGGTTTACACTAGAGTTTTTAACAATCACTGCCTGCCCTGCAACATTCTGGAGCCAGGACATTAGGCACGGGAGCCGTGTTGTTTAGTGAAAGGATGGCTTCCCTTAGGGTTTGTATAGTAAACCAGTCAGCCGTTCCTTTATTCACTATGGGCTCATCATGTGTGTCACTATCGCTAAAGGCGGTTGCACAATGCTTACCAAAACAGGAAGAGATCTATATACCTGCCCCATAGTCTAGCTTCCTATCAGGCGCAAATACTGAACAGGGTATAAGCGAACACATAATCATCCTTTATAGCAAATATATTGTCCAACATATTAACATGTGTGGTATCTATTCAATGTTTATCTTGTGTTTGTGACATCAGCCACATTTAGGATTGTAAGATCAGCCCACACGTGTTTTGCTCTGGATAGCTTAGCCCTAAAGCTTTTTGTATTATGTTATATTTATTTATACTGCACATGAATCTTTGCCTTCTTGCCACTGGCAAAACACATAAGGATTAAACTTGGTAGAAGAGAGAGAGAGTGAGTGTCATACATTTTTAAAAAGCTAGATATGTGAACCACCTGAAGGAAATCACATTTGGCTTGGCGCAGAGGTTAAAAGGCAAGAGGTACCAAAGTTTTGCTGCTGCTAAGGAAAAGGAATATTCCTTGAAAGGGGTCATTCTTACTCTAGGACCTATCAGTAAAATGAGGCTGGCAGAACGTAGAGATTAGGTGGAGCAGAAGGGAGTGGATCTGGAAGCCAGAAAGGCTGGAGATTTCTCATATGGCTTTGTCGAGTTTAGTAAATACTTTTCAAACAACTCTGGACCGATGGACAATCTATGAAGACATTTTTGCACAGGATTATGTGCTCTCCTTAAGGTGCCAGTGACAACGCGAGCAGCTATGTTTTGAAGAATCTGTAGTGAATTAAGGAGGTTTTCTGGAAAAGCCAGGTGAAAGGAACTAGCATAATTGAGTTTAGATTGGATTATGGTATTTGTCACCATAATGTAAAAGTTGGAAATACTGAAAAGATATTTTTAGGAATGTGCAGTTGGGTGAAAAACGTGCAGGTAACTCTTCTATCGTGGGCATTGAAGGTCAGGTTTTTGGCCTAGCAAAACCTGTAGGATACTCTCCGCCTCAGAGGGCATAGGTTGTGGGCCCTTGATATCTTAGCACATGGACTTGTCCCACTCTACATTGTATGAAGATGTAAGCAAGATCTCTGTAGTTGCTGGGTTTAGCCTTAAGAGGTTAGTGACCATCCACCACCAGGCGATGGATAGAACTTCAGACAAGGTGCCTGTGCCTTGTTGGGCAATTTTGACATGGGTGCTGCAGACCAAACTAAGCACTGTCATCTGTATACATTTAAAAGCAACCCCTCTGCTTACTGGAGTAGTAGAGAAATGTAGAAGGAGCTACAGACTATGTGTTTCAAGATAAAGTATTTTATCCAGTCAAAAACTGGGCCGAGAATCCAAACTCCACCAAAGTATTAGATAGGATGTTATAATCAACGGTATCAAAAGCAGACAGAAATTCTAATAAAAGCATCAGTCCAAAAACACTGTCATTTCCAATAAGCTACCGAAGGTTGTCAAGGAATCATTAGACCCATCAGGCTGGTGCTATGTCCACGACAGAACTTAGCTTGGTGACCAGCATTGAGCTGCAATTTTTTTCAATTGTGTCACCGCCAATTTTTCCAGCGGCTTGTCCAGATTAAGGGACGTCTTCTGTAACAGTGGCCTACGCACCGTAGATTTCCAGAGATCTGAGAAAATACCATGCCTGGCTGAGATGTTGAAGAGAGAGACCACCTCTCTGCTGGTCAAGATATGTGGCTTCAACAATTGAGCAGGTAAGAGATCTCTGGCAAAGTCAGACGAGCGACTGCAGTTGATGTGGTAGTGGCAAGTGCTGCGGTCAGAGCATCACTGAGATAATTTCGGAAATCACTGGAGTTACTGTCTGTGGAGGTGATCAGAATGTGCCATGAAGTCCGCTAATGCTGAAGTCACATTTCCTGTTTCTTTTTTTTTCCAGTTACGCTCAAGGGAGGTTGATGGAAATCTTTGAGCCTATGGATGATTTGGTACTTTGACATTAAATGGAAGCTAATATTGGTTGGTCCAAACACATTAAATGGGATTATTAACAGACATGAAGTAACTTAAGAATACAATAGGGTAACACATGACCCACTATGAGTGTTGGCTGATGGGCCATCAATTTCAGGTTTAATACAGTCAGATCATTTAAGACCATTCAGCAAAGAGCCCTTGGGTGTCTCCAACTAGAGGTTATCCACTAATCCACCGCAGCGCGCACGCTCGCACACTTTGCTTATTAAGCTTTTAATACTGTACTTTGTACCATCGCGCTGCTGTTTTATCTTACAGGCGCTCACTTTTTATTTTAGCCTACTTGGGGGTGATAATTAGTTCCAGCTCTTACCTCGCACTATAATGGTTGCTCACCCCGCATTTGGCGGGATTTAGGGCGATTTAGGTCCCGATTTTCACCGCGTCGCGGCGTTTGAGGCCGCCATCTTGGGTGGGGGTAATCAGGTGTTGCCGATTTGGGGGCGACATCTTTGTTGTGGGCCTAGTGGTTTCCCTTGCAGGACTCCAGCATCTGGAGGAGCCTTCATAAGCTGAATCTCTCATCGCTGGCAGGTAGACTTATCCACCGCAGCGCGCACGCTCGCACACTTTGCTTATTAAGCTTTTAATACTGTACTTTGTACCATCGCGCTGCTGTTTTATCTTACAGGCGCTCGCTTTTTATTTTAGCCTACTTGGGGGTGATAATTAGTTCCAGCTCTTACCTCGCACTATAATCGTTGCTCACCCCGCATTTGGCGGGATTTAGGGCGATTTAGGTCCCGATTTTCACCGCGTCGAGGCGTTTGAGGCCGCCATCTTGGGTGGGGGTAATCAGGTGTTGCCGATTTTGGGGCGACATCTTTGTTGTGGGCCTAGTGGTTTCCCTCGCAGGACTCCCGCGCTCACGGCTTTTTAGATTACCAGCAGTCAAGCGCGCAGCGCCGGCGCGCAGCGGAAGCGCGCTGGAGGTGCGCCAGAGGTAAGCCCGTTTGCGCCCGTTCGCGCTAAGGTCGCGCCGGGCGCGGAAAATGCTGCCTCTTTGACTCCTACCCCTTTAGTTTATTCTAGAGAGGAGCTTTCAAGTCTGAATCCTCGCTTCAATGCGAGTCGTCCGACGTATACCATCGCCAGTCAGTTACAGACGTTGTCCTGTGGTTTGCTTAACGTTAGATCTCTTAGTAAGCACCATGTGGAAATTGCACTCCTCATTGAGTCGTTCAAACTAGATGTGCTTTTCCTGACTGAGACGTGGACTTGAGCTGATAGTATGGTGGAACTGGACTTAGCCTGTCCCTCGGGCTATAAAATCAGGCACAACCCTCGTATAGGGAATAGAGGAGGCGGCATAGGCTTCATTTTTAGGGAAGAATTGGACATTTCTCAGTTGAAGATTAAGGAAGTCCCAGGCTGTGAACTAATGGGCTTTTCCTTAAAAGGACAGGGAGGTGTTCTGCATTCCGGATTGCTGTGCTACAGACCCCCGGCTAACGCATTGTCTGCCATACCTGAGTTGGTGGATCTTATCTACGACCTTTCTAATTCTCACACCAGGTTCATGGTCCTGGGAGACTTTAACTCATGGCCGAATGGGCCTGCAGATACAGCTTATACAGACTTGGTCCAGGCCTGCTGCAATATCCATCTGCAGCAGTTGGTGCTCTCTCAGACTCACTCAAAGGGCCATGTCTTAGACCTGATTTTTGCGGATGGTAACCAGGTCGCGATCCGGAATATCATCCCCCAATGCTGGACGGATCATGCTCTCGTCCTCTTCTCACTCTTTCTCCCTGCTGACATCTCGAGGAGTGGCAGCGTACGAGCTACTACCAAACTCAGCAGGCAATGGTCCAGGCTCTTGAAACACTCGAGCCTGCCTACTCTGCTTTCAGAGGGATTCACCTTAGGGGGAAGCGTAGAAGAGAGCTATGAGATCCTTAGTCGGAAAATCATAGATTCTTTGGATCAAATGGCCCCTTTGCGAAAATCTAGGGATAGGTCCAAAACTGCCATGCCTTGGTACTCGAAAGATCTTCTCCAGTTGAAACTCCGGTGTAATCAGGCGGAACGAGTCTGGAGGAAAAAGTACCTTGAGTCAGACAAAGTCCTTTTTAAACAGACCTTGCTGGATTATAAAACACAGATTAAGCGTACAAAAGCCAGGTTTCTCGAGGAGACGCTGCTACAAGCAGCGAACAAATCTCACACCCTGTTTAAAAACATTAAGGATCTCTCCCGTCCTGCCTGTGCTACCAATGACATCCTAGCCTCTCAATCTTTATGCGACTCTCTGGCAAAGGCCTTTGAGGACAAGATTGCCACTATTATGAGCAACCTTTGTGCTCCGGCCACCCCTTGTCTACAGAGTCTGCCCGAACCAGCACCTGTATCCATCTCCGAGACTTCTGGGGAAACTGGAAGGCAGGCACGGCTGGATAACTTCCCCCTTCCGTCCTTCATTGAGTTTTGCTCTTTGGCCAACGGTGTGTCGTCTGGCTCTCCCCTGGACCCGCTACCTCATAAAATTTGGAAAATGTTTCAGGAAGAGCTTTTTCCCCCTCTCTACACTATCTGCTGCCAGTCCCTCAGCACCGCCAGAGTCCCTGAATGATGGAAACTGGCTGTGGTTTCTCCTCTTTTAAAGAAGGCAACGCTGGATTCCACCTGTGCGGCGAATTATAGGCCTATTTCGTTGCTTCCTTTTCCTATTAAAATCTTGGAGAAACTGGTCACTAAACATCTGTCCAGCTTCATGGAAACTAATACCTGCTTAGATGTGGCTCAGTTTGGCTTTAGGCCAGCCCATGGCACTGAGTCTGCGTTGGTGGTTGCTTTGGACGACCTACGTTCGCGTGTCTGGCTCGGGACTGGCTGGTCTCCTACCTTGGTGACAGACATCAGGTGGTAGCCTTGCCGCCCTACAGATCCGCCGTCAAGAAAGTAGGGCAGGGTGTACCCCAAGGGTCGTCCATCAGCCCTTTCCTATTTAATCTTTATCTTCGTCCTTTGGTTAGGCTGATTAAGTCCTTTGGTATTGCAGTCATCAATTATGCTGATGACACGCAGCTTATCTTCTCTTTGGAGGGTAGTGATGCTGTGTCTCTGGAGACCTTCCACTGCTGCATGACGGCTACTGCAGAATGGCTGCGTCAGAACTCCTTGCAATTCAATAGCTCAAAAACCGAGGTATTGCACTGTTCCATGGACCGCACCCCACGGCCCCTGCCGACGGACTTCTGGCCTACCTCCTCCCAGGGTACTGCCGTGACGGCAGATTCTGTTCGGAATCTGGGGGTCATGTTCGGATCAAACCTACAACTGGATGCGTTCGTGAATAAAACAGTGGTTTCTTGTATGATGCTGCTTCACATGTTACGCAAGATCCTTCCTATGCTTCCGGCCCTTGCCCGACCAGAGGTAGTGGGTAGTATCATCCTAAGCAGGCTTGATTACTGCAGCGCACTACTTCTGGGTGCACCAGATACCCTGATTGGTAAGCTGCAGCGAATTCAGAATATGGCTGCTAAGCTAGCTCTGTCTCTGCAACGATCTGACTCCTCCTCCTTGGCGCTCATGGACCTTCATTGGTTGCCGATCCACCAGCGCATCCACTTCAAAGCACTGTGCCTAGTTTTTAAGGCCCTCCATGGTCAGGGGCCTGTTCCGTTGCAGGAGTTGTTCTCCTGGTATACGCCAGCCAGGCCTCTGCGCTCCTCGTAGGCATACCTGGTGGTAGTTCCTAAAATTCTGAGGATCCGGATGGGTGGACGCTCCTTTGGATTCACTGCAGCCAAACAGTGGAATTCTTTACCTTTGTTTCTTAGAAGTGCTAGGGAATTTCCCTCTTTTAAAAAAGGATTAAAAACGTATCTTTTTCCTAGGAAAATGTAAACACTGTGGCAGCGTAACATCGCGTATGGTTTTTTAAAGAGTCTCCGCGCCAGGATACCCTTCGGGTGACAGTTTAGAGCTATACAAATACGCGATACAATACAATACAATACAGGTTACCTAGAAGAACAAGGTCATGTTTGGTGAAGACTAATGCTGTAGCCTCTTCAGGCTGGATGTATGCCAGAATGAATGTAACGGTCAACGGAACAAATAATTACGGTTTCAGCTTCATCATCAAACTGTGTCTGTATTGTCTGAACTGTGGCAGATGGATGTGGGATGACCGTGATGACCGATAACCCACCCACTATCCTGTCTGCATTGTCCTACCTGTAGAACATATACATTTCAGGTGTTGGTGTCCAATAGTTATCCTTTAGTATTTCAGCTGCTGCTGCAGTGAAACAAACCTCTTGGCCTTGCTACCCATGCTGTGAATTGAACCTAAAAAAAGTTCAGGAAGACTTTGAAAGTCTGGCTGTTTTCACAAGCACCTTAGCAGTTTGGTGCTGGTTATCGATAGGTCCTATTGCAGATAGATGCATGAATGGTTATCAGCTACAGCCAAGATACCCTTCTTGGGTGAACGTTTGTGCTCTATAAATCTCATAATATAACCTTACCTGGATGTCGGGAGAAAGTAGCTCTACACAGAAAGCATAGGCTTTCTGTGTAGAGCTACTTTCTCCCGACATCCAGGCTTCAGCCTTAAACAGCAGGTGAATATCATGTAGGAAGAATAGGTTTATTATACGAAATCTATGTTATAATAGTTCAGGCCGGACATTACACAACATGGCTTTGAGACAGAATTCATTTGGCCTATTCCAGTACATGGAGGAGAATTATTTCTTAAAATTAATTGTGTGATAAAGTTTGTTAGATTTAAGGGCACAAGCAGTCACAGGCTGAAGTTTAGTCTTAGTGGGAAACAGAAAAAACTGTTTGGGGTCAAACGTTTTCCTCCTGGGTTTACCTGAGCTTGAGAAGGGAGCTGATGTAATTTGGACAGGAAGGCTGGCACCTAAAAGTGACCTGGGACCCACAAGCTTGCCTAAGGAGTTTTTTCTGTGTTTGTGTTGTGATATGAAGCCGCAGTCACGAGGTAGATTGTAATAGTAATGCATCAAGTGTCTGTGGGGCCAAAGAGGACCAGACATATTCGAGGGCGTTCCCAATGCATTTCGTGCACATTGTGCACTTCATCAGGGGAATATCTGCCGTCATAAAGTGAACTGGTAGTAATGATTTCTTCTGCGTGGTCCTGTCGGGAACGCCCTTGAAAATGAAAGTTGATACGAGTATAATGTTCAACAGTTTATACAGAAGACGAGAGATATAAGAAGTTCATGAATATAATTGCTTCTGAATAAAAAGAAAATACTCAATCCAAAGAAATCTTTCACTTGATGATTTTATTTGAAGAATTTAACGCTATACAGCGATTTCTGAGCTGTGCCCAGAGGGTCATCCCCTAACCAGGGGATGCTACAGTTTTTCTAGTTTTCAATACTCTAAGAAGTAGAGAGTGAAAACTCAAGAGCACGCCACAAAAGCACAACCGTTACACACCGGAGCCTGTGCGCCACCTACATGATTTTGTTCGCAATATAAAGTTGGCTAAAGGGTAATCCGGAACTCTAACTTTGCAAACCATTCATCAATTAGGGTGACCAACTGGCATGGGTGCAAATTCAGGATGGTAAGCGTAAAAATTCAGGACAAAAGGCCATAATTCAGGACAGAAGGTCAAAATTCAGGACAAAAATTAAGGACAAAAGGTAAGTTTTACATCAGAGAAGGTCACGCAATAGTATTTAAGTAAGTAAATAGACAACCAACATTAGTACAAATCTAAATAAGTTTCTATTGGGTTGAAACAATCGTGCACTTCACAGTTTTTCAGTATGCGCACAGCTTTGAGCAACTGTGCAGATCTTTTTGCGGTATTTCACGTGATCATAATCTATTTGTATGTTTACTGCACTGGGTTGTCCAGTCTGATATTTTGTTTACAGTTTATGGTCCTGGGCAGGCATGTTTGGTGAGAGAAGTGGTCAGAAAGATCTGCTTGGATGGACTTTGTTACGAGCATCTCATATCTGAGTGCCATTGCAAGATGTAAAGTAGCTTATATAGAATGTACCAATAAGAACCTGCAGTGCTGGACTAGAGTGCAGTCCTTTGCGTGGCCAGCTTTATGTGTCAGATTGCTTCAGGTATTCCATGTCTGTTCAGCTCGTATTTGTGACTGGTTTAGGGTACAGTCCTGAGTGATGGATACGACCCATACCAGACAGGTCTTGTGTTAGGGTAAGAGCATTAAGCAGGAAAAGGGAGTAATAAAACCAGTCTGCATGAGCTATAATTGGCTGCACGCTGCTGAGTGTTATGGTATTATTGTAGGTCAGAGCGGTTAGATAGGAGTTGGCATTACTATTTAATGCCCTGGCTAGCCATATATCAGCCCTCCCTATTTTACCTGTATATTGGAAATAATATACTGATTGGGCTGTTTCATTTTTGTGAGCTGTAAACTGCAGATTCTCATTGATGCACAGAAGTGTGCTACAGACTAGAAACTGTATATGCTGTTGAGGCGTTGTTGTAGGTCAGAAGCAGGCAGTGTCTTTTACATACACAAAGTTTTCCATTGAAATGGCAGCAAAATACTAACATGCAGACTTACTGAACAAGTGGCAAGAAGGCTACCAAAGGTTCTGAAACAATCTAAACCATGGGGATGAGGCTACCGCTAATATAAAATGCCCATTCACAATTTTAAATGGGGTATACACAGTGTCTAGAAGTGAGCCTATATGCTCAGATTTCCAACACTAGATTAAAACATTTCGCAGTGCATACAGTGAGATATTCCTTTTACTTCATTTTCTCTTGCTGGAAATGGAGTTCATTGTATTTTAATTTGTGTAACAACTACTGGCAAAGGTATAGCAGAGGAATTCAGTCTCTTTAGAATCCGGTCAACATCCCTGTATCCTTGAGGACAGTAGGATCTTTACAAAAGAACAAGGACGTCGAGAAGTTTAATTATGTATTTATTTGCAATTTTATATAGCATGAGCAAGACACACCAGAACAGCTGAGGAAATCCACATGTAGGTGGTACAAAGCAGCACCCTCAGATGTTGAGAGGATAGAAAGGCACTTAGCTCTTGCAGATTGTGATTAACATTGTGGCAGAACACTTTCTTCATTTTATGTACAGTGTTAAAGAGAAATAGAAAGGTGGGTGAGCCCCTCTGTCATGGACGTCAGTAAGGGGTCGCAGTTGCGGCCCTGGCATGCTCTCTGCTACCCCTGGCACTGCCTTTGCGACCCCTGACCTCAGAGGTGGCAAAGTCAGTGCTAGGAACACAGGGGCAGCTCGTCCTATTGGATGTTGGTTGAGGCAGTACTTTCCATATTTTCAGTCTGTTTTTTTATTACACTAATAGTGAATAATGTATTATCCGTCGTGAGACAGGTTAGTTTTACCCTTCTATTGATGATGTTTTGTTGCAATAGTGAATAATGTATTATTCACTATTAGTGTAGTAAAAACATGGAGTACAATTAGGTGGAATATGATCCTATTTTGCAACTGTGTTAAGATAAAAATGCTTTTGAATGTATGTTGTGTGCGTGCTTGCGGGTGAGGAGTCCATATGTAAGAGAGAGTGTATGTATGAGTGAATGTGTGTGCATGAGTAAGCATGTGTTTGAGTGAAAGTACAGGGCAAATGGCATGTGCTCTGACTTCCGCTAATCCTGACATTTTAATGAATTGACGTCCTTGCCCTCTGTGTATTTATATTATGTGTGAGTGCTTTAAAAAACAACAGTCTGACGAGACAGCTATCTCAACGGATAGATCTTAAAACAAAAAGAGTTGAAACAGCAACAAATTTCAAGGGACATGCAAAAAAGAAGTTGGTGTATGTATAATGAAGCAGATCGAGCAGGTTTCTTTGCCTGTCTGCACCCAAGCGTAACTCAATTTGGCCTTGTCTAAAATAATTGTCAGAGGCACGTGCAGATCTCAACCATCAAGCTTTTGAGTCCATTTTCGATGGAATTCATTTCAACTCAACAATGTGCTTCCAAAGAAATATCGACGCGTTTAATGTACCTACCAAGAAAACCGTGCATGTCTTCCGTGTGTGTGGGCCGCACAGGAACATTGCCCGGGCAGCGCGTCACAGGACGGCGCATACCGCAGAATTACCTTGCACTGTGCATCATCCCACCGCTCTGAAGCAAGCGAGAACCGGATGAGGGCGCTTGCACATATTAAAGAGCGCGTGGCACTACCTCAGATGCGCATCTGTCAGGCATGTATGCGCGGTTCAGATTATATAGAACCAACGTACAGTGTGTGCAATTCAAGGACACCATCGAATTACAATGGGGGTTTGCCATGAAGTACTATAAACAGACGATGAAAGCACTGTACAACTAATATGATTCCATGACTTGTAATTTAAATAATGCATGTTTTTACTTAAACACCTGGCTTGGGTTTTCTTCTTCCAAAAGAAAAGGCTTGCAGTAATCTTATAGCAGTGTTTTTTGCTGAACGTGCTTATTACCCAAGCCTTTCCTGCAATGATGCTTGCAGGGTTAGAGTAAGGTTAAAGGCAGCCAGACTACATTAACTGGGCACCTGCCAGAGACACAGGGAAAGATACGGTCCAGGCCACGAGACCTCATTTCTGCAGCCTCGAGCCAGTAAACTTAAGGCGCAAGGAGTGTTTCTTGTGATTTATGGTCCAATGTAAATTTTTATCTCTCGGCGCTACTACCGTCACCAGCCTACGTACCCAAGCCTACAACCACACTCGGATATACAACACACGCTGTTACTCTGCCCCACATAATGCACAGATAAGAGCAAATCGACCACCGGGAAGTAAAGGAGAAGGCTTAGTGACAGCCTGCTTTTCACAGGTAATTAAAGAAGTTTGTATGTCGCTCTATACACAGTGTCTTTGTGGGAAGCAGGTTTGTTTTTATTGACTGCTGCCTGCATACAAACTCAGTCTGGGCTGCCGAACCAGCCTCCTCACGCAGTTTACAGTTTGTTGTTCACTAAAGCATGGTGACGTCACTAGTGACCTGTAATAATTTATTACCAGCAACTATGAATTAGGGGGTCAATGGCAATACAGATGGAGGATGACAGAGAGGAGAGTCAAAGAAAAGACAAACGAAGGGTGAGAGGGAGGTGGTGGAAACACGGTAGAACGGTGGTAGGAACAAAGGACAACACGGAAAAGTGAAAGGGAGCAGGCAGCACCATGGATGGTGAAAGGTGGCAAACTACACGAGGAACGGGGTCGGGGAGGGCAAGCAACAATACAGAGAGGGAGGGGGGAGAAGGACATGCAAGCATATGCATTCTTATGGAGTGCTGGAGCTGGGCCGCAAAAAAAAATAAAAATGTTTAAACCGCGATTAGTGCGCACGCGCGCGTGCGTTGAAAAAGGTGCTGTGCACGTCGCACGCATGCTTGTAGGACATAGACGTGTGCGTGTGTGGCTACACGGGGCTGGAAAGGCGAAATTCGACGGGGAAAGGGGAGACACATGGGTGAACAAGTATTGGCGGCCGCACAGTGAAATAAAAAAAAGCGAGTGGTGACGCGCGTGGTTCGCACGCGCGTCACCGCAAAGTGCTACTTTGCTGGCAATCAGCTTGCTGTGACGCGCATTCGCGCGCGCACTCTTGTGCAGCAAAGTAGCATTTCCAGAGCACCTACTGAATGTCTCGGCCGATACCAGCGCATGTGCTGGGCTCGGCCGAGACCTAAAAAACAATATAGCACACAAACAATAATGTGTGGAAATGGGGTTTCATCAAATATGTAGAATTTAAACATCACCAAGCAGAGTGTCTTGACTGTTTTAATCCTATTAAAACTCTGTTTCCAATACACTTCTCAATTAGAAACAAGGGGTCCATTTGTGGTTCCTAACTTCTGATATGTTTCCCACCATTTGCCCAGTTCATTTACAGGTATTTAAAAGTTGTTGTGTGTTACAAAAAAAAACTGACGACTTACAGTCTTTGTTTTCACACACTCTTTACCACCACAACAAGACTGTCAACTAGTCTACTTTACTGTTCTGTCTTTGACTGCAAATTAGAAAACAGTCAGGTAGGCATTACATGGGTGGTGCATGGGCGTTCCCATGTCAATTTAAACCCATATTTACAAAGACTAGTTAACAAGGTTTATGCCAAAATGGTGTGCCTATCTGTGGTAGTGTAATGAGAAGAAATCTTTTTTTCCTCCTTGTTATTTCCTCTTTGCATGTGTGCAGCATTCTGCAGTGTGCATGCAAAGAGGAAATAGCCACAAAGGATAGGTTTTCCTTCCTGCCGAAAAAACGGACTTGACCACAATGTTTTGTCACTAGGCATCCACAAGTTCCCCAGTACTAGGAGAGAGCAGAACTACACCATATCTTTAAAAATACAAAGCTGTTATGCTGCTTCCGTTTCAGGCAACAGCGCAGAACTTTACTTGCTGTGTTGTGTTGTATGAAATGCTAGTAAATATACCCATTATAAACTTGACACAGGTTTACAGATTAAAATGTTGTCTTGGGCATTGTACAGCGCTCCGCTGCCTTTTTGGCTAGGGTCACACTATAGAAATAACGTATACATACATACAGATAGAAAAACAAGGTTTGTTAGGAAAATAGGCTAGCTTTCAAAGAATGAGGGAGAAATGTATCTATGGCTTCAGCTCTGAGCATTTGTCTGGAAGGTACAGTGTGGCACTAAACAATTTTGGGATTAGTGCACACCAGTTTTGGTAGGTTAGACATTTCTAATTGTGCTCTTCATTCTCCAGTCACTGGAAATGGTGAAATAAAAACCGTACAGAAACACAGGATATATAATAAAATCCCTCCGTTCATAGGCTAAGCCTTCCTATTGGTCCGTCCTACATCCAACTCCTGAAGTGCTTTTGCCGCAGGGTCTAAGGCTGCAGAAATTATAGCTGTGCCCCTGGCAGGGCCGGCTTTAGTGCTGGTGGCACCCGGTGCGACAATCATTGTTGGTGCGCTCTGGCATAACACAAAACTATGGGGGCCCACTGCAGAATGAGATGAGGGGCCCCTGAGTCTCCCATATCTTACAGATGTAGTTTGGCCTTGAGATG
This sequence comes from Lissotriton helveticus, assembly GCF_964261635.1. Classification (NCBI taxonomy): domain Eukaryota; kingdom Metazoa; phylum Chordata; class Amphibia; order Caudata; family Salamandridae; genus Lissotriton; species Lissotriton helveticus. The sequence goes on from NC_136060.1 coordinate 385,344,333, forward strand.
TATGTGGGCCTCCTGTGGGTTTGTGATACCCTTGAAGGCTTGCATCCCCTCACTTCAGGGGATGCAGAGGCCTTCATAACACCCCTTCACCAAAGACCTCTCTCTGCACAGATTCCCTCACTATCAACCCGCAATGGTGCACCTCATCCCTAAATAGACCCTCTCTCATGTGTATTTCATTTCTTTTATAGTGCTAATCAAGGTGTTGAGCGCTTTAGCTCACTCACATATTGTTCAGAGACAATGACTCATAAGTGTGTAAATCAATGTATAGGAAATGTTACTTAAGACAATGAGGGCTGCAAGGTGTAGGAGTCACATGTCATCCATACTGGTAGGTACTATATGATGGGCCACTGGAATTATGCAGCAGGGGAGGACCAGGTTATGCTGCAGAGTTGACTAAATTATTTTGCAAGAAAAGGGAACTTATGCAGCATACTGCGGCGAATTATGCAATAGTATTATGACATTATTTTCTTATTTGTACACTTTTTCACACTTTCTGGGCATATGCTGCACCTCATTAGAACCAGCTTAACACCCAAAAATGCAAAAGAAAGTTGACCAGTTAACCTTTATAAAGGGCCTTTGAAACACGTGCCACTGCATTTTTAGTTATTTTTTTAACCATTTGAGCTAGAAATGGTTTTTAAATTAGAATCTTCATATTATGCAGCTGATGATGGATAATGTGGCAAATGTGGCAATTCAGTAATCATGCAGAAAATGTTGCAACCGCACAATTGCTTAATTCCAGAGGCCCTGACTACATGTTAAGAGTGATTTGCCCTGAGAAATACAAACTCAGGATTTAAAACATAACATAGTGATTGGGGTTGACCCTACTAAAAAGTATTTATCAGTATCCAAAATAATTATTTGATGTGCACGTTACACTTTGTGCTTTGAAAGAGGTACATTATCTCTCTGTGCTTCTTTATGAAGAGTCAAAACTGGGATTAGTTTAAAATTAATCATGAGAGTTAAATAGATATTTTTTGTTATGGCCTGAATATTGCAGGCACGCCACTCAAAAGTCATGGGGCCTCGTTTATGAAAAGTGACGCATCGCTGCGTGAAAACAGCGAAGCATCACTTTTCACTGCGCTCTCCCTGCGACATGATTGATGCATCATATTTATAATATGACGCATCATGTCGCAAGGAGTTACAGATACGTCAGTATTTCTGACGTATCTGTAGGCGCAAAAGTGACGCATTGCTGGAGTGTGTCACAAAAGTGACGCAACTCCAGCAATGCTTCCTTTCACATGGGGAAAGCCCCATGTGAAAGGGCTTGCGTCAGTCTTACGCCTGCTGTGAGGCAGGCGCAAGATTTTGACGCAACAGCGTCCTAAAAGGGACGCAGTGCAATTTCATAGATTTCACTGCGTCACTATTACGAGGCTTTTTGCGGGTGAACGCCCCCTCTGCATACATTATACCTGACGCAGGTATAATGTAGCGCTGGGGTTTACAAAGTGACGCATCTGCTTAGATGCGTCACTTTGTAAATAGTGCGCATCAGGAGGCATGTTTTACGCCGCCGATGCATCACAAAAGGTGACGCATCGGAAGCGCAAAACTCACGCAAGGCCTCATAAATGAGGCCCATGGCCTTTCATCCTCCAGTATGGCTCCTCGACAGTAGCGGCTGGTGACTTTTAGAAGTGGTAAGGCGTAAAACTTTGATGTGAGTTAGACCAAGTGAGTGTGCAAACAAGCAAGCTGAACTGAAATAGGGGTGGTTAGAAGGGCTTCTCCCCCAATGAAAAGTTTGAAAAAGTAAGGGGAAATAATTCATTTTAAAGCAAATTTCACAAAAGAATGTTGTGAAAAAGCAATAAGGTTTATAAATTAATAGTGTGGGCTCCATGTGGAATAGTGTGGGATACAAACCTATTGCCTTAATGGGACACACTGCACTCAAATAGCACCATGGATCCAGAACAAATTAAGCCACAAATGCGTTAAACTACCATCATCGTATCATTAAACTGGGTACCAGTTCTCTACCCAAAAATAAAACTGATGGAAACATATAACACCTGTGCTGCTAGTTAAAGAAACTAACACATTCTGGCCCAGCCTCCTATATGGCATCAGCAACGCAGTTTTAATACTCTCCATGAAAAACAACCTTTACATGTGCCAGTCTCGCATATAATTAAACATCCTGCATGCAAGCTTGTATTGTAAATCTGGATTCCCTGCAAATATCAATAGAAGGTAACAGTGCTTTAAAAAGGTACAGTGCAGATTTGGATCAGCGCCATTAGAAAACAGAGCACTCCAAGCAACCCAAATGTAGTTGATTTACAAACGTAGTTTTGAAATGTCAGTGCCATTCACAGCCTCCTTGGGAAACAGCTGTATGCCAGCATGATGAGGAACAACAAAACGTGGAACACAAGGAGTCCCAGACAGCACATCACCCAAACTCCCACGGTGTGAAGCAGGCATGTTTCTCCCATCCTAGGGCATGTGTGATCCACAGCACAAAAAGTCAAACTAATTACGTGTGCACATATTATGCAGCCAGTCCTGTACTATACACTTGGAACCAAAGACAGCTCTGTCCCATTTTGCTACAGCACCCCATACTAAAAGGAATGAGTTAGTGAGTGAGTGCAGAGAGCCAACGTAACAACTTCAAGGAGAGTTTGGAAGAGTTCTATCCCCTAATGAATAAATAAATAATACAGGTTTTGACCTTGTGGCCTTTTTCTCATCTTCTTCCCCTCTTTCATCTGCTTTTTGCTCACTAATCTTTTCCTTGGCTCCCAATTATTCTTTCCTAACCATAATTATTGCAATGTCTTCCTCATCGCACCTTTATATTGCTCCGTTCTCCTTCACTCCTCAGTCTTACTCCATTATCCTCCTTCCCCTCCCTCTTCTCTACCCATCTTGTTTTCCTTGCTCCTCCTATTTCTACTCATTTCCTTCTCCATCCTCCCCTCCCCAGCTCATCTTTTTTCCTCCTTCTTAAATAAATGAAGTGCTAGGACCCACTGTAAATAATAGTTTACCACTATCTCTAACCCCTGCCATTGAGGTAACTGATCACTGTCATTTTCTCCATAATCACACTCACAAGCACTTCTGACTATACCAGTTATAGCACATTCTTTTATCTGTTCATCTTTTCTGTCACTTTGTGGCTTTGCCCGTCAATCCATTCTCCCCCACTTCACACACAAAAGGACGCACTGTTTTGAAATATGGCATGGGTAGGAAATCCATAATAAAACATTATTGCGGTGTGTATAAATGTCCTATTACATATGGTAATCTTCATTACTCCGGGTCCCGTAGTCCTCGACACCTTCATAATAAACAAGTGGAGATGTCCATCTCCCGACAGAAAAAAACAACAAGAGGCATGCTGGGACACTAATACTGCCCCTCCCCCCGGGAGTACATAAGCAGTACTTACCCAGCAGACCTCCTGTACTAACAAGCCCAGACAGGAAGGCCGGCCGCCCGGGAGGGAGGGAGGGGCGTATGAAGGTGTCGAGGACTACGGGACCCGGAGTAATGAAGATTACCATATGTAATAGGACATTACCCCCAGGTCCCTCCGTCCTCGACACCTTCATAATAAACAAGTGGAGAATACCAAAGCAGAAACCCGGCCTTCCGCACGCAGAAGCACACCCAGGAAACCACAACAAAGCAGTCACCCAAGGGAGCACCGAGAAGGAGGAAAGGAAGACCGCAGGCAACATCCGGCCCGCAACCCGAACAAGACAGCAGGTACAAGGACCGGGGAGAAAGAAACAAGGCCAGGGCTCCAAAGAAAAGGAGGCCGCCAACCCGAAAAACAGGCAACCGGTACCGGGACCAGGACCAGGACACCAAGACCAGCCAAAACAACCCACCGGAGAAGACCGCCCAGGCCAGAACCAGCAGGAAGGACACACAGGGCCAGGCAGAGCCACCAGGAAGACGAGACAACCCGGAAGAAGCCAAAGAAGGAACGGCCAACAGAGCGCAGGCACAAGCACCCAGCCCAAAAAGGAAGGAGAAGCACAGGCCAGAAACACGGCCAAACTCGCAAAAGAAAGGACACGAGCCCAAGAGAACCGAGGAGGAAACCCCCCCCCCGAGAAGGCCCAGGAGGCAACAAGCACCCAGGAGCCGAACAGGACCGAAAACCCGACCCAAAAGACAGGGACAGGACGGAACCCCAGAACCCAGCCGAAAGCCCACCAAACAAGGAGAGGCCAACAAGACCGGAAACCAGCAACAAAGACACAACCAGGTCGGGAACAGAGAAACCGACCACAAGCCCTGAAAACCCCAACCCCAAAGGGATGGAACACAAGGCAGGAGGGGAGCACAGAGCAACCGGGAAACCCCAGCAGCCGACCAACGAGGCACAGAGGGCAGCACAAAGAAGGCGCCCAAAAGACAAAGGACCGACCAGGAACCCCACACCCAGGCCAGCAGCAAGGGCAGGAGCAGCGGGAAAAAGAAAGCCCAGGGAGCACAGCACCCAGACCAACACCACAAGGCCCCAACCCAGCAACGCCGGAGAGGAGCCAAGCAAACCGCAAAAAATGAGGACAACAAACGCCAACAGAACCGGGAAGCCAGGACCAGAGTCAAGCCACCCGACCACGCAGGAGGAACAGCAGGCCCAAGCAAACCCCCGAAGGAGAGCAGAGGACCAAGCAGCAGGAAACCACAGACAACCCGCAGCCAGGAGGGAGGGACTCGCAGAGGCACGAGCACCACAGAACCGCACCCCAACCAAGGAGGGAGGGGCACCCAAACAGACCCATACCGGGAACAAAGCCCGTGAAACAGGGGAGGAAGAAGCGAGCCAGGACCACAGAACCAGGAAACAACCCGGAAAAGGGCGGCAAAAAACCCCCCGAGCAGGCCAAAAAGGGACAGCACATCCAGAAACCCAGGAGGCACAGCCCGAGGCCACACACAACCAGCAAGAATCCGGCAGAACCGGAGCCACAGAACCCCACACAGGCCCACAACACCGGGAAAACAAACCCGGGAAGAGAACCAACAGCAGGAGAAGGCCCAGAAGGAACCCCAAGGAAGCGGCCCCAACGCAGAACACCCCGCCAGGACCCAAAGGGAGACCAGCAAGGAGGCAGAGCCCAAAAAGGAGCCCAACAGGCCGGAGCGGAACGCCCCAGCAAAAAACCACATCCAGGCACCCACCAAGGGGACCAGACGAGAATAGAAAAATCCAGGGAGCAAACACCCCCGCGAGCAGAAGGACCAAGAAGCCAACAGTACCCAGCAGCCCCAGGAGGCCATGCAGGTACCAACCCGGCCCGACCAGGCACACCCACCGAGCAGACAGCGGAGCATGGGGACAGCACACCACACTGGAGAACAGGTGACACGACAGGACACGGCAGCAGCCAGGAACAAACCAGGCAGGCACCAACGTCCGAAACAGGAGGGGCGGCCAGGAAACACCAGAAGCAAACCAAAGGTAAGCACGGGGAGAGCCAGAGCAGAAGCAACCAGGCCAGGCACACAGTAGGCCCCAGGACAAACACCGAAAGCCCCAGGCCGGAGCAAAGGGAAGCCCAGAGCACCAGGAAGACCCAGACGGGCGCCCAAGCAGCCAGCAACCAGGCCAGACCCAGCAAAACTGCAGGGAACAGAGGAGGACAGGCGCAGGCAAGGCGGAACAGAACAGAACAGCCGAACCCAAGGCAGCACAAGCCAACCAAGCACAGGTAGAGGGGACAAAGCACCCCAGAGGGCCCCTGGCACCACACCGGCAAGCAACCAAGGACAGGAACCAGGAGCAGCCCAAAAGCCGACCAACCCCAAAGAAGCCAGGAAGGGAAGGCGAAGAACCAGGGCACCACTGGAGCAAGGCCACCACAGTCAGCCCGCCGAGGAGACAAAGCCCCCCACAGAGAAGGCAGATGTCGAAGAAGCGACCAAAACAGACGAGCAGCAGAGGGCAAGGCACAAGCAAGCAAGCAGGGAGCACCCAACAAACAGAGAAAACCCCAGGAGCAAGCAAAAAAAAAGGCAGATCAAGCAAAAGGAACCAGCCCCCACAGAGGCGACAGGAACCCCCGCCAACCCCGGAGGGGAAAAAACCCTCAAGCGCACAGTGGTCAAGAGCAGGGGCACCCCCAAACGAGAAGCCCCGTGACACACCCGCCCCCGAGAACAGACCAGAGCCGGGGAGGGCAGGTGGCAAGTCAGCAGGCCAGGAACAGAACGTGACCCCGCAGACAAAAAAAGAGGAGCACAGGAACCACAGCGCCCGACCGACCAGCACCCACCAGACACCCAAGCACCGCGGGAGGAGGGGGGGAGCACCAGAGAACACCAGCGCGACTGAGCATCACAAGCACACAGAAGCACCAGCCACTGAGAACACACAGGAAGCAAGCAGCGCGGGCACCGGTGGCAGCAGCATGACAACCCAAAAACGAAGAGGGGACGAAGCACAGCGCCAAACACAAGCCCCCCAAGCAGGAGGCCCTGGTACAAACCACGGTACCTCCAGGAGACAATGACGCCAGAATACGGCACACCCAGAAGGATAGCCAGCCACCACCTCCAGGACCAGCCCACGAGACTCACAGAAGAAGAAAAGGGGGCGAGTCAGCCAGAGCGGGGGCCAACAGCACAAGGCCGGCATCCGCACAGGGTCAAACATCACAGACCCAGAGAAGGGCGCAGGCAAAGCCAAAGCCCAGCACGAGCAGCCCAAGAGACCCCCGAACACCGACAGGCGAGGGACAGGGAAAGCAACTCAGCGCCCGAGACCCCCAGCCATAAGGCCATCCAGCAGCACGCAAAAAGAAAGCAACCCAGGGACGCCAACCCTCGAAACCCAACCGGCCAAGCACGGAAAGGCCAGGGCCAAACGGATGAGCCCCACAGGGACCCCAGCCAGGCATTCCCAGCGTAGTGGAGAATAAGCAAACCCTAGCTCAGAGTTGCAGAGAGGGACACCATCAAAGAAATAGGCACCGAGGCGAGAAGGACCAGGTCCGGTGAAGTATGAGCCCAAGACCGACCTAGGAGGGGAAGTGAACCCCGGCTAGACCTCTGCAACAGGGTCCGCCGCTCCAACCAGCGAGCCACACATCTCCACGAAGAAGAAAGAACTACCACGTGGGCGTCCGGAAGAGACATCGCATCGGTACCAGCACAAGAACGAACCGAGAAGGAGAAGAGGCCGAGAGGACCCGCAGGAACCCGAAAAGACCCACAGCCACCGAGACAGAAGCCCGGACTCCAAACAAACAGCCTCAGAAGAACGGGACATCCCAGCACACAGAAGAGAAAGCCACCAAAGCACCGGGCGCGCCACAGACAGAGGGGCAAACCGGAACCCAGCAGAAATAGCCACAGCCGAGGGGCAGCGCCAGCCCCGCACCCGAGACAGCCCGGGGGCAGTGCGGGGGCCGCAGAGGCACAGAGCCGGGCCGGCGACCGGAATGAACCCAAACTGGAAAGCGGCAGGAAGCAAAAATTAAAACTCGCAGTGCAGCAGCAGAAAGCACACGAGTGCGAGGAATGGAGAAATGCGGACAGGCAGCAGAAGGGAACAACGTGACACAGCACACGCCCCCCCAAGAGCAGCTGAAAGGACTCCACATGCCCACCATCAGCAAGCCCCCCACAGTGCAAGCACAGTGCGCGGCATCAACGCAAAGCACAGGGAGAAAGGTAGCCGTCCAAACAAAGCAGGCTCCCACATGCTAGAAGGAAAGAAAACCCCGCAAGCGGGACTCACCCAGAGCGGGGGGCCAACCCCAGGAACAAGGCCCCCACCCCACCTTCTCCACAGCCAGGAACAGCAGGAGCCCATCGAGAGAGGCACGTCTCCCCGGCCAAGCTCGGGAAGACGAGCCCGCGACCCGGAAGCAACTTCCCTGGAACTCCAGCCCCAGCCGCAAAGGACCGGTAGGTGCACGAAGAGCACAGCAGAACACCGGCACCAAGACAGACTGACTCCCAGCAAGCCCGGCAGGCCAGGAGGCAGTCCAGGGAACCCCGCGCCCAAACAGCCAGGCAGCAGGGCGGGGGGGAAGAAGAGAAGCCACTCAAGCCCAGCAGGAGCAGCACCAGCACACCATCCATTCTGTCGACAGACAGAAAAAAAGAACAGGAGGTCTGCTGGGTAAGTACTGCTTATGTACTCCCGGGGGGAGGGGCAGTATTAGTGTCCCAGCATGCCTCTTGTTGTTTTTTTCTGTCGGGAGATGGACATCTCCACTTGTTTATTATGAAGGTGTCGAGGACGGAGGGACCTGGGGGTAATGCACATGCTGTATACATGTGTGCAACCTGCAGACCACAAATTCAAATAGAAAGCAATTTCAGTTCCAGAGGTTAAAGGTCAGTGCTATATAATAATAACATGTTCCGCCCCTTTTTTCGGGAACTCCGTGCCCTGCTTTGCTCCCTCATCTGGGGCAACGGTCATCGAAGAGTCGCCCTTACCAAGATGCAACTGCTGATTGACCAGGGAGGACTAGGGGTCTAGTCTTTTGAAGCGTATTTTCTTGTGCCACAGCTTCAGTGGCTATCACGTTGGACGGTGGGGCGTTGTCTGGGCGAAGCCAGCTCAGATACAGAACCTCTGTCGATGCCGGTGCTTCGCCGCCTGCTCCTGCCAGGCACCCGATCTGTCTCAACAAACCCAATTCAGGTAGCGGTGGCTAGGTCGTGCATGCTACGGGTCCACCGACTTTCCCCTAGAACCCAGCTGTACACCCCCTGTTACCAATGGCCGGCCTACCCCGGGGTTGAAGTAATTATACTGCCAATGCCTTGCAGACCAGGACGGACCACTCATTTCTCGAGGTAGAGTCCCTTTTCGCTGATGGTCAACTTCTCACATTTGATCTACTGGCATAGGAGAGTGGACTCCCAAGTGGACAGTTCCTTCTCCACCGACAAATCGTCTTGGACTGTCGCCAGCTCTGGGGCCTGTCCGAGGGGGAACCTGCGACGCACCTGGTACTCCATACAGTATTACCCATGGGCACTGGACATCACTTAATTACCTGGATATACAAGGCCATTCGAGAACTCACGGCGGCGCCACTTACCCAACTGAGACACATGTGGGAGGAGGTAATCAAGAGCCCACTACACGATGAGGAATAGGAACATGCCCTGGAGCACCCAAAGGAAGTATCTTGAAACTCCTGATTTAAAAACATACAATTCTACATTCTACACCGTGCATACCTAACACTGGAGCGACTCCAATGATTCTACTCAGTCACAGTTTTCCTGTCCCTGCTCAGGCCCCTAGCACAACATTCCAGCATATGTTCTGAAATTGCCCCACCCTACAGCTCTATTGGGACGCCATCCACAGTACACTACAGAAGATCATGGGTATCACCAGCATAACCACATGGGAGGCCTGTGCGCTAGGAATATTCTGGCACCGGAAACAGTGCAAAGTACAGATGCGGTTTGCAGGGCGGACCCTCCTTGTGGTGAAACGGGGAATCACAACTTGCTGGCGAGCACCTGCAGGGAACCCCCAGGCGGCCTGGACAGGAGCATTTAGCAAATGGGGTGCAGCAGAGGAGGACGCAATCAGGTAGGAGGAGGTGTGGGGAGTGTGCTGGTGTCGCATCTCCACGGACTGGGCCACACTCCACCAGTGCTTCCAACAAAAGTTGGAGCAAGCCCAACCACCCCGTTGTCTTCAATCCCAACCGAGGTCCCGGCCAGAAGCTCCTCATCGAAGCCTCAAGCAGGCTCCGTCATCTCAGAGTTCCCCACATGATATGCACACATGCACACCAATGACAGCCTCCTCAGTGACAGGAACATCTCGCCTGTACCTGTATTCCCCATAGCATAGCCGCAAGCAACAAGCACCCACCCACCCGCCCGCTGACATCTCCACCACCAACCACCTTCCCGTGATTTGACCTCGAGTTCACAGTTAGGTAGCTTTTCCCATTTTTCCACCATCGGACATACAGAAGGAAGGATAACACCCCACCACCCTCCCCACCCCCCACCCCTGGGTGGGAAAAGCAAGTTCCACTGAAACATTATTTGACCTCCATCTCATTGTCAGCCTCTATTCTTACCCGCCTGTAATCATGATTCAATACATGAGATGTCCTCCAGTTCTAAGCATGTAACCTTGGTTAACAACAATGTATAATGATCATACAATGTGGAAAACCCAATAAAAGGTTTCCCCTTCCATGCTGGTAACGGAACCGCTCCGTCACCAGCCTCAGTCGTGCTGTGCTGGTGACGGAGCGGTTCCGTCATGGCCCGCTCGGCGTGTCTGCGCGGCACTGATTTCGCACCTGCGCGGCGCGTTCTATTGAGTGGGCAGGGCCGTGACGGAACCGCTCCGTCACAAGCACAGTGCGCCCGAGGCTCGTGATGGAGCGGTTCCGTCGCGAGCATGGGAGCGCCGCGCTCCCCCCTAGCGCTGCAGCGGAATTGCCGCCGCAGCGAAGGTGTTAAAAATATAATACTTAACATGTTACACAAAGCGTTCACAACAACACTCCTGTAGCAAGCGCGGTATTCAAAAACAAAATAGCTACAGAACATGCTGGGTCTGCCAGATGTACCCATGCTGGGGAGAGGAGCACAATGTCAGCAAGCAGGTAGATTAGAGTATAAACTGTATTACAGCCTCTTATCATTCTAGCGCCCAAGAGGTTTTTCCAGGGCCCGTTGTATAGTCAATATGGGGAAGCAAATGCAATACAAAAATTATTGCATCTTCAAATGTACACACACATATTCTACTTCGAATTTAGAGATGGAAAAAGAAACGTCATATACATAAAGGACATGAGGGGAAGTCTTAAGACACCCTGTCAGGCCCAATGAAGCATGACGAACACACAGCCCCATTAAGTGTATTTTTTACCAGTATGAGGTTCCGAACCAAAGTATATCTCTGTGACTGCTCAGACAGGAGAACAGGGCTGGACTGTCTCTCAGGCAGGACTTGCGAGCACTTGTTCTGCTGGCTGCAGCAGGTAGTATGATCCTTCTTTTTCCCCTGTGTGGCTTCAGAATAAAGCCAAACAGTCATCGGCCATGCTTCGTAATCGCCATAATGCTGCTTTTTGAGTGCGGACCAACAGGAGCAGGCCATCCGAGGACAACTAAAACAAATCCATGCATTGCTCTCATGCTTTTTATAGTGGTGAACAGCATGAGAGCAATATGAGGATTGGATGGAGCAGGTGAACGGAGTGCTCCAAAGGAGAACAGGGGGCTGCGCTGTTTTCCTCGTGCCTCCTTAACATAGCGTGGGTTTGAGAGGACTGAAGTGCGCATGTGGGGCTGTTCGCAGGAAGAGACCTACAAAACCCAGCATGCGCACTTCATCCCTGCTGCCTGCTAATGCCAATCAACAGTATTGGCTCCACCCACAATGCCCTTAGGCTAGATACCACAGATCAACACAGCATGGTGGCAGGAGGAAAGCATTAGAAGGAAAATAGCTGCCACTTATAAATGATACATGTGGCGGCTCATGATGGCTTGCATTGGGGAGTGGGGCAACCCCCCTTATGCTCCAAATGGAGAAATCGCCTCTGCTCCTTGACAAAGACAAAAGCAGAATGCCTTATCCTAGGCAGATGTAGAAGGCAAACCCCCTTCTGTCACTACCCAAGGGCCCATTGTCATTCTGTACGTGATAATCAGCTGAAATTAGAATGACAGAGTGCCAATCCTCAGTCTGTGCGAGGGGCTGCTGCTGCATCCACAGTTTAACAGAGAAGTGCGAGCTGGCCCTGGAAGCGAGAACATTTAAACTCTTGGGACTTCTCACAGGGGAACAGTACAATATGCTGCAATCCCCGAAATTATGGCCAAAAAGTGTCCGTAAAAGGAATGATTATGGACAATGGACATCATACCAAAATAACGGACGGTCCGTGAAATTACGGACGGTTGGTCAGGCTATCATCAATCGGTCCAACAAGTTGCTAAGGCATCTCAACCTCCCTGGAGATCACTCAACCACGACTATGAGCCAGAATCTGGCACGTGTGAGCTTTCTCTTAGGAATTCCTGCAATGCCTAGTTATCAGTACTTCTGGTCCCCCATGAGTGAGTCCGTAAGAAATGGGGAATAACGAGTAAATCTGTTTCCGTAACAACTCTCTCAAGACATCCCCCTATACCGGCTGTTTTTTACCATCACATTTCGTCTGCCTCGAGTTGGCAAAATGTCTAATGGAAGAACTCGATACCTCAGTATTCCTGTGTTCCTTGTAATTCCCATTTCGGTTGCTAACAGGTTTACCTGGAATTACTCAGCTCTCGAATTTAGGGCCTATGAAGGATGCCTTCTTTTAGCCTTCTCAGTGCCTTGGCTGCAAATCAACACACCAACTAACTAATCAAATTACACAGTAGGCACCATTTTCAAACTAATTTTCAATTTTATGCAGCCCCTTCAAAAGCCACCTGAACAATGCCACTAATTTGATCAGCCAACACTGCTAAGCCCATCATCATGTACACAAACATTCCACCATACAACACTGCTGCTTCCTCATGCATTTCAACATTTAATATTTCAGAAAGACTTTCACACACTGGCAACCACAACCCACATAAACAACCCACATAAACCCAACAACACAACCCACATAAACCTGAAGGCCAATGTAAATAAACACGACCCTCAAATGTAACTCGATAACCCATAGCCTTCTACGCCCTGTTACACCCTATACCTCACAGTCTGCAAACACAGTCTACACCCTATACCTCACAGTCTGCAAACGAGCTATTTCCAACCAAAAAATAAAATAGCACAAAATGCATTTTGAAATGACCTTATAGGTCTGTAGTCTCTCCAATGCCAATAAACACTATGCTATTCAAAACCCTGACACCAAATACACCCACTCAACAAACAGGAAGTCGTGGACACTTGACAGACATAGTCAATTGGCTGAAAACAAACTCCCTTAAATTCAACGAGGATAAAACTGAGTTTCTCTGCTGTTCTGAGAGCAAAATCCCCATGACACGACACTTTAATTTCTGGCCTCTTTCGAACGGTGAAGAGCTGCAACTTTCTGACACGGTCCACAATTGTGAGGTCACATTTGACAGCAAACTGTCTTTCGAGAGACATGTCAACTAAGTTGCGGGCACCTGCTTCGCACTTCTCCATGGTCTAAGGAATCTTCTACCACTGCTGCCAGCCCAAGCAAAATTTCAAATTGTGCAAAGCATAATTCTAAGCATGCTAGACTACTGCAACACTCTACTACTAGGACCACCAGACTATCTGATTAACAGATTATACAGAGTTCAAGTGCCAGCGGCCAAATTGGCACTAAACAGAATTCGAAGATCATCTGCAGCCAATGCAATGAAGGGCCTTCATGGCCTTCCTCTGAAACAGAGGATAGCCTTCAAATCTATGTGCATTGTCTTCAAGGTCGCCCAGGGCAAGTGTCTTGTGCCCCTGCAACACAGGTTAAAGAGATACCCCCTTGGGAGATATCTCCGATTGGCATCAGCGAACCTCCTCTGTGTAACAAAATTCCGAAAAACAAGAAAAGGCAGACGAGCCTTAGCAGTCAAGGTGGCCCAGCTATGGAACAAGCTGCCAGCTACTCTTAAGTCGTCAACTGAACTGTGGTACTTTAGGAAAGCCTTGAAGAACGGGCTCTTCCTCCATGTAACCTTGTTTTGCCTCACCGTGTTCTTACACTAGCAGCTGCTCGGTCTAGATACAAGCCCTCAGTGCCAGGATACCTGTATGGTGACAGTTGCACTCTACAAATGTTACAAATAAATAAATAAATAAACAAATAAGTGCAACAATCATTTCTCAGCTTAGAAATAGACAACATTAAGTACCACGTTGAAAGCACTGAGCAACTGACTGCATCCCTCCCATCCCAACATGCTAGAGGCCCCTTTTAATGCTCACATGCATATTTTGTTGCATCCTCTCCTTTGTCAAAAAAATATGAAGACAGAACCCCCTCATCCACCATTGTGCAATCTCCACCTGAAGAAGCATTCATTCAGCCCTATTCAGCATGCCCTTCCACATACGATGCATTATCCATAACACGGACAAAGCTGAACAAAAGTTTACATTAGTGGAAGAAAACTCAACTGCAGTGACCTTGCCAACTAATGATCGACTACACACATACCTTTCTTCAAACAGATGATCGAGAAAGCAGTTACCAACCAAATACAAGATTAACTCAATATAGCAACTTCTGCACAAGTGCTGAGGAATCACATAGGCAGTGAATATCTGGGGTTATAATTAATGCCCTCGTGACAGATAACCGATTGCCAGTCTTAGAAGTTCAACTTGATCTCTCATTACTCAACATGACGCCACTGAATATTGATCTTCATGCGGGAGCTTGATATACCAAAGAGCTACACATGTTTGACCACATCATACGCATCCTGATAAACCTGCACCAGCTACCCTTGCAAGTCAGCATCATATTCTCGATCAGATGCATCACGTTGACTGCAATAATTATCTGGAATACAGGCCGGCCCCGTGTGGCGCTGGTGAAGTTGTATGTGCCCACCGAATTGGGACGCCTGGCGGTCCCTAACATGGAGCTGTACTATCTGGCGGCACAGCTGCAATGGGTGTCGGGATGGTTGAGCGGCAGGAACCTGGGAGATACTGCCACGGACGCTATTGCCTGGACTCAAACACAGGTCTGCACTTTATTCCATCCTCTGACCCGGACCCCCCCCTCCCCCATCCCAGTTACATCTGGCAGTGGCGCGCAGATGCTTCCTAAGCTGCCTGCGGCTCACGCGTGCGACAACGCCGTACGTCCCGACACTCCCCCTGCTGGGCACTCCCAGGGACGCTGGGGTGTTGACTGAATCACTGCTGGAGAGTTGGATACGGGCGGGTGTGGAGACGCTGGGAGACCTTTACGCGGACGGTGCTCTGCTGACCTTCGCAGACCTCACCGCGAGCACGGGCCTACCGGCTGGGCAATTCCTATTGCATGCGTCCCTTATACACATACTGACGGCTGCCTGGGGCGACATGTACGAAGAGCTGCCAATGCACCACTTCATGCAATACTTGCATGTCATGGGCAATGGCGCCCACATAGTGCACTGGTTGGCGCAGGCCCTTCTGACCAATACGCAACACTCCACCGTACAACTGAGAGACAGGTGGGCGACGGATAGGGGAAGGGATTGGTCCGACAATGAATGGGCAATGGTGCTGGCTGGCCCGACTAATGTCCCGCGCAACCCCCGTTTAAAGATCATACAATTTTAAATATTGCACCGCGCTTATCTGTCACCCGATAAAATCAACAGATATTTCTCAGTCACCGACACTGCCTGTCAACGCTGTTCCCTAGTTGGCGCTGACTTTTTACATATGCTCTGGCTTTGCCCCAACATCCAGTCATACTGGGACGCGATCACAGCCCTGGTAACGAAACCGTACCGCATGCGTGGGAAGCCTGCATCTTGGGGATCGAAATTCCCCATTGCGCAGCTCTGGGATGAAATCCTGAAATCCTTTCAACAGGCGAGTCTGGAACAGGGAATCACCTGAGGTGGCTTCCACCCGAACCATCCTACTGACACAAGAAACAGCGATGCCTTTGTGTCCCCCTCCTGTGACAAAGCCTGTGCTACGACTTACGCAACTGCCTTGCAGCCATGACACATACATGCGCATCATGCCACACATGTCGCTCCTTATACTCGAGCTTATTAGCTTCTCATTTCCCACCTGACACAATTGTGCGGCCTTTCCCCTCTCTCGCTTCCCCCGAGGCGGGAACCCCGTCGCGTGCCCTACATGCAGCTGGCGTCATCGCCACACCATAGTGACACCGCACATGCACTCTTGCATTGGCCCTCCTCGCGCCTCCCATACGCTCTAAACTTGTCTCGATCTCATATTATCAGACCTTCCCTCTTATTGCAACTCCCCTCCCCTATTTCCACGCAACCGGGCCCCTCAGCCCCTTATTAGTTCCTTTCCTCCCACCTCTCCCTGGTACAGTTCACGACTTTGTTTATACGCTGGTTATGTTTCAAAACCAGGACATTGTTTGTCGTTGGTCAGACACAGTACACTCCGCCTGGGCGATATGGGTATTCCTACCCCCACCGACACTTACTGTTTCCTTTGAGCTCACATGTCGCACGGCACGTTACACGCTGACTGTGGGGTATGACCGAGGAAAGCGTTACCCTGGGGCACGCAGGCTGTCCTAAGTTGCAACTACTAACCCTGACCTCCCTAGTAACATCACCAACACGGGAGGGTGATGCACATGCCAAGACACCTGGCACACCAGCTGCGGCTATAACGGTCTCTTCCTGGTAACATTAATACATGCACCTACTCCTTTGTCTTGGTGCAACTCACCATTAACCCAACTATTCGCTATAACACTGTGTCAAATACGACTGATGTATGATTTTCACTTTTCCGTTTTTGTTGTTTAATGTTGCCATGGTTATTACCCATAGATGTCTATGATTAAGGACTGCTGACCACATTTATGCGATACCTAAGCAACACCAACACATAAAAACATAAAAGCCATAGACCTGTGTATTTTATGTGATATGCTATGCATGATGTGCACAAGTTTTACTCTATCCTGCCGCCGGACCCCAGGGTTGTCGGCTAAATGGCTGTGTTATCCCGATACCATTATACAAACACCATTCTCAACGCAGCTGGCCCAAAGGGGTTGTAGGCTATATGCTGTGTCATTTACAAACTGTACAATAAAGGTCTTTAAAAAAAATCACGTTGACTGCAATAATAAAATAAAAAAACACCCTACCTGGCAAGAAAACTATCGCAGGAAACTAACATAGCTATTATAGAGTCAGATCCAAAGCCAAGAGATGCAATCAGGAAATGACCAGAAAACAAGCCTTCTTACACTGGGTACCCAGCAGCCGGACTAGCATCTCACTGCAGATCTGGCTGACTCCTTAACACTTTTTTTTTTTTAAAGGGGCTGATGGCTCAGAAATGTACATACTGTCCTGTTTTGCACATTCATTAATTTACTTGCATTTCTCTCTTTAGAACAGAAAAAAACAGACACACCCCAAAATGCAAAGAAACCAAGGACTATACTATACCTACAGCTGACAACTTGATTTCTGAAGTACTTGTATTTTTAACACACCGCGTGCTGGCAGAGTTTTGTAAGTGTAAACAAAGGGTTGCACGATCAACCACCTCGGCAGCACTCCTAAGAGAGCCATATCCAAGGGCGACAATGCCCCAATGTAAGCAAGCGACCCTCCCCGCCCCCCCATATCTTTGGTGGTTAGGTATCAAAAGAATGCCTCGCAGCGCAGTGTCTCTCTAACAGCCCTAGGCTTCGGTGCGAACTGCACCTGCTGCACTATTGCTCGTAACACGCATGGCTATAGTTCTTGCGCTTACATATGTAGAGCAACACACTGCTTACACTGGGCTTGCCAGCAGTTTTATATCATGTCAGTCTGGGAGATGAATGGGTGTGCGGTGTGCGCCATTTCGCTGGAGGTTAAACAACGCATCTCGCTGCAGGCTCCCGCGAGGAAGCGACTGCAAACACCCCCACCCCTGCCGCAGTGAACATAAAGCCCCATAGTACATACTTTCTGCAGGAATGACGCTCCCCGCCTCTGGATTGGCTCCGGCGAACCTCACAGTCAGCAAAGCCAGCACCGAGATTATCAGCACCATTAAACACATCAATCTCGAGACGGGAGACGACGCCATCCTTTCAATCGATAATTACAGCTTCGTCCTGGGTCAGAAAGGGAAAGAGACAGAGGGACACTGGTGCCTTTTTTTCTTAAAAAACATTTCAATTGACAGCTAAGATTGTAAAAACAATACATGAGCCCACTGGCGGCCAGAAAGGCACTCACCTTCCTCGGGAGTCTGGTGCACGAAGCACCCTTTTTCATGACAGTCCCTTCAGAACGGCAAAGATTTGTTGCTGAAACACAGAGAGCAGTATTGCGCATGCTCAGTCCCAGCCTGTGGTACCCACTGCATCCCGCTCGCCCGCCCCGAACAGGGTCATTGCTATGGAGATTCACCATAGCAACAGCAGGGAAAAGAGTAGTCTTGCGAAACCAGGCTTTAAAGTAACTGATGTGTAAGGCATGCCTGGGCGCTGATTTGCTTTGCTTCATGAGGATTGTATCTGTTTTCGACGTCTTTCTTGACACAATCTAAATGTCCACTTTACCTACAGCGCTACAGACTACCTACGCCCCGTATTTAGCAGCCCGCACTCTCCCCTCATGTTTATTAATATAATAATGTCCAAGGAAAGGTTTATCTTTAATCATTTACGAATTTGGATTATCCTGAAAACAGATAAGTATTATGTTTTGTTTTTGAATTATGGAATCTCTCGGCAATTATGTATCCTCATTCTATTAATGTTGTGTTTGCTCCATTCAGACTGTGAAGCCAATAGCCAATATCTATAAATCAATATCCCACTGACGACATCATTGTTCAGCATGTCGTCATTTTTAACCTAAAAACCAAACAAGATGTAATATTATATGATGTATGTTTTATCTATGCACGTAAGATTCTTTTAATGTGTTGCACTTTTCACTTGCTGTGCTTTTATGCCACAGAAATGTGGCGAAATAAAGATCTTTTGACTTGAACTGACTAAAGCTCTAAATAAGATCCCTTCATAGAAGATCAAAGTCCAAATGCACATTTACACATAGAGCTCTGGTACAGACCTGATAATGTGACAGAAAATACCCGGACCTTAAGCGTGGTACTTGTAAAAATCAATGAAGAATGCCTGCAGTGAGACTACGATGCAAGGTGTGAGACTCATTCATGGTAAGTGAAACCCAAAGCGCCTCGAATGGAGAAAGTAACGATTGGTATGTGGTGTTGCACAGGTTTGCAGAGCACAGCATTCATCAACACTTTTACAGTACAGTAGGTTTGCTTTACTCTGCCAGAAAGGGAAAGGCAGAAAAAAACTGAAAGGAGGAGGAAGGAAATGATTGGAAAAAATGACAAATGGAGAAAGCAAGGATGAAAAAGAAACTACAAGCGTGAGGTGAAGGGATTCTGGGGCGGTCGGGGAATCAAGGCTACGCAGCCTTGGTGTTTGCCAACCCGACTTTCAGTAGTCCCACTAGCGGGCTCCTAAGAAACGCTTTGGTCTAAGCATTGTATGTTTTTTAGCTCATAAATTGAGCATGGAGTGCCTGTTATATAAAAAAAATGACAGCAACACATGGGATTAAGGGCTAGATGTAGGTAAATGGTATTTACCGATTCATAAATACCGAATTTTACCGATTCGGTATTTATGAATCGGTAAATATGAAGGGGGGAGATGTAGGTATTTCTAGAAATTGAAATACCGAATCGTTAATATTCGGTATTTACCGATTCGGTGAATACCGAATCGGTATTTCCTATTGATTCCCAGGGGCTGTGAAGCCCATAGGAATCAATGGGAAATACAGATTCGGTAATTACCGAATCAGTAAATACCGAATCCTGCAAGGGTGCAGGGGGTGTCACTTTGACACCCTCTTGCACCCCAAATACAGGCATGTGTGCCATGTGGCACACAGACATGCCCTAAGGGCATGTCTGTCTGTCACATAGCATAGGTGTGCATGCACACATGTGCATACACACCTGGATTCGGTATTTTACCACCCAATTGAATTGGGTGGTAAAATACCGAATCTGAAAGGCCTTTAGGACTCGGAAGAGTCCCACCTACATTTGGATTTACCGAATCGGTAAAATTACCGATTCAGTATTTTACAGAATCGGTAAATTTACCGAATCGGTAAATTTACCGATTCTGTAAAATAAATGCCCCTACATGCCAATTTCTAAATACCGGTCGGTAACGGCCGAAATCGGCCGTTACCGACCGGTATTTGGGCTCCTACATCTGGCCCTAAATTCTGAATTATTTTACTTACCTACAAATGCCTGGCCAACTCCCCCACGTATTTCTGCAGCACAAATTCTCCACAGATGCGCCTCTTTGCAAATTTCGCTCCTCGCACTGCCAGCTCCTTATGCTTCCTAAACTCAGAATATGAAATAGTGACCAAACTCCTCAGTAGTGGCTCTGATACGGTGGCATAAGGTTCCCTTTCACATCAGAACAATGTCATTCCTCAGTTTTCAGAAAAGCCCTGAAAACATTTCTGTTTTTAGCGTGTTCAATCTGTAAGCACTTATAAATGTTTCCCTTCTTTGGGGCCAATTCACAAAGGCAGTGGTGGCTGGTGACATTTGAAAGTGATGAGGCATAAAATGATTGGCATACTGCACTGCAGCAAGTGAGCCCAAACAACCTAAGAGGGGCTCGGGGGTTACTCCCCCGAGAAAATCTTGAAAAAAGAATGGACAAATGGTGCATTTTCAAGCACATTTGAGAAATCAGGAAGGTTAATAAAGCAATTGTGAAAGTGCAGTTATTACATTAATAAAGAGATGCCATATAACATAGGTAGCTGCTTATTCAAGCTTTCTTTCACCCCATAGTCCAGCAGGGTCTTGATACAAGACAGATAAGAGAAAAAGCAGTGTGGTCCTCAACCAGGAAGACACTCATATTTCATTGGTAAGAAGTCAAAAGATTCTTCAAATTGAAAACCTGAAATGCAATACGCAATCCAACAATTTGCAAGTACATCTCATCTATGTTCAACAAGCCATGTTTTACCCATGATTGGAATTGTGAATCACCAAATAAACTGAGCCACTGCATTCAAAATCAACCAAAACTGTGGCTCAAGGTTACATATTGGCAGAAACAGTATACAACAGAAACACAGTCTAAATACCTGTGAAAGTGACACATAAATATTGACCATGCAACTCAAACTCAGAAATTCCAGATCCAATTCACTGCCAAAGCAGCCCTCCCATGTGTCATTTCATGTGGATTAAGTGCAGTCTACAATGCATGACTTGCCAGAGCAAATTAACATTCTCTCATATTTAAAAATTCATTTAGCAGACAAAATTTTAAGTTACCCGAAAGCGGGACAAGATTTTACATTCCAACATTCAATGGTCTGTTTCAGTGTCTGATTATAGTAGAGATACCTGTGTACGTATGCTCATACCTATATCTATCTTATTTCCTATGTCCCTCTTTTTCTCTCTCTAGCTCAACATACTCGTTGTACGCCTCTCTCTTTCTGCCACACTCTCTCATTCTGGTTCTGCTTAGCTCCATCTCTATCTGTTTCTCTCTTTGTAAAAAGTGCAAAATAAAGTGACAAAGGAAAAGCAAAGCCATTGTGATCATGAAGTCAAGCTTTGTCCCCACGCAGAAGGTAAAAGAAAGTAGAGTAGCCAGCAAATCACTCCCCCTTGCATAGAAATTGATGGTGGTCATTTGGCATCAATTCATTTTCCTAGCCGAGTATTAATGCTTTCGTCTCATATAAGAAATCAAATCATAGATGCACCTGACATTAATGGGATGAGCACATTTTCAGGCAGTGATGTTGGGGTTTATTACGCTAGATTAAAAAAAAATAACCGGAAGCACCATCGAGTTTATGCATATTTCAAGAATACCCCTTAAAAGTCGCTGCCACTAATTGTATGTGCTTTACATTGAAGCATCTTGGAGTGCGTGAGTTGTGTTGGGGGAGGGGCTGCTCTGTTTTCTTTCCTATGACCTAAACCTCACATCCTTAACATGGCTCCAGCCTGCCATGCTCTCTAAAGGAACCTACTTTGCTTTTCATCAGATAATTTGCTTTTGTTTTCTTAGTATAAACAAGCACTATATACCGGTAGCTTGGTGTCTTCGAATTGGATAATTCTGGCTCTTGACCCCCTGGTCAGGTCTCACCGGGAGCAGCTTCTCATCCAGTCTGAGTCAGGGACAGGCAAGAGCACGGCCTGGCACCCACTCATTGCCCGCAGCACCAGGGGAGAGCAGACAGAGGTCCCCGGCCTACCACAAACCCTCCTGTCCTGACCAAAGTGGACAGAAAACGTCAACAGATTTGTCTCTGGATTCAGGGGAAAAACCACTGGAAAACCACCCAGTATTCTTGGATCCCACTGGTTATTCCAAACATTATTACATTTTGATCCAGAGATGCCAGCTGAATCAGAGGTTCCAGCATTCATATCCTTGCATCCAAATCCAGGAAATTAACAATGAAGGACTAAATTGGATCTATAAGGTGACAGCAGGCAAGAAGAAGGGAAATCTAATTAGGTTTGCACAGCCTTATCTGACCTTGAATAGCTGTTTAGCGATGCCTCTTTATATAAGTCATTATAACACAAGAGCAAAGACAGAGCTGGTTTTGCAAATAGTGGTGTAAAGAATAGAAAAAGGAGAGAGAGAAAGAGAGAGTGGGAGAGAAAAGAGAGAGAGTGGGAGAGAGAGGGGGAAAGACCGAGAGAGGGAGAGGTACACACGTGCGCGCGGGCACACACACACATACACACACACGTATATAAGGTGTATTCATATTGAGAGGGCAAAGCCAGGGCTTGCAATTGCAGATAGTGTTGTGTAAGGCAGGAAGAAAATTTGGCTAAGTAGGCAGCTACATGCACAATCACAGATAGACAAGCGCACACTGTTCTGTATATACAGTA
Organism: Lissotriton helveticus; assembly: GCF_964261635.1. Classification (NCBI taxonomy): domain Eukaryota; kingdom Metazoa; phylum Chordata; class Amphibia; order Caudata; family Salamandridae; genus Lissotriton; species Lissotriton helveticus. Next base: position 385,366,969 of record NC_136060.1, read on the forward strand.
TCATTGTAGTGCTAGAGCAAACAACGTCTAAACAAAGAGTAAAGTATATGGAGTCATAAGAAAATGGGTAAAAAAGGTGTTCCAGTGACTCCCTATTTTTGACTAATACATATATATTTAGCTTGTTCCTTTCCCTATATCACCAACACACAAGCACAAAACAGATTCGAACATGCCAGACCTACTGGCAATACCAGGAGCAAAGAGAGAGACTGTGACTATGTAAGGATTTGTGGTCAAACAAGGTGGGAAGATGGACGGATCTGATGAGGCCAACAGTCCTCCCGTCTCATCAATCTACATGTACAACACTGTGTAATAAAATATTAGCATTCACAGAGACAGTGGAAAGCTAACGTGGGTATCTAATTAATATGCACATGCCCATCATGAATACGGTGCTAAATGTGTGGAGGTAGCCAATGAACAAGGACATATACGATACACCTACGATCACGGATAATTTTGGGACCAGCCATTCTACAAAAGCTTCACTAATGTGGGAAGGGAGCGGGAAATTAATTGGAAAGACATTCCAAGCAGGGGCGGCCTTAGGCATGTGCAAGCTGTGCACCTGCACAGGGCCACCAAACCCCAGGGGCCACCACACCAATATATATCCTTAATATAATAATCCTCTGAGGATGGATACATATTTGCGTGGCGGCCCCTGGCAAGGATTTGGCGGCCTCCGGCTCTGTTCCATTTCCAAACACCCTGACCCCCCCCCCCCCCCCCCCCATCCCCTCTTTACTGTTCTCCGCGCTCCACCCCGCCCGGACCCCCTCTTCCGGGGCCCCCTACCTATGCTCCCTGCCTAGGGCCGCCATGAGCCTAGAGCCGCCCATGTTCCAAGTTAAAAGAAAACACGTAAGATCGGTCGCATGTTTATGATGCCAGAAGAAAGCAGCAGTTTGTCACTTAACGCTACTTACAGTCAATAATCTTGATGATAGCTTCACATTTAGATTAGATCGTAAAGCACAAGCCCTGCAGGAAAAAAAGCGTGCCACACAGTTTCTCGGAAAAGAAATTCAGAAGTCCGAACGAACCCCTTTGAATATTGTATTCACAAGATAATTAAATGCCATGTCATCTTGAATAATGTTTGTTTAATTATTCCCCGCAGTTGCTCACTGTTCAGAGTATTTACAATCGAACAGTGTGGGCTTATTGATTTCAGGCGTTAAGCGGTGCACAGGACATTTTCTGAACCCAGTGCACAGAAAACAAGTAGCAGCCAACACGATAATAAAAGTTAAACATCAAGCCCGGCAGAAGGCATGGCTGCCATACTTACAGAGAAAGCGCTGCGTCGCACGAGAGTGAAAGTAAAACATCATTTGATTCATAGCATAGCTGCCAAGGTTTCAGATTGCTACGTGTGACATTGTCATGTTTTCAGTGTAAGTATGAGTGACATTTCAACGACTATGAGTGACACTTTCTTGTGAGCAGAAAATCAAGCAATGAAGATGAGGAAACGTATAAATATCAGAAGTTAGACTCATTTGAGATACGAGAAACTAAGAAGATTATGCCACTGCTGTAAATGTCTGAGGTGGCTGGCTCATAATTACAACGAAGTTATCAAAATGTCACACACAGCAGTCTGAAACCTTGGCAACTATGAAAGAGGGCAGGCATCTCTTCACATGACATAGCATTTAAGACCGTGCCCATACTCCTGTTCTTGACACCGAGCCTTCTTTTCGCACTTATTTCCTAAACGTGATAGGAAGACTGTGTGTATTTAATCCTATTACTGTTTAAATGCTTGTCTTGTACAATGCTGATCATATAATCAACTTATGAATTTTGAATGGCATATTGTATTGACTAATAAGAATAAAAAAGCAGAAGCATTGCCAAATGGGCAAAAATAAAAGATGAGCAGCATGCCATGGTGAAATAAGGAGAATGAAACAAACCACTTTTACCAGGTGGTGTTTGCTGTCCAAGACGAGGTCACGCAAAAAAGTAATGTAATGGGAAAAGGTTTATCACTTGCTGGGGGCAGGTCAATTTCTATATCCAGTGCAGAGAAAACAATTAACACGATGTGAAAGGTAAGCATACAGCATGGCTAAAGGGACGACTGCCATATTAACAAATAAAGCGCGTGTGACACTAGAACCAAAGTAAAACATCGCACACCGGACATTTTCCATATCTAGTGCCGACAAAACAAGAATGAACGTTAACGATCAAGCGTTGCGAAAGGTGCGGCCTCCATAATTACAGTTAGAAAGTCACATGGCACATGGCGCACAGGACATTTTTCATATTCAGTACAGATAAAACAAGGAACTTAACAGAAGAATAAAAGTTTGTTTGTCCGCATACCCCTTAAGGTGCAAAGACTTGCCGTACGCCTTGTCACAGCCCTGGGCTTGGCTCGGGAGACTGGGATCAAAGCCACTCTTTATATGTGAGCAAACCCTAACAGCAGAGCTGCTTCTCTGACTGTAAACAAGCACCAATGGTCTGTGAACGGAGCACTTCCGTTGTTGGAACCCTCTGTAGCCACTTGCTCAACCCACTCAGCTAACCTGGTGAAACCCCCATGATTATAAAGTACGCCCAAGCAGAAATGTATGCTTTGAACGCAACCTCTTTCCCCATCTCCCTGGCTTTCATTAAGGCATCTATTTGAATGCAGCAATATTAAGAGTGACCATGCTGTTTATTTGCCTTATGCTATTTGTCATGCTAACTTTTTAGGCTGTATAAATTGGATCACTGACATAACCTCGACAGACCGATTATCGACTGCACAAAATATCGATGACAAATTATCGATAACAAAATTATCGATTGCCTATACTTAAACAACAAACCACAAACATATCGAAACCACAATATCGACTACAAAAAACAACGACTACAACAATATCGACTAACAACAATATCGATTTCTAAAACATCGATAATCACATATTTAAATGAAAAACAGTCAAAATATCGAATACAAAAATATAGATAGCAAATGTATCGAATTTTTAAAATATCGACATTACTACATCCTTGAATAAATCACTTTATTATTTAAAATTGAGTCATACTAATCATAATTATTCAAATATTGTTCATATAAATGTATAAAATATATTATATATTTTCCTAACATTTATAACACACAATAAATACAAACATACATTTTATAATACATAAAAAAAGTTTCAAACGACTAAACATTTCTTACTGGAAATTATATATATTTCTCCACTTTACAAATATACAAATAACATCACCTATACTAAATAAGGCCTTACACATTAAAAAAACGTTAATTGGCGTCACCCATATAAGGAAAGCAATTAGCATAACAGAAAAAATAATTCAAATCCACAAATAACAACAGACTATCAATTTAAACAACCAATCCTATTTTTGAAACAATTAGACGAATACTATATAAACAAGATTACAGCAAACTAAAAATGCAGGCTACATCTCCTAACTAAAGGAAGACGAAACTCTGCAGGATTTCTGAAAGAAAACTGATTGACTTCAACATAAAGACAGCTACACCTATGTAAAGTAAGTACTACTACATTATTAGCCATCGAAAATGTAACTCTCAAACCTCACACCTATGTTTAAAAGCCAAATACCTAAAATATGTTTTCTTTTTTTACTACTTATCCTACAGACAAAAAGAAAATACAGAAGACCTACACAACACCTGGACATCAAAAGTTAATTATAAATAAGTAAGTATATAATTGAAATGTAAATTCGACATTTAATAGATAGGTAACTAAATAGAAACTAGCTAAAACACCTCTATCAAAATATCATAAATAGTAATAAAATATTTGTACACATTTTCTCAACTTCCACAGATACAAAAAGATATACACAGAAAATAACAGTTTGAAGAACATCAACACCTGAAAAGAAGTACTTGAATTCATCAAAAGAATTACAGGTAAATTAAAAATGTATTAAACTGTATTATTAGAATACAACATTATTTTTTATAAAATTGTAATGACATTCTCTTTTAATTACCTCCTAGAAGTACAATACTATCATGACTGAAGGAGCTAAATTCATTTATTCACAAAAAGGGAAAATGCTTCTTTGTTACATGGGATATGTCTACACTCAAGAGAAACAAAAAGATTTGAAAGTGTTTTGGAAGTGTACGAAATATTATGCCAACAAATGTTATGGTAGAGCTATAACTCAGGAAACTACTGTTACTTATACTAAAGAACATAATCACCCACCCAATGTAACAGAAATAGAGATTAGACAAATGCTAGATTCCCTTAAAGAAGCTAGTACTAGAACTGATCAACCAACAACTGCTATTCTGAAACACCATTTAAGTGTACTTCCCCAACATGCTTATAGCCAATTACCATCTATCGAATCCCTTAAAAGAACTGTAGCTAGACAAAAAAGAGCAACATGCACTACTCCTCCCACACCAAAAACTTTTGAAGAAGTGCAAATTCCCCCTGAACTCTCTGTAACTCACAATAAAGATAATGTTATACTCTATGACAACAAATCTAAAGATAAAAGAATTATAGTGTTTGCCACAGCAAACAACATGACTAAACTTACCCAATGCCAAACTTGGATGATGGACGGTACTTTTTCTGTATGCCCCAAACCTTTTTATCAATTATACACCATCCATGGTCATTTCCAAAATGCTAATATTCCATTCCTTTATGCCCTTCTACCAAAAAAACAGCAAGCTACCTATCAAGAAATACTAACTGAAGTCATTCAACATACTAACAACTATTTTCCACAAAAAATTATCATTGACTTTGAAAAAGCAATGATAAACAGCATCCTTAAAACATACCCACACACAGCAATACAAGGTTGTTATTACCATTTTAATCAATGTATCTGGCGACATCTACAAAAATCAACCTTGAGTATCCAATACGCCACTGATAGCACTTTTGCTTATCAAATAAAAAAACTCATCGCCCTAGCCTATGTTCCACTAACAGATGTAACTGAGCACTATAACTTATTAATAGACAGCCCCTACTATAAAAGAAACGAAGAAAGACTAAGCCCTATGCTTGACTACTTCGAAGACACATGGGTAGGAAGGCTACACAGATCAGGCCATAGAAGACAACCCAAATACCAAATAGCTTGGTGGAATGTCTACCTTAGCACACTAAATAAGGAAGCTAAAACAAACAATGCAGTTGAAGGATGGCACAATGCCTTCCAAGCAACTACAGGCCGAGGAACGCCTACCCTTCACAAATTAATACAATCCTTACAAAAAGAACAGAGTTACCAGGAGCTCCGAATGGAGCAATCAGTAACTTTGATCGGACCTAAACTCACCAAAGAAACTAAAAAAATGTATAACACACTCCAAAGTCAAGTTACCCTCTATCCAACTAACAAAGGACTAGAATATCTATCAATGATTGCCAAAACTATTCTTTAAAAAACTACATAACTATACAGATTAAAAGAAGCATTTTTTTTTAAATCCTTGATTTTAACATGTAACAATTTGCAATTAAATTATCAAATACATAATATTAACATATATAAAATGTATTTACAAAATGTTACATACAACGTAACTAAAGCAAAATTTAAAACAGTTTCCCCACCCATAAAATTATTAGAAAATACTTACATTTCTGTTGCAGCTTCAAACGTAATCCAATTCCAAAGAATCCATACGACACCATTGCAAAAACCCATACAATCCATGAAAGCCCAAAAAAAATGCAAAAATACAAGCAAATCCATAGCGACTCCTTTCCAATGTAATAGACACGAGATACGATAGAAAACCCGAAAAATAGTAATGTTGAAAAAAAAACGCTCCAGGAAAACTTGAAATCCAAAAAAATAGTGTGCAAAAATAACAGTATATAATACTCGTCACACAACTATGATTGAAAATGAAGGACCTCCTGAAAAACAGTAAAACGCGACGATAACCTGGAAAAAATAAAATACATACCCACCCACACAAAAACACCCATACATATATAAATACACATATTTGTACACCAAACATATTATCTTAGTAACATTTAAACATATTACCTCACCTCACACACCTACAACTAAAACGCGGTAAAAATCAAATATCGTACACTCTACCTAACACCGAACACACAATCTTCTCTTAATAACCCTATCTACATAAACCTAAACACACCACACATACACTAACAATAACTTCATTAACTTGTAAAATACAATTAAAACAAACTTACCCTCTCTAACGCGAAGCAGCATCCAACCGCGATCTGTTGAAGCACCAAATAAGCCTAAGTAACATTACGCGGTTAAAAAGTAGTCCCTGTATACAGCAAAATCCTCTTTAATTTCTATATTGCAACACTTAAAAAAATACAGTGAGTATTATATTAAGTATAAATAATTATTTAAATAGTAGAAAAATTTTTCTTAAATATTCATTCCTTTCAAATAATTATTCAACTGTTATCTGATACTTTAAATAATATTTGATGTTTTATATATACATTTGGAAATTAATGTATATGTTAAAAAAAATTGCATCTCTAATTTTGTTACAAATAAGTTGTTTATAAAAATAGCAAATATTAGTTGAAACATTATGTATGTATATAAAAATGTATTTTTGTGTTTATCTATGTAAAAATTAATATTATAAATATTTTCAATATTCATAATATTAATTTAAAAAAAATATGATTTCTTTGTAAAAAACAAAAATGTAACTGTTACAAAAGAAATGTACATATTTATCTATGACAATATATTCAATGTGTATGTGAATAAAATAATTGTTATTAAATGAAAAGTACATATTACCAAATTGTTTATTTAACTATTTAAATTACAATATATGTTAATAAACATAAAATTATGTTAATATCATTTATGTGTTAAAAACATATATATGCACTTCATATATATTTTTTGATGTTAAAAACTGTTTATTTAAAAATTTCAATTGAAATAAAAAATAAATCTCTACTTACAATTTATTTTGTAAATGTTAATAAACTGGTTATCATTTATTGCATTTAACCCTGTGTATGTTTCCTTCTTTATTATTGTATATAAATATAAATTGCATATGAAATATTCTATATAAAAATGCATTTTAAATTTTAATATTTGTAAAAATGTATTAATCTTTTCAGTACTACAATAACAATAATTATAATTAAAACAAAATTGTTCTATGTAATGTAAAAACTTTATTATAGTATCCTACCAATAATAATTTTTTATATAAAAAATATTTTCTTATTTCCGCTGCACCAATTATAAATTTACAAAACCATAATACACATTAAAACTATACAAATTACAATTCCCATTTCACCAATTGTAAAGTCATGGAAGATGCTGGACACTGAACCCATACTAATTACTATTCCCACTCCAATGGGTGCAACAGTAGGGAAAGTAAATACTTCATATATTAATAAATAAATAACAAAATATTATCAATATAATTTTGTTAACAACTGATTAACTATTTAATTTAACATAATAATTAATATATCAAAATTACTAAATAACTATCAATATTTCTATTACTTACCTATTAATACTAAATTACAACTAATGACCAATAATTATTTTGATAATTATAAATTAAAATGTAATTTTTTTCAATAAAATACAATAAAATCAAAGATGTATGACGTTTGAACACATACTTTTACAACGCATACCTTTACAACAAAACTTTAACAACGCAAATACCATTACAGCGCATTTATTTACAACGAATGTTTTTACAAAGCAAATACCTTTACAACGCATAGCATTACAACATAAGTTTTTATAATTATATAATATATTATTTAATGTAAATTAAAACAAAATAATTTAATAAAATATATTAAAATTTAAATAATTTAATGAAAATTTAAATTGACCTTATTTTTACCCTGTACCCCTCTACCCTAAAACCCCAAACTGACCCTGAACCCTAAAAACACCCCTTTACCCACAAACTGAAAACTGACCCTGAACCCAAAAAATACCCCTTTACCCACAAACTGAAAACTGACCCTGAACCCTATAAATACCCCTTTACGCACAAACTGAAAACTGACCCTGAACCCTAAAAATACCCCTTTAGCTGAAAACTAAAAACTGACCCTCACCCCTTAAAAGACCCCTTTACCCACAAACTGAAAACTGACCCTGAACCCTAAAAATACCCCTTTACCCAAAAACTGAAAACTGACCCTGAACCCTAAAAATACCCCTTTAGCAACAAACAGAAAACTGACCCTCACCCCTAAAAATACCCCTTTACCCACAAACTGAAAACTGACCCTGAACCGTAAAAATAGCCCTTTACCCAAATACTGAAAATTGACCCTGAACCCTAAAAATACCCCTTTACCCACAAACTGAAAACTGACCCTGAACCCTAAAAATACCCCTTTACCCACAAACTGAAAACTGACCCTGAACCCTAAAAATACCCCTTTAACGACAAACTGAAAACTGACCCTGACACCTAAAAATACCCCTTTGCCCAAAAACTGAAAACTGACCCTGAACCCTAAAAATACCCCTTTAGCAAGAAACAGAAAACTGACCCTCACCCCTAAAAATACCCCTTTACCCACAAACTGAAAACTGACCCTGAACCCTAAAAATACCCCTTTACCCAAATACTGAAAACTGACCCTGAACCCTAAAAATACCCCTTTACCCACAAACTGAAAACTGACCCTGAACCCTAAAAATACCCCTTTACCCACAAACTGAAAACTGACCCTGAGCCCTAAAAATACCCCTTTAACGACAAACTGAAAACTGACCCTGACACCTAAAAATACCCCTTTGCCCACAAACAGAAAACTGACCCTAAACCCTAAAAATACCCCTTTAGCAAGAAACAGAAAACTGACCCTCACCCCTAAAAATACCCCTTTACCCACAAACTTAAAACTGACCCTGAACCCAAAAAATACCCCATTACCCAACTATCCAAAGCTATAAGATTTAAAATATAATTATATACTTACCAACACTTAAGTTTTAATGGTATGCGTTGTAAAAATACCTGCATACTAAAAACATTAGATCAAAATACATGCGTTGCTATGGTTTTAGCGTAGTAAAAGTTTCATTGTAAAGGTATTGCATTTGAAACGTTGTGTGCTAAACGTTGTATACCTTAAGTAAATAAATTTTTTTCCTTATTTATTATCATATTACTTCCCACTCTATTCCCATATAAACAGACAACCCACTACAGAAAAGTAAAAAAAATTTAACATAATTAGCTATTAATCAATTAGATTAAAGAATTAACCAATTATATTTTAATTAATGAACATTAATTATTTAATTAACATTTAATTAAATATTACTACCAATAAATAATTTTACATATTTAATTGATTAAAATTAAATTACTTCCCACCCTATTCCCCTATAAACCCACAACCCGCTAAATGACATAAAAGATTTACTTTAACATTAATAGCAATAATTCAATTAAATTAATAATAATTACCAATTAATTTATATATAATGAACATATTTTAAATATTTAACAATTAATGTAATATTAAAACCAATTAATGAATATACATATTTAATGATTAATACATTTAATTAATTACCAATTAAATTTTAATTGATTTAAAGATATGATTTAAGTAACAATAATTTAAATTTTACTACCAATTAACAAATTTACATATTTAATTATTTAAAATTAAATTACTTCCCACCCTATTCCCCCATAAACCCACAACCCGCTACATGACATAAAATATTTACTTTTACATTATTAGCAATTATTCAATTAAATTAAATAAATTACCAAATAAATTATATATAATGTAAATATTTTAATTAATTAACAATTAATTTTATTATAATACCAATTAATTAATTTACATATTTAATTATTTATAATTAAATTACTTCCCACCCTATTCCCCTATAAACCCAAAACCCGCTACATAACATAAATTATTTAAATGAGGATAATTAACAATTAAGGTATTAAATTTAATTAATTGCCAATTAACTATTATATATTTACAATAAATCTAATGAACACATTTTTAAATATTAATACCAATTAATAAATTTACATATTTAAATAATTATATTTAAAATAAATTTAATAAACAATTAATTAAATATGAATACCAATTAATAAATTTACATATTTAATTAATGATATTTAAAACACTTCCCACCCTATTCCCCTAAAAACCCACTACCCGCTCCTAGAAATGATTATAGTATTTGAATTATTTTTTAAATTTGTTAATTATTTTTTAAATTATTTCTATATAAATAAATAAATAAATAACATATATTTTAACAATAAATGTATTTATAAAACATAAAAACAGTGTACATTTAACTAATAGATATTATTTATATCCATATTATTAGTCGATATCATGACAATCGATATCATGACTGTCGATAACACAACTTTCGATATTTTTTAACTACTCAAAAAATCGATATTTTTTACTAACGATATTACTTACTCGATATTTTAGCTATCGATATTTTTTAACATACATCAAAATCGATAAAAATAATTTCGATATTACTTACCTCGATATTAATGCCATGTCGATATTCTGGAGTCGATATTATGTCCATTCGAAATAAAAAACTCGATATTTAGACTGCACACCGTATAAATTGGGCACTGTGGTGTGGTCTTGCTGGGCCACAGCAGGGGTAGCAGGTGCGCAGGGGCTGGAGCAGGAGCGCGCAAATAACCCAGGCCACACTGTGCTGCTGGTCCGGAAGTGCCGCACCCGAGCGGGCGCCCCCAGGCGGGCCCCGCAGGCCACACCTGGTCTGCGGTGGTGCAGTCTCGCAGAGATTAGACTGCTAAATGTCACATCCCTATCCAACTCAGTCCTTGAAAACTAAACAGTTCAAACAGGTTAACTGACAGGCACCAAGTTCTTGATACTTGCATGAACCCCAGATGCGGAGGCCGGTCGTCTTCAGCAGGCAAAGTCTCGTAGGCGGTGGCTAGGGTGGGGATTCGGTCTCAGGCTGTATCCCTGGGGACAGCCACGCAGCTGCGTGCTGTCAGGAGTTGGATCCCCTGGGCTCAGACTGGACTGAAGCAGAGTGTTGGTTTCCGGAGCTTCTCGGCTTCCACCGCTCCTCGCCCTTGCTGGGCCACAGCAGGGGTAGCAGGTGCGCAAGGGCTGGAGCAGGAGCGCACAAATAACCCAGGCCACACTGTGCTGCTGGTCTGGAAGTGCCACCCGAGCGGGCTCTTCCTTTTATTTCGCCCTGAAGGCCACGCCTGGCCTGTGGTGCTGCAGTCTCGCAGAGACTAGACTGCTAAATGTCACATCCCTGTCCAACTCAGTCCTTGAAAACTAAACATTTCAAACAGTTCAAACAGGTTAACTGACAGGCACCAAGTTCTTGATACTTACGTGAACCCCAGATGCGGAGGCCGCGCGTCTTCAGCAGGCAAAGTCTCGTAGGCGCTGATTAGGGCGGGGATTTGGTCTCAGGCTGTATCCCTGGGGACCGCCACGCAGCTGCGTGCTGTCAGGAGTTGGATCCCCTGGGCTCGGACTGGACTGGAGCAGAGTGTTGGTTTCCGGAGCTTCTCGGCTTCCGCCGCTCCTCTGCCTTCCTTTGGGAGTTTCTTGTGCTTGTGTAGTGGTATCATCTGGTTGATCATTGGACGGTCTGGCCTGGAGTTCTGCCAGGACTTCTTTGAACCATGAGACATTTCGGGACACCTCTTCTCCTCCTCTTTGGGCGGTTACCATGGTTCCACGGTTGGCGGTGACTGTCCATGTCCCGGGTTCATAGTTTGTTTGGAACTTCCCTCCGGGACGACGGTCTCGCAGGAGGACGGTGGCCCCTGTGTGGAGCGTTCTTGGCGTGGCCCGGTGGCGGATGCTTGCTTGTTGGTTCCGGCAAACTCTCCGATCTTGCGTGTTCTCCACCTCTAGAGGGGTGGCGACCATCCCAGACAGGTGGAGAGCAAGTCTATTCTTGGGCCATGGAGCATCAGTGCCCACGGGCTCCTCTGGGTGGTGCAGTGGGGGGGTGCTTCGGTATTCTCTCAAGAATTTGTGGAGTCTCTTCTCTGGGTCTGCTTGTTCGACTACCGCTATGCGAAACAATTTGTTTAGCGTCGGGTGCTGAATTCCTCTATGTCTCAGGAAGGTGCAAACTCGGTGCCTTGGAATGGGGGCCCATTGTCGCTGCAGATCTCGTGAGGAAAACCGAACATCGCAAACACTTTTTCCAGGATGGGGCTCACGTGGTTGAAAGCAGTGGATATGACAGGTTCCACTATGGGGTACTTTGAAAATGCGTCCACGATCACTAGCGTGTGTTTCCCTCCAGAAAAACTCCCGAAGTCGATGCTCACTTTGGACCACGTGGCGGTGCACACTTCTTCTGTGATCACGGGGATCAGCCTCTCTGGGGCACTTGTCAGTTGACACTGCGGGCAGCGACGAACATACTCCTCCACCACCTCCTCTAGCTCTGGGAACCAGACCTTTTCCCAGCATCCGTGCCTTCATTTTTTGTTACCCCTTGATGTCCTCCGTGGGCCAGTTGGGTTGCCCTGTGGTTTAGGGTCTGTGGTATTACGAGCCTGGGTCCTCTTAGCAGGATTCCGTCGCTTGTAGCGCTCAGTTCGTTCCGTATCCGCCACATTTACGTCAAGTTTTCGCAGTCTTCCGATGTCCAGGAGTTGGCTTGACGAAGATACTTCATCCAGGACCCTTCTTGGATGGCTCGCAGGATGCGGACATACACCGTGTCGGTGGCCGCTGCCTCCTTGACGTCGTCCTTGGTCATGCTCTGGGGGCATGCCGTGACAGACACCATGTGGACATAGTGATCTGCATGTTCATCGTCGTCTTGTGCTCTTGGCGGGATTGGGTGTCTTGACAGGAAGTCCGCAGGGTTTTTGGCTCCTGGTCTTTAGACCACCTCCATTTCGTACAGCTGCAGCTGGACTGCCCATCGCTCGATACGTGGGGGGGTGAGGCGCAGTCCCTTTGAAGAGAGAAATGAGGGGCTGGTGGTAGGTGAACATGGTAAACGGTTGCTCTTTCAGGTATAGATGGAAGTGGCTGCAGGCCCATTTGATGGCTAATGCCTCCAGCTTAATTTGAGTGTATGTCGTTTCTGTGGGTGTTAGGGACTTGCTGGCAAATGCTAGAGCTGCCTAGTGGCCTGGTTTGTGTTCCTGGGTCAGCACTGCTCGGAGTCCCACCGGGCTGGCATCGACCAGTACCTCCGTTCTTTTCGTTGGGTCAAAGTATGCTAGCGTCGCCTCTCCCAGAAGGGCCTCTTTTATGACTTGAAACGCTACTTCCTCTCTTTGACCCCATCGTCACATGGCGTCCGCCCTTGTAAGGGCCCTCAGTGGTTCTGCTTGGGTGGCAAGTCCCGGGATGTACCATCTGCAGTACGTGGCCATGCCCAAAAAGCTGCATTGGTGTTGTCGGCACGGGGGCGTCCTTGATAGCCTGCGATTTCCTCGGGTCCACTTGGAGGTCCTCCTGGTTAAACACGTACCCGAAGAATTCGAGTGACGGCTGGAAGAACTGACATTTGTCTTTATGCAGGATCGCCCAATGCTCGCTGAGGCGTTGTAGTGTATTGCAGGGGTGCTTGTGATGATCTGCGACCGTCGCCGAGTGTATTAGAATATCGTCACTCACGTTTAGTACTCCGGGGAGACCGGATAGCATCTCTCGGATTGTGTTCTGGAATACTTCAGCAGCTGAGGATATTCCGAAATTCAGTCTTTTGTATCTCCTTAGTCCTAGATGGGTACTAAAGGTGGTAATGTAACGACTTTCTTCTGATAATGGGAGTTGGTGATACCCTGCGTTCAGGTCGATTTTTTAAAATCATTTGGAGCCATTGACGTCTGCGATGATGTCGTCCATCATTGGCGTGATGTGGCGATCTCTTCAAATGGCCTTATTTGGAAGCCTCATGTCAATGAAAAGGCGTATTGCTCCTGGCTGCTTCGGCTTTTCCGCGATGCCCATTGGGGACACCCAGGGCGTGGGCCCTGATACTTTTTCGATGACGCCTTGTTTTTCCAGGGTCTCTAGCTCCTTTTCTACCATTGGCCGCAGGTGGAACGGGACTCTCCTGTGTCGCAGAGCGACTGGGGTGACTGTCTTATCGATGTGTAGTTTGATGGGCTCGCATTTGATGCGCCCCAGCCCTTGGAACAGCTCGTGGAACTGACTGAGCATCTCGTCCACCTGGTGGGTCTGGATTCACCTCGCAAAGGAGATAAGTCCGAGGTCTTCTGCTGTATGGCTGCTCAGTAGGGTGTCTGCTTCTTTGTCGATGACATGGACCATCGCTATTACCTCGAAGTCGTCCGCCTTGATAGGAACTGAAATCTTTACTTTTAGCGGAATAGGTGTGTCCGCTCCGTACACGTAGATTTTGGTCTTGGATGGCATTACTGGCAGGCGAGGCCGTAGACGGCGATATTGTTGTAGGCCCATGACATTTACGGTGGCTCTGGTGTCAATGACCGCTTTTATCTCTGTTCCCGCCATGTGGATCATGCACATTGGTTGAGGCCTACGGCATCGCTTGAGTTCCCGCTCAAAAGGGATTAGGTACACCTCTTCGTCGTCATCTCCTGAGGAGTCTTCAGCCTGCTCCTGGTATCTTTTGCCCCTCCTCTGTTAGTCTTCGGGCGGCGTTGATTCTGTCACTGACAGTTGTCGCACTGCCCGTGACGGAGCCCTTTGATTTAGAAAGTCACGTCCTCTGTAGCGTCTTCGCAATACAGTGGTTAAGTGGTTGGGTATTTCGCAGTTGGTGCAGGCCTTTCCTTGTGCAGGGCAATCTTTCGCGGTGTGAGGTTCGTGTCCACAGTATCCACACCTTGGCTTAGATGTCTCTGGCTTCGGTCTTCTAAATTAGTCCCCCTTTGTCTTGGCTCAGAGAGCATCTGCTCGCTCTGTCTTGATGGTGACGGACCGTCCCTGGGGCTTGATGAGTGCTTGGTCCATCTCGTTTGATCTGGCTGTGGACAGGTCGTGTGATCTCGCCAGTATCAGCATGTCTTCGAGTGCGATCTTCGTTTGGCGCAGGATGAGGCCTCTCAACGTCTTGTCGCGGCATCCTTGAATGAGCTGTGCCCTAATTTCTTTTGGTTGGTCATCTTCGGTGCACATGCTGGCGAGTTCGCGAAGTTGGGCGTAGAAAGTGTTCATGGACTCTCCCTCTCTTTGGCGTGCTTGTCGGAGCTTGAATCGTTCGAAATCAGGGTTCAACTGTGGGTCAAAATGGGCGTTTAGCGCAGTTACCGCCGTGTTATAGTCAGCCGCCGCTCCTGTGTTGGGCAAGTGCTTGAATAGCTTGTAGATTTCATCCCCGGCATAGTGCAGCAGCAGGGACCTCTTTACTGCATCGTCTGTCTCCCGGGTTGCGACAAAATAGTTGTTGAGGCGATCAATCCAGATCTTCCATCGGGGACATGCTGTCGCGGGATCTTCCAGTTCGCTGAATGGGGGTAGGACCCCTGAAACCGCATGTTGGAACGTGTGGGGGCTGGTGCTGCTGCTTGGTCGTTGTCCCCCATGGCGTCTGGTTGCAGGGGACCCTGGGTGTGTTGGAGCGTGTAGTATGTTTCACGCTTCCAGCGCAGGCCCAGTAGGGATGATGGCGCAAGGTGGCCCACGTGAGGTTGTGCATTAGGGCCTGTCTCCCCTCTGCGCAGATGCGGTCTCTTTGCTGGCCTTTAGTGGTGGGGTTGTGCTGGCTCGGTAGGGTGTTGCCCCTGAGCCTGAATGTCTCTTAGCAGCCCCCCTGTGGGCTATGTGGGTTGCTGATGCCTCGTGCGGGGGCGTGGCTTCACAGCGCACAGCCAAATTGGTCTTTGGGCAGGGTGAGCGCGTGTGTCCTTGTGCCGGGTGAGCACATGTGAGCTCACTCACCTTTCCTTCCTTTCACCGCTGTGGGCGTAGCGTGGCAGGCCGCTGAGGTTGTGGGTGCACCGTGGTGTGCTCCGTCGGGCCGAGCGCTCTCCCGCCTTTGAAGTACCGAGGCTCTCCGCGTGTGCACAACATGGCGTGCTGTCGATGGTGAGCGAGGGTGCCGATCCCTCCACTCATTGGCAGTGTGGTGTGGCCTTGCTGGGCCACAGCAGGGGTAGCAGGTGTGCAGGGGCTGGAGCAGGAGCATGCAAATAACCCAGGCCACATTGTGCTGCTGGTCCGGATGTGCCGCCTCCGAGAGGTTGCTTCCTTTTGTTTCGCCCCGCAGGCCACGCCTGGCCTGCGGATGTGGTGCTGCAGTCTCGCAGAGAGTAGACTGCTAAATGTCACAGGCACCATACATCTATAAGTGCATACATGTTTGTTCTCTAACTGGTAGCAAGGCTACAAAGAATATTCCTTAACTCGGAAAAAAGAAAATAGAACATTTACATGTTATTTAGTTATTAATAAGATAGAATGATTATATAACCTTATTTCTTCCATCCATTCGTGTAACTGTCGGAAGTGTGCACCAAACATGCTGATGGCAATATTTTAAGGACAAAAGGAACACTACTTCACATGTCAAATATTCTGAGGAATAGTCGGGGGTTGGGCCTTATCAAGTGGATCACCACGTACAGAAAGTGCTCAGCCTCACACAAAAAACACTTCTCAATAGACTTTCAGAGAAAGACATGAAACCAGTTATGAAGAGCTTTGAGAGCCCTGGTGATCCCTGCATTAAGGGGCTGATTAAGATCGCGGACGTACTTGAGTCCGTCCGCGACCCCTAAGGAGGAGGGAACGTCCACAAGGGCTGCGGCGTTCCCTACGAGCATATTAGGATGTGACCGCCAGGGTGGCGGTCACATCCTCTATCTTTAACATTGCGGCGGGTGCAGCTTCAAGCTGCACCCGCCGCAAGGTTAAAAATGCATGCATTGCATTTGCATGCACAAAGCGGCAGGCACCGTGTAGTGCCTGCTGCTTTGTGCACGCAAATGCATGGGGGGTACCTCCCACCCCGCCTTCACCCAGGGGGCCCGCAACGGGCCCCTGAAGTAAAAGTCCGTATGCTTTTCCACGGCGGAAAAGCATGTCAGTCACACCATCCTAATATGGCTGGCGGTGTCTGATAGACACCGCTAGCCATGTTAGAGCTTTTCCGCCGCGGTCGGAAGGCGACCGCGGCGGAAAAGATGCGGACGGAGTGCCAGACCCACCAGCCATCCTAATATGGCGGTGGGTCTTTCGAGGCTCCACAGCGGTTTTCCCGCATCCTCCGGGCCGGCGGTGGCTTCCGCCGGCCAGGAGGATGCGGGAAAACCGCGATCATAATCGGCCCCTAAGTACGTAAATAAACAAATATTCGAGGCGCTGGCTGTCTAGAGGAGCTTCTCTGGGTCTCATGCGATGACTTCAGCAGGGAGATGTGGCAAAGTCTTTCCCACAATGAACACTACAGTAACTACAGTATGACGTAACCTCATTCACCACGATGCGCTGTTAACTTTTGCTGTATCTTTAGTCCTGTAACCGAGACTTAACGAACCATCTATCTCCCCTTCTTACAGCACTCCCAGTCCCTCTCATTAAAAACATACATTACAACTAGTTGCTAGTGACAGCCAGGACAGGCATAAAACTTTGCTACACATTTGCGGCTCGCGGGGGGGAGGGGGATTGGTGGGGGGGGGTCGTGCAGCATATTCGGGGGGAGGGGGCCTGAGGAGTTATAAAATAAAATAAAAATACTACCTGACCAGGTCCCCGCCGCCTTGGGTCCGTTGGCACCTACAGGAACAGCTGCATCACTGCTGGCAAGTGGCAACCCCTCTCGGCCAAGCAGCGCCAGGATTGACTTAGAGCAGGGTTACCAGCCGCCCGCCTGCACATTAGGAGACCAAGGTTTGAGCCTTTGCTCAACCCTAGCTCTCCTAATGGGCGTGCGCCAGCCTGAGAAGACACTAGTGCGCATGACTGGGCACGGCGGAAACATTTGCTGACCTTCACAAGTCATGCACACTTGTGCTGCTGCCTGCCCCATGTCTGACAATGCCTGTCAGTCAACATGACGCCGGACCGCCCACCCCCTTCAGACTCTGAAGAGGGTGGGCAGTCCGGCGTCATGCTGACTAACATGATTGTCAGTTCTCCCACGACGTCTAGTTTACTTAAGTTCAGAGACGCCGAAGGAGCTGCGGGCACGGGCACCTTGTGGGGCAACGCCTCAGAACCCTAATGGATGCACCGCCACTGCACAAAGGGCCCTTGCACTCGTGGCGTAGGCCGCACGGCCGGTCATGGGCCTGCTCTCGTTGCATAGGCCCCGCCATCTGGTGTTGGCCCGCTCTTGTGGCGTAGGCCCCACAGTCTAGAGTGGGCCTGCTCTCATGGCATAGGCCCTGCAGTCTGGCGTGGGCCCGCTCTCGAGGCATAGGCCCCGCAGTCTGGCGTGGGCCAGCTCTCGTGGCATAGGCCACGCAGCCTGGCGTGGGCCTGCGTCTCGAGGCATAGGTCCAGCCGACCGGCATGGGCTCGCTCTCGTGGCGTAGGCCTCGCAGTCTGGATTGGGCCGGAACTCGTGGCAGGACCTTCGTAATGGGTAACTGCAGTACGGACAGCTGCGGCCCCTGCAGGTAAAAGCAGTGGTGCTGGGTTGTGGGGGATTCGACAACCACGAGGGAAAATTAAATAATGAATTAATTTCCCCTCATCATCGTCTGTCGAAAATTCCCCCTCCCACCCCGACCCACTGCTCTTACTTGCACGGGCCATGGCAGAGTACGGAGGTCCCGCCACAACTGCAGGTGAGAATCGGGCCCTTCGTGTGTTCATGATGGCATATATAATATAAAGTACACCCAAAGGTACATTCATTGTATGATTACTTTAACTTGAAAATACAGTGCACAGCATAGTATATTGCAAGCTATGAGGAGTTCATTGACCATATAGAGGCAGGAGGCAACTTGGAACACTAAGAAGATTTTAAATATCCACCTGCACATTGGGGGGTATTTTATTCCATATACAATTTGGCTATTCAAATAATGTATGCACAGGTGTAAAGAAAAATTGGAATATAAATATTTTATTTCTCCATGGAAAACCACTAAAATATTTAGTTTGTGAACAACATTAGACATAACAAGTAATGAAAACAAGCATTGGCAAAGCCCATAGGTTCCACCTATGCTAGATTAATTGGCTTTGTCAATGTTTTTTGAAGTACAGGAGGGTGTTTAAAACAACAGGGGAGGGGTCATTAACACAACTAATGCATGTCAAAGTTAGAGCTGCTGACCTTGGAACTGGGGAACCGGGTTCGAGTCTCGGCGTCAGTACAACATCCTGTGGCTCCGAGCCAACCACTTAATGCCCCCATGTGTAACTGGCAAACCACTTATTGCCCCCATGTGTAATAGAAAAAAAATTAATGTGTCCTTGTAGGATGTAACTGATGCTCATGTAACAAGCACCAATTCCTTTCGGGTCGAGTTCGTGCTATATAAAACTGTAAAAAGAAAAACAACATTTCAAATAGTTGTGATCAGTGGCACTGCATCTTATTTAAAGGTACAGTTCATAAAATATTTACTCTCCCTGAACAAGGTCTAAATTATTGCTGAGTTGAAAACACGTCAGTGGAGGTTTTCAAGTTATCTAATCATTTGTTTCAGCACATCATTACATGGATTTCCTTTTTAAAACTCAAGGCTGCTACTATTCATGGTATCCATTCTTGGCCATTCAAACTGACACCACTGGCTGATCACTCAGCTGGGGCAAGGTCGTGTAATCACCCCTTGCTTAGGTGAAGTATTCCTATACCTACCATTATATATAGACACATATGCACCTATAAGTCACTCCTATGACAGGCCTTAACAATCCTGGAGGCAGAGTGCTTGGTTTTATGGGAGATGGAGCTCTAGCATGAGCTGAGCTTGTCTGCAGATTTCGGAACCATGTCCTTATAGCTGTTCTATGATATAGCCATACCATATACTCTTAAGTGCATTATGAACCTGGCGGTTAAATGCTATCTTTGGTTTGGCTTTATCAAAACATGTCGTGTAAGGTTCATACGCTTTGGAATACTACCCCCTCGCCAGTTCTGATGACGGGGGTAGCATTCCACCCTTCTAGAGGGAGAAGACATGCTACTTCCATAATCCCGGTTAAAGTTAACCAGAGCCTCAGCATCACAAAATGGATGCTGCTGCCACAGACACAAGTCTGACCTCCTGCTGCTGGGAGTCCTTCCAGCGAGGGAGGCTTGGACAATAGGTTTCCTGTCACAGGGAGGTGCTAGCACCACCCCAGACAGGCTATAGTGTATTGGGACAGGGAGGGCTGAATGAAATGAGACACTGCCTGGGGCACACTAGGTGTCCCATGCATAGTCCAGTTCAAACCGGTGCTGGGGCACTCCAGCCCCAGCTCTGGCGCGAAACTGGACAAAGGGAAAGTGGTGTAACCACCCCCTTCCTGGGTCCCACCCATAGGAGGGACCTAGCAGGTAATCCAGCCCCTAGATTTGGTATATAGGTAGGAGCTGAGTCCCAAGACTTTAGATTTTTCCTGACTGAAACTCTGATACGAAACTCTGGACCTTTGGCATCCTACTCGATGTAGAAGACTGAAGAATCTCCCTTGTGGTCAAGGAGTGACCACCCTGCACAAGCAGGCACCATCAAGCGATCAGCGGTTTGCTTTGTCGACGCTCCTGCCGGAGTCCGAGCACAGAGCCTGACAAGACCTGGACTTCCAGACTTCCTTCAGCCCGATCCACAGCCACAGCAAAGCTGAGACCCGTGGAGGCGGCGCGAGACGTGGGACTGGCCATCTTAGAAAGCCAGCGACTTGCTTTCCGTGCAACTTCTGAGGCACCCTCGAAGTTGTGCCCCAGCCCCGAGCACCAACTCCACCGAAGATCAGCCCTCCACACTCCACGAGTTCTGCTTGGGGCCCTTCTGCATTTTCCTGCTCGACGCGTCTGTCCGGTCACTTGCCCATTGGCTAGTGGCCTCTGTGACGACGAACCTTTGAATTTCCAACACTGGTCTGGTTGCTCCAGACTGGCCCTTGCTCCCCTGAAAAGGAGCAGCCCATCAGACCTTGCTGGTCTGATTAAGAAGTCATCTTCCTTTTCTACGTGGGTTGCCTTTGCCAAGGCTTGTTGACTCCAATCCGGAAGCCGACACCGCCGACAGCGAGATCCTTTGTGGGACAGTCCGTATCCAGCTCCTGGTCGTCGTTGACACCTCCTGGTCCACGTGGCTGCAGAGACAAGCTTCACAACATCACCTTTTTACTTCGCGACATCGCCTGGTTCCTTCCTGGTTCCATCCTGGTCACTGGCTAGTGACCCAGACTCTGTCCCCTCTGCTTTCAGGTACTCTTCATCCTCGATCCGCCCTTGGATCCACCCGGACACTTCTCTCCTGGTCGCCTGCAGCATCTTTCTCCAAGGCTCCATAGGAATCTGCGACAAAACCCGACAACCTTTGACACCGATGCACCCGCTTCCTGTGGGTGAGGTAACGCGAGTATTTCGGTACTCCTGTGGGTATTGACTATCCTAGTGTCCTAGTTTCAAGTAGCTTTTCCCTAGTCCATCCGGAAGTGTCCTAAAAGAACTAGTTTCCATTTCTTTCGTTCCCATTCAAACTCTATGGTAACTTGTGTGCGTGTAAAGACACTGCACGTGCATCCCGTGGGCCTCCTGCTCTCCATCCTTTGGTAGTACAGTGTAGCCCCAGCGATTCTCCAGGCCCTAGGCCTTTCCTTTGTTCGTGACGTGGTCCTTATACCACTATTTTAGTATATCGTTCGAATTGCCCCTAGGGCATTACTGTATTTTGTGCAACTTATTGTATTTTAATTAAGTATCTTGTACTGTGCTGGTGCCTCTGACCTCATAAAGAGTTCAGAGGATTGTGTTAGAAATAAATACATATATATTTTGATAATACAACCTGTGTGGTGTCCTTTCACTTGGTATTAAAGGGATTGCATATGGTAAAACAGCTGGCTTCACATGCCCTCTTGAGTTTAGCCTAAGACTGCTTTGTCCATGCTACCACTAGGATAGCTGGTCTATGAGGTTGACTTTACAACCATCACCATAAGGGTTGTTTGGACTGGTGCAAGGTGCTCACTAGAATAGTGAACATCATATACCATGCCAACTTCTCACATTGGTGTGCAGCAGTTGGGATTTGAGCTTGCTGTTGTTTTACCAATTGTATTATTTGCAATATCATTTGAAAGATCATACAGGTAACTATAGGTACATATAAAACAAGACTTAGAATACTTAAGTTCTACTGAACTCAGTTGTTGTAGACCAAAGGGCCTAGCACACCCTGACTACAACTCCTGTTATGTTATGTTATGTTAACTGTTTTGTAAAGCGCAAACAGCTGCCCCAGCAACGGGGCGTCCCGGCGCTAGACCCATAACACAGCCAGCTGAAACGAGAGACGAGACCTACAAAGCGGGAAAGAGATGGGTTTTGGTCGCTCTGCGGAAGGCTAACATATTGTCGATGCATCGGATGTGGAAGGGAAGGGAGTTCCATAACTTGGCCCCCAGTAGTTTGAAGGAACGCCCTCCGATGCGGCAGAACTTTATGTGGGGTACCATGGCTAGGTGTTGCCCCTTGGACCGGAGATTCCGTTTGGGAATATAGGGGGTCAACAGTGGACGGAGGAGCTCTGGACCTTCGTTCTTCAGGATTTTAAAGGCGAATATGAGGGCCTTGAATTGGATGCGGGTTTCGATGGGTAGCCAATGAAGTCTGTGAATGGTCGCTCTCGCTGAGCACCTTCTAGGAAGACCTACTATAGCCCTTGCAGCCGAATTCTGGATCCGTTGGAATCTCTTTATTTCAGCTTTGTTTGCTCCTAACAGCAGGACACTCGCGTAGTCCAGCCTGGACAAGATGGTAGATTGTACGATAAGTTGTCGCGTTTTGGAGTCAAAGTATCCTAAGATGGAGTTGAGACTTCTCAGTAATCCAATGCAAGTTGCGGCAACTTTTTTGGTGTGCGACTGGAAGCTAAGAGTAGAGTCCAGCCATACTCCTAGATTTTTTGCTAGAGTTTTCGGGAGGGGTGCTGGGCCCAATGATTGGGGCCACCAGAGGTCATTCCAGTTGTCACTGTTTTTCCTCATAATCAGCACCTCGGTTTTGCCACCGTTAAGTTGGAGGCAGTTTGCTGTCATCCACTTCGCGACGGCAGTCAGTCCATCCCTGAATCTAGTGGCCTCGGGAGAGGGGGCCTCATTGAGGCTGATGACCAACTGAGTGTCATCGGCGTACGACACCATTGTGAGGCCCCATGTCTTGGCAACCTCCGCCAAAGGTTGCATATATAGGTTAAACAAGGAGGGACTGAGGGCAGAGCCCTGTGGGACTCCTTGTCCTATGTCTTGGGGTTGGGAGATAAACGGAGGGGCAGATACCCTGAATGATCTGTTGGTTAGAAATGATCGGAACCATTGAAGCGCCGAATCTACGATCCCGATGTTTTCAAGGCGTTTAAGAAGGATGGCATGGGAGACCGTATCAAAGGCCGCGCTGAGATCGAGCAGTATCAGCGCGGCGCTTTTACCGGTGTCCATAATTTCCCGTAAATTTTCCGTAGAGATGAGGAGCGCGGATTCCGTGCTATGGCCCGGCCTGAACCCGTGTTGGGAGGGGTCCAGGATGTTGTTTTTTGCCATGTGATCACTGAGAATTTTGTTCGCGTGGGCTTCCGCTAATTTTGCGACCCATGGGAGCAGTGAAACGGGCCGGTAGTTCTCCGGTTTAGAGGGGTCAAGGGAAGGTTTTTTTATAATCGGCGTAACCCAGGCCTGTTTCCAGCAAGTGGGTACCGTGGCAGTGGAAAATGAGAGATTAAGAAGTGAGGTCAGCGATGGGAGGAAGAATTCCAAAGCTCCCAGGAAGTGAATTGGCCTCATCGGGTCTGTGGGGGCACCAGATTTCACCTTCTTACAGAGTTTGGTAAGTTCTTCACCGGAGATAGCGGGTAGGCAAGTGAGCCTGGAGTCTCCAAAGGTGGCGTTAGGGGGGCTGGTGTCCTCAGGACTATCCTGGGTGAAGGCGTTGTAAATTTTCTTCACTTTTTCCGTGAAGAAGGTGGCTAGGTCTTCACATTGCTGCTTGGAGGTGATGTGAGAAGCCGGCTTATCTCCATTTTGCAATTTTTGCATGATTTGGAAGATAGTTTTCGTGGGGTTGGGGCTAGCTTTTATCTCAGTAGTGTAGAAGGCAGCACGGGCTACCCGGATTGCCTTGTGGTATGTTCTGAGAGTGGCCAAGTATGCGTTTTTGTCCTCCTGCTTGTATTCCTTCCTCCATTGCCGTTCCGCTTTTTTACAAGTCTTCCTCATCATTTTGAGGTTCTCATCGTACCAGGGGTTGGAAGGGTTGTTTCGCCCTTTTGTCCACTTGGCTGGTATAATGGCGTCCAGTCCCTTGGTGATCCAGTCCTGGAAGGACGCATATGAGGTTTCAATGTCGTTTGTATCCTCCAAGTTAGGTTCCCCTAGGTTGACCGCTAAATCACATTGTTGGAGTTTGTGCCAAGGTCGTTTTAGGCACGAGGTGGGTGACTTTTTTACGGGAGTGGAGTTGTTCGGGATTGAGAGGGTAACTAACGAGTGGTCTGTCCAGGCCATGGGTTTGGGGTCGTCAGCTTTGGCCTCTGGTATGTTAGTAAATACCGGGTCAAGCAAATGGCCCGCGACATGTGTGGGGGTTCGGACGAGCTGAATTAGCTGCAGGGCAGCTAGGTCTGCAATGAAGTTGCTGATTTTAGCATCCGACAAATCGTCTAGGTGGAGATTGAGATCTCCTAAGATCGTGAAGTTGGCCGAGCCAGTGATCATAGCGTGTGCTGTTTCAGTAAGCTCTTCAGTGAATTTCGTAGAAGGCCCCGGGGGTCTGTAAATAAAAAGGCCAGAAAGAGTGCAATGGGGACTTGTGGAAATTTTGAAGCGAGCGCATTCGCTGTCCGCAATACTTTCCTTTTGAAAGGAGCAGGTAAAGGAGGATCTATGGATGGCGGCAATGCCACCTCCTCTTGAATCTCTATTGATGCAAGTCATAGAGAACCCATCCGGTATTGCTAGATTAGGGATGCTAGTTAGGTCGTCTTTAAGCCAGGTTTCACACAGAAACATAATATCTGGGTTCTCGTCCATTAGAAGAGTTCTTACCTCCGCATGGTGTTTGGCCAGAGATCTGACATTCAGCTGCATGATGGTAAGTGACGTTTCCTTTCTTTTGTTCTCTTTGTGGCTGATAGGGCGTGGTTCAGGTATGACCAGATTACAATTTTTACAGTGAAGGGCGGTTCGACCAATGCATCCCTCCATATTATTACATCTAGTGCCAAGGTTGAGCGACCATAGTATATTGCTGTCATATACATATGATTTTTGGGCAGGGGGTCTGGCGAGAGGCGAGGACTTGGCGAGGACGGGCGCAGACGGGCTTGCCTTAGGCGCGCCTTCGGCGCGCAAACGGCGCTCCCGCTGCGCTCGTCCGCTGCGCTTCCTCTGTAAGCACATTTGAAGGTCAGGGAAAGGGGGCGTGGCCTCCAGTGGGCGTGGTCACCGCGCACGCCGCAGGTGATGGCGGCTGTGAGCGAGGAGCTGGGGGCAGCGAGCAGCTATCAAGTCAGCTGAGCGCTGAAGCGCTAAAAGGTGAGAGCGAGTGAGCGCTGGATTTAGGGCTTCGTAGTGAAATTAAAAATACAATTTTTCAATAAGTGACACCACACAACAGCGAGCGTGGTGCAAGAACAGTTATTAAAATCAAATGAGTACCTCCAGCCCCGGCTTTCCGCCTCAGGACTGGGTTAAGGGTTGCTACCTGACCGCTAGTCGTCAGCGGCTTAAGTAGTACAAAGAAGCGGGCGTGGCCTCCAGTGGGCGTGGTCACCGCGCACGCCGCAGGTGATGGCGGCTGTGAGCGAGGAGCTGGGGGCAGCGAGCAGCTATCAAGTCAGCTGAGCGCTGAAGCGCTAAAAGGTGAGAGCGAGTGAGCGCTGGATTTAGGGCTTTGTAGTGAAATTAAAAATACAATTTTTCATTCGGTGCTGGGCCGGTTTCTGTGGGCTGGCGGTGCCGCCAGGGTGGCGCTGCGCACATGCTTCCTCTCTACCTACTGCGGCGGCTTGGCGGCCGCGGATATTTTATCTTACTATCAGGCCTCCCATCTCCTTGTACTCAACGAGTGGTGGTATGGCGACCGTAGTGACCCGGCTTATGCCCTTGAGCATTCCCTGATGGGTGGCGCCTCCCTTCACACCCTGTTGTACTCGGCTAGGCGGAGGCGACTGCTTCCGCAAGTCACCCAAGTGGTCTTCACTGTCTGGCGGCGGGCCTTGCATCGGGTGGGCTGGTGGGGTCGGCTTACAGCCGAAACCCCGTTGTGGCGAAATGGTCTGTTACCGGCGCTGGCGTCTCTGTCCGGATTTGACGGCTGGGATGCGATTGGGATCTCGTCCCTAGGTCATGTCCTCTCTGGTACTACCCTGAAGTCCTTTCGGGAGCTTAGCTCCGAATTTAGCATGCCCAAGACCCAGTTTTTCCGCTACCTTCAATTCCGCCACGCACTTACCCCAAGTCTGGTGGGCCTGGAACAGCTCCCTGATTTTAGTCCTATCGAAGCTAAACTGTTTATGGGAGACCTGGGTGACAAGAAGGTCTCGCAGATATATCGCTCTCTGGTCACTCACTGTTCCCCTTCACTCGCAGCACTGCGGGCCTCTTGGGAGGCTGATGTAGGTCCACTGGATGATGACGACTGGCGTGAGGCCTTGGAATCTCCCCGAGGTGCTGCTATAGCCATCCGCCTTCGCTTCATCCAGTTCAAATACCTCCACCGGGCGTATTATACTAGACACCGTCTATGGCGGGCAGGCCTTGTCGCGTCTCCCGAATGTCTGCGGTGTGGTTCTGAAGAGGGCACCCTGTTTCATACAGTATGGTCCTGTGAGAGACTGACTCGATTCTGGGCTGGGGTGTGGGACTGCCTATCAGAGGTGTTGGGTTGGGACCTGCCCCGTACCCCCAGGCTGGGCCTTCTTCATGTTCTAGAGAATGTCGGAGGCAATATTTACAAGCGCCATCTGCTGTTGCTGGGGCTGGTGGTGACGAAGAGAGACCTGGCGCAGGCCTGGAAGAGCGAGCGCGCCCCCCCCCTCGGGGCTTGGAGGGCGGGACTGGATTTCCTCATGGGTCTAGAACAGCCTGTTTTTGAAGCCCGGGGATGTCCCCGCAAACATTACAAAATCTGGAAACGGTGGGCGGATTACCGGGGCCTGCTCCTTGACCCCCCTGTGGACATTGATGATGCATTACAGCTGGATGTGGATCCCGCACTCTAGGCCGCTGGCCGGCTCCACCTTTGTAGATTGTCCCAAGTTGCTGGACTGTGATCGCGTGCACTGGGTTAGGGTGGGATAAGGGGTGGGTAGCTGTGGGCGGGGCTGGTTGGTGTTTTTGGGATTGGGTGGGTGGGGTAGTTCAATGCCATTTACTGTATAACGATGGGTTCGATGCTGTACTAATGATATGTCTCTTTTTTTATCTGTCTTTGACAGTCTCCTCCTGACTGTGGAGGGCTGTGTTGAGCTATGCTTGAACTCATAATAAAATTGGTTATGAAAAAAAAAAATACAATTTTTCAATAAGTGACACCACACAACAGCGAGCGTGGTGCAAGAACAGTTATTAAAATCAAATGAGTACCTCCAGCCCCGGCTTTCCGCCTCAGGACTGGGTTAAGGGTTGCTACCTGACCGCTAGTCGTCAGCGGCTTAAGTAGTACAAAGAAGGGGGCGTGGCCTCCAGTGGGCGTGGTCACCGCGCACGCCGCAGGTGATGGCGGCTGTGAGCGAGGAGCTGGGGGCAGCGAGCAGCTATCAAGTCAGCTGAGCGCTGAAGCGCTAAAAGGTGAGAGCGAGTGAGCGCTGGATTTAGGGCTTCGTAGTGAAATTAAAAATACAATTTTTCAATAAGTGACACCACACAACAGCGAGCGTGGTGCAAGAACAGTTATTAAAATCAAATGAGTACCTCCAGCCCCGGCTTTCCGCCTCAGGACTGGGTTAAGGGTTGCTCCTAGGGATGTTTAGTAGGAAAACACTTAGTGTAAGTAGGTGCACACACCACACCTCACTAGATCATGTCTGGCACAGGTGAACCATCTGGATCTCTACCTGTGGTGAGTGACCCTCCCAGGGCACCCTCCAGATATGACATGCTCAACTTCCAAGAGATGAGACACTTGTGTACCTCAAGGAGATTGAAACAGGGTTCCAACCCTACCATCCCACACCTGATAGAACTCCTAGAGAGAGCTGATCTTGAGAAGGCCTCTAAGCCAGGCCCCCCAGATAATACAGGTGAGGGTGTACCCTCCACAGAAGATGACTCCCCAACCCCAGAAGAGGAGGAAGAGGAGGCTGAAGAAGATTCTGAGGGAGAGGTAGACAACCAGACTATAGTCAGGAGACTTAGCCAGGCTAACTTAAGCCAACTTGGGGGGCTGAGAATGGGCCAGCCCCATTCAGGCCTTCAAGTGGGTTTAACCAGAGGTATAGGAGGGACAGATCTCACTCAGGTGACTCTCTCCACTCCAGTGGCTCTAGAGGTTCTCTTTTTTTTTTTTTATTTCTTAGTCATTTTTTCCCCATTTATGGGTATAGAGCACAGCACATCATACATTCAATCAAATAACACATTACATACAAAACAAGCAAAACAATATACGTTACATCCCGTGCTGTCTTAGCATTTTCTATTATAGTACAGGTACATATTCTTGCACCTTAGCAATAGAAGGTGAATCAATAAAAATATAAGTAATAAAACTAAACATCAGTATTCTCATCCTTCCATCTTGTTATCGGTTCCCAGATTTTTAGTCCCAGCTTCCTCCCTTTCTTTCTTTTCCTAGCATATATTGCCTTTTCCAGACTATATATCCTGAGTACTCTGGCTAACCACTGCTGATATACCGGTGCCAATGGATCTAGCCAGGCTGTGGCAATACATAATCTTAAGATTGCCATAGCCACAAAAACAAAGAACCCGCCTTCCCTCTGGATACCATCCGCATTCACACCCAGCATTATTATTGACGGTGTTAGAGCAATCTGTATTTCTAATGCCCTCTGTAAAAATGTCTCTACGCTCTTCAAAAGCATAGAAAGGTGGGGACATGTTGCAAAGATGTGAATACTATCAGCCTGCATGCTCCCACATCTTGGGCAGTTGGTACCCGTCAAGCCCCCCCCATTGTGCTATTTTTGCCGGTGTATGGTATAGCCGGTACAATGTTTTATAGTGCTGAGCCTGAAGCGCAGCACAGCACACAATATTCTGACCCATCTCTAATGACATTTTAAAACATTCTTTTCCAATCTCTAGTTTATTTGCCCAGGTGTCCCCCCATTTCTCCAAATCCTCTTGCTTGAATTCCATTAATTCATGATAAAACCTCTTGATTGTGCAGTCTATCCCTCCCTGTGCCACCTCCAGTATAGAATTTTTAACAAAGCCCACGGGTCCACCTGTTTTGTTAACCAAAAAACTTCTTACTTGTAAGTATTTAAAAAACTGTCTTGTATCCACTCCATATTTTGATTGAATCTCAGAAAATTGCATCATACCCTGAGTATCCATAATATCACCAACCTTTATGATTCCCTTTCTGCCCCATTCTTTGAAAACTGTGTCTGCAAAGAAATCTTGTGGAAAATCTGGGTTACTTATTCTCGTATATCTATTATATTTCCCTGACCCATATCATTTACAAAAAGCCTTCTAAATGTTATATGCTGAAATAATCGTTTTAAATCTCGTTCTCTTGAAGTAACTCCCGTCAATTTGTTTCAGTAACACATTTTCAGCCTCTTCTCCCAACGCCAGGGCATAAATTGCTAAGGTTCCTAGGTCATTCTCCCCATCCACCTCTGCGCCCCCTATCAGTCCTGTCATATACTGGAGAGCAGCCGCCCAATAGTATAACTTTAAATCTGGTAGTGCCCAACCCCCTCTATCTCTTGGGAGTACCATAAATCGAAGTGCCCTTCTAGTTTTACCTTTAGACCAAATAAATCTGTTAATCATAGACTCTAAATTCTTAAACCAAATATTCTTAAAAAACAACGGAATTGCCCTAAATATATACAAGAATTTTGGGAGTGCCAACATCTTTATGATATTAGTTCGTCCTACTATGGATAAATGCAAATTATGTATCCTGTCTAAGTCCCTTTTCACTTTAACAATTATAGGGGTTATATTTAATTCTACCAAGTTATCTAGGTCTGATGTAACTGTAATCCCTAAATATGTGCCCGCTTGTACTACCCTGTAGTCCTGGCATACCACATTTTTATTCTTAATAATTTGTGTCTTGGAGGTGTTTAAAGAGTATCCTGACACATTGCCAAATTCCTGAGCCTCTAATTCCACATATGGAATAGCCTCTGTGGGATTAGGTGTAAGGACCGCCACATCATCGGCATATGCAAGTATCTTACACTCCCCCCTGTGTGTAATTAATGGAGTGATGTTCTCATTTGTTGCCATTCTGCGAATCAAAGGATCCAAATACATGGCGAAGAGCAAGGGGGAGCACGGGCATCCTTGCCTTGTTCCCCGCTTAATTTGGACTGGGACAGTTACTCCTGCGTTTACCCTGATGACTGCTACTGGGTCTCTATAAAGTGCTCTAATTGCCTTGATAAAGCCCTCCCCAAACCCTGCCCTTGTTAAAACACACCACAGATAATCCCAGGAGACCTGATCAAACGCTTTCTCAGCATCTAAAAGCATTGCCGCCATCGGGCCCCCTGTGACCTCCATGGTGTCAAATAAGGTGATCAACTTCCGCGTATGATGAGTGGTGCCTCTCCCTGGTATAAAACCATGTTGGTTGCTACTAACTAACGTAGCTATAACCCTTGCGAAATCTTATTGCCAGTGCCTTTGAATAGACCTTTGTATCGGCATTCATTAACGTTATTGGTCTGTAGGATCCGGGCTCATTCGAAGGCTTCCCTTTTTTTAGTATAATAACTATCTCTGCCCTGGCCCAGGAGCCAGGAATAGATACCCCCATCTGTGCTTGCTGTATTGTATTGATCAGATCTTTACCCAATACCTTCCAAAACACCTTAAAAAATTCTAACGGAATTTGATGTGGCCTTGCTGCCTTTCCAGAAGGGAGGCTCATCATGGCCTCTTTCATCTCCTCTGGCTCTAATAGAGAATCTAACGACTGTCGTTCTATCTCATCTAGAACCACAATGGGAATATTATGCAAGTATGCCGCAATTGCCCCAATATCCTTCCCTTGCTGCTCATCACATAAATCTGAGTAAAATTGCCTAAATACCTCCCTGACCCCCTGAGTGTCCGTAATTAAATTCCCTGACCTATCCCTGATTTCCCTTACCTCCCCTATCGCGGCCTTTTGCCTTGCCCTTACTGCTAATGTACGCCCCACCATTTCACTAACCTCGTGACATTTTTCCCTATTTGCCGCACATATCCTTGCGGCTTTTACTGCTATATCCTGCTCAGCATCCATTTTTGCTTTTGCTACTTTATTAAGAGCCTCTTCCAGTGATCTACCTGCGGCAGCACATTCGCTCAGTTCCCCCTCCGCTTGTAGCAGCGCATGGCTTAGTGCAAGGTTTCTCAGCTGCTCCTGCTTTCATTTATTACAATTATAACTCAGAGTTTCCCCTCTTACTCCCGCCTTAAGACTATCCCAAACCATGCCAGCTGCTGCACTCTCCCTATTTATCTCTAAAAATCCTTCAATCCATTGAGTCATATGTTGAATGTAACTCTCATCTTCTAAAAGTCCTCTCTCAAAAGTCCATACTCTTGCCCCACTCTAGAGGTTCTCAGAGGGGAATGACTTCCTCTCAAAGGAGATAACACGAGGCTAGGATGAGGGAAGTCCAACTCAGAATAGAGAAGGAAAAACGTGTCCTAGCCCAAGCAAAACTTGCTTTGGCAAGGGAGCAAAAGTTAAGTGGATTAGATTCCACTGGTGGCAGCAATATCCCTAGGGATAGAGACAGGTCCTATGACAATAGACACCTGAGTAAGATTGTGCCCCCCTACAAAGATGGGGATGACATCCACAAATGGATAACTGCTTTGGAGAGGGCTTGCAAAGTACAGCGGGTACCCCAAAGTCAGTGGGCAGCAATCCTGTGGCTCTCCTTTTCAGAAAAAGGTAGAGATAAACTCCTCACAGTTAATTATGAGGATGCTAACAATTACACTGTCCTGAAGAGTGCTCTGATTGATGGGTTTGGCTTAACCACTGAACAGTACAGGTTGATGTTCAGGGATACCCAGAAGACACAGACTCAGGACTGGATTGATTTTGTAGATTGTGCTACTAAGGCTCTGGAGGGCTGGTTATTGGGCAGCAAAGCACAGGACTTTACAGGATTGTATAATTTGATTATGAGGGAGCAGATCCTTAGTAATTGTCAAAACCAGCTTCTACACCAGCACCTGGTGGACTCTGATCTGACCTCTCCACAAGAATTGGGTAAGAGGGCAGACAAATGGGTCAGAACCAGGATTAGGCCTAAAAATCAGGGTGGTGACCAGAAGAAAGATTCTACCAAGCCTCAAGAGAAAGGTGGGGATAAATCAAAAGACAAGTCCTCCACAGGGCCCCAAAACTCCACTGGTGGGGGTGGGTCCCAAAACACTTCCTCTAACCAAAAACACCTTATTGCCATGTCTGTAAACAGCCTGCCCCCTGGAAAACTGACAGCAGTTGCCCAAGGGCCAACAATAAGGAAAACATTCCCCCAAGTAATACTCCCAGACCTCCTGTTACTGTTTGTAGTAATCCCCCAGGTGGTGGGAGGCCCCCCAAGAATTTGGCTGGGTTTACTTTGGGAACTCATGTGGACTCCGGCCTAACCAGGTCCCCTAGCATAGCTACTCTTGTCTGTGAAGATGGCATGGGGTTTGCCAACATCACTGCTTGTCCCAACACTTTGGGCAAGTACAGACAGGAGCCCCACATCAATGGCCAGAAAGTTGAAGCCTACCGAGACACAGGGGCTAGCATCACTATCGTGACTGAAAGTCTAGTCCCCTCAGGACAACTTTTACCTGGGTTCACCCATCAGGTGACCAACATTGATGGAGTGCAGAAAGATCATCCCATGGCAGTAGTAAATCTCAGCTGGGGAGGTGTGACTGGCCCAAAAAGAGTGGCAGTGTCTACAAACTTGCCTGTAGATTGTCTACTGGGAAATGATCTAGAGATCTTAACCTGGGCTGGGATAAAACAATAAACCCATTCCCATTCCCATTCCAAAATGGTAGGCTTCACAGAAAAAGTTAGTGGGGCTGTGATGGCCACAGCCCCAGCTCAAGCAGAATTCCTTTCTAAAGAGGTTGGAAGGGCTGTGATGTTCACAGCCCAAGCTCAGGCACACTTCCCTGAAAAGGTTGGCACACCCAAACAGAGTTCCTTCCTGAAAAGGTTGTTAGGGCTGTAATGGTTACAGCCCAAACTCAGATTTTAGTGTTGTGAAGCCTGAAACTATGGATCACTCCACTCAGACAGAGAGTATTGGGGAGGAAGAAAAGTCTCCCTCCCAACAGACATTAGGTGAGTCAGCCTCCTCAGGGAACTGACCCTACCCCTTGTGAAGAAACTGCCCAGAGGTAGCCAGGCCTGGCCTGACAGAGCCTCTGATGTCAGTGGACCCTTCCAAGGTGGGACCCAGTCTGGTAACCTGCCCCTCGCTACCCTGCCTCAGTCAGCCCAGGCCTGTAGAGGTCAGGGAGGCCAGTGGACACCTAAGGGCCCCCTGTCCACAAGAACACCCCCATCAGCAGATTAGGGGCACCAAAGCTAGCAGCCCTAGCAAGGTGAACATTTCAAAAACTCCTGAGGGATCTCCCTTATATCTAGTTAGGAACCTCCCCCAGATGCACACTGTTGGGCACAGTTAAACATGGGACCCAAAGGCCCCAAACCTGACCTGTCCCTCCAGTAAGCCAACAAAAGGGACCCAGACTCCAGCTGTAGGCAGCCAGAGGTTGACCCTGAGAGCACAGTGCAACTCAGTCATGGAAAGAAAGGCACCCATGGTGGATAGTGATTGGAGGAATCTGAGCCTTACATTAGTGGAGCCTCACTTCAGTGCTCCATCTCAACACCAGCCTTTTACATTGCCAAAACACCCCACAGGTAGAGATTCCCTATGGTGGAGACCCTCTGATACCCCTAGGGTGAGGGATTGCTTAGTGGACCATGAGACAGGGGGTAACCATGCTAGTGCAGGTACTTCCTTATATGGCCACTTAGGCAATATAGGCTTACCTGGTCAAGGATAGCCTAATCTTCTTTCGTTTGGGGGGGTAGGAAGGTGGATACCTGACTATGGTTACCCCAGATTTTTTACCTTGTGTTTAGCTGGTTTTTGACTTAGTTGGCCTGGGATCCTGCTAATCAGGGCCCCAGGCCATCTGCTCTCTCTATAAAATGGACTCCATGTACCTTAGGTACATAGCTAATTGGATATTGGGTCACCTTATGAGCCCCTGTATAGTGTACTATAGGTACCCAGGGCATAGGTGCATCCAAGGCCTACCAGGGGCTGCAGCATATCTTTTGCCACCCCTAGCTGGCCATCCAAACTGACACCACTGGCTGATCACTCAGCTGGGGCAAGCTTGTGTAATCACCCCTTGCTTAGGTGTAGTATTCCTATACCTACCATTATATATAGACACATATGCACCTATAAGTTGTAGTGTAGTTCCTATATTCCCAATAGGCTCTGCGCATTGGAATAATATAAACAGCAGTGCAGACGTAGGACTGAGGTCGACTAGGTCTCTACTGACTATATTAGACTTAATTAGTTTTGCCAGCTAGCTCAGAGGTCACTAGAAACTTTCTCGAATAAACAAGGAGGAGTTTAACTTCCCTGGATAGACAAGAAGGGATTAGCTTCTGACAACCATAAACATGACAACTTTGCTCCCTCAGAATAAGAGTATATCTCTAGAGTCGTGTGAAAACAATAGACAGCTATTTTACTCAGTCAATCGTGCATACTTAGTTTCACCAGAGTGCAGAGAAATAGAGAGACGGGCGTTTTCAATAAAAGGTGTTATTTATTGAGCAGTCTTCTTTCTCATGCAAGAGAAATTAATTGCCACAATTGCAATACTTAACATAAAGTAAAATGCCTACAGTAAAAGGAGTATTATGAAATAATACTGTAAAAGCATTGATATGGTTTCTTAGCCAAATGATACTTTAAAATGGATAAAATATATACATACATAAATACATTGACTAACGCACTCAACTGGTGCTTCTAATCTACGCCTACCCCGGTGTACCTGACCTAAGCCTAATACGTGGGAAGGAGTAAGTAAGTAGCAGTTTAAGTTAAGTTGGTTTTTGCCAAGGAATCTGAATCAAGAATTCTCTTAAGGGTTTAGTCAGCTCCGTACCTGGGTAATAGAAAGCAGGAGGTCTGGTATCTCTCTCACAGGACTCGATATCCCAGCAACCCGCAAGGGTGACTGGAAACACCGGAGATGGATTTTCTCGACTGGAGAAAAAGACAGCGTCTTTCTCAGTGCGTCAAAAGGGAGGGGCGGCGTCCGTGGGCTCTCACATCAGCTGGGCTCTCGGGCAAGTAGATAGCCGCTCTGCTCCAAACCACCGTGTGTTTGCTTAAGGCAACTGTTGGTATATTTATACCTGAAAGGTGCCGGGTTTGACATAAGGTTGGACATAAGACGTCAATAAAAGATGTCACTAAGAACTGGCCGTTCTTTCAGTGCTCGCAGGAGTTCTAGGACAAATCAAAACAGAAGCATGGGGATTTCCCAGGTTACTGGAGGTTTGGTTTGTTTAAAGAACGCGTTGTACTTTCTAGGAGTCTAGGGAAGTAGCCTTGCCTCATCTGGACTGCATGGGCTATTACTAAATATGGATATAATTCTTATGCCTTTATAAGGATATTATTTATTATAGCCATATAAGGGCATAAATCGGGAATATCGAATTAGGGTCCTAGATAGAAACACAACACCCACTCCACGAATTGATGTCCATCATTTCTAAAAAACTAAGCAATATTAAACATATCGATGCATGTGTGTTTTCCAACCCACCCCAAAATACATAAATCGCATTTGAAATGGTATATGGTAAATACACGAAAATGAGTATTGGTACTGTACGCTTATAAAGCAGTGTTATCATTCAGTTAATTGCATATATATATCAGCTGAATGAATTGCGAAAATTACACATGAAATGGCTCTGAATACAGAAAAGAAGGTCGAGACCACTTCATCACATATTAATACAAATGCTGTACATGTGCTAGAGGCCGAGGTAAAATATTGTCTCTAGAGTTCCTAAAATAGAAGCTCTGTTCTCTAAGAATAGTTCTACTTTAAGCAGAGTACTTTGTGCCAGAAAAAGGGTCAATATTTTGGAAGTGAAAAAAAAATAATTTCGCTTTCAAGGGGAAAAATAGTTCTAATTGTTTTTAGTAGCTTTTGTTTTTCAAAGCTGAAGGACGAATTTCAGAGTTCAGGGAACGCTGTGTGCTTGTTGCTTTAAAAGTTATTCTTTCTGTTCAGGGGAGAACATCATATCAGACAGACTTGCAAATAATTGGTCTACGACATCAGGTGAAAGTTCGACCAAGTTTGAAAATGCTGTAACAGTGCATGTGTGAGATTGATTGCTATCATCGATGTCAGGATCAGCAATGCTCACAGAAGGTTGTACCT
This sequence comes from Lissotriton helveticus, assembly GCF_964261635.1. Classification (NCBI taxonomy): domain Eukaryota; kingdom Metazoa; phylum Chordata; class Amphibia; order Caudata; family Salamandridae; genus Lissotriton; species Lissotriton helveticus. The sequence goes on from NC_136060.1 coordinate 385,403,811, forward strand.
GTGTGGTGCTGCTTTCATCTCGTACCCCACCGCCACATACTCGTAGTGGTGAAGTCTCAACGAATGCCGTCATCAGAATTGGTAGCCGCTGGGGACAACATGATGCATGAGTCGTTACCGGACCTAGCAAGGTATCTGTATCCATTGGTACTGCTGATGGCAGTGTAAGACAGACGTCCAACACGGATTCTTCTCCACCAGGCATACATCGAAGCACAGGTAAGATGCAATCTTGCCAGATTGGTCTGAATGAAAGAAACCAAGTTGTACCTAGATCTCTTAGCCGGGCAAATCCGAGGACTTTAGTGATGCGGTCCCGGTAGTGTATAGCTAGGATCGTTCCTCCCATCGTTGCTGGAGTCTTGTCTGTGGCTTGGCTTGCCATATCGGAGCAGAAGAATCAAAAATAAAATTCCTGCTACGAGTCCCAAAAGAAGAGGCAGACCGCCAAAAATGGAATGCACAAAATTCGGGATAAAGCCCAGAACTGTTTCAAAGGGTGCTAACAGTCCCGAAAAAATTGTCTTAAATACATGTGCGATGCCACTGGTATCAGACATTTTTAAGATTTGGCTTAACATTTCTACGAAATGCACGGGGCAATTTGTTGATAATAGGGAATGTATCTCTGCTGTTGTCCTTGCAACTTGCAGATCATACGTTTCTTTGGACGAGGTCAAAGGCACAGTTTTTTGTAAAAGAATGGATTTCATTCTGCTTAAAGTATCAATTCGAATAGAAGAGATATTCAAATAAGGCCATATTGCCGCCTCCATGTCTGGATTGCTGTTTGGATACAATACTTGCATACAGCAAGTGACCATGGAACTAACGCTCACGAGATAGGCTTTTCCTGGCACCATGCCACAACAGCTGTGGTCACTTATTAGAACATAACTGCCGTTGGAAAGCTGTCTGAAAAATGGCTCTATCTGAGTCGTAGGAGTGCCGTGCAGGTGACATGAAAGGTTATTAGAAGACCCTTCGCAGGCTCCATGCAAGTTAATACCTTGACACAGAAGTGTACCACGTAGTGATTTTTTACAATTATTCCCACTAAGAAATACCTCCTTTTTCTTTTCACTATAACATTTGTGTGTATAAGGTAATTTCCATGTTGACTTGATGTATCCTTTACCCAACCTTTCATACTGGCCCGCTGGTATATACTCTTGGCAATATTTAAACTGGAAAGTTGTTATCGGAATTGTAATAATTCCGTGTATTATCCATTCAATGACAGGTCTTTCTGACATTGTCAATGGTAATCTCTCAAGTTTTTCAATGCTCAGAATCGTATAGTCTGCTCCTTTTTGTGCCAAACTGATTTGTTTATCAGTAAGGTTAAAGATAGACAATAATGACGTTACGTTGATTAAACGCCATGGCACGTAGCCTGAACGCAGATTTTGCAACGTCCAGCCAAGCTGTACAATAGAACGTAATTGGGACTGACCATGTTGTAACATTAGTAAGTCCTGCTCTATTATATCAATAGCAGATGATACAATGCTGTCCAGTGAATATATTCTGGAGGACAGAGTCGTTAACCCATTGTCCACTACAGAAAGTGATCTTTCCAAATTAATACGATCAATTTCTCATATTTTTTCAGCTGTTTCAATTTGTGTTACTTTCCAAGCCTCGTTGTAAGCAGCGTATATACCGGCCGCTATGAAACGTTTTTGACGCTGTTTGCGTGGTCCCAGTATGAAATCACGCAAGTCAGCACCGTCTTTAAGTAAAGTCAAGTGTTGCTTAATTTCAGCCAGTGTGGATTTCTGTAGCCATTCGAGGCATAGTTTCCCTACACTGTATGTTGTAACTATCCCTTGATGTTGTCTCTGGGAGTATCTTGGGTCTGGCCTGTTCAGTTTTAACCCCTGTATTTTGTTCAGGAATCTATCTTGACAGTTATTTGTGTCTGTGGGCCAGATCAACCATTTTTTCCAATCAGGATGTGTTCTGTTTTGGTGAAAAATATGGGATACGTCTATCTCCACATCTGTAGTGCTATTACTATCAGGTATGGGCTTCGGAATAGACGGTTTGTTTAAGTCTTTAATCTTGGCTAGGCCAAGACAGGTTGTCTGTTGAATGGTGTCATTCAAGAATATTATTTGTTCTGGGATCATGCAGGCTCTAAATAATGCGTGGACCTTGGACCTGCCATTCTTTTGTACCCCAGATGGTTTTTGTTTCAATGCTATTTTTCCAAAATTCAAAACCAAATGTAGTCATTTTTTCATAAAATGTTTCAGAGTAAATCAATTTAGTATTTGTCAACATTGTTTTCATTCCTGTCTTTTTTAACATTTTAAAATAAAACGTTTCTGCATCACTTGTGTTAAACCCTGAGAAGTATGGGAATTTTTCATAAAATGTTTTCGAGCTGCCTTTAGGCGGTGTTGCACAATGTTCCCATTGATTATAATTATAAACATTTCTAGGCTGTGCAGATTTATGCAAATAGTGATGACCAAAGTGATTATAGCAGTACATTTCTTCATAATTTGATGAACCCTGTAAATAATCATGTTCTGTAAATTTTGCTGACATTACTAAATCTGACATCATATTATTTATATTTTCAAAGTCCCAATCATCAGAGAAAGTACTTGGTTTTACAAAGTCACTTAATGAAACTTTAAACTGGTGTGGATATTTCAAGAGCTCAATCGGGCCATAAATTTCATAATCCGTTTTGTTCCATGCTACCCCACCGGGTATTGGATTGACTGTGATGTTCACTGATGATAGTTCTCTTTTCTCGATGTGAGATGACTTGTGAGGCTTTAGGACCAAGTTGATGTTCTGACTTGCTGTGTCCATTGTACTGTATTTTCCTTCAATGAATTTTCCCAAACAAAGAACCATGATGATCCAAAGCAGGAGGAAAAGTACACCTAAGACAATCCAAAATTCAATCCATGGAGAAATCAGATAAGTTTCTTTGAGCTGATCAAAGAGTTCAGTTACTTTGTCTTTGAAAGTTTTTGTTGCTGGTGTTTCTTCATGTTCACTTGGATCATCAGAAAAGTCATCGAAATTGATGAAGTAGCCAGATGCATTTCTGTCAATTGTTGGAATTGCTTCCGGATTTTCATTTGCTTTTGGATTTTTCTTTGTTTCACTAGCATAGTCTGAGGCTACATCGTTGTAGACTTGTGTTTCTTGACGAACTGTTGCAATTTGGGTTAAAAGAGGCACAAATTCCATGGCTTTCTTGCATAGTCCTTTTTTATTCACTGCAGGTTTATCAAATGTGATTAGTCTCTCAGTTTGAACCTCTTCGATTGTAGCAAATTTTGGTATTCTGCTATTTCTTGGGAGTCCACTGGGCCTACTACTTATTATTGGCCACATGATTGTGGTTTTACCAGGTCGATGGATACAACTAGGTTCTCCTTTTTACCAGCAAGGGGCGGTAGTACTACTGATCTTGTTCCGCTGACAGCTAAGACAGGTACTGCTTTTCTGTAAGAAGGCCCAAATTCCTTCTTCACCGCGATCTTCTCTCTGACCAGATCCCCAATCTTTGGAATCCAGACAGGTCTTGCTGGGACAGGTGGTTTTTCTTCAGTGGCTGTTGGCTGTTGTTTTAACTTTATGTTACTCAGGTTTCTTCTTGTTTCATTTAAGTCCTGTAAAACAGCCAAACGGTCTTTGATGTCAAACCATTTTTCTTCTACCACTGAAGTGTGACTATCAAGATCCTGAATATACATTCTAGTACCGAACAATAGTTCGTACGGAGTGAGACCTTTTAGAGAATTTCTTGGCAGATTATTAAGACTACGTTGGACACTTGTTAAATGTTTGACCCACCCATTACCTGAACCTAATACCCTCGCCGTTATAGATTGCTTTATGTCACGTTTTTTTCTTTCCACTACCGCATTTCCCTCTGGGTCGAATGGAGAAGAGTACCGCAATGCAATGCCCATGCTGTTCATGGCCTCTTTGTAAGCTCGAGAGCTAAACGCAGGACCCTGATCAGAATGTAGCATGCCAATTGCGTATATGCCGATAAAGACTCGCAAATCTTTGTATAACAGTTCTGGCGTCAGCCAAGTGCTGGTGTCTGCATTTTAAGTAAATCTAGTCTTAATGTTTATGGGATCGCGTATAGATAGCCTTATGCTTTCTAACAAAGGGGTCCTGGCAATACTCCGGTCGGTTCACGACTGCGATCTCTGTTGCAGTTTGGACAGCTCTTTGCAAATTTGTAATGTTGCAAGCTCATCCCTGGCCACCAGTATTCTGATTGTAATTCTTTTAGAGATTCCACGATCTCTTGGTGCCTTAGACCCAATTCCATATGTGCCGCTTCAATCAAGAAGACTCTCCTGTTTGTGTTTGGAATTACTCTATCCCCCACTCCAGGGATTTGAGCAAAAGGAACGGAGTTTGCATCAATTATGTATGTATTACTGAGTGGATAGTTCAGAGGTAATGCTGCATAGTCGCCTTTTAAAGACGCTTTTACCGCCAGCATGGTTTCTCCGTCTATGTATTTTTTAGTACGCTTTTTTGTGGCTACGAAAGCCGGTTGAACCGCTTCCGCTGTGGCTCTGAGAGCCAATGAATTCCCTGCAACGTGAACGCCATCACGTTGATGACTCAGTGTATGTATCACGTGAGTCTTTTGTAGTTCTTTCTGTAAAAGAACTGCTTGTTCACAAAGCGTGTTATGCTTGATTGTGCCACCTTTTGCATCTTTGAAGCCGTTTGGAACCCAGTTCTGCAAGTATTCATTATAAGACTGGATGCAATAATATGAATCGCACACTATTAGTATGGGGAATTCGCGATCTGTATTTTCAAGCGCCATCTTTAAAGATCTTATTTCAGCTCGCTGAGTTGAGCAGTTTCTGAGTGATTCAGTTTTGGTAATTAATGGTCTGAATTTACCAAAGCGGCAGCGACCTTTAACAATCGCGCACGCTGCGTTGTAGGATTTTTTCTCTACATCGTAATGTTGTGCAAATCTGTCCATGTAGATTACACATGTGTACTGTTCGAGAGGCAGAATTTCGATTGGCAGAGGATATTCTTCTTCATATTCTAGATTTTCTAGTTTTTTCATTTTCGGGTCAAAATAGTATTTCACGTCTTCTGCAGCAAGAGAATTTTCCCATTGTATCCATTTTGGATCTAATGCCACAGCAGTCAAATTGCGTGGGCTTGTTAATGCCTCAAATGCTGATTCTACTGTTAAAACAGTTATTCTTCTGCCTTGGGCTTGGGCTCGTTCTTTTGCTACAGCAGTTTGAACCGCTATTAGAAGTTTTTCAGTAGAACTGAATTCATTTCAGCTTGTGTGTACAAGTGTGATTTGTAAGCTATTGGTACCGTTTCTCCCTCATTAGAGGTTAGGTAAGTGAATCCGCATCTTCCTGGGATGACTCGGATTACAAGGTTGCGTATGTTTTCGCGAGTTTGCAATTTAGTTTTAGCTAACATGTCTGTTTGCAATGATCTTAAAATTTCTGTGTGTTTCTGAGTCCAATTGATAGGTTTAAAATCAGGTTTTATTAATTCATAGAGAGGTTTAACCCTCTCTGCATAATTTAGAATGTATGTTCTTCCGAAATTCAGGAAACCTAGTATTGATTGTAAGTTCTTCAGCGTTTTTGGTGCTTGGAGTACAGCACACTTCTCTAAGAAGTTGTCTGCTAGGCTTTTGCCTTCACTTGATCATTCATATCCTAAAAATAGGACAGTTAGATGGGCAATTCTTGCCTTTTTAAAGTTGAATTTGTAACCCTCAGCTGCAAATACAAGTATTATGGTGCTCACTCTTTTCAAGTGTGTCTCCAGGTCATCATCTGTTAGATAGATGTCATCGACATAAGATAATGCCTCATCATCATATATTTGTAGTAACTCTGTTACTCTCGCTGAGAATAATCCTGGGCTATTCTTGAATCCCTGTGGGAGTCGACAGAAGTGTTTTTGCGACCCCATTATTGAGAAAGCGGTCAAATACCTGCTTTCAGGTACAATGTTTAGACAAAAGAAACCATTTGAGATATCTAATGTTGTTTTATATTTTTTGCGCACAATGTTATTCATTAGTGCTGCACTGTGTGAGTTTTGTACTGCAAATGTTTTGCAACAGGAGTTTAGGTGTCTGTAGTCCATAACTAGACGTTATGAATCGTCTGGCTTTGAGACAGGAAACAAAGGATTGTTCATTTGTGAGGTGCATGTTTCAATCACCCCCTCATATTCAAGTTGATCTAAGATCTCCCTGACTTGTTTTTTAGCTTCTTGTTTAGCTGGGTACTGCCTTTGTGCAGTGGGTTGATTTTTTAACTGGATTTTATGGTGAGGAGAATCCTCATCCCATCCTACATGATTTTTATATAATGCAGGAGCTTGGGCCACAGCCCATTTTCTTGCTAATGTATTTTTTTTAATGAATTGCAATATGATTTGAGAAGGCAGGCATAATCATTTCTTCGCCATGAGGGCACTCCCTGACAAACTATGGTGGCCAGTCTTTCTCAGCTAACAGGATGTCATAGCCTTTCGAAAGGTTATCCCAAAAGAGACCCCTTACTTTCCTAGTCTTGTCCCCCTCTATACGTAATGTTATTTTGTATATTTTATGAGGTTTGCTAACTCTGGTATCTGCAGTTTCCACCTGAATGTATTCATTCGTGTCCACTGTCTCCAGAAGATTCATCAAGATCTTGCGAGCTATTGTCACTTCTGCTGCGCTGTCTAGCATTGTCTGGGCCCACTCTCCGTTTTTCAGTTGTGTCCTCAGTATCCTCAGCATGTTTTATTATTTTAATACTAGCTCCCTTCTTTCTTGGAAATTGTAATTTTGTACTTTGATGAGCAGGTTCTTTGTCTTTGGACTTGACGTGCTCTTCCTTGTGTTCTGACCGTCCTCTTCTTTCCGATTTCTGTGAGGAAGTCTGAAAAGATCGAGAGGGACTTGTATCAATATTTTGATATCTGTCAGGTTTTCTCAATTTTTCCCTATATCTAAGGTTGTATCTTTTCTCAGAGGGCTCCCTCTGGGGAGACTTGTGTCCTTGGTCCGGAGATCTATCTCTCCGTTGAGGAGACCTTCCTCTGGACTGGAATCGTTTTTCTTTGGGAGTGGATTGTTTATTTCCATCCCAACTCTTTTTTGGAGTGTTTAGATTATTTTTAATAAATGTTTTTTCAGGATTTTCAGTTAGTTGGGGTTTTACGGGTTTCCCACCCAAACTATCTCTACCTAGTTCTTCATGGATCGCCACAGATGCTGCTTCTCCTTTTATGTTGGCTAATAATATAGCCGAGACCTGCTTGAAGTCTTTCAGTAATTTCATACCCAGAGTTAAAGCAGGTTCTGGACCGTATTCATTTTGAATCTGTCTTAGCACATCTGGTATTACCGCCATGGACGGAACACCATGTGTTTTTGTGTAAATGGAAGCAAAGACTGTGCCCCAAGTGTCACAGTCCTCCACATGTGGTGCGATCCCCATTGGAAGACAGATAGTAGGTGTAGTATCAGGAAATACTGCCTCTATTTGAGTGATTTTTTGTGCTAACCAGAATGGAATTTGTTCCCGTTTTGAGGGTATTTTACCAAGACATGATTGTATGTTCTGTGGTGTTATTTTGTTTGTGTTCCCCTGATGAGGGGTCAGCTGTGGAATGTTAATTGCTGGTTGGACTGTTGAACTCCGCATTACATATTGGACCAATTGTCTATGTATTTTAATTATTAGTTTTAGCTGAGCTAAAAGTTCCCGGTCTGATATTTTAACAATGTCTGGATGTGGTGTGTAGCTGGCTAGAACCGGCCACATTGCTCCTGGTCTACCTAGTGTACCGAGCCTGGTGATGTGATTTTTATGTTTTAGGGCACCTTTAAACCAGAGCAGGTGCTCTTGGTAATTTAGTGGGATTTCAACCTCCTCAAAAGGAGTGTATTCACCCGGAGGTTCCTCTATTTTGTAATAGTGGAATTCTTTTGTTACAGCGTTTGCTGATGGAAAGTGTATCCATGAATAGAATACCTCTGTCTGCCGTTATTCATGGGCCTCTACCATGAATATGACTGTACCACCTCGTGATGATAGTCCATTTTCTATAAGTTTAATAGTTATAGTTCTTCTTATATTTGCCGGGATGATAATTGCATCCGAGTCATTCTGTTGGATAGTTGTGTCATCTAAGAACAGTTGAGACGCTGTAGCATCTCTTTCTTCGTCACCTTCCGGCATTTTACAGACAGAAAGTTTTTTGTTGCAGAGCAAGTTTCAAGGGAAACAAAGATTAGGTGCACACTATTTTGGAACACTGTATCCTTCAACGTTGACTAAACCAAAAACTATACATAGGAATCTCTTCCTACTAAGTTCCGGCGGATTTTAACCTTTTACCCACTCCAGACGTCTATTGGAGTTTTTACGGGAAAAAGGGTTCTGTGTGAAAAAGCACGACTGAGTTACTCTAGTGTCTTGCGTTAGAATATCGCCTTACCAAACGTTGGGCGCCATGTAGTGTAGTTCCTATATTCCCAATAGGCTCTGCGCATTGGAATAATATAAACAGCAGTGTAGACGTAGGACTGAGGTCGACTAGGTCTCTACTGACTATATTAGACTTAATTAGTCTTCCCTGGATAGACAAGAAGGGATTAGCTTCTGACAACCATAAACATGACAACTTTGCTCCCTCAGAATAAGAGTTTATCTCTAGAATCATGTGAAAACAATAGACAGCTATTTTACTCAGTCAATCGTGCATACTTAGTTTCACCAGAGTGCAGAGAAATAGAGAGACGGGCGTTTTCAATAAAAGGTGTTATTTATTGAGCAGTCTTCTTTCTCATGCAAGAGAAATGAATTCCCACAATTGCAATACTTAACATAAAGTAAAGTGCGTACAGTAAAAGGAGTATTATGAAATAATACTGTAAAAGCATTGATATGGTTTCTTAGCCATATCATACTTTAAAATGGATAAAATATATACATACATAAATACATTGACTAACGTACTCAACTGGTGCTTCTAATCTACGCCTACCCCGGTGTACCTGACCTAAGCCTAATACGTGGGAAGGAGTAAGTAAGTAGCAGTTTAAGTTAAGTTGGTTTTTGCCAAGGAATCTGAATCAAGAATTCTCTTAAGGGTTTAGTCAGCTCCGTACCTGGGTAATAGAAAGCAGGAGGTCTGGTATATCTCTCTCAGGACTCGATATCCCAGCAACCCGCAAGGGTGACTGGAAACACCGAAGCTGAATTTTCTCGGCTGGAGAAAAAGACAGCGTCTTTCTCAGTGCGTCAAAAGGGAGGGGCGGCGTCCGTGGGCTCTCGCATCAGCTGGGCTCTCGGGCAAGTAGATGCCCCTCTGCTCCAAACCACCGTGTGTTTGCTTAAGGCAACTGTTGGTATATTTATACCTGAAAGGTGCCGGGTTTGACGTAAGGTTGGATATAAGACGTCAATAAAAGATGTCACTAGGAACTGGCCGTTCTTTCAGTGTTCGCAGGAGTTCTAGGACAAATCAAAACAGAAGCATGGGGATTTCCCAGGTTGCTGGAGGTTTGGTTTGTTTAAAGAACGCGTTGTACTTTCTAGGAGTCTAGGGAAGTAGCCTTGTCGTGTTTGGACTGCATGGGCTATTACTAAATATGGATATGATTCTTATGCCTTTATAAGGATATTATTTATTATAGCCATATAAGGGCATAAATCGGGAATATCGAATTAGGGTCCTAGATAGAAACACAACAAAGTCACTCCTATGGCAGGCCTTAACAATCCTGGAGGCAGAGTGCTTGGTTTTATGTGAGATGGAGCTCTAGCATGAGCTGAGCCTGTCTGCAGCTTTCGGAACCATGTCCTTATAGCTGTTCTATGATATAGCCATGCCATATACTCTTAAGTGCATTATGAACCTCGCGGTTAAATGCTATCTTTGGTTTGACTTAATCAAAACATGTCGTGTAAGATGTCATACGCTTTGGAATTCTACCCCCTCGCCAGTTTTGGCGACGGGGGTAGCATTCCACCCTTCTAGAGGGAGAAGACATGTTACTTCCATTAATCCCGGTTAAAGTTAACCAGAGCCTCAGCATCACAAAATGGATGCTACTGCCACAGACACAAGTCTGACCTCCTTCTGCTGGGAGTCCTTCCAGCGAGGGAGGCTTGGACAATAGGTTTCCTGTCACAGGGAGGTGCTAGCACCACCCCAGGCAGGCTATTGTGTATTGGGGCAGGGAGGGCTGAATGAAATGAGACACTGCCTGGGGCACACAAGGTGTCCCATGCATAGTCCAGTTCAAACCGGTGCTGGGGCACTCCAGCCCCAGCTCTGGCACAAAACTGGACAAAGTGAAAGGGGTGTAACCACCCCCTTCCTGGGTCCCACCCACAGGAGGGACCTAGCAGGTAATCCAGTGCCTAGATTTGGTATATAGGTAGGAGCTGAGTCCCAAGACTTTAGATTTCTCCTGACTGAAACTCTGATACGAAACTCTGGACCTTCGACATCCTACTCGACGTAGAAGACTGAAGAATCTCCCTTGCGGTCAAGGAGTGACCATCCTGCACAAGCAGGCACCATCAAGCGATCAACGGTTTGCTTTGTCGACGCTCTTGCCGGACCCCGAGCACAGAGCCTGACAAGACCTAAACTTCCAGACTTCCTTCAGCCCAAACCACTGCCACAGCAAAGCTGAGACCCGTGGAGGCGACGCGAGACGTGGGACCGGCCATCTTGGAAAGCCAGCGACTTGCTTTCGGTGCAACATCTGAGGCACCCTCGAAGTTGTGCATTGGGGATTGAGAAACCCCAGCCCCGAGCACCAACTGCACCGAAGATCAGCCCTCCACACTCCACGAGTTCTGCGTGGGGCCCTATTGCATGTTCCTGCTCGACGCGTCTGTCCGGTCACTTGCGGTTGGCTAGTGGCCTCTGTGACGACAAACCTTTGAATTTCCAACACTGGTCTGGTTGCTCCAGACTGGCCCTTGCTCCCCTGAAAAGCAGCAGCCCATCAGACCTTGCTGGTCTGATTAAGAAGCCATCTTCCTTTTCTATGTGGGTTGCCTTTGCCAAGGCTTGTTGACTCCAATCCGGAAGCCGTCACCGCCGACAGCGAGATCCTTTGTGGGACAGTCCGTATCCAGCTCCTGGTTGTCGTCGACACCTCCTGGTCCACGTGGCTGCAGAGACAAGCTCCACAACATCACCTGATTGCTTCGCGACATCGTCTGGTTCCTTCCTGGTTCCATCCTGGTCACTGGCTAGTGACCCAGACTCTGTCCCTCTGCTTTCAGGTACTCTTCATCCTCGATCCGCCCTTGGATCCACTCGGACACTTCTCTCCTGGTCGCCTGCAGCATCTTTCTCCAAGACTCCATAGAAATCAGCGACGAAACCCGACACACTTTGACACCTATGCACCCGCTTCCTGTGGGTGAGGTAACGCGAGTATTTCGGTACTCCTGTGGGTATTGACTATCCTAGTGTCCTAGTTTCAAGTAGCTTTTCCCTAGTCCATCCGGAAGTGTCCTAAAAGAACTAGTTTCCATTTCTTTCGTTCCCATTCTAACTCTGTGGTAACTTGCGTGAGTGTAAAGACACTGCACGCACATCCCATGGGCCTCCTGCTCTCCATCCTTTGGTAGTACAGTGTAGCCCCAGCGATTCTCCAGGCCCTAGGCCTTTCCTTTGTTCGTGATGTGGTCCTTATTCCACTATTTTTGTATGTGGTTCGAAGTGCCCCTAGGGCATTACTGTATTTTGTGCAACTTATTGTATTTTAATTAAGTATCTTGTACTGTGCTGGTGCCTCTGACCTCATAAAGAGTTCAGAGGATTGTGTTAGAAATAAATACATATATATTTTGATAATACAACCTGTGTGGTGTCCTTTCACTTGGTATTAATGGGGTTGCATATGGTAAAACAGCTGGCTTCACATGCCCTCTTGAGTTTAGCCTAAGACTGCTTTGTCCATGCTACCACTAGAATAGCTGGTCTATAAGGTTGACTTTACAACCATCACCATAAGGGTTGTTTAGACTGGTGCAAGGTGCTCACTGGAATAGTGAACATCATATACCAGGCCAACTTCTCACACTGTTAATAAAATCAATAAAGCTGGCTATAAAAAGAAAAGTTTACATTGACAATGAATGTTCTAACCATCATCGGAATAGCTTACCTGCACTATATGTAGTGCCTAATACAGGTGTTCCCAGAAAAACTCAAAAAGTCATACATACGCCCTTTACTGAAGAAAACAATCTTGGGCCTGCTGAACCCTGACAACTACCGACCCATTACAAATGGACCTTCCTTGGGCAAAGTGATAGAAAGAGCAATGTTCGCCATATGTCACAATTCATTGAAGAGAATGCCATACTGTCAGACTTCCAAACAGGATTCCGTCCGGTAAGAGGCACAGAATCTGCCATCCTTGCCATCTGGGATGTCCTGAAGAACACAGTTGACCACAACAGGGTTGCTGCGCTACTCCTATTGGACCTCTTGGCTGCCTTTGACACTGTTGACCATGACACTCTGATACAAGGGCATAAAAGGGACTGCTCTAACAGGATTGCATCCTACCTTCGAAACAGAACTATCCATACTCCATATTTCTCATCCAAACCATACTCCATGTTAGATTTGGGGGTCTCTGGTTGGCACAGGTAGGTACTTGTGACAAGCAGGGGCCCTCTCCTCTAGTCAGGACAAGGGGATTACCCTCTCAAAATAACCCCTGCTCACCCTCTAGGTAGCTTGGCGCGAGCAGTCAAGGCTTATTTCAGAGGTTTTGTAGTTTAAGCATTCGTGACCACATACAGTAACTTAGTGACAACACCACAAATGGACACCACACTAGTTGTATATCAAAAATAGTTAGCTTTTATATAGGACTTAGCACAAGACCAATAATGACAAAATGAGCCACCATACTATTAGCAATAAAGAGTTTTTGTTCAAATGCTTATTCTGAAAGTTCTGTGTGATTTGTACCCCGTTGTTTGGCCCTTACGGTGATGAAAACGAACCCAAAGAGTCTAATACGCGCAGCGGATGCTTCTGTCCGATGCGCTCAGAATGGTGCGCGAGTCGTACACAGTACCTTAGCTTGATGTGTCCGGCACCAACAGGGCGATGTAAAAGAAAGCGTTGTACGCGGCAGTGTCCTCCTGTCACGGTGCGAGCTATGGCTCGTTGACGGCGCCTGTGCGGGTCGTTGAACTCAGAGTCGCGTTGATTGAGGGGACGGTGCTTGGTGCGGTGCGATCCGTTTATGTTGCGGCGTACGAGCCGTACCTTGGGAGCTGACGCCTTTCAGTCTTTAGGCGCGGTGCGAGGCGGGCCGTACGAAGCAGATGTGTGAAGCATACCCCACCTCTAGGCACGATTGTAGATTTGACATCAGCGGCTGGGTGTGCATTGATCAGTGCGGCTCGAAGGGGTGAAGCGATGTGCGGTGCGTGGTCCCCCTGTCACAGTGTGGGCTTCGGCGCGTCGACTTCGTTGCTATTAGTCGTTGTGCGCAGAGCCGCATTGATTGAGGCGGACGGCTTGGCACGGGATTTCACAGAGTACGAGTTGAACCTACGACGTGCAAACAGCTCCCTGCCTCGGCCCTACGGGAAAAACAGCGTTTCCAGCAGCTCTCCTCAAGGCAGGTGAAGTCCACTGGTCCTGGGACTTCATTCAGGGGGTAAGCTCACTCACAAGCCCTTGGAGATCTTTTCACAAGTGGAAAATAAAGTCTTTCAGTCTCTCTCCTCTCCTTTAGCAGCAAGGCAACCACTGCAGGCCAACCCCCAGGTCAGGGACAGTATTCCTCCTTCAGCTTTCCCAGTTCCTTCTCTTCAGGCAGAGGTTTCTTCTTGTCAAATCTGGATCTAATTTCTTGGGAGCAGGTTCCCAATACTTATACCCCTAAATCCTTTGTTCCTCTGGGGCAGAGGGGCCTTTGCCCAGCCAAAACCAGTTCTTGAGCACTTTATGGACATGACTCTGACTTTCCATTCAGGGAGCAGGCTAGTGACATCAGGCAATCCACGGGAGATGGAGCCAGCATTGTGATGGAGAGGCACAGTCCTATTCAGAGCCCAGGTGCACTCTTCCCACCCATCTGGATGTAAATCTCTCTATTCACCACCAGGCTACCTAGCCATGCCCTCTGGAATTCCCCAGCCCTGTCACTCACAGAAACCAGACAGCCGATACACATCCTAGCAGAGGCGGGCTGAAATGGTTAGGCAAGCAAATACCTACTTTCTAAAAGTGGTATTTGCAAACACAGAATATTAAAATAAACTTTACTAAAAGATGTACTTTATTATTCTGAGTTCAGGCGTACTAAACTCAAATTTCTACCATGTTCCCTGAGTCTTTTAGGATTATAGCATGTAACAAGTCTAACAGCCCATACTGGCCTATGAGAACAGGTAGCCTTGCAATAGTGAAAAACGAAAATGGCTGTAATTCACTATTAGGACATGCCACACACATCAAGGCTTGTCCTACCTTATACTTACAATGCACCCTGCCCTTGGGCCTACCATAGGGGTGACTAATATGAAGTTACGGGAAGGTTTAGGGACTGGCAAGTGGGTGCACTTGCCCAGTCAGCATGACAGTACCGGACTGCACGCAGGCTCTGCAATGGCAGACCTTAGACACATGTTACAAGGCCGCTTCTGTGGGTGGTACAACCAGTGCTGCAAGCCCACTAGCAGCATTTGGAGTTACAAGGCCTGGGCATTCCTTGTGCACTGTACTAGGGTCTGATAGTAAACCAAATAAGCCAATCATGGAATCCAATCAATATAGCAATTTACACAGGGAGCACTTGCACTGTGGCACTGGTTGGCAGTGGCACAGTGCTCTGAGCCTCTAACACCAGTCGACAGAAGTGTTTTTGCGACCCCATTATTGAGAAAGCGGTCAAATACCTGCTTTCAGGTACAATGTTTAGACAAAAGAAACCATTTGAGATATCTAATGTTGTTTTATATTTTTTGCGCACAATGTTATTCATTAGTGCTGCACTGTGTGAGTTTTGTACTGCAAATGTTTTGCAACAGGAGTTTAGGTGTCTGTAGTCCATAACTAGACGTTATGAATCGTCTGGCTTTGAGACAGGAAACAAAGGATTGTTCATTTGTGAGGTGCATGTTTCAATCACCCACTCATATTCAAGTTGATCTAAGATCTCCCTGACTTGTTTTTTTAGCTTCTTGTTTAACTGGGTACTGCCTTTGTGCAGTGGGTTGATTTTTTAACTGGATTTTATGGTGAGGAGAATCCTCATCCCATCCTACATGATTTTTATATAATGCAGGAGCTTGGGCCACTGCCCATTTTCTTGCTAATGTATTTTTTTAATGAATTGGAATATGATTTGAGAAGGCAGGCATAATCATTTCTTCGCCATGAGGGCACTCCCTGACAAACTATGGTGGCCAGTCTTTCTCAGCTAACAGGATGTCATAGCCTTTCGAAAGGTTATCCCAAAAGAGACCCCTTACTTTCCTAGTCTTGTCCCCCTCTATACGTAATGTTATTTTGTATATTTTATGAGGTTTGCTAACTCTGGTATCTGCAGTTTCCACCTGAATGTATTCATTCGTGTCCACTGTCTCCAGAAGATTCATCAAGATCTTGCGAGCTATTGTCACTTCTGCTGCGCTGTCTAGCATTGTCTGGGCCCACTCTCCGTTTTTCAGTTGTGTCCTCAGTATCCTCAGCATGTTTTAATTTTTTAATACTAGCTACCTTCTTTCTTGGAAATTGTAATTTTGTACTTTGATGAGCAGGTTCTTTGTCTTTGGACTTGACGTGCTCTTCCTTGTGTTCTGACCGTCCTCTTCTTTCCAATTTCTGTGAGGAAGTCTGAAAAGATCGAGAGGGACTTGTATCAATATCTTGATATCTGTCAGGTTTTCTCAATTTTTCCCTATATCTAAGGTTGTATCTTTTCTCAGAGGGCTCCCTCTGGGGAGACTTGTGTCCTTGGTCCGGAGATCTATCTCTCCGTTGAGGAGACCTTCCTCTGGACTGGAATCGTTTTTCTTTGGGAGTGGATTGTTTATTTCCATCCCAACTCTTTTTTGGAGTGTTTAGATTATTTTTAATAAATGTTTTTTCAGGATTTTCAGTTAGTTGGGGTTTTACTGGTTTCCCACCCAAACTATCTCTACCTAGTTCTTCATGGATCGCCACAGATGCTGCTTCTCCTTTTATGTTGGCTAATAATATAGCCGAGACCTGCTTGAAGTCTTTCAGTAATTTCATACCCAGAGTTAAAGCAGGTTCTGGACCGTATTCATTTTGAATCTGTCTTAGCACATCTGGTATTACCGCCATGGACGGAACACCATGTGTTTTTGTGTAAATGGAAGCAAAGACTGTGCCCCAAGTGTCACAGTCCTCCACATGTGGTGCGATCCCCATTGGAAGACAGATAGTAGGTGTAGTATCAGGAAATACTGCCTCTATTTGAGTGATTTTTTGTGCTAACCAGAATGGAATTTGTTCCCGTTTTGAGGGTATTTTACCAAGACATGATTGTATGTTCTGTGGTGTTATTTTGTTTGTGTTCCCCTGATGAGGGGTCAGCTGTGGAATGTTAATTGCTGGTTGGACTGTTGAACTCCGCATTACATATTGGACCAATTGTCTATGTATTTTAATTATTAGTTTTAGCTGAGCTAAAAGTTCCCGGTCTGATATTTTAACAATGTCTGGATGTGGTGTGTAGCTGGCTAGAACCGGCCACGTTGCTCCTGGTCTACCTAGTGTACCGAGCCTGGTGATGTGATTTTTATGTTTTAGGGCACCTTTAAATCAGAGCAGGTGCTCTTGGTAATTTAGTGGGATTTCAACCTCCTCAAAAGGAGTGTATTCACCCGGAGGTTCCTCTATTTTGTAATAGTGGAATTCTTTTGTTACAGCGTTTGCTGATGGAAAGTGTATCCATGAATAGAATACCTCTGTCTGCCGTTATTCATGGGCCTCTACCACGAATATGACTGTACCACCTCGTGATGATAGTCCATTTTCTATAAGTTTAATAGTTATAGTTCTTCTTATATTTGCCGGGATGATAATTGCATCCGAGTCATTCTGTTGGATAGTTGTGTCATCTAAGAACAGTTGAGACGCTGTAGCATCTCTTTCTTCGTCACCTTCCGGCATTTTACAGACAGAAAGTTTTTTGTTGCAGAGCAAGTTTCAAGGGAAACAAAGATTAGGTGCACACTATTTTGGAACACTGTATCCTTCAACGTTGACTAAACCAAAAACTATACATAGGAATCTCTTCCTACTAAGTTCCGGCGGATTTTAACCTTTTACCCACTCCAGACGTCTATTGGAGTTTTTACGGGAAAAAGGGTTCTGTGTGAAAAAGCACGACTGAGTTACTCTAGTGTCTTGCGTTAGAATATCGCCTTACCAAACGTTGGGCGCCATGTAGTGTAGTTCCTATATTCCCAATAGGCTCTGCGCATTGGAATAATATAAACAGCAGTGTAGACGTAGGACTGAGGTCGACTAGGTCTCTACTGACTATATTAGACTTAATTAGTCTTCCCTGGATAGACAAGAAGGGATTAGCTTCTGACAACCATAAACATGACAACTTTGCTCCCTCAGAATAAGAGTATATCTCTAGAATCGTGTGAAAACAATAGACAGCTATTTTACTCAGTCAATCGTGCATACTTAGTTTCACCAGAGTGCAGAGAAATAGAGAGACGGGCGTTTTCAATAAAAGGTGTTATTTATTGAGCAGTCTTCTTTCTCATGCAAGAGAAATGAATTCCCACAATTGCAATACTTAACATAAAGTAAAGTGCGTACAGTAAAAGGAGTATTATGAAATAATACTGTAAAAGCATTGATATGGTTTCTTAGCCATATCATACTTTAAAATGGATAAAATATATACATACATAAATACATTGACTAACGTACTCAACTGGTGCTTCTAATCTACGCCTACCCCGGTGTACCTGACCTAAGCCTAATACGTGGGAAGGAGTAAGTAAGTAGCAGTTTAAGTTAAGTTGGTTTTTGCCAAGGAATCTGAATCAAGAATTCTCTTAAGGGTTTAGTCAGCTCCGTACCTGGGTAATGGAAAGCAGGAGGTCTGGTATATCTCTCTCAGGACTCGATATCCCAGCAACCCGCAAGGGTGACTGGAAACACCGAAGCTGAATTTTCTCGGCTGGAGAAAAAGACAGCGTCTTTCTCAGTGCGTCAAAAGGGAGGGGCGGCGTCCGTGGGCTCTCGCATCAGCTGGGCTCTCGGGCAAGTAGATAGCCGCTCTGCTCCAAACCACCGTGTGTTTGCTTAAGGCAACTGTTGGTATATTTATACCTGAAAGGTGCCTGGTTTGACGTAAGGTTGGATATAAGACGTCAATAAAAGATGTCACTAAGAACTGGCCGTTCTTTCAGTGTTCGCAGGAGTTCTAGGACAAATCAAAACAGAAGCATGGGGATTTCCCAGGTTGCTGGAGGTTTGGTTTGTTTAAAGAACGCGTTGTACTTTCTAGGAGTCTAGGGAAGTAGCCTTGTCGTGTTTGGACTGCATGGGCTATTACTAAATATGGATATGATTCTTATGCCTTTATAACAATATTATTTATTATAGCCATATAAGGGCATAAATCGGGAATATCGAATTAGGGTCCTAGATAGAAACACAACAAAGTCACTCCTATGGCAGGCCTTAACAATCCTGGAGGCAGAGTGCTTGGTTTTATGTGAGATGGAGCTCTAGCATGAGCTGAGCCTGTCTGCAGCTTTCGGAACCATGTCCTTATAGCTGTTCTATGATATAGCCATACCATATACTCTTAAGTGCATTATGAACCTCGCGGTTAAATGCTATCTTTGGTTTGACTTAATCAAAACATGTCGTGTAAGATGTCATACGCTTTGGAATTCTACCCCCTCGCCAGTTTTGGAGACGGGGGTAGCATTCCACCCTTCTAGAGGGAGAAGACATGTTACTTCCATTAATCCCGGTTAAAGTTAACCAGAGCCTCAGCATCACAAAATGGATGCTACTGCCACAGACACAAGTCTGACCTCCTTCTGCTGGGAGTCCTTCCAGCGAGGGAGGCTTGGACATTAGGTTTCCTGTCACAGGGAGGTGCTAGCACCACCCCAGACAGGCTATTGTGTATTGGGGCAGGGAGGGCTGAATGAAATGAGACACTGCCTGGGGCACACAAGGTGTCCCATGCATAGTCCAGTTCAAACCGGTGCTGGGGCACTCCAGCCCCAGCTCTGGCACAAAACTGGACAAAGGGAAAGGGGTGTAACCACCCCCTTCCTGGGTCCCACCCACAGGAGGGACCTAGCAGGTAATCCAGTGCCTAGATTTGGTATATAGGTAGGAGCTGAGTCCCAAGACTTTAGATTTCTCCTGACTGAAACTCTGATACGAAACTCTGGACCTTCGACATCCTACTCGACGTAGAAGACTGAAGAATCTCCCTTGCGGTCAAGGAGTGACCATCCTGCACAAGCAGGCACCATCAAGCGATCAACGGTTTGCTTTGTCGACGCTCTTGCCGGACCCCGAGCGCAGAGCCTGACAAGACCTAAACTTCCAGACTTCCTTCAGCCCAAACCACTACCACAGCAAAGCTGAGACCCGTGGAGGCAACGCGAGACGTGGGACCGGCCATCTTGGAAAGCCAGCGACTTGCTTTCGGTGCAACATCTGAGGCACCTTTGAAGTTGTGCATTGGGGATTGAGAAACCCCAGCCCCGAGCACCAACTGCACCAAAGATCAGCCCTCCACACTCCACGAGTTCTGCGTGGGGCCCTTCTGCATTTTCCTGCTCGACGCGTCTGTCCGGTCACTTGCGGTTGGCTAGTGGCCTCTGTGACGACAAACCTTTGAATTTCCAACACTGGTCTGGTTGCTCCAGACTGGCCCTTGCTCCCCTGAAAAGGAGCAGCCCATCAGACCTTGCTGGTCTGATTAAGAAGCCATCTTCCTTTTCTATGTGGGTTGCCTTTGCCAAGGCTTGTTGACTCCAATCCGGAAGCCGTCACCGCCGACAGCGAGATCCTTTGTGGGACAGTCCGTATCCAGCTCCTGGTTGTCGTCGACACCTCCTGGTCCACGTGGCTGCAGAGACAAGCTCCACAACATCACCTGATTGCTTCGCGACATCGTCTGGTTCCTTCCTGGTTCCATCCTGGTCACTGGCTAGTGACCCAGACTCTGTCCCTCTGCTTTCAGGTACTCTTCATCCTCGATCCGCCCTTGGATCCACCCGGACACTTCTCTCCTGGTCGCCTGCAGCATCTTTCTCCAAGACTCCATAGAAATCAGCGACGAAACCCGACACACTTTGACACCTATGCACCCGCTTCCTGTGGGTGAGGTAACGCGAGTATTTCGGTACTCCTGTGGGTATTGACTATCCTAGTGTCCTAGTTTCAAGTAGCTTTTCCCTAGTCCATCCGGAAGTGTCCTAAAAGAACTAGTTTCCATTTCTTTCGTTCCCATTCTAACTCTGTGGTAACTTGCGTGCGTGTAAAGACACTGCACGCACATCCCATGGGCCTCCTGCTCTCCATCCTTTGGTAGTACAGTGTAGCCCCAGCGATTCTCCAGGCCCTAGGCCTTTCCTTTGTTCGTGATGTGGTCCTTATTCCACTATTTTAGTATATGGTTCGAAGTGCCCCTAGGGCATTACAGTATTTTGTGCAACTTATTGTATTTTAATTAAGTATCTTGTACTGTGCTGGTGCCTCTGACCTCATAAAGAGTTCAGAGGATTGTGTTAGAAATAAATACATATATATTTTGATAATACAACCTGTGTGGTGTCCTTTCACTTGGTATTAATGGGGTTGCATATGGTAAAACAGCTGGCTTCACATGCCCTCTTGAGTTTAGCCTAAGACTGCTTTGTCCATGCTACCACTAGAATAGCTGGTCTATAAGGTTGACTTTACAACCATCACCATAAGGGTTGTTTAGACTGGTGCAAGGTGCTCACTGGAATAGTGAACATCATATACCAGGCCAACTTCTCACACTGTTAATAAAATCAATAAAGCTGGCTATAAAAAGAAAAGTTTACATTGACAATGAATGTTCTAACCATCATCGGAATAGCTTACCTGCACTATATGTAGTGCCTAATACAGGTGTTCCCAGAAAAACTCAAAAAGTCATACATACGCCCTTTACTGAAGAAAACAATCTTGGGCCTGCTGAACCCTGACAACTACCGACCCATTACAAATGGACCTTCCTTGGGCAAAGTGATAGAAAGAGCAATGTTCGCCATATGTCACAATTCATTGAAGAGAATGCCATACTGTCAGACTTCCAAACAGGATTCCGTCCGGTAAGAGGCACAGAATCTGCCATCCTTGCCATCTGGGATGTCCTGAAGAACACAGTTGACCACAACAGGGTTGCTGCGCTACTCCTATTGGACCTCTTGGCTGCCTTTGACACTGTTGACCATGACACTCTGATACAAGGGCATAGAAGGGACTGCTCTAACAGGATTGCATCCTACCTTCGAAACAGAACTATCCATACTCCATATTTCTCATCCAAACCATACTCCATGTTAGATTTGGGGGTCTCTGGTTGGCACAGGTAGGTACTTGTGACAAGCAGGGGCCCTCTCCTCTAGTCAGGACAAGGGGATTACCCTCTCAAAATAACCCCTGCTCACCCTCTAGGTAGCTTGGCGCGTGCAGTCAAGGCTTATTTCAGAGGTTTTGTAGTTTAAGCATTCGTGACCACATACAGTAACTTAGTGACAACACCACAAATGGACACCACACTAGTTGTATATCAAAAATAGTTAGCTTTTATATAGGACTTAGCACAAGACCAATAATGACAAAATGAGCCACCATACTATTAGCAATAAAGAGTTTTTGTTCAAATGCTTATTCTGAAAGTTCTGTGTGATTTGTACCCCGTTGTTTGGCACTTACGGTGATGAAAACGAACCCAAAGAGTCTAATACGCGCAGCGGATGCTTCTGTCCGATGCGCTCAGAATGGTGCGCGAGTCGTACACAGTACCTTAGCTTGATGTGTCCGGCACCGACAGGGCGATGTAAAAGAAAGCGTTGTACGCGGCAGTGTCCTCCTGTCACGGTGCGAGCTATGGCTCGTTGACGGCGCCTGTGCGGGTCGTTGAACTCAGAGTCGCGTTGATTGAGGGGACGGTGCTTGGTGCGGTGCGATCCGTTTATGTTGCGGCGTACGAGCCGTACCTTGGGAGCTGACGCCTTTCAGTCTTTAGGCGCGGTGCGAGGCGGGCCGTACGAAGCAGATGTGTAAAGCATACCCCACCTCTAGGCACGATTGTAGATTTGACATCAGCGGCTGGGTGTGCATTGATCAGTGCGGCTCGAAGGGGTGAAGCGATGTGAGGCGCCTTTGCCCAGCCAAAACCAGTTCTTGAGCACTTTATGGACATGACTCTGACTTTCCATTCAGGGAGCAGGCTAGTGACATCAGGCAATCCACGGGAGATGGAGCCAGCATTGTGATGGAGAGGCACAGTCCTATTCAGAGCCCAGGTGCACTCTTCCCACCCATCTGGATGTAAATCTCTCTATTCACCACCAGGCTACCTAGCCCTGCCCTCTGGAATTCCCCAGCCCTGTCACTCACAGAAACCAGACAGCCGATACACATCCTAGCAGAGGCGGGCTGAAATGGTTAGGCAAGCAAATACCTACTTTCTAAAAGTGGTATTTGCAAACACAGAATATTAAAATAAACTTTACTAAAAGATGTACTTTATTATTCTGAGTTCAGGCGTACTAAACTCAAATTTCTACCATGTTCCCTGAGTCTTTTAGGATTATAGCATGTAACAAGTCTAACAGCCCATACTGGCCTATGAGAACAGGTAGCCTTGCAATAGTGAAAAACGAAAATGGCTGTAATTCACTATTAGGACATGCCACACACATCAAGGCTTGTCCTACCTTATACTTACAATGCACCCTGCCCTTGGGCCTACCATAGGGGTGACTAATATGAAGTTAAGGGAAGGTTTAGGGACTGGCAAGTGGGTGCACTTGCCCAGTCAGCATGACAGTACCGGACTGCACGCAGGCTCTGCAATGGCAGACCTTAGACACATGTTACAAGGCCGCTTCTGTGGGTGGTACAACCAGTGCTGCAAGCCCACTAGCAGCATTTGGAGTTACAAGGCTTGGGCATTCCTTGTGCACTGTACTAGGGTCTGATAGTAAACCAAATAAGCCAATCATGGAATCCAATCAATATAGCAATTTACACAGGGAGCACTTGCACTGTGGCACTGGTTGGCAGTGGCACAGTGCTCTGAGCGTCTAACACCAGTCAACAGAAGTGTTTTTGCGACCCCATTATTGAGAAAGCGGTCAAATACCTGCTTTCAGGTACAATGTTTAGACAAAAGAAACCATTTGAGATATCTAATGTTGTTTTATATTTTTTGCGCACAATGTTATTCATTAGTGCTGCACTGTGTGAGTTTTGTACTGCAAATGTTTTGCAACAGGAGTTTAGGTGTCTGTAGTCCATAACTAGATGTTATGAATCGTCTGGCTTTGAGACAGGAAACAAAGGATTGTTCATTTGTGAGGTGCATGTTTCAATCACCCACTCATATTCAAGTTGATCTAAGATCTCCCTGACTTGTTTTTTAGCTTCTTGTTTAACTGGGTACTGCCTTTGTGCAGTGGGTTGATTTTTTAACTGGATTTTATGGTGAGGAGAATCCTCATCCCATCCTACATGATTTTTATATATTGCAGGAGCTTGGGCCACTGCCCATTTTCTTGCTAATGTATATTTTTAATGAATTGGAATATGATTTGAGAAGGCAGGCATAATCATTTCTTCGCCATGAGGGCACTCCCTGACAAACTATGGTGGCCAGTCTTTCTCAGCTAACAGGATGTCATAGCCTTTCGAAAGGTTATCCCAAAAGAGACCCCTTACTTTCCTAGTCTTGTCCCCCTCTATACGTAATGTTATTTTGTATATTTTATGAGGTTTGCTAACTCTGGTATCTGCAGTTTCCACCTGAATGTATTCATTCGTGTCCACTGTCTCCAGAAGATTCATCAAGATCTTGCGAGCTATTGTCACTTCTGCTGCGCTGTCTAGCATTGTCTGGGCCCACTCTCCGTTTTTCAGTTGTGTCCTCAGTATCCTCAGCATGTTTTATTATTTTAATACTAGCTACCTTCTTTCTTGGAAATTGTAAGTTTTTTACTTTGATGAGCAGGTTCTTTGTCTTTGGACTTGACGTGCTCTTCCTTGTGTTCTGACCGTCCTCTTCTTTCCGATTTCTGTGAGGAAGTCTGAAAAGATCGAGAGGGGCTTGTATCAATATCTTGATATCTGTCAGGTTTTCTCAATTTATCCCTATATCTAAGGTTGTATCTTTTCTCAGAGGGCTCCCTCTGGGGAGACTTGTGTCCTTGGTCCGGAGATCTATCTCTCCATTGAGGAGACCTTCCTCTGGACTGGAATCGTTTTTCTTTGGGAGTGGATTGTTTATTTCCATCCCAACTCTTTTTTGGAGTGTTTAGATTATTTTTAATAAATGTTTTTTCAGGATTTTCAGTTAGTTGGGGTTTTACTGGTTTCCCACCCAAACTATCTCTACCTAGTTCTTCATGGATCGCCACAGATGCTGCTTCTCCTTTTATGTTGGCTAATAATATAGCCGAGACCTGCTTGAAGTCTTTCAGTAATTTCATACCCAGAGTTAAAGCAGGTTCTGGACCGTATTCATTTTGAATCTGTCTTAGCACATCTGGTATTACCGCCATGGACGGAACACCATGTGTTTTTGTGTAAATGGAAGCAAAGACTGTGCCCCAAGTGTCACAGTCCTCCACATGTGGTGCGATCCCCATTGGAAGACAGATAGTAGGTGTAGTATCAGGAAATACTGCCTCTATTTGAGTGATTTTTTGTGCTAACCAGAATGGAATTTGTTCCCGTTTTGAGGGTATTTTACCAAGACATGATTGTATGTTCTGTGGTGTTATTTTGTTTGTGTTCCCCTGATGAGGGGTCAGCTGTGGAATGTTAATTGCTGGTTGGACTGTTGAACTCCGCATTACATATTGGACCAATTGTCTATGTATTTTAATTATTAGTTTTAGCTGAGCTAAAAGTTCCCGGTCTGATATTTTAACAATGTCTGGATGTGGTGTGTAGCTGGCGAAAACCTTCCACATTGCTCCTGGTCTACCTAGTGTACCGAGCCTGGTGATGTGATTTTTATGTTTTAGGGCACCTTTAAACCAGAGCAGGTGCTCTTGGTAATTTAGTGGGATTTCAACCTCCTCAAAAGGAGTGTATTCACCCGGAGGTTCCTCTATTTTGTAATAGTGGAATTCTTTTGTTACAGCGTTTGCTGATGGAAAGTGTATCCATGAATAGAATACCTCTGTCTGCCGTTATTCATGGGCCTCTACCACGAATATGACTGTACCACCTCGTGATGATAGTCCATTTTCTATAAGTTTGATAGTTATAGTTCTTCTTATATTTGCCGGGATGATAATTGCATCCGAGTCATTCTGTTGGATAGTTGTGTCATCTAAGAACAGTTGAGACGCTGTAGCATCTCTTTCTTCGTCACCTTCCGGCATTTTACAGACAGAAAGTTTTTTGTTGCAGAGCAAGTTTCAAGGGAAACAAAGATTAGGTGCACACTATTTTGGAACACTGTATCCTTCAACGTTGACTAAACCAAAAACTATACATAGGAATCTCTTCCTACTAAGTTCCGGCGGATTTTAACCTTTTACCCACTCCAGACGTCTATTGGAGTTTTTACGGGAAAAAGGGTTCTGTGTGAAAAAGCACGACTGAGTTACTCTAGTGTCTTGCGTTAGAATATCGCCTTACCAAACGTTGGGCGCCATGTAGTGTAGTTCCTATATTCCCAATAGGCTCTGCGCATTGGAATAATATAAACAGCAGTGTAGACGTAGGACTGAGGTCGACTAGGTCTCTACTGACTATATTAGACTTAATTAGTCTTCCCTGGATAGACAAGAAGGGATTAGCTTCTGACAACCATAAACATGACAACTTTGCTCCCTCAGAATAAGAGTATATCTCTAGAATCGTGTGAAAACAATAGACAGCTATTTTACTCAGTCAATCGTGCATACTTAGTTTCACCAGAGTGCAGAGAAATAGAGAGACGGGCGTTTTCAAGATTCAAGATTCAAAAGTACTTTATTCGGTTATAAAAGCAAAATAACCATGAAAGTAGCATGAAAGGTACAATTTTCAAGGGGTCAAGTAAACATTTTTTAAAAATCACGGAAAAAGGAAGACAACAAAATTAAGTTCATGTGTACAATATAGAAAATTAATCGATTTGAATTGATTTACGACACTTAAAAACTGATTTTAAAAATTCTGCAATTGAAGCTACCATAAAAACAGTTTCCATTTTCTGGCATTCTAAAAACGCTAGGCGACATCTATATACATTTGAGTCTTTGAGGATAGGGATGATAAGTTTCTTTCGAAAGAAAGTATAAAATTTACAGAAAAATAATATGTGTATATCGGATTGTTGGGATACATCATCACATGGACAAAGACATAGATCCCTCGACCAACAATTCATCACGGGGAACGATAATGTCCTAAAAACAATATTAAATCTAAATCGGGTCAAAAGGAAGCGTTCATGATTGGACATATATAATGATAGATATGGCTGCAATTTCTCTCCGCATAAAATGTCCTGATGGGCAGAAACAGTCTTTTTTCTCGCCTCCTCTATATGTCTCTTTTCCCTGAGGTACACCATACACAGATTTTTCAGGTCACTTCTAGATATGTATTCCATTGATTGTGTGTCCTCAAAGTATTGGGGGCAACTTAATTTTTCAAGAAAGTCTCTGACGTAGCATATCCATTTAAAGTCATTGATATTGTCCAATACTAAAATATCCTTTAAAATTGCCCGGTTAACAACACATTCATCATTTGTCCAAACCCTATGCCAAAGTAGGATTGGCTGAATTTTAATAGTATCAGTGACGTAAGGTGTTCCCAATTCAGCATGGCATATCATCGTTGCAGTACTTTCGGGCACGGACAGAATGTGACATAAAAACTTATTTTCCATGATTTGAATTGCGCTAATATTTGAGTAACCCCATAATCCTGCACCATAGGTGACAACAGATATACAAGTCGCATTGTAAACAGTTAAAATCTCCTTTATGGGTTTTTTTCCTAATTTTTTCATAAAGCATTTTAGGGCCATAATAGTCTTAGAAAATAACAGAGATCTAGCATGGATTGCAGTAGTCCATGAGCCACTTTCATGGAACAATATCCCCAGATATGGGAAGGTGGGGGTCCTTTCTAAGGGATTGGAATTTATAAAAATTGGCTTCAGATGCTTGCTTGTTCTTGACCCACAGGACATAGACAAAGTTTTAGAACAATTGATTTTCAGATCTAAACCAAGCATAAAACTATTAAAGGATGTAACCAAAGTTTGTAAAGCCATTGGAGTGCGTGCCATCAAAACAGCATCATCAGCGTACATCAGTGCAGGGACAGGCCTACCTCCCACCATAGGCATGTCCCTGCCCTCCTGCACGAGGTGCTTCTCCATTCCATTTATATATAACAAAAATAAAAAGAGGGCTAGAACGCACCCTTGGCGCACACCCCGACCAATCCCGAATTGTCTACTACATTCACCATTATTTCCATATCTGACACTTGCAGTGGCCCTGGAATATAAGTCTCTCAAAAAGCATATGATGGCATTGTCTACCCCCAATTCAACCATAATTGACCATAATTTAGTGTGTGACACACAGTCAAAAGCTGATGATAAATCAACAAATGTGAGGTATAGACGTCGTTTTTTAACCTTTATATACTTCTGTTGCAAGGTGAAAAGATTCAAACCTTGCTCTTTGGTCCCTAAGCCCTTTTGGAACCCAAATTGAAAGTCGCTTAACACCCCATCATCCTCAGCCCAGCTTTGTAATTTGGCTAAAATCACTCTCCCCAAAATTTTTATAGAAGAGTCCAATAAGGAAATTGGCCTATAGCAAGTACAACTCAGCCTATCCCCTTTTTTAAAAATTGGGACTATTACTGATGTGAACCAGGTAGGAATTGGACTATTTGCCAGAGCGGCATTGAAGAGCTGTACTAGCAGTGGCCCCCATAGTTCGATGTTAGCCTTATAAAGGTCAGCTGGTATGCCATCTGGTCCAGCCGCCTTGCCCCCCCTTAGTCGCCTTCAAGCTCGCAATAACTTCAGGAAGGGTTACAACCAGGGTTCTAGATGTATCTAAATTTAGCAACCCTGCATCCTGGCATGTTTCAGGGGTTAATTCCACAACCTTATAAAGGGAGGAAAAGTGAGCCACCCACTCATCTTCTGAAACGGCGATTTCCATGCGTGCTTTTTGTTCATGTAGGAGGGGGGTGTTAATGACCCTCCAAAAAGCAGCCGGATCCTTTGATTTTGATGCCGCACATAAATTGTCCCAGGCTTCCCTTTTTATCGAGGCCTTCCTGTCCTTCAATGCTACATTATAATCCCTCCTTGCAATTCTAATTAGAATGACATCCCGTGGTCTTTTATGAATTGCAAATCTAAGCTTTGTTAAGGCTTTGGTGCACTTTCTATCAAACCATTTCCTATTGGGCTTTAGGGAATTTTTCCTGGCAACCCACAGTGCTTCCTTAATTGTACTAGAGATGATATTAAAATGGGTTATTATTTCGCTACTCTCTGCATATTCATCTAAACAGATCGAAAAACTACTCGTGCATTTACTCAATATATTATGCAAAAAATCATCCGGGACCACTCTACTCCATTTAAGGTTATAACCATTTTGGGTGCCCAACTTCACATCCTGAACCATTTGGTTGGGACATTCTCTAGTATCGGTTACAACAAATAAATTCTCCATTTTTAATACCTGTGGCAGGTGGTCACTCAGTGGTAAGTCCATGATGTTCACGCTAATCAATCTGCTCGCTGAGCTTTGTGTACATAAACTAAAATCAATAATAGATGAGGCACCCCGTCCAACAAAGGTTGGAGCAAATGTCGTTGTATAATGTGCTAACTCATTTGAAAACCCAAAGTTGAAATTAAAAATCATCTCGTTTAATGAGTCACCTAGTAGGGTATGTTCGAAATGCGTCAAGTTGACATCTTGTTCCAGCATTAAACCGCAAATACCCTTTTGGCCCTTTTTGCAAAGAGTGCAATTAAAATCACCCCCCCATAATAACATAACTTCGCCCCTTTTACTCATATCAAGTTCGTATTGCATATCTGAAGTTAGTGTAGCAAGTACATCCTTAATCATGCTACCTAAGCAGTTATTGTAAAAGTTAAAAAGAACCATCTTTGGACCCTTCCTTGTGTCTATCACTATTTTTTGATAGTAACTGGATCCAGGAAGGAAGGAAATTTTATCATAAACTAGGAGATTTGATATGTATACAATCAACCCTCCCTTGGGTCTTCCATGTACACCACCCACCGCAGCGGTAAAGTAAGTTTTGTAGCCATTAAGATGTATCGGCGTGGTAGCCCAAGTTTCTTGAAGGGCTAGAATTCCCATGTCGGTAATGGCCTCATCCCAAGTTGGATTGGTAATCTTCTGTTTTAGCCCTGCCACGTTCCAAAAGACCACCTTGCAATAATCTTTTTCTGCGGATAGAATGTCTACAGTGGCAACTAATTGTCTAACCTCGCTCCCTTGTATAATCTCGTCCCCCACTTGTGTTACTGGGGTTTCCTCAGGCCCTGAACAGCTTCTAAGCTCCAAGTCCACAGGTTTATTAGACATCTGGGCATCTTCCTTAATCTTGGGGAGTCAATCCACCGTTTCCAAACAATCAAACCGATTGTAACACGGAAAGATCGGAGGAAATTGTAGATTGCCTGCCCGTCCTAGGTCATAACCTTGTGGGCGAAAATAAGGAGGCCTCGCTTTGTGTTGCACGATGTTCCAACCATCATCATACCTCCCATTCCACTGTGCATTGTGGTAGATATTTTCAAAAACCTGCCCATTATTACCACCATGGTGTCGATTATCCCTGGTCCAACTCCACCTATTATCCGGATGTTCTCCCTCGGGGTAGAAGTAGGATAATGCCCTAGCCACAATGGACAGCCCATAGTTTCTTGGGGGCCTTGTCGTAATAAATTCAGCCGTGCGTGGGTTCTCGAATGTTATCACCACGCAATCACCGTGTGTCCTTTTTTTATTGTACCCCACCCAAGGAGCCCTTTCAACCATCAGGATGTTACTTTTGAGGGCTGGGGGGAGAGGGTAGTTATCATTTAGCCAGTGTATTGTTTTATTTACAAGTCCCCCGTTATTTTCATTTGATTTGGCATCCGGTTGAGGGACTCCGGTAAGGACCACAACGTATGGTGAAGCTTCTGGAGGTAGATGTATATTTCTGCGCGACTCCCTCTTTTCTACGTTATCTTTATCCTGTTGTAATTTGGGAGTTTGTATAAGTGGCGCTACCTTGTCAGTTGTGGTTGGGTTTTTAAATGTTGGTGTGGGTTTTGGAGGTAGATTAGTGGTTGGTTTTGAAGATAGATTAGTGGTGGGTTTTGGAGGTAGATTAGTGGTGGGTTTTGGAGGTAGATTAGTGCTAGCGATGCTTTTAGCGACTGTGGGTGGTCTATTCGTAGTAGGTTTTTTTTGTGGAACTTTATTGTTTAAATTGAAGTTAGGGGCACTAATATCTTTATGGATATTATTCAGTATTGTTTCCAGACATCGTAGCCTAACCTCAATCGGTTCTAAGAGAATTTTTAACATTTCAAAGATGTTATTGTTGACCATGATTAGGCCACTACTGTCCTCACTCCCTCTGGCTTGATTATCAACTTCCCCACTTAGTTCCAAAATCCCCTCCAAGCTACTATCCAAGACAGTTTCGTCTGGCAGACTTAATCTTATGGGCACACTTGCCTGGGACCCACCATGGTGTCCTCGATATGAGTATGAGCATCTAAGTTGGTGCTCACATTCAAAGGGATCGGATCCCGCTGGGTAGGATTGTGATTTTTACCAGTCTGGGCTTTTTTCCCTTTGCGAGTGGTTGTTTTAATGGGTTTTTGTCTATTACTCTTTTGTTTAGGGATTGCCCCCTCTTTCCTGCCCCTTTCAGTCAAGGTACTAGCTGTAGTTTCATGCTCGTTTGCAGCCGGGCTATTTACCACCAACAAGGAGAGATTAGGGGTTGCCTCCAGACCTTCCTGGGAGGCTGGTATGCCACAGTCCCCGTCCTTGTGTACCAATACAAGTGTGTGTGGAGCGGATGGACCATTAGGAGTGCATGCTTGTGCAATATGGCCCAAAGAGGAACGTTTTGCCATTGCTAGATCTTGGGACACCCTTCTGTCCATCAGTATAATCCCTTCATCAATGAGGGCATTTGTGCGCACAATAAAATCATCTAAGGTACCAGTCAATTTCTTTACCCCAGCAGCTGCCATGCTTCTAGTCTCTGGGTGGTTCATGACAGGGCCAATAAATCTCCCGCAGTAAAGCAGGAGGAGATGACGGCCAGCTACCGCTATCAATCTCAGTACATCAAGGTCTTGCGGGCTCACGACGGTGTATGACAGCAAGATTTAGCCTACTTACAATTCTGAAGTTTCGGTGACCTTGGCTACTCGCAGTCGGGCAGCGTGTCTGGCACAGGCCAGGCTCCTCGGGCCTCTGAGGGCCTAAGAGGGCCCGCCCTTTGCCCGGGCTTCGCCCCGGGCGTCCCGCGACGCGGGGGTTCTCCTGCCTTTGAAGGGCTCTGGCGCTCTCAGGAGCGCGACCCGCGTCACTGTGAACGCGCCGCCGCGAGGCCTGCCGGGATTTGTGGTCTCCCGGAGCGGCGGCGCGGAGTCCGGTGTCCTGGGACTCTTGGCAGTGTCGGCGGAGATGGCGGCTTTCCCTGGAGCCTTCTAGCTGGTTGCTGACTCGTGGCGGTGGCGGCAAACAGGTGCGTGGTTTCCCCCGCTCTGCCGGGGCTCTCCTGCCTTTGAAGGGCTCTGGCGCTCTCAGGAGCGCGACCCGCGTCACTGTGAACGCGCCGCCGCGAGGCCTGCCGGGATTTGTGGTCTCCCGGAGCGGCGGCGCGGAGTCCGGTGTCCTGGGACTCTTGGCAGTGTCGGCGGAGATGGCGGCTTTCCCTGGAGCCTTCTAGCTGGTTGCTGACTCGTGGCGGTGGCGGCAAACAGGTGCGTGGTTTCCCCCGCTCTGCCGGGGCTCTCCTGCCTTTGAAGGGCTCTGGCGCTCTCAGGAGCGCGACCCGCGTCACTGTGAACGCGCCGCCGCGAGGCCTGCCGGGATTTGTGGTCTCCCGGAGCGGCGGCGCGGAGTCCGGTGTCCTGGGACTCTTGGCAGTGTCGGCGGAGATGGCGGCTTTCCCTGGAGCCTTCTAGCTGGTTGCTGACTCGTGGCGGTGGCGGCAAACAGGTGCGTGGTTTCCCCCGCTCTGCCGGGGCTCTCCTGCCTTTGAAGGGCTCTGGCGCTCTCAGGAGCGCGACCCGCGTCACTGTGAACGCGCCGCCGCGAGGCCTGCCGGGATTTGTGGTCTCCCGGAGCGGCGGCGCGGAGTCCTGTGTCCTGGGACTCTTGGCAGTGTCGGCGGAGATGGCGGCTTTCCCTGGAGCCTTCTAGCTGGTTGCTGACTCGTGGCGGTGGCGGTGGCGGCAAACAGGTGCGTGGTTTCCCCCGCTCTGCCGGGGCTCTCCTGCCTTTGAAGGGCTCTGGCGCTCTCAGGAGCGCGACCCGCGTCACTGTGAACGCGCCGCCGCGAGGCCTGCCGGGATTTGTGGTCTCCCGGAGCGGCGGCGCGGAGTCCGGTGTCCTGGGACTCTTGGCAGTGTCGGCGGAGATGGCGGCTTTCCCTGGAGCCTTCTAGCTGGTTGCTGACTCGTGGCGGTGGCGGCAAACAGGTGCGTGGTTTCCCCCGCTCTGCCGGGGCTCTCCTGCCTTTGAAGGGCTCTGGCGCTCTCAGGAGCGCGACCCGCGTCACTGTGAACGCGCCGCCGCGAGGCCTGCCGGGATTTGTGGTCTCCCGGAGCGGCGGCGCGGAGTCCGGTGTCCTGGGACTCTTGGCAGTGTCGGCGGAGATGGCGGCTTTCCCTGGAGCCTTCTAGCTGGTTGCTGACTCGTGGCGGTGGCGGCAAACAGGTGCGTGGTTTCAATAAAAGGTGTTATTTATTGAGCAGTCTTCTTTCTCATGCAAGAGAAATGAATTCCCACAATTGCAATACTTAACATAAAGTAAAGTGCGTACAGTAAAAGGAGTATTATGAAATAATACTGTAAAAGCATTGATATGGTTTCTTAGCCATATCATACTTTAAAATGGATAAAATATATACATACATAAATACATTGACTAACGTACTCAACTGGTGCTTCTAATCTACGCCTACCCCGGTGTACCTGACCTAAGCCTAATACGTGGGAAGGAGTAAGTAAGTAGCAGTTTAAGTTAAGTTGGTTTTTGCCAAGGAATCTGAATCAAGAATTCTCTTAAGGGTTTAGTCAGCTCCGTACCTGGGTAATAGAAAGCAGGAGGTCTGGTATATCTCTCTCAGGACTCGATATCCCAGCAACCCGCAAGGGTGACTGGAAACACCGAAGCTGAATTTTCTCGGCTGGAGAAAAAGACAGCGTCTTTCTCAGTGCGTCAAAAGGGAGGGGCGGCGTCCGTGGGCTCTCGCATCAGCTGGGCTCTCGGGCAAGTAGATAGCCGCTCTGCTCCAAACCACCGTGTGTTTGCTTAAGGCAACTGTTGGTATATTTATACCTGAAAGGTGCCGGGTTTGACGTAAGGTTGGATATAAGACGTCAATAAAAGATGTCACTAGGAACTGGCCGTTCTTTCAGTGTTCGCAGGAGTTCTAGGACAAATCAAAACAGAAGCATGGGGATTTCCCAGGTTGCTGGAGGTTTGGTTTGTTTAAAGAACGCGTTGTACTTTCTAGGAGTCTAGGGAAGTAGCCTTGTCGTGTTTGGACTGCATGGGCTATTACTAAATATGGATATGATTCTTATGCCTTTATAAGGATATTATTTATTATAGCCATATAAGGGCATAAATCGGGAATATCGAATTAGGGTCCTAGATAGAAACACAACAAAGTCACTCCTATGGCAGGCCTTAACAATCCTGGAGGCAGAGTGCTTGGTTTTATGTGAGATGGAGCTCTAGCATGAGCTGAGCCTGTCTGCAGCTTTCGGAACCATGTCCTTATAGCTGTTCTATGATATAGCCATACCATATACTCTTAAGTGCATTATGAACCTCGCGGTTAAATGCTATCTTTGGTTTGACTTAATCAAAACATGTTGTGTAAGATGTCATACGCTTTGGAATTCTACCCCCTCGCCAGTTTTGGCGACGGGGTTAGCATTCCACCCTTCTAGAGGGAGAAGACATGTTACTTCCATTAATCCCGGTTAAAGTTAACCAGAGCCTCAGCATCACAAAATGGATGCTACTGCCACAGACACAAGTCTGACCTCCTTCTGCTGGGAGTCCTTCCAGCGAGGGAGGCTTGGACAATAGGTTTCCTGTCACAGGGAGGTGCTAGCACCACCCCAGGCAGGCTATTGTGTATTGGGGCAGGGAGGGCTGAATGAAATGAGACACTGCCTGGGGCACACAAGGTGTCCCATGCATAGTCCAGTTCAAACCGGTGCTGGGGCACTCCAGCCCCAGCTCTGGCACAAAACTGGACAAAGTGAAAGGGGTGTAACCACCCCCTTCCTGGGTCCCACCCACAGGAGGGACCTAGCAGGTAATCCAGTGCCTAGATTTGGTATATAGGTAGGAGCTGAGTCCCAAGACTTTAGATTTCTCCTGACTGAAACTCTGATACGAAACTCTGGACCTTCGACATCCTACTCGACGTAGAAGACTGAAGAATCTCCCTTGCGGTCAAGGAGTGACCATCCTGCACAAGCAGGCACCATCAAGCGATCAACGGTTTGCTTTGTCGACGCTCTTGCCGGACCCCGAGCACAGAGCCTGACAAGACCTAAACTTCCAGACTTCCTTCAGCCCAAACCACTGCCACAGCAAAGCTGAGACCCATGGAGGCGACGCGAGACGTGGGACCGGCCATCTTGGAAAGCCAGCGACTTGCTTTCGGTGCAACATCTGAGGCACCCTCGAAGTTGCGCATTGGGGATTGAGAAACCCCAGCCCCGAGCACCAACTGCACCGAAGATCAGCCCTCCACACTCCACGAGTTCTGCGTGGGGCCCTATTGCATTTTCCTGCTCGACGCGTCTGTCCGGTCACTTGCGGTTGGCTAGTGGCCTCTGTGACGACAAACCTTTGAATTTCCAACACTGGTCTGGTTGCTCCAGACTGGCCCTTGCTCCCCTGAAAAGGAGCAGCCCATCAGACCTTGCTGGTCTGATTAAGAAGCCATCTTCCTTTTCTATGTGGGTTGCCTTTGCCAAGGCTTGTTGACTCCAATCCGGAAGCCGTCACCGCCGACAGCGAGATCCTTTGTGGGACAGTCCGTATCCAGCTCCTGGTTGTCGTCGACACCTCCTGGTCCACGTGGCTGCAGAGACAAGCTCCACAACATCACCTGATTGCTTCGCGACATCGTCTGGTTCCTTCCTGGTTCCATCCTGGTCACTGGCTAGTGACCCAGACTCTGTCCCTCTGCTTTCAGGTACTCTTCATCCTCGATCCGCCCTTGGATCCACCCGGACACTTCTCTCCTGGTCGCCTGCAGCATCTTTCTCCAAGACTCCATAGAAATCAGCGACGAAACCCGACACACTTTGACACCTATGCACCCGCTTCCTGTGGGTGAGGTAACGCGAGTATTTCGGTACTCCTGTGGGTATTGACTATCCTAGTGTCCTAGTTTCAAGTAGCTTTTCCCTAGTCCATCCGGAAGTGTCCTAAAAGAACTAGTTTCCATTTCTTTCGTTCCCATTCTAACTCTGTGGTAACTTGCGTGCGTGTAAAGACACTGCACGCACATCCCATGGGCCTCCTGCTCTCCATCCTTTGGTAGTACAGTGTAGCCCCAGCGATTCTCCAGGCCCTAGGCCTTTCCTTTGTTCGTGATGTGGTCCTTATACCACTATTTTAGTATGTGGTTCGAAGTGCCCCTAGGGCATTACTGTATTTTGTGCAACTTATTGTATTTTAATTAAGTATCTTGTACTGTGCTGGTGCCTCTGACCTCATAAAGAGTTCAGAGGATTGTGTTAGAAATAAATACATATATATTTTGATAATACAACCTGTGTGGTGTCCTTTCACTTGGTATTAATGGGGTTGCATATGGTAAAACAGCTGGCTTCACATGCCCTCTTGAGTTTAGCCTAAGACTGCTTTGTCCATGCTACCACTAGAATAGCTGGTCTATAAGGTTGACTTTACAACCATCACCATAAGGGTTGTTTAGACTGGTGCAAGGTGCTCACTGGAATAGTGAACATCATATACCAGGCCAACTTCTCACACTGTTAATAAAATCAATAAAGCTGGCTATAAAAAGAAAAGTTTACATTGACAATGAATGTTCTAACCATCATCGGAATAGCTTACCTGCACTATATGTAGTGCCTAATACAGGTGTTCCCAGAAAAACTCAAAAAGTCATACATACGCCCTTTACTGAAGAAAACAATCTTGGGCCTGCTGAACCCTGACAACTACCGACCCATTACAAATGGACCTTCCTTGGGCAAAGTGATAGAAAGAGCAATGTTCGCCATATGTTACAATTCATTGAAGAGAATGCCATACTGTCAGACTTCCAAACAGGATTACGTCCGGTAAGAGGCACAGAATCTGCCATCCTTGCCATCTGGGATGTCCTGAAGAACACAGTTGACCACAACAGGGTTGCTGCGCTACTCCTATTGGACCTCTTGGCTGCCTTTGACACTGTTGACCATGACACTCTGATACAAGGGCATGGAAGGGACTGCTCTAACAGGATTGCATCCTACCTTCGAAACAGAACTATCCATACTCCATATTTCTCATCCAAACCATACTCCATGTTAGATTTGGGGGTCTCTGGTTGGCATAGGTAGGTACTTGTGACAAGCAGGGGCCCTCTCCTCTAGTCAGGACAAGGGGATTACCCTCTCAAAATAACCCCTGCTCACCCTCTAGGTAGCTTGGCGCGAGCAGTCAAGGCTTATTTCAGAGGTTTTGTAGTTTAAGCATTCGTGACCACATACAGTAACTTAGTGACAACACCACAAATGGACACCACACTAGTTGTATATCAAAAATAGTTAGCTTTTATATAGGACTTAGCACAAGACCAATAATGACAAAATGAGCCACCATACTATTAGCAATAAAGAGTTTTTGTTCAAATGCTTATTCTGAAAGTTCTGTGTGATTTGTACCCCGTTGTTTGGCCCTTACGGTGATGAAAACGAACCCAAAGAGTCTAATACGCGCAGCGGATGCTTCTGTCCGATGCGTTCAGAATGGTGCGTGAGTCGTACACAGTACCTTAGCTTGATGTGTCCGGCACCAACAGGGCGATGTAAAAGAAAGCGTTGTACGCGGCAGTGTCCTCCTGTCGCGGTGCGAGCTATGGCTTGTTGACGGCGCCTGTGCGGGTCGTTGAACTCAGAGTCGCGTTGATTGAGGGGACGGTGCTTGGTGCGGTGCGATCCGTTTATGTTGTGCGTACGAGCCGTACCTTGGGAGCTGACGCCTTTCAGTCGTTAGGCGCGGTGCGAGGCGGGCCGTACGAAGCAGATGTGTGAAGCATACCCCACCTCTAGGCACGATTGTAGATTTGACATCAGCGGCTGGGTGTGCATTGATCAGTGCGGCTCGAAGGGGTGAAGCGATGTGCGGTGCGCGGTCCCCCTGTCACAGTGTGGGCTTCGGCGCGTCGACTTCGTTGCTATTAGTCGTTGTGCGCAGAGCCGCATTGATTGAGGCGGACGGCTTGGCACGGGATTTCACAGAGTACGAGTTGAACCTACGAGGTGCAAACAGCTCCCTGCCTCGGCCCTACGGGAAAAACAGCGTTTCCAGCAGCTCTCCTCAAGGCAGGTGAAGTCCACTGGTCCTGGGACTTCATTCAGGGGGTAAGCTCACTCACAAGCCCTTGGAGATCTTTTCACAAGTGGAAAATAAAGTCTTTCAGTCTCTCTCCTCTCCTTTAGCAGCAAGGCAACCACTGCAGGCCAACCCCCAGGTCAGGGACAGTATTCCTCCTTCAGCTTTCCCAGTTCCTTCTCTTCAGGCAGAGGTTTCTTCTTGTCAAATCTGGATCTAATTTCTTGGGAGCAGGTTCCCAATACTTATACCCCTAAATCCTTTGTTCCTCTGGGGCAGAGGGGCCTTTGCCCAGCCAAAACCAGTTCTTGAGCACTTTATGGACATGACTCTGACTTTCCATTCAGGGAGCAGGCTAGTGATATCAGGCAATCCACGGGAGATGGAGCCAGCATTGTGATGGAGAGGCACAGTCCTATTCAGAGCCCAGGTGCACTCTTCCCACCCATCTGGATGTAAATCTCTCTATTCACCAC
The DNA here is from genome assembly GCF_964261635.1 of Lissotriton helveticus. NCBI lineage: Eukaryota > Metazoa > Chordata > Amphibia > Caudata > Salamandridae > Lissotriton > Lissotriton helveticus. Next base: position 385,442,438 of record NC_136060.1, read on the forward strand.
CAGGCTACCTAGCCCTGCCCTCTGGAATTCCCCAGCCCTGTCACTCACAGAAACCAGACAGCCAATACACATCCTAGCAGAGGCGGGCTGAAATGGTTAGGCAAGCAAATACCTACTTTCTAAAAGTGGTATTTGCAAACACAGAATATTAAAATAAACTTTACTAAAAGATGTACTTTATTATTCTGAGTTCAGGCGTACTAAACTCAAATTTCTACCATGTTCCCTGAGTCTTTTAGGATTATAGCATGTAACAAGTCTAACAGCCCATACTGGCCTATGAGAACAGGTAGCCTTGCAATAGTGAAAAACGAAAATGGCTGTAATTCACTATTAGGACATGCCACACACATCAAGGCTTGTCCTACCTTATACTTACAATGCACCCTGCCCTTGGGCCTACCATAGGGGTGACTAATATGAAGTTAAGGGAAGGTTTAGGGACTGGCAAGTGGGTGCACTTGCCCAGTCAGCATGACAGTACCGGACTGCACGCAGGCTCTGCAATGGCAGACCTTAGACACATGTTACAAGGCCGCTTCTGTGGGTGGTACAACCAGTGCTGCAAGCCCACTAGCAGCATTTGGAGTTACAAGGCCTGGGCATTCCTTGTGCACTGTACTAGGGTCTGATAGTAAACCAAATAAGCCAATCATGGAATCCAATCAATATAGCAATTTACACAGGGAGCACTTGCACTGTGGCACTGGTTGGCAGTGGCACAGTGCTCTGAGCATCTAACACCAGTAAAAACATATGAGGCACAGCAACAAAAAAGTGGAAGGGAGACCCACGCCATGGTGCCAGGTCTAACACTCCACAAAAGCAGGGGTCCCTCAAGGCTCTATCATCTTGCCCATGCTTTTTGTTTAAATCTCTTTTATTGGATTTATAATTAGGCCTGGGCGGTAAATTCCATTCTGTTTGCGGAATTTGGGTAATTTTGCGTGCCGTGGAGAACATGAAATTGCCCAAAATTCTGCGTTCCGCGACTGCACAGAATTTTTTGCTTGTTTGCGTTCGCAAATGCGTGTTCACAAGATATTTCACCCCGAGCACGCAAGCAGCGATTGCGAACAGTAAAAAAACATAGCGAACAAGCAATTCCGCGTGTTCGCAGAATTTCTGCATGTACGCGGAGATTTTTTACCGTTTCGTGGAGATTTGCGTAACGTGATTACGCAAATTCCGCCCACCCCTATTTATAATCAAAGAGAAAATATGAACAAACACCAGGCAATAAGCAGTAATAGTCAGGCAAATATGCAGGGTGTACATCGTTGGCCCACATCAGCGGAGACATAGAAGATACAACACACCACTTAGCCCTCAAATACAAAAAACAACAGAAAAATTCAACAGGGCTAGATGGATGGGCAATGCCCCCTCCCCACTCAGCAATGCCAAAGCTAAGCGAGAATAGGGGAGTCCCACAAGTAACCAGATCTAGGACACTGAAACGATTGTAATCATGCCTGCTATAAACCTGTGGAGAGCGTGGTGTACTGTTGGCGAAGTCTGAAGAGACAACAGTGTATCACCAAGCAATAGGTACAAGTGGATAGGAGTATGGAGAACAATACCAATCATAATAAGAAAGGGGGAGGATCAATCTGACTGTTGAGTATCAATGCAAGACCTAATGGTGAGTAACAGGTCATCAACATCATCCTAGGCTTGATGCATTCCAGTAGTAGTCAGCTTACCAAGTGCCAACAGCCGCTAGCGGCCCAAAAAGGCGGCCTGTAACAAGATATCGGGCGAAAACCCCTCTGTCTGCTTGCCTGCGAAGAGAGGAAAGAACAAAAAACAAAACCTAAACAAGAAACGGAGGAAAGAAAGAGAAAAAAGAGAGGGGGGAGGAGAGGACGCAGCGTTCCAGCGGCACAGGTGAGCTATAGTGGAAATGGAGTAAGCCCCCAAAGCAGAGCGTCTGATCTATCCGTCCCCTGGGAGAGGTGGCTACCCCCACTCCACCTATCCCAGCTCTTCTTCATAGCATTCTCCCCTAGGAAGCAGAGGGTCATCGAACAGCTGAAGGGCCCGTAAACGGGGAGGGACAGCACTAGCATGCTCCAGCTTAGAGAGTTGGGAGACTAATGTTTGCCAAATGCGCTTGAATTTGGCGTGAGTGTGTGCTAGACAGTGGGAGAGGAGCTACATCACCATTACCTGCCATAGTCAGGTGAGCCACACTGAGGAGTGAGGGGTCAATGCCTTCTTCCAAAGAAGCGCTATACCTGCTTCGCCGCATTAAGCATGTGAAAAATCAGGCGCCAGTCCGAGTGAGTCATTGCTTTAAGAGACCACGGCCGGAGCCCTCAAATCACTACCCCTGATGCACTCGGAATAGGAAAGCCCATCACCTCTTGATGTGGCTCAAGATCTCTTTTCAAAAGATCGTTATGAGTGAGCAAGACCCCCATATGTGATTGAAGGAGCCTAGAGCAGTCTGGCAATGCCAGCAGGGAGGCGTGGAGTTGGGGAACATCTTTTGTAATCAAAGTGGGGTATAGTACCAGCGGGTCATTATTTTGTCAGCTATTTCCTGTTGTGTAATGCTTTTAATTAAAAGTGCCAGGGATGTCCCTCCACAATTGTTCCCAGCGTTCAGGGGGGATGTCTTCCCCAAGGTCTGTATGCCAACATTGTTGAGAGGTATGAGATGGGAGTGCATGCGAGTGTTAAGGACCTTAGACCTCCTCGAGATCAGGCCCTGTGAGCTTTCAAAGGAACAGACTAAGGATTCAAAGGGGGTAAATTGGCGCATCGCGCCCTCTGTGTATGGATGATTACATAGCCAATTGTGAAGCTGAAGGTATTCCAAATGCGCTGTTTTGGGGAGGTGGAATTCTTGCCTGCACTGCTCAAAAGATTTGAAAGCCCCCCCTTTGAATAGATGAGTGATTGTCTAACATTCTCCAGCTGTCCATGCATGAAAGGATGTGGGCTGGAGGGCAGGCGGAAACTCCAGGTTGCGCGCCACCGGTGTGTGAGGGGAGGGGAAAGTGGTAAGACCACAGGCAACTGAAACTCTGTCCCATATTTCCAAAACCGTTCGCGTCAGCGTAGCAATATAGGTGGTACGTTGTCGATCACTCCTCTGCAGCCAAGCCAGTGCCCAGAGCGGGCGGCAAGCCATCCCTCTGTCAATGTGAAACCAATGTTTCTCGTTTTCACGAGCCATCCATTCCGAGACATAGCGCAAATGAGACACCCAATAATAGACAAGACAATCTGGGCATGCCAGCCCTCCCCGGTCCTGCGTTAGCGTTAATACTTTGGTAGAGGATCCTGCCCCATATAAATGCCCATATTGAAGGCTCAGAATATCCCTTTGGGGGATGGGGGTTGGAAGCGCTTGGAAGAGATATAGGATCTTGGTGAGAATGGAAATCTTAACCGCATTAAGGCGGCCCAGCCAGGAAGTAGGTAATGATTTCCATCGCCGAAGATCGTCCCTAACCGAATTTCTACAGGCGGGCCAATTTGCCTTTGTCCATGAGTCCAGAGTAGCCGTGACATGAATACCTATATAGCAAATGGATTGGGAGGCCCATTGGAAGAGGATACCATTCGCAAGTTCCTCCAGCTGTTGCGAGGAGAGTGAAAGGTTAAGTGCCTGGGACTTAGCAAGGTTGATTTCAAACCCCGAGATCAACTCGAATTGGGAGAGTATGACCGGGCCCAGGCCTATCTTCTGCAACAACGCCCAGAGGAAGGACCAGTCTACCCAGTCGAAAGCCTTCTCGGCATCAAGAGAAAGGAGAAGAGCTGGGATGTTACGACGTTGGACTTTTTCCACCGAGTGGGCCACTTGCTGGAGACTGTCCCCCCCCCCTTGTCGTTTGTGTATGTAGCCCACCTGGTCGGGCTCAATCAGGCCAGGAAGATGGGGAGCAGAACGTTGGGCCAAGATTTTGGTGTACAATTTAACATCAACATTTAGCAAAGAGAGGTTGAGTCCTTCCCCGGCTTGAGGCTAAGCGCTCTCTCGGCTCCAGCCATGGTCGGTGTGACCAACTTTGTATCGGCAAAGGAGTTAAAAAGATGCAGCAACGGTGCCTGCAGTTATGGGAGAAAAAGACGACAGAATGGTATCGTAAGTCCATCAGGGCCTGGTGCCTTGCCAACAGGGAAACTCTTCAATGCTTTTTGAAGTTCTCTTGCAGTGATTGGTTCGTCCAATTGCTGCTTATAGAAAGTAGCCAGTGGCGTCCAGGGACAAGAGGCCAGGAAAGGGTCTATTCTGTCCCTACAGATGTCGCCATGTTCATAAAGCGCGGAGAAGAAAGAACTAAAGGCTTGCTGCTTGGCCGATTCCAAGGTAGCCGACACCCCCCCGAAAGGGCGATCTTGGAGATGTGGCTACGGGAAACCTGTAGATGCAGACGACGCGCCTTGTTGCCCCCTCCGTAGAATTTTTGTTTCAGAGCTAGGAGAGAGTGTTCTGCTTTGTTAACCCTCAGAGCTTTGAGTCGGCCCCGAAGCAAGACCAGTTGCTTCGGAGTCTATTGAGAAGGCCCCTGTTTCTCCAGCAGTTTAATATGGCGAGCGAGATTGGTTTCAACCAGGCGGGACTCCCAAGAGCGGGCGATGGAGATGGACGTAATGACGCCCCAGATGGTGGCCTTGAAGGCATCCCATAAAACATGCCCATTAGTGTCCGGGAGGTCATTATGCCTCAATCGCCTAGCGTATTTCAGCCACATCAACCTGGTCCCTAAGGCCATGTGCGGGAAGGCGCCACCAAGGGGAGGAGTAGGAGCTCCTGCCCATACCCGTCAGGGTAATCGCCAGATGGGCATGATCCGAAAGGGAAATATCCAAGATTGCTGCTGAATTCAAAGAGCGGATGAGAGACTGGGACAGGAAGAAATAGTCAATTTGAGAGTAAGAGCAGTGAACATGGGAGTAGAAGGTGTAGTGTTTAGTCCCAGGTTTTTTTTAACGCCACGCGTCTATGAGGCCCAAGGCTTCCAAGTCCTGCTTGAGTGACGCAGACATTGCGCCAATGCCCTGGAAGGAAGATGTGGTGTAATCTAAACTGGGGTCCCACAGTAGGTTAAAATCGCCCCCGAGGAGGATGGAGTCAGGCTCCCGGGATAGTAAGTCTTTGAGCAAACTCCAGAGATATGTATCTTGTGCATGGTTAGGTGAATAGACATTGAGCATCGTGTGTGCCTTACCATGGATAAGCAGAGTGAGTTTTAAATAACGCCCCCCTTGTCACGTAGCACCCAGGAAACTTGTACAGGGCATCCCACCTTAAAAAGGATAGCTACCCCCGCCATCTTAGTCTGTGCTGACGCCCAGTACTGCTTAGGGAATCTAGGGTGGGACATGCGTTGCATGTCTGCACGTAAGAGATGGGTTTCCTGGAGGAAAATGACATCTGGGTCATGAATAAGGAGGAAACGCCACACCTGTCTTCTCCTATTGGGGGCGTTAAGGCCTTTTACATTAAGGGACAGATATTTAAGTTGCTCCATCGTCGATTACAGACATAGCAGAGCCCAGGACATTGTCAAAGCCCCCATAACGCCCTTCCCCGGATCCCAACCCAAATGGGGCCGGTGTCGGGTATAAAAGAGGATGGGGAGATAGATAGGATTAGCTCAGATGAGTAGTAGGATAGCCGCCCTCTCATGCCCAGGAGCTCCTACGCCGTGAAAATAGGTGATCATAGTATACCCATGCCCTCCCCAAATAGACCATAGAAAGAAGAGGACAAGAGAGAAAAAGAAATAGGGTAGCGAGTGATAAACAGAGCAGACAAAAGGCCAACAGGGCCAAAGTGTTCCATCCCAGTCCAGGAGCGGCCCAACGGTGGAAACCAGGGCGGCTCTGGGGAAATCACTTCCCACAGGGACTAAAGGAATAGTGGGGCGCGCCATCAAGCACAAGAGAGCGGTCACGGCTCGTCCCCCAGAGGTGACCCGCCACCGTGTTAGCAAGGAAGCACAGGGTCCCCCAAGGAGTGAGTCCCAGTTCTCCCGGGCCCTGTGTAGGTTCTTGGCCAGAGAGCATGCCAGAGATAGGATGCTAGAGGTCTCCAAGCAGCTGGGACAGTCTGCGCGTGTTTGGGCTCTCACGAAGAAGGCAAATCACCATAGTACCAAAACACCCTCCTCCAGCCACGGGGGGCCCAACCATGTCAAGGAGCCACCACCCCAGCGCCGGAGCTAGAGGGGGGGGGCCAGCAGGGAGCCCTGCCACTCTGACGATTGCGAAGCTTCTATGGATTTTAAATGGTGGGTGATGTCCTGTTTAGCTTAGTGTGAGAGTTCACTTGCTTTGGAGGCTCTAGTACAGGGAGGAGGAACCCTTGACCACTCTGGGCAGTGGGGAGTCCCGGCCTCGGCATCATCAGAGGTAGGGGTGGATGGTTTAGGATCGGGAGAAAGATGGAGCAATTGACAAGCCTCCTTGAATGATCTTAGCTATCTACGCTTGCCCTCCCACTGAAAGATCAGGGCAAAAGGATGGCCCCACTGGTACTTGACGTCCAATTCTTTAAGTTTATCCGTTACTGCCCTGAAGTTCCTGCGGCGGCGCAGAGTGATCGGGGAGAGATCTTGAAAGATTTGGATTTTGTGGCCCGAGTTGGCCTAACGGCTAGGGCGCTCGACTTCGGACCTGGGGATCTGGGTTCGAGTCTCGGTAACGACGCCAAAACCTCCAGTGATTCTGGGCAAATCACTTAATCTCCCCATGCCTAAAAGAAATATTTTTTTTTTTTTAAATGAAAGTGTGTGTCCTCATGTAAAAACGTAACTTGTGCTATGTAAAGCGCTCTGATACCTGATTCGGTCCGGGTCTAGTTCGCGCTATATATAACTCTACAAAAAAAAAAATGTCAGTTCCTCAGTGTTCAGAGATGCTCGTTGGATCGCCTCTTTTTCCGTGAAGAAGTGCACCCGGGTCAGGATGTCAGGAACCAAATTTGTCTTTCCGCATGGAGATGTAACTCGGTGCGCTCTATCCAACTCAGGGGGCAAGGCATCATCATCACCCCCCCCGAATCGCTTGAAGGAGATCTGCGACATAGGTCTTGATGTCCTGACCCTCTGCTCCCCGTGGTACCCCCAGATGCGGAGATTGTTCCGGCAGCTCTTATTTTCCAAATCCTCTTGCTTAATTTGAAGTTCCATATGTCGCTCCTCTAGTGCCGCCACTCGACGCCATAGTTCCTCCTGATCCTCCGTCCTCGTATTGAGGGTCCTTTCAAGATCGTCCACGCTCTTGCCAATTTTAGTTACGTCGCGCCTGATGTCTCGTAGGCAGGTTTTGACCTCCGCTTTAAGAGAATTAATCTCCGATTTTATTTCCTGAAGAAATTGGACATAAAGGCTTGGGTCACAGGGCTGGTATCAGCGGGTTCCGAAGAGGTTGCCATTGTAGAGCCCTTGCGAGTAGGTGCAGAGGCAGGGCTGCCACTGATGTGTCTCTGGAAGCTGGTTGTACCGTTGTTTTCCCCGCCTTGGTATGGGGCATGACTTAGACAAAGGGCACTCCAAGCCCATGGGGGAGTCTGCTAGTGTCCAGCACCAGGGTCCCCTCTTGGAGCGGCACTATACACAACCTTAAGCCAGGATCGGCGGCACACAGGAGGTGTGGCTGCTACAGCGGTGGCAGAGCAGATGACCCTGACGGGGGGGAACCCACGGCACACGGAGAATAGATGCGAGGGGCAGGTCCAACCAGGCGCAGGCCGATCAGCCCGCCAGTCTCCTTGCTTCTGCACTGAGACAGTGCACACCCCCATGCCTGGCAAGCCCAGAGTACCCTCCCGGCACGGCTACTCAGGAGGGACTTCTATAGGCTTGTACTCCAACTCTGCTGCCTTCCTGGGAGTAGTCCAAAGAAACCGTTGTTGCAGAGAGCTGCGAACAAGCACACAACGCACCTTGCATAGCTCTCCCAGGGGGAGCAGGGATGCAAGGGCTGGCGATGAGGGGCTGGCAATTGTCCGGTCCAGGCCCCAATGTCTGAGTTGACAGGTGGCTCAAAGGCAAGTGCCGCCATGTGACAGTCGCCAGCCCAGGGGGGCATTCTCTGTACTGCCCAGCCCAGTCACTGCAAGGCTCCACGGGGGGAGTGGAAGGAGCGGCAAGGGGGCTCCCGCACCAGCGCCCCAATAGGCCCGAAGGTCAGTGTCCCGATGTGCCAAAGCGGTGCTCACACCGCTCCCCGGGGATCACGCTGCCGCTCCCGGTCTCTCCACCAGCTCTGCTCTGGTCTCTTGGGATGGCACCACCTCCTCCGTCTCACCAATCTCCTCACCTCCGATATTGATTCGTGTCCAATGGCCATCTCCGCGCGGGACAGCACCCGGCTCCGGGCCACACGGACCTCTGCTATTCCTGCTCGGCGCGGAGATGGACCCCCTGGGAGGCGCACAGGCAGGCACGAGTGCATTGGGGCATAGGCAACATCCCTACAGACCCCCCACACCCTGGCAGCCACCCCCGCTGCAGAGCTCAGAACCTCACTGGAGCGAAAGCTCTCCCCACGCTCGCTGCCAAGATGGCGGGCGGGGGCGTCTCTCTAGTCCCCTGGCTCCAATAATGGGCTATCCAGGGAGTAGAGCCCCTGTGCGGCAGCTGAAGTGCATGGGGAAAATGAGACCCCAGGGGTGGGGGACACTGACCGTGCCCCCCACGTTGCTGAGAATTTAAAGATGCCAGCGGCTGGCAGGACCTCTCCGGAATGAAGGTTCCCCCAGCACTCGCAGCCAGGATGGCGGGCGGGAGTGGCGTCCCAGACCTCCAGTTCCAGTGAAGGGCAATCCGGACTATAGAGCCCCAGGTGCGGCAGCCAAAGCGCACGGGGGCAGGGAGACTCTGGCGGGGCACCAACCACACTCCCACATCTCAAAAAATGCAGAGATGTCAAAGGCCGGCCTCCGGAGGACGGAGCCCATGCAGCACATGTCCTACTCCATCGAGGTCTCGGCTACACCCCCCGCCTATGCTTTTCAACATCTACGTGAAGTCATTACCGGTACTGGTCAATCAATTTCACCTCCCATGCTATAACTATGCAGGTGACACATAAATACTCCTTCAACTGGAATGCCCTAAAGACATTGGAAACTCACCAATTTTCAGTTGTCTCAGAGCACTGGATCAAAGGATGACTTGGAGCCATCTCAAATTGAAGGCTTCCAAAACGGAAATACTCACATGTGGCGATTGGAAACATTATGACCCACTTGCCGCCTGGTCTGATAAACTGAGATCACCACTTAAAGCATCGAAGGAATTAGAAACCTCGGAATGACCATGTACTCCAAGCTATCGGTAAATCTCCAAATGGACAAACTAGCAAGATCAAGCTTTGTTACTATAAAAACTCTGTGACAAATCTTCCCCATTTGGGATGTCCGCACAAGGTCCAAGCTACCATCTCCCCTGTTCTGTCCAAATAACGTCTACAACGGATCACCTTTAACAACCATGAAAATACTACAACAGATTCAGAACTCGGCTGCCAGACTACTCTTGCATATCAAATCGCAAGACCCCATCTCACCTGCCTTGAAAGACCTGCATTGGTTACCGGTTGCCAGAAGATCCACGTTCAAGCTGTTTTGTATCAACCACAAAGCGATACATGGAATGGGACCACTCTTCATCAGGAATAAAATCACCAAACACATTCAACAAAGGAACCTCCGCTCTAGATTTTCATATCCCCTCACAATCCCAATATACAAGAAAAAAACTATGGGTGGCACATCTTCTCTTTTCAAGCAGCCAAACTATGGAATTCTTTACCCCCACCATAAGATCCACGGACTACCACATTATCTTCAGAAAACTACCCAAGAATTGTCTCTTTCCCACATAAGCACCATACGCAAACAGAAATATACAGCATATCCCTCTTTATATAAGCATTTATTTGTACTATAGATGAACAGCACATGCAAACCAGAGTTTATCTAATGCATCTTACATCTGCATAAACTTACCTATATATACCTTCCATGTACTTGGATCTTTGTATTTATTACTTTTCTCCTAAAAAAGCATATTCAATGCACTACGCTATTTCTCATCCTATACCTCTGTTAATATCTTTAATCTACATATACTTACCTCCTTTATGCATCTATATACTTTCAATGTACTTATGGATCTACATATTTATTACTATATATTACTTTCTTCTAATTCAGCATATCCAATGCACTACCCTATTTCTCACCCTATACCTCTATCAATGTATCTTCTACCTCAACTCTCTGACTCATCTCAAACCTCTTTCTACTACTCTTTCCAATCCACTACCCTATTTCTCCCCCTATACCTCTATCAATACATGCTCTACATCCACTCTCTCATTCATCCCAAACACCATACCACTACTATGATCCCAAAATAATATTTTCCAGAGTCTTCCCTACTCTAAACCTCCTTGCATCATCTGACACTTCTTTTAATATACTGATCCCCAAAAGCAAGCTTTTCTAACCTCTTTCCTCTGACTCTTCCCCTCCACATCCCTTTTTACTCATCCCAAGCCTCCTCCTACTGCTGCTATCCCCTACAGGACAAAAACAAAAAACTACAAAAGTCTAAATCCTTCACTCTTCTATCGCTCCACTATCTTTTTCAATCTAAATACCTGACTAACATGTCCACTTCTCAAATTTCATATTTCACTATACTAATTTACCATTAATCCTTTATGGGTTCCAGAGTAGCACGTTACTCGGCAAAAAAGCGCTTCAAACCCTCATCAAGGGTAGCAAGCACTATATAAATTCAAATCTTTTTCCCGCTTCTATTCCTCTGCTACCCTCTTCTATCCAAATAAATGACTAACATATCCACCACTCCAAAGTGATACATGTTAAGGAGCCGTATTTCCAAGCCGGTGTTAATCCACTCAAAGTGGTTTAGTTCAACTTTGTAAATATGGAAAAGGGCATAGCGCCACCAGAACGTCTCTAAATGGGGTATATTTACAAGGAGATATCACTACCTGAACGCCACATTTAGAGACATTCTGGTGGTGCTATCTCCTTGTAAATATACCCCATTGTTTCTTTTCTAAGACCCCCAAGGAGAGTTTTGAATCTACCATTCTGATTCTCTCACTACTCTGCCGCTCTGGAGGGTCCATTGCATCTGGAAATCAGTCTCCCTCAATAACAGTCCCAAAACATAAACAATTGCATTACCTCAGGTGCTGCTCGCCTTTCCACCAACACTCTCAATCCATCCCCATGAAGCAATGCTGCTCAGGATGCACCAGTCCACCAGTAGTCTCTTAAACTGAGTTTATTACGAAAAAAGCATTTGAGAACCATTTAAAGATGTTCTTCACGTACACGTATATGTCAACATTTTAGAAGAAGAAAGTGGGAGATTTGAAAAAAAGAATCTGCAGTAGTTATTCTCCCATTAACTTCTGATGTGGCCTACATCGGGTCTATTGGCATGTACGGGACTTACAAGCGTGCTGCTGCAGGATCGGATATTAGAAATGCAAATGTACGTTTTTAGGTCTCATCTAGGCAGCACTTCCGCTTTCTCTTCGAGACATGCTGTATTTAGGTATGGATTTTAAGCTCCGGCCATTTTTTTCCAATTGCCTCATTTTGCAAATGCTGGCTTTTTATTTGCGAATAGACTTAGTAGTCCCTTCTTTTAGCCTTTTATGTCCTCCCATGAGACTGCCCCTTTTACATGTGTTGTTGCTTTATTGGTTATGTATGGTGCTTTGTGAGCACTCTTTTATTATTAGGTGGCTTACTGCTGCTCATGTTTTTCTTAATTTCTGCACTGCAAGGCTAAATACTTATTTTCCACTGACACCGAGCACTTTCAACCCGGCACGCCGCGCTTTTGAGGCACCCCTTTCACAACCACCGTACTTTAACTACTTGTTTTTTAGATAAAGCCAGACAGTGGTATTTGATTTATGTAACAAAGCGCCACATAGAATAATTACACAAATTATTTTAAAGAACCCAATATTTGATGGTGCTACAAGGTGAGGAGAACCACCCCACTTCTCAGGATAGGCCTCAGCCTTTTAGAACAAATGACACTCCTTAGCACACGTATCACTTTTAACGTAACATAGGTATGTAATGCGTTGCAACAAATTTAAACATAAATAATGCGCAAAAGATTATCTTCCTTCTTCTTTGTTGGTCACTTTATTATGTGCAAGTCTTCCCAGATAATTCTCTACAGCCAACACGTGTTTTGCCGCAATCCGGAGGTCGTCCCGCGCCTTTCTCAAGGCTATCTCCTGTGTGAGAACTGATTATTTTATGCGGTGATAATTCCAAACCGCAATGGGTTTCTGGTGTGGTAGCATCAATAATTCTGAACGGATTTCACTGGTTTCTATTTCTTCCATTAACAATCCTCTCAGTGCTTGTTCCTCTTTTACGAGAATCCTCCGCGACGCCACCATGTACCTTCGAGGCCGAGTATGCTCCACTGAGCGTCGTGGAGGATTCTCTTAAAAAAGGAACAAGCACTGAGAGGATTGTTCTTTGTTTTTTAATTGCAACTGGTGTTCCAGCAGAAGGGGTGGCCGCTACCTACAAGCCTCTTGCTGCGCTCGCTTCACGACATTCATGCTTGTTTGCAATGGATGCTGACAAAACCTACGTTCTTGTAACTTGCAGTGAAACTGCGTGGTTTGAATTGCACTTTCTCAACCCATGCTCCCTAACGAGCAATGCGGGGATATCATTCATAGTGCTGCATGTACATCGGAATACACTGCACACTCTTTATTTTAGATCACTTAATTCAATGTACTTCACTTGTATTTTTGGGTATCCCCCTCCTGCTTCACGTTTGGAGCCCTCCTCACAACACCCTCTGAGAACAAACACAGCATTTCCCTCACCCACTCCCTCCCTTTCTATGCTTGGAGTGAGGCAGCAAGAGGCACGGGCACCCGCTCAGCCCTGGGTCGCTTTCGCAACGCTTCTCCACCTGCTGGGATGAGCTTCTCCGCCTCTCTTGTCTGCGGCACCATTACCGATACCCTGTCCTTCCTTACCGTGCTCCAGTAAAAATATTGTGAGTTTTACTTTCACCCTTCTGCTCCTCAACTGTACCTAGTGCAGGTCCTCTTACGTTGCCCTGGATGCTTTACTCCATTTTTAGTTTTGCTTATTTACCGTTAGCGGTTTCTTTTTATACTGAGCCGAGCTTCTTTCTTGTGTGCCTTAGCATTCTTCCCCTGCTCACTACTCCAGCATGCTGCAGCATAATTATTGAGCCTTTCTCGTTCTTATCTAGAACAATTACCACCCACACCCTTATTTACTTGGTCATTTTAATGTATTACTCAATTGTGTTTATTATCCAAATGTTCCATGTAATGCCCTTGAAAGAGCTATAATAAAGCGCTACGCTGATGTGGGAGCCAAGATGGCGATCGGGATGGCTGCATAACCGCTTGGCTCCGTGAGCCCTCCCGCCCCGCACATATATCCTGGCGATAAACCTGAGCAGTATTTGCTGATTTAAGTAGGTGAAGGAAAGCATTCACTTACCATCTGCTTTTGAGATTCCACCGCGCAGCAGACCCGACGATATGTCCCCGTCTCTTTGGCGGCCTTCGAGGTGCTGAGACCGGGACCTCAAGTGAGGAGAGTGTCCGGCCGTGATTGCAACACCAGCGACCTCTGGTTTTGATGGGAAGCCGGTCGGAGAGAACCTGAGATCTGCGAGCCGGAAGAGGTGATACCAACCCACTCCCAATAGTGGGTTGCCCTGCGGGAGGTGCGAAATAGCTGGGACGGAGAGAGTCCATGATGCCCAGTTCCCCTTCGGTGTGATACCCGGTCATGTTCATAGCCCGCCCCGGGAACCGGTGGGTGGCTACCGGGAAGCAACAGGGAGCTTGTTTAGCCTTTTGGTGACTCTCCTTTCTGCTGCCTGCCCCGACTTTTGAAGATCCCGCTGTGAATCCTGCTGATTCCGGGGGTCGGACCCGATCCTAGGGTGCGGTGGAGGGGACAGAGAACGAGACGGCTCAAATGGCGGATGGTACTTTCCCGCGCACCCCTCACCCGGGCGGAGAAACCGGAGCACAAGAGAATCCCGGGGTCTGGCTACGCGAGAAAACGCCCACACTCAAACATATCCTGGCCGCACTAACGACCCTGCAGACAGCCCTGGTCCGGGAGGCCCGAGAATTGGGACAACGGATGGCCGCCATTGTTGTCCCGCCATCTTGTAACGGCACGGATCGCTCTCAAGGAGGCGCCGATGTTTCTGCCTCTGCTTCATTGATGTGTTCCCCGGATGAGTCTATATTCTTGGAGACGGGGATGGATTTGATTCATGAGCTTACTGTAGATGCACCTGTGGCACATGTGGTTGTCTCACCGGGGCCTTTCTCTGATCGGCAAGTGGAGGAACAGCATCGATACACGGCTTGGGCGGCCCCGTCGGGGTTTTGGCGCCTCCCGCATCGTGTGTTTCCCTTTCCGTGTCTGGCGGGAATGTGCTCGGACTCGAGACTGTTGGCGGTGTTGACATTGTCACGATCAGACTTCCGCCATGCATCATCGGCTAAATTTCGGTGGCTGGGATCCTATGGAGTGGCGACACTGCCTGACCCTCCCGGTGCAATCGAACCCTTTATGCTACTTTGTGTCCCGTCTGCGGGGTGGTTTAATGTTGGTACTATTGACAGACGAGGCCAGGGGTGAATTCGCTTGGGACATGGAGGGACTCACGGATGGTTGATGGTGCTTTGAGGGGCGCCTAGCGGGGATATCGTTGTTTGCGCTATACGTGATTGCTGCTACTTGTACTTCTTCTACCATTACTGTTTCTACGATTTTTGCACGCGGAGGTGGGAGGGGCCGGCTAACCAGATCGAGGGCCCTTCTCCAGTAGTTTTTTCTCTTTCTTTTTCTCTTTTTCTTCTCTGTATTTCGGGTCTCTTATTTAGGGCGACAGGCACGCTGCTGGGGGGGTAGGCCGTAGCCTTTTGCAGGGGTGCAGGGTTGGGGGTTGGGGGATGGGTTTGTTATTCTGTTCTCTCCTAGTTTTTATGGCCCTTTGCCCTTTTCCTTTTTTGATGTCATCGTCTTCCATGTCTCCCGTATTGTGTTTCGCCTTGAGGGGTGGGGCTAGTTTGCCATGATTGCTTTGTGCTTATTGCATCTATCCTGACTCCTGTACCCCCTCCCCCGTCTCTTTTACTCTATGTACTTCACTGGCGTAAAATCTTTGCCTTTAGTTAGCTGCATTAGGGGTGTGTGTGATTCTGCGACATTGATTTTCACTTTCTTTTTTGTTATTACAAAATGAACCGTCTCAGATCCTTGTTATCGCGTGGTACTTTAATTATATGATATATCCTGGATGCTACTCGGCTTTTGAACTCCGGTCCGCTGTCTGTTTTTATACTACATTACTTTTTAATCGATTTGAATAGCGGCCGGCTGGATTGGTTGTAGGCCCATGTTTGTATCTCCGTACTATAACAATAAAGGTTCTTAAAAAAAAAAATTATAATAATAAATAAAGCGCTACGCTGCATAGTTTTACACTGTTTAACAATGGCGTGACTGATTGTTCTTTGACACTGAGTCCTTTGTTTGTGTTCTTGACACTCAGCCTACATATGCACAATACTAACATCCGGAAATTAATTTGTCTACCATGGCGGCAAGCTTGAAATTTTAAATGAGCATCTATACTCTACTCCTACATTATATGCATACACACAGTGAGGCAATCTTTTTTATAACATCTTGTTTCTTGCTAAACTTCGGCACACTCGGCACTTGGGGATGTAATGATAGGTCTGTGGTAGCAAACACAGATTAATGAGGCAGCAATTTGGACTTTTAAACCTTCACACCACAATCATCAAAGGCATACCTGCACAGCATCAATGTGCATGAATACACAGCACTTCATTATTTTCCCTTTAGTCACAGTGGTCGGCTGAATAGAATTTAGACATCCTACCATTTTCTTATTTAAACACAGCTACTTACATGCCTTGACTGTCTATGTGGTTGTTTTAGCACACTTTGATCAAGTACTGTTCAATGGACATGTGTTTTCATTAAGTGTACTTAGACGCACTTTTTTATCAATCTCTATGAGCAGTGGTATGACATTCTGCATGTTCAATTAACATTCACCGACATACTCCCTTTGCTCATTTAACATCCGGTGCATGTGCTTTCAAACGCTTTCTAATAACCTTCGTTAACAGCTAATGCACGATTCTGTTAACGTTAAGGACAATGATCACTCCACTGCAAACAAAAATAACAAGCATTGGCATAGCCAATAGGTCTCGCCTTTGGGACCTTATAAGTGTTTGGTTATCCAGCACAATATCCTTGGTGCAACAACATTAACTCTTGCATGGCTAAACACTTATAAGGTCCCAAAGGCGAGACCTTTTGGCTATGCCAATGCTTGTTCTTCGTAGCCCCTGCGACTGCTGCTAAATGGCACGGTTGTGCACGCCAAGGCTGCAGAGCCTTGACTCCACCTCATGCCTCCTTCCTTCACTCTCCACTCTTAAAGCCTATTTATCGCACACTTCTTTTTAGGTCTGGCTTAGTGGTAGCTCTAGTTCTCACACTGGCATCACGGTTAAAAAAAATGATAATACAAATATCACATACATATATACAAATAAGGGCTATAGGTTACTCTCTTCATCCGCTGGTCTGTTCACGTCATTCACATTATGTGTCTGTCCAAAACACACAGTATGGTGCAAAGGGTCAGACCACTTCAGCCATTGCCTCGCTTTACTGCGAGGGACTGCATTTTATTTGAGCACATACACCTAAAACTTAGTCCAGTTCAGCACCAAGGTTAGTAGCTTAATCTCAGATTTTGTTTTTGTTTTTATTGTATGTTTTTCTGATCGATATTTTTATATTTTCTTACAAACATATACACTAAACCTTTAGACAGTTGCCTTTTACCTTTTCACTGTCAATGCTTATTGCAAATGTGTGTAAAAAAGAACTTGAAAAAAAATCTCAGGCTTGGAAAGACAGAACCTAATGGCTTTGCCATTGCTTGTTCATCGCTGCCTTCACTCTTAGCCACTCTTTTCCTATTTTTTCCGCTAATTTTTTCCTCATTTTTCTGTCTTTCTGTCTCCTTCTCTCAGTCATTTCTGATGATGAAAATTACTCTCAGTCCCCATGTTAAATATTGGACGGATTTGTTAGCATGAGCTGAAAGCCATTTTGTATTTCTGGCAGCCATTTTAGTTAGCCATGTGCTGCCACATGCTCGCCATGTGCTCTGTCCTCCCTCAGTGTTGACTGCTCTTGTAATCTGCTTAGAAACTAACTATATTTAGCATCTTCCACCTTCGCACATGCCCAGAAGGGCCTAGCTAGTAGAATGCACCTGCTTCTCTAGTATAACTATTTAACAACAAGGGGTGGTGATGGACAGAGTTTCTGAATTAAGCAGAATACTCTCACCCAGTCAAGAGATCAGGGCTAGATCCAACACCGTTTTTTAGCTCACTGCACCATCCCAGTTCAGAACCTGGCTATATGCAAATTAGTCTGTTCCTGTCCCAGTGCATGATGGGAACAGGGCAAACCAAACTACCAAGCCAATTCTTACACTGGGAAGGAAACAAGCTTCCGGGGACCGGTTTCTGGCATTTCAGCCGTCGTCGGCCCGGCTTGCTTGAATCCTGATGGTGCAATGAGCAAGGGACTCACATCAGTATATTTCTGATCTTCCTGATTTTGATCCTCCACATGATGTCACCCCTGACTGAGATCCTTTTTTATTCCAAAAAGACCGTTAGGTCATTCAGAACTTGGCAGTTAGAATTTGGACAACCATTTTGTTTAGTAAGAGTTGTTCTGCGTCACTTGCTGTTGGTTTGATGCCTTGGATTGGTACGGTAGTTTAGTAACACTTACTGTGGCTTTGGAATTTTGGAATTTTTGTTGGCCAACTTTGGATTTGTATGGGATAGATATACGAATTGCAATGTGTGTAGGCAGGTAATGAGGAGACTTTTCTCTACTTTGTATAAGATTTGAACGGCGCAACGTACGAAGAGCACCTTAAGCACTACTTTGATTATAATACTGCATATTCTGCACTATTTTTGGCATGCCTGTTTCAAGCACACATCGAAGAATGTGTTGCTTTTTGGAGGTACCATAGTGAGATGTGAATTAAATTAGCCGGCTCCCCTAGAGGGAATGCCGAAATAGGTTTAGGTATAAAAACATATTTCTTCCTTGGTGATTCTGTATCCCCAGGGAATTAAAATATGACAAAATACAAACAAGGATCCTTTTTCTGCGCAATTTTGACTTCTTGGAAATAAAACAGTCTGTTAGGCTGTTTTCTTTTGCAGTCTTTTGGAATACTATTGAGAAGCTCCCCTTGTAAATATGACTTACAACTAGTATTTACAAATGGTTTGGTTTAAGTACAGTCTGTGGGCTGTCATTTGTTTCTGTCTTAAGTGTTGATCTGTGGGTTAAATGTGTGTTTAAATATCTATGTGGTTTGTGGTTTTCCCATTAGTGGAACTTCTGTGAGTAAATAGCTATAGCGCTCTTTGTGTAAGGATTGCTAGCCTTAAGCGCGGTGTATTGTGTGTCCTGAGTGTTTTACCCCCTTCTGTATTTGTCCGGAATGACCTCAATGTGTGTTTCTGTTTTCTTGCTGTCATCAGTCTGTTATGCAAAATGTCATTTAATTAATATTAAATAAAAATCCAGAAATGAACCATATGATATGCTAAATAAACTGCATGTCACCATTAAAATTGATAAGAGTAAGCAACTATGCACATGTACAAATTGCCAATGCTTAAAAGATAAAATTAGAATTCACATTGAATAGGAATAAACTAGGCCTAAAATAAAAAAAAGAAATTGTGTGTTTTGCAATAAATGAACAATTATAAAAATATTACGGCATTTTCTTTGGATACATTGTATTAGATATTAACAGGCAAACACATTATCTGAGTACATTTTTGCTGAACTAAACACATATTATAGAACATGCATTGAAATGCCTCAGTTTTAAATAGAGCTTACATTTCAACACTAAGAAAAGCTTTACGACGGCTGTGTTTTTACTGCCGCTAAGCAAGCAGCTGTTGTTTTGATTGTAGGCCACGGAGAGACAGGAATGTTGACTCAGCCAGGATTTTGTCAGTTAAACACGGGGTAAAATCCTGCATTTCAGACTGCAGTTTTAAAAAGTTACAAAAATTAGGTTCATTAATTTGGATAACAGGAAAACATTTAACATAGGGATTTCCTTTTTTAAGGTCTTTTTACATAGACACATTCTTGGTTCGGATGTTAAATAATGACTGTCCTTTTAAAAAAAGTGGCACAAAAACTTTTCATGTTTCAAGTTAGGCTTCTGTGCTTAGGCTTATGAATGAATGCATCTAAATATGATAGGCAAGGAATGAAGCTTGCTTTTCCTATGTGGAATTATCAAAATGAATTTTTTTTATTAATTATGAAAAATTATTTTAAAAATAAGTGCTTTTAAATTCGTTTTTTAATATTTATAAAGCTTAATACTCATACTGTGACCTCCTAGCATCATTTAATTTAAGTTGTGTTGTATCACATAATGAGGAAATTTACATGTGAAATTTCACACTGAGCAGGCGTAAAAAACTCATTTCTATAAGGGTAAACATGAGATATCACTGATGCCCAATCTCTGGAATATGTAGAGAACATTTTGAGGATGAATATTATGCAAAACAATTATAGGATATTCATTTTTAAGTGCCCCAAATATCGAAGTCGAAATTCTGTAAAATTCATTATTTAAACAGCATTTTTGTTCTATTTAGAGTAGCTTTTAAAGTGCCTTAGGCTTCAATAAATGCATACATTTAGGTATAATACAAATAGCTGACTAATATATTGTTACACAAGTATATTGCATACTGCTTACAATTGAAAATATGTATAAAGAACCAGCAGAAGTTATTAAACTGTCAAACAGGGGGATGGGTCAGCTTTCTGTTTTCAGTGTGACTTTGAATATGGAAAGCTGCATTGAATACTTTGCATACAGAATAGGACAGCTGGGAAGAGTTAAAAGTCAGTTCTATATTTAGAAGCCTGACAGCGCTACCAGAGCAAGTTCTGCTTTGACATTTTGACATCTGAAACTTTTTGAAAGACAAGATGGCAGCGCAGGGAAAGAAGGAGGAGTTGTGCTTATTTTTTTTGTTGGCAAAAGCAAGTTTTATGCACTCATATGAATATACCACAATACAATAGTATATGTGAGCTTGGCCTTATTTATACAGCACTAATGCTTAAAAGCTGAGGCAATGAAATTTAGTTTGACTTCATGTGCCCTCATGTTACATTTGTACATTTGCTAAAAAGGATTGGGGTTTGGGTATTCATGTTTTTTTAGCCCTCTCAAAAGTGCTATGTACATCCTATAACTTTGTTTATGGCCAGTTGCTACAAATAGGGGTTGATAGTGTTGACAGAAGTGAAACCTGTTTCAGGTTTCCTACGGTCAAAATGGGGGAAGGAGGCTAGTTCCTCTACAAATTAAGGCTAGGTAATATGTATGTTGTTCTCTCCTTTTCTCAATTTGTTTTTAGTCTGTCTAAATTGTCAGTGAAATAGCAATGAGACATTTAATTGGCTATTCAGTAACACTGGTTTAAACATTGTTAGCATTAATAAAATGAATACAATATATATGTTATATTACTGCCCATCCTGTTTGATGAAATTATGACAGGATCAGTAGTCTAGATTGTTGTTCCCTTATTTGACCTTTAAGGGGAGCTAGATGTGGGTAGTTTTTGTTCTAAAATTCTTAGGTGATAACATCATTATTGTATGTTATTCCATGCTACATAGTTTTGCAAGGGCATTGTTAGCTTTTTATTAGCTAGTCCGTGTAAATAAACTGACAGTCCTTATTAGAGCTGATGTTGCATAGTTTGGATCTTGAAAAGTAGAACGCAGGGAAGATATCCATGTGATCCTTAGCAAAAATGTTTTGAAGAAAATGTTGTTTTATAGATAAGAACCCTGTTAAATTAGCAGTTTTAGATTTTCCTGCTGCTCCTATAAAATGAGAGCAGGGTCCTAAGTGTACAATGCAGGTATAGCCCACAAATCTGGCACACCTAACTCAGTTCTGAGCACCGGGTTGTTCCCGCTTAATGAAATGTTTAGAATGGAAAATGCCCACCTAGCAATGAATTAGGATATTGATAAATTTATGAAAATGAATGTGCAAATATTTTCTATGTTCCTAATGGAATATCTTTAGCTCATGCTAAAAGGAGCATCTGTTAAATATTGGACGGATTTGTTAGCATGAGCTGAAAGCCATTTTGTATTTCTGGCAGCCATTTTAGTTAGCCATGTGCTGCCACATGCTCGCCATGTGCTCTGTCCTCCCTCAGTGTTGACTCCTCTTGTAATCTGCCTAGAAACAAACTATATTTAGCATCTTCAACCTTCGCACATGCCCAGAAGGGCCTAGCTAGTAGAATGCACCTTCTTCTCTAGTATAACTGTCAGGCTATTTTTGCTGCTGTATGGAGAAGTAACTCTCCTCCACTTTGTTGAGCAAGCAGATCTTGCATGTCCATATTAGTCATTTTGCATGCTTACATGAGCCAGGACTGCCCCTTGGTCTTATGCTGACTATGTAACCCTAACCATATATAAGGCCCCAGTTTTCTGTACTCCTTAGACTGCCTCATTCAGTTGCTAAGGCTTCTGTGTGACGTAGTCTCACTCATTTGAGGTTAATAAATATGTATTTTATATTACAGCATCTGTGCCAATTTCTTCTTTGTTGGTTTAAAAGGACCAAGTATCAGTGGGATCCCTGAGAAGGTTTGTTGTTTTCTTCACCCAAACATGAATGTCTGTGCAAGACACATGCAGCAGCTGCAAACAGCTATTCTAAGTAAGTGCGTGCTTTCACTCATGTGTTCCATTTCAAGGGCTGTGCATGAGTGATTTGTTCCTTTAAAAACCTGTAAGCCACACATGCATCACTTAAATGGGTTTCACAAAACCAGACATATCTATTTTGCACACACAGAGCTGCCTAGGGATGCGGGATATACATAATGTAGGGATAACTTCCTCAATCGCAAGTGACACCTAATTCTGAGAATTGGGCCTTCCTAGGGGAATGCGAGAGGCGTGGCCAGTGAAATGCAATACCAATCAGGAGCACACAGTAATGACTATTCACAACTATGTGTAGTGCCTTTTCTGCATTTCTATGCCCTTCTAAGAATAAATTGGAAAGGGGAAGGGTTTGTAAGGTTGGGCAAGGTGCAACAATGTTCCACAATTTTACAGAAGGATTAAAAAGGAAAGAATTAATGAAAAATAATTCCTAAGAAAGGACAACAAAATCAAAATAACTTGTATTTTTATAACTTCCCAAAAATATGCATGCCAAACCTCAGAAGCTCTGTACAGCAGTGCTTAATTTGAGCCAGTGGTTGCCGGGTGGGCCACCAACACTCATTTTTGGGAACCAGAACTTATTTTTCACCATAAGACTGACCCAGAGCAACAGAGACGAAAACATAAAAGGTGAAAGAACGAGTAAGAAATAAACAGTGAAAGATGGTGAATGTAGGGACGAAAAACAACCTACAAGTGTCTCCGTGGAGGATGAAAGAGACATGAGTTGAAATCAAGACTAAACAGTTTTGGTCTTCGGCACCCCTGACATTCTATAGTGCTAACTGCGGGCTTGTAAGCAAAACGTTTTGGGACCAGGCACTTACCCGGTTACAAATTATACACTGCACAGAGGAATTTTTCTTTCAAAGGCACAACTCAGGTGTTTTTGTGAACTAAATACACTTACTTCCCTCAAATGGTTGTATTGTAAATCTGTGTATCAGCTGTAAATCTACAAAATGCATAAACATTTGTCACACAAACGGTCTGGCTATGTGTGGTTCCTGTTGGTTGAAATAATTACTGTGCATAATAAAATCCTGCACTGAAGAATTTGGAATTTGTCAGATGGAAAATGTATTGCTTACTATCTAAAATATATTTTAAAAGTTACATTTAACAAAGATATTCAATTTTCCCATCGCACAGACTTGGTACTGTCTATGCATCCTTGTACTGTAGTACAAGATGTGGCACACTGGATAAACTATTAACCGATCAAACCAGAGGACCAGAGTTTGAATCCTGGGGAGACAAATTTGTGTGATCCAGGAAACATTCCTTTATGAGCCAGTGCCTGATTTTTCTGTTTCTGCTCTGATTGAAGGTGCTTAGAAAGAGGGTAATCATGAACACTATGAGGCCACATTTTAACCCAAGATGGTAGCCACTGCGTAGTGAAGGGATGGTCAACAAAGCAATCCCAAAAAGGAGCTGGGAATCAACCTAAGAGAGTCTTTGGCACCAATTGGACTTTAGGGATTCTCAGAATCTTCCCTCAAGAATCTATAGCAATCAGACTCAAGGCCTCGCGTTCATATGAGACAGCCATGACTTGAGAGAGTCCTGCAGGCCTGTGCAGATAAGTCAAAGGTGTCCAACACATGTCCAGGAGATCTGATTACATGCCAGATTTTCAGGCTATCCAGATAAGATAAATTAGCATACAATAAAAGTAAAATAAAGTTATTAAGCTGAAGTCTCGTAAATACAAAGAAAAATGTGTCTGAATCAATACCTCTATCACCATTAACTGGATAGGAAAATATTAATTAATCCTTCCACAGAAATGATTTCGCACATTTATTTATCTTGAATAAACGTCACCAACTCAAACTGTAATTCTCCATTTTTATTTTTTATATATATACTTGATAGCAATAAAAACAATACATGCTTTCAAAATAGCTAATGAAATATGTAGCCACCAGTCCCTTTTGCGGCGGTTATCTAATCACCTTAACGCGTCGACCTTGAGTGGAGAAGCCCTATAAAATATTAAAGAAATGATACAATAAGTGTCAGAGTACAAAAAAGATAAAGAGAACGACTAAAAAAAAACAATAGTCTATTGTTGTACTTACCTATGAGAACACGGCGATCTCTTGACAGAATTCCGCTGTATATATAGGGATAGGGTAACTTTAGGGATCTCTTGACTATTGATTTGATAAATAACTGGTGGCTACATATTTCATTATCTATTTTGAAAGCATGTATTGTTTTTATTGCTATCAAGTATATATATAAAAAATAAACATGGAGAATTACAGTTTGAGTTGGTGACGTTTATTCAAGATAAATAAATTTGAGAAATCATTTCTGTGGAAGAATTAGTAAATATTTTCCTATCCAGTTGATGGTGATTGAGGTATTGATTCTGACGCATTTTTCTTTGTTATTTGCGAGTTTATATATGCCCAGATGCGGTCAGAGTATTAGGGCTACCCCCTTGTTTGTTATACAATATTGATTGCACTTTGTGAAGTGTGAGGGTGTTAGGGTCTTCTAGTTTTGGATAGACCTTTAATATATAAAAAAAAATGAGAATAGTTGTCACTACTCAAACTGTGGTTTATATGAGTTTTTTGTGGGATATAACAATTTGTGTTTAGTGTTGGTTATTTAATTGTATTTAAATATTTTTTGGACACTTATCTGTTTTTATATAGATTGGTTTGTAAAAATAAGACTATATCTAGGTCTGTCATGACCGAGCCTTTGGTAGTTAGTTATACAGAGGAGGAAATCAATGCGCTTCTACAGATTCCATCCTTATTAAATGGGGATCAATCAGCACCTGTAGTTATAAATGTGGATAACATTGAAAGATTAAAACAACTAAAAAAGAAAAATATAAGAACACAGCTTAATGCCCAAGTTTTACTAGAACATCTTAAAAGTAACACCATTCCTTGTGTAAAAAATATCCTGGTAATCTTTATTGCTGATAAAGCTTATTCAGGGAGATTTAGTGGAGTAGGTACAAAATGTTCCAGAGACTGGATGGCGTTATCTGAGACTGCACTTAGATTGAATGAAGAGGAATTGAAAGAGATAAGTAAACTTGAAGAAGAAATCTTGGGGGACTCAACCATAAAAGATGCAAAGACACTGCTTGAATCAGTTGATAAAACCATTGCTGATTACAAGGCGCACACTACTAATTTAAAAACGACTAAAGTTGGTAGGGATATAAAGAAGATTTCTTTCAGAACAATAATCCTAGTTCCCTCAACTTACAATATAAAGGATGGTCCCGGCGTAAATTTATCACATTCTCAGATACATCCTCAGACTCATAAGGAAAATGACAACAGTTATCGCCCTTATCCCCATTACCCTAGAACTCAACCTTTTTAGGCAGAGGCAGGAGCAGAGTGAGAGGGGAAGGAATAGGATGGAGAGGGCATAATCAAAAGCAGAATCAGTACCAGAATCAGGAACAATTCAGAATCAGGACCCTGGGTTGTTCAGAACACGGAGGAAAACATACAGACGCTAAGTATGTCTAATTATCAAATGAGAGAGACATCTGAACCGATTCCTGTGTATACTTTATCTAAATACATACCTACAGACATGGAGATGAATTTGTAATATAAAGGTCTTTCATTTGTCCCAACTATTTCACTAAAAAGGAAGTTTTATACTTCTTGCGAAAAGTGAGATTAAAACATTCTTCTTAGAAAGGGAATCTAGAAAACAGATCAATGTCACTGGACTGAGGAAAAAGTCTACCTTTTGTCCTGAAAGTGCCCTAATGGCTGCTGAGATTTTGCATTTTGAAGATATGATCTTAAAAGAATTGGATTGTTTACAAGAAAAAAAAGATCTTTTTCAATTCTAACTGCACCAAACAGGAACTAAGGGGCCCATTATGATGTCGGGCGGATTGCCTCCGCCAGGTTGGCGGTGGCCACCGCCGGCCTGGCGGAGGCAATCCGCCCGACACCAATGCCTGGATCCCCCCCGCCATATTAGGATGGCGGGGGGACAGCGGCGGACGGAAAGACCCTCCGCCGCTTTACCGCCGCGGTCGCAAGGCGACCGCGGCGGTAGTGGAATAATATGGCGGCGGTGTCCAATGAACACCGCCAGCCATATTACGATGGCTAAATTTAGGGGCCTTTCCGTGGCGGCAATGCCGCCACGGAAAGGCAGGGGTGATTGCTGCGGGGGCCCCCTGCGGGGCCCCCAGCTGATGCCAGTGTTGGGGGTGCACATGGGGGGTACCTATGGTACCCCTCCACATTTGCATATGCAAAGCGGCAGGCACCGCGCGGTGCCTGCCGCTTTGCATATGCAAATGCGTGCTGAAATGTTTATCATTGTGGCGGGCGGTGCTGAGTGCACCGCCCGACACAATGATAAACATATAAGATGTGCCCGCCACTCTGGCGACCACATCCTAATTCCCCCTACGGGACCCCCGTCCTTATGGCAGGCGGTCCCGTTCTCCGTTAGGGTGGTGGGCGGACAAAGTCCGCCCGCCATCCTAATGTGCCCCTAAATGCCGTAAAAAACCTGTCTGAAAATCCGACAATAACTATAAAGCCGGCAGATAAAGGGGGGATACCAATGATTATGATAAATAAGTTTTGCAACAACTATCCAATCAGGTACATTATAGACCTTTAGCAGAGAATTCAACTACGAGGTTAAAAGCACAAATACTAGAATTGACTACTAATGCAGTGGAAGAAGGCTTGATCTGCAAAATTGAGTTTGAGTTTTTAAATAGCGATACACATAAAATACCAAATATATATGTATTGCCCAAAATACATAAGAGTATCGAAACTCCTCCCGGGAGACCAATTGTGTCAGCATGTGGATCATTATTAGAACCACTAGCCAAATACATTAACACTTTTTTGATACCATTAGTTAAGGAAACAAGAGCTTATGTAAGGGACACAATGGACTTGATATCTAAATTAGAACAGATACCATATGACAAAGACAAACAACTTTTAGTATCCTTTGATATAGAATCATTGTATGTTAATATACCGCCGTACGATGCTTTAGCTGTAATGAGATATAAACTCGATCAATGAGAACGTCCACACCAAGTCCCAACTGAATTTATAGTGGATTTGGCAACATTGTGCCTCAAAAATAATTTCTTTAACTTCAAAAACACTCTTCATGTACAAGTAAAAGGAGTGGAAATGGGATGTAGTTTTTCACCTGAAATTGCTAATCTAGTCATGGATGAATTCGAAAAACTATGGATATATGGCGACACAAATCACTTTAAGATACACATTGGATTTTGGTGTTGCTATATAGACGATATCTTCATGATTTGGGCAGGTGATGACAATCAACTTACTGCATTCACAATTGGCTGAACATGAGGACCAACGACCTACAATTTACAGTAACTAAGGATAATAAAAACTCAATTTTCTAGATGTTTGGATTATACATAATATTGGCCATCTAGAAGTTAGTTTATATACAAAGCCAACAGACAGAAACACTTTGTTGCATTTTTTCAAGTGGGCATCCTCGTAGGTTGAAAGAAAACCTACCCTACAGTATATGGGGACATTGTACGAATAAGGAGGATTACTTCAGAAATGCAGAAATACTGAAAAAGAAATTGTTAAATCGAGGGTATCCCAGAAAGTTGGTAAAAGTTGCCCTAAAGAGGGCTTGGCATACACCAATAGAGGAGCTTTTACACCAAAGCTACGTCCAAATGCTACACCACTAACATGTGTTTTAACATATGAACCCAAAGCCAATCAAATTAAAAAGATAATTTCAAAAAATTGGCGTCTAGTAGCGCACTTAGGAATCCCAAAACCTTTATTTGCCTTCAAAAAGGGTAGAAATCTCCGACAACAGCTAGTGAGAGCAACAAGGAATATTGATCCACCTAAAAAAGATACAAGGAGTTTACTTAGTCTACCTTAGTCTACCTCCAGTTGTGGGTCACTTCAGATGCCAAAAATGTGCAGCATGTTGTTTGACAGCAGATTCAAAATAAGTATTTTTAAACGGACAGAAACATACACGACAAACCTTTTCTAATTGCAACACAAAAAAAGCAATTTACAGTATAACATGTCCATGCGAAAAAGTCTATATTGGACAAACAATCCTACTGGTAAAAAACAGGATTCTACAGCATAAATCTAGAATTAACTGCAGAACCATTGGGGCTCCATTGGTATAACATTTTCTAACTAAAAATGATACAGAGAATGATATCTGCTGGTCAGTATTATTAACAGTGCAACGTGTGAAAAAAGAAGAACTACAGGGTAAATTGAGTAATCTGGAAGCAAGATTGATTGAGAAATATCATACTGCAATCCGAGGTCTAAATTACCGTGATGAAATCAGGTCATTAATAGACCTACCTTTAGGAGTTGGCATTGTCCCCACCTGTTATGTGGAATGCCTACCTAGCCTAGATACACCGGTAACCATGCCTATTGATTGCAGTATTCTTTTGCAAAGCCATAATGCAGATATGTCCAAATTACAGACTATGTACACGGAAATAGCCGGAAGACGGGACGAGGGAGGAAGGAGTTGGGAGGGACAGGTTATAAACGGGCGATACGATACTCTACAGACACGTAATAAATGTTATACTGAAATGTTACTTGAAAAATTACGAAATTTGGCGAACAAATGGATATGAGAAATGATATGCCAAAGTTAAGTTAAAGGAAACGGAAAAGACTGATACTATGTGAACTGATTAAATGTATGATGTAATGCTTGCCACAGTCACGAATAAAGAGTTAAAAAAAATAAAAAAATAAAAAATAGGAGCTGGCATTGTCAAGTTATATATGTACTGTATATTAATATATATTTGGACTATCCATATGTGTTGTTAAAGATAATAACCAATTTGTTATTAGATACTTTTAGACAGGCAGAAACAGCATGACAAGTCTGAAGAAGAGAAATAGATTGTAAGGAGTTGCAGAATGTATTTCTCAATGGTGCGGGTCAGTTTGTCTTCACATGGGTGCAGTAGTTCAAAAAGGCTATTTGCATGTTCTTTATCTTTTATTTTACTTCAGAATTATTATTTTTCTAATTATGTTTTCTATTGAGTTTATATATTTCTTTGTAAATATATATTGTGAATTGGTAAAATTCCTCGGTGGGATAAACCCGCCTTTATCATAAGACAGTTTGACTGGACCCCTTTAACTATGTTTGTGGCAATAAGAAACAACACAATAATTGCCGCCTTAGGAACCCTGTCCCTGTTGTCTTTTACATTGCTTGACATATTTATTTATTTATTTTAACGACTTATAAAGCGCCTGGTGACCCGAGGGCATCCCCGCGCTATGAAGATTGTTATCCAGATGAAAGGGAGGAAATGAGGGGGATGACGTTATTTAGGGAATAGAAGTGTTTTCAATTTTTTTCTGAAAACCAAATAATTGGATTCCAATCTAAGGGTACGTGGGAGGGAGTTCCATCCAGTAGAGGCTTTCACGGAGAAGCGTCGGCCTCCAGTACGTGTCTTTTTAAATTTGGGAATGTTGGCTAGGTGCTCATTCTCGGACCGCAGGGATCTGGGTGCTTTATAAGGAGTAACCAGGTGGCTGAGGATCGAAGGGCCAACTCCATTGATCAGTTTGTATGCCGTGCACATGGCTTTGAATTCCACCCTTTGGCGCACAGGGAGCCAGTGCAGGGCCCTGATGGCAGGTTTCGCTGACACTCTGGACGGAAGGTTCATGAGTAGACGGGCTGCTGCATTCTGTGTACGTTGAAGTTTCGTCAGTGTGGCCTCAGGGGCTCCCAGGTAGACCATGTTACTGTAGTCCAATCGTGACAGTATGAGCCCTTGGACTAGAAGTTTCCTGGATGCAGGGGGGAGTAGGGGGAGAATCTTGCGGGTGGTGCGCAGAAGCCCAAAACAGGTTCCTGCAGTTTTGGCCGCTTGCGTTTTCATTGAAAGTTCGGGTTCTAGCCATACTCCTAGGGTCTTTATTTCATGTTTCGGGGTGGGAATTTCCCCGAACACGTCTGGCCAGACCGCTGGGGGGATGGTCACCCATTGCTTTCCCATGAGCATCACTTCGGTCTTTGACCCGTTTAGTTTTAGAGATGAATCACACATCCAACCGTGGATTTCCGTAAGGCAGTTTGCCAGGTTGTCTGGGAGATCGTCTAGTTGGGACAGGGAGACGACCAGCTGTGTGTCATCGGCGTAGCTCACTATTTTTATACCGAATGGTGTCACCACGTCTTCAAGGGGGGCCATGTAGGCATTAAAAAGCGTCGGGCTCAGGGACGATCCCTGAGGAACCCCGCTCGTGAGGGGGAGGGTGGACGAGCGATAATTGCCGTCCCAAACCTGGAACGTACGCCCGGCAAGGAAGGACTCTATCCATCTGAGTGCCGTCCCGGTGAGCCCTGCTGCCGCCAGCCGATGGAGAAGGACACGATGGTTAACTGTGTCGAAGGCTGCACTAAGATCCAGGAGGATCACTGCCACTGACCCTCCTGAATCTAAAATGCGCCTTGCCTCCTCGATGACGGCAAGAAGGGCAGTATCTGTGCCATGGCCCGGGCGGAACCCAGTTTGGGATTGCCGCAAGATGTTATTTGCCTCGAGAAACTGAGACAATTGACGGTTGACCAATTTCTCGGCTACCTTGCTAATGCCAGGGAGGAGTGAGATTGGCCGGTAGTTTGCCATTTCTGCTGGGTCTAGCTGGGGTTTTTTAAGGAGTGCCTTCACCACTGCACTCTTCAAGCTAGCGGGGACAGATCCCTGGACAAGTGAGCTGTTAATAAGCTCCGTGATCGTGGGAGTGATGACGGGGGCTACGGTTTTAAGGAATCTGAAGGGTGCAGGGTCCAAGGGTGATCCGCTTTTCATTTTGGTCATGATGACTTCTACCTCGTTGCAGGTTACTGGCCTAAATGTCGCAAGTTGGGGGCGTATGCTGCTTCCAGTCTGACTGGGGGGTAAATCATTGTCCATGTGGCTAGAGGGACAAGAAGGGGGAAGGGATGCTAGGATGCGAGCAATTTTGTCATTGAAATAGGTGGCTAGTTCGTTGCTTCGTTCCACAGGGGGGATGTTGGAAGAAGGAGTGGTAGGTACTTTCAGAAGTTCCTTTACGATTAGGAAAGATTCCCTGGCTGAGTTAGTGGATTCTTTTATCCGAGTATCGTAATGGGAAGCTTTAGAGTGCCTAATAGCAGTTTTGTATAATCTAACCGAGTTTTGGTAGGCTTCCTTGCTGGCATGCTGCCAGTCTTTCCTCCAAAGTCGTTCGGCTCTCTTACACTTTTTGCGCAGTAGTCGAAGTTCCGGGGTGTACCACGGGGCGGAACCTGGTTTCCCATTTTTGTCCTCCCGAGTTCTAAATGGGAGTACGGAGTCCAGGGAGGTAGTAATCCACTCTCTAAATTTATTATCGGCGATAGCCGGGTCTTCTGCGTAGGCAGGGGTAGTTGACTTTAGGGTCCTGGTCCATTCTTCGGTGGGAAGCTTGGACCAGGCCCTGTCCCTGGTGTAAGTGGGCGGTTTTTGGGGTTTCCTAAAAGTTCCTGGTAGTTGGAAGGAGACTAAAAAGTGGTCCGTCCAGGGGAGGGGAAGGGACTCACTGGCTTGCATAGTGGGGGTGCTCGTGAACACAGGGTCCAGCAAATGACCTTTGTTGTGAGTAGCTCCAGTGTTTAGGAGGCGGATGTCGAGAGCCGCCAGATCAGTGATAAGGTCGACTGCCCCAGAATCTAAAGGGTCATCGAAATGAATATTCAGGTCCCCTAGTATCATGAAATTAGTGATGGAGTGGGCTTGTGTAGCTACTGTGTCCAAGAGAGAACTGGCAAAAGGACCTGGATGACCGGGGGGGCGGTACACTAGGATCCCTGTGAGGGAGTTAGTAGGGTCTACCTTAATTGTGAACTGCAGGCTTTCAGAGTCGGGAATCTGCGCATCATCGGATTTGCAGAGGAGATGATCCCGGTGGATAATGGCGACACCACCACCCCTACCTGAGGGACGAGGTAGGGACTGAATGAGGAAGCCCGGTGGGGTTGCTAGTACCATATCTGACTCCGAGTTTGGGGAGAGCCACGTTTCCGTCAGGAAGAGGACGTCTATGTCATGGTCTTCTATGAGGTGGTTAATCAGCATCGCATGTTTGGGGAGAGAGCGACAATTCAGCAAAGCGAGGTTAAGGGCTGAGGGCTTGTGGGGTCGAGTAGGGAGTTTGAGCTGGGCTGGATGGCAGTAAGTACAGCTGATGAATGGTCCATTCAGGTCATGAACATACTTACAGGCGGAGGCGATGGGGGGTCTGAGACTTAGGAGGTCCCGACGTGAGTAGCTTGCCTTAAGGGCAGCTTTATCCAGCAGGGGTTCTGGCCCTAGGCCCGGCCGTGCGCGGACGGGCGCAGACGGGCTTGCCTTAGGCGCGCCTTCGGCGCGCAAACGGCGCTCCCGCTGCGCTCGTCCGCTGCGCTTGCGTGAAAGGCACATTTGTAGTGGGGAAAGTGGGCGTGGCCTCCAAAGTGGGCGTGTCCTATCGTTAGAGCCGCGATGGCGGCCGAGCAATCCTACCCTGTCTCAGCACTAAGATCCGCTGGATCAGGGTCAATGACAGGCGAAGTATAAGCAAGTAATCAGGGTGAGTACCCACTCGTTTTAAAATCAATTTTACACAAATATAAAATTTTTAAAAAAGCGGGCAAAAACACCTCCGGCTTTCCGCCTCAGAGGATAACAATGATAGTTATGGCGCGCTCGCAGTCAGCGCTTTAATAGGCCGAGGTGGGCGTGGCCTCCAAAGTGGGCGTGTCCTATCGTTAGAGCCGCGATGGCGGCCGAGTAATCCTACCCTGTCTCAGCGCTAAGATCCGCTGGATCAGGGTCAATGACAGGCGAAGTATAAGCAAGTAATCAGGGTGAGTACCCACTCGTTTTAAAATCAATTTTACACAAATATACAATTTTTTAAAAAGCGGGCAAAAACACCTCCGGCTTTCCGCCTCAGAGGATAACAATGAATATTGAGAAACAATATAATTATGGCCGCCAACAGAATCCTTTGTTGTTCTCTTTGGCTAGTGAACGTTACTGCCTCGTGTTGAGATAGTCCTCTTTCAATTTCCCTTACGGGACGCTTTAAATGAAGGGCACAGCGGAGCCCGGTCACGTGATGTGTTTAGAAGAAAGCCAGTCATGGAAGACGCAATAGTATGGCGACTTAGGAAGATAACTATGAGGCTCTAAAGCGACCTGTAAGAGGATTAGATAGGTCAAAAGAGTTGTGTAAGGTGATTAGATAACCGCCGCAAAAGGGACTCATGTGGTTCTCTTTTTCTAGCGAGCCGGAGATAGAACAAAGACAAAAGAAAACAGAAATCGAGTGTTAACAGCCTTAAAAAAACACGACCCGGGGTTGTAAATACACCGGAATCGCGTCAAAGAATCTTAAGGTATAGTTGATCTTGGAGCACGCATTTCTTGGTCACTAATATAGATGTATTAATACAACTTCGGAGCGATTTGGGGACTTTAGCCCATTTTTTTGCTTTGTTATTTAGAACTTTATTGGAAGTCAAGCCAGTGACATTCCTGTGCAGAAACGCGGGGATCTCTTACATGTCGTCAGACATCGCATTACATATCTACATAAAGTATCCATCTACATAGAATCAATATCAGGTTAAGAACTATTTATGAGGTCGATGCCCTGAGTAACTATAGTAGGAGGGCACTTTGGCATGTTGTGGCATGCGTCTCTCTGCGCTCGCTCTCTCTCTCTTTTTACGAATTTTTTAAAATATTTGTTTCTTTCATCTAAAGAATACACAGTTTTAAATATGCTTTGCACAATTTTCACCTAATGGATTTACACAATGGGCGTTTCTTTATTTCTCCTTTTGAATTTATGTAGAGAGTTACTGACTGCATCTCCAAGTTTGTAAATGTTATGTAAATACCAGGGTAATATTTGTCATTTTTTGGTAATATTTCTTTGGAATTATGTTTATAAATTGAAACATGTAGGATTTAAAGAGGTATAGATAATGTATGTATATAAACAAAGCGCTCTTCGTATATTGTAGGTACCCAGCTCATTACCCGAGTCCTGATGAGGCCTAAGATATGTCAGTGTAAGTGTGAGAGTACAAAAAAGATTAAGAGAAGGACTAAAAAAACAATAGTCCATTGTTGTACTCACCTATGAGAACACGGGGTGATCTCTTGACAGAATGCCGTTGTATATATAGGGATAGCATCTGTATTATTAATTAGGGTAACTTTAGGGATCTGTTGACTATTGATTTGATAAATAACTGGTGGCTACATATTTCATTGGCTTTTTTGAAAGCATGTATTTTTTTTATTGCTATCAAGTATATATATAAAAAATAAACATGGAGAATTACAGTTTGAGTTGGTGACGTTTATTCAAGATAAATAAATGTGAGAAATCATTTCTGTGGAAGGTTTCATTAATATTTTCCTATCCAGTTAATGGTGATTGAGGTATTGATTCCGACGCATTTATCTTTGTATTTACGTGTTTATATATGCCCAGTTTCGGTCGGAGTATTAGGGCTACCCCCTTGTTTGTTATACAATTTTAAGCTAAAGTCTGGCATGGAACACGCCCACTTCCAAGGACCCTCTAGATTTATCCTCCCAAATAAGCTAGGCTGTTATGGGCTTCTGAAACCGATAATTTATTAGGGTTTAGTTTCCTGGACACAGTCCGTGTCCCAGCCCAACTCGTTTTCACTAGTCAGATACAGTATCCTCCTCACTGGAAGTTTGGGTGACATACTTTTAGCTGTTTTGACTGCTAGGCCAAGCAGAGCTCTCTGAAAGAGAAAGAACACGGATGTAATAGGCCCTACCCTGATTATTTGTCCCTCAAGAAAGAAGGAAAATGTTTCGTAGTGACAGCTAAGTCTTCTTTTAAGTGCTCTTATTTGGCAGAGAATGGATCTTTCAAATACCCCTACGCCCAATTTGAGAATACTTTGTATCTCCATTAGAATCATACCTGTTCATTGTATATTTAGTGGGCTAGCGCTCTGAAGTGATGGCAACAATAACGTGGAGCTTCACAAAACACCTCAAATAAGCATGAATTATCACAGCATTTATAACCACTCTTTAATCTATACATGAACACGAACAGTAGTAAATCCTAAAACAATCTAGTGAATGACTGGTTGAAATACCTTCAGCAAAAGCAGTTCTTAGGTTCTAAAGCAAAATAAGTTCAGGGATCTTACGCATTCTGGGTGTTGTAGGCTTGTTTTGCTTTCATTGCACTAATGCAGGCTCCTCCGAGTTGCTCACGAGCTACTGGTAGCTCTACAGATATGTGTACGTAGCTCTCCTGCGTGCAGCTTGCATACTAAATTTGAACCTTTTGTTTGGCTTAATATGTGTGCACCAAAATTGAAAAAGTGTGTATTTGAGAGGAAAATGTGTCTATATTCAGAGCTCATAAGATTATATTTGGCAAAAAATGGTTGCATTAACAAAAAATATTTAAAGTTGACATTTGAGTGATAAACCATGTGGTTATTGGGAGGCTTACTATTTTCAGTATTACCTTGATGCTCAGGTCATTGCAGCAATAGCGGTAACTTATTACCCATGTAAAGGCATTCCAACATGGAAAAGCTTTTTCTTTACATTACTGTTGGCAACCCTCCTGATGCACTGTGATCATCACTGCTGCTAATCTTGCATAGGGTGACCACTAAGGTAATCTTTTCGGATGCGGTCACTATTACACTTATTATAGTTCATGATACTTTTCACTGAGCAAAAGTGCCTCACCATAGAAAAGGTTGGAGACCCCTCCGCTAATTAGACCACCACACCTGAAAACAATGAGTTGTTGCTGAAAAGCGTAGCAGTGGGGACAGTGGCAGTAATGACTTGGAATGAGGTGGTCACTCTAAAACGAGTACCTCCAGCCATTTCTCATGATAAGATATAGTTAGGCAGAGAGATACTTAATTTTGTGGCATGAACAATAAATGAAATTGATAAAACTAAATGTATTCGGAAAGTACCTTTAAAGTTGTGATTTTGTGCAGTCTCACAACAGCAGCACCACCCACCCCTTTCAGAATTTGCCAGATAATGAAACTGTGAGCTTTAGGATCAACTTCAGCATCTTTCACTAAATGGCACCTTTAACCTCTAGTACACCAGACTGCCATTCCGGCAGCGGCTGCACAAGTCTGGCTTCTCTGATCTGTGGAGACCACCTCTAACGATGTGGGGGTGACAAGCTGTGACCAATGAGCTTGACGCGAACACAATGGACAAAGCCACCTTAAAAAAACACTACCATTAATTTATGACTTTACATTAAGTTGTATTCTATGTCGCACTCCCCTCTCCTTGTTCCATGTTCTCCTTTATCAGACTGGTATCTTGAGCTCCATGTATAGCGCTCAAATACAGTTGGCCCAAGACCACTATATATCGCTATTAAATCAATATTACCATTTTTTGAGTTTCAGCCTGAAATAACTAAAAGAAAAGGGTCAACTTCGGTCAATGAAAATACAGTTACACAACCATAGGTTCTGCTTGTTTCATGGTTCTGGAACGATTCGTTTGAATGAAAGTGGCTAAACTGTGGTTATGGCGATAATCTCTGTCCAGTCCGCTGTTCATATGTTCAAATCTCAAATCGGTCAGCTCAGCCTTTCATCCTTCCGGGGTTTAAGAATGTAGTTGGGAAGAAGTAGCGAACATTATTTACTGTGCTAGTAGGGCAGTGGATAGAAACAAGCTAAAATGCTACTGTTCCAAAGTATCTAGACTACAGCGAGTACCTTAATCCTTCTCATGGGACAATAAATACCAAGAGAGGCCGTCCCTGTTGAGATCAGGACTGAATTACATTTTAAATGTCTCAAAATGTATTTACATTAGACGTTTCCATGTGTTTTGCGGATCTGCAGTTTTATAATTCATTCTGAAATTTGCATACAAAATGGAACAAGCGTGCATGCCTCGCGCTGAAAGGAGGCAGCAGGGGGAGGGGAGAGAGGAGGGGTTTCCCTTGCAGGAGCGAGCAGGAACCATCTGTTAATTACTAACAGATGGTTTTGAAAGCTCGCTCCCGCAAGGGAATCGCCTAAAGGGCACGCGTTGCCATTGAAAGCAATGCAACGCGTGCACGTTTTTTGGGCAAAAAAACAAACCGATTGCTAAAGGTCTCTCCTATGCAGTGCATGTGTGCTGCGTAGGGGAGTCCTGAAAAGCATTGTCATTTACAGCACCAATAGCTTTAACTTTCATAAATGAGAGACCGATTGCATTGCAAATGCTTGTTTAATTTATGGCATGTTAAAAATGATAAAATACTAAAAGGCGAGTGACACCATGGGTGGAAAGTCCCTAAATTTGAAGTGGAAAAAAGGAATATATATATATATATATATATATATATATATATATATATATATATATATATATATATATATATATATATATATATATATATATATATATATATATATATATATATGATATCGTTGTGCTGGAGGCGTGCTTACCATTCAAGGCTCCTTGTGTGCAGCTGAGGTCCGGGTGCTCCTTTGTACGTTGGGTACTTCGGAGCTGGAATATTTACGCGGCGACCCATGCCGCAGAAGGAGCACCACCCTGAAAGAACCGGGGGCCATGCGGTCTTGACTACGGGCCGAGAACATGGGACAGCAGCATATGGATTTTGCACGAATTCCACATAGTGAGGCCCATCTGTGGGCTTGAAAAGGTACCAACTGAACATTAGCGCGACGTGAGGCACTACAAGTCCCATAAATCCCATCCAGGGCGTGCATCTAAGCAAGAAGGGGGGTGGTGCCTCAAGCGCTCCTTCATAACTGCCAAAGCCTCTGAAGAGAAGTGGGGACACTTCGAAACGCGTCAGGCATCCAGGGCAGTTTGAACAGTTAAAGGATATCGTTGTGCTGGAGGCGTGCTTACCATTCAAGGCTCCTTGTGTGCAGCTGAGGTCCGGGTGCTCCTTTGTACGTTGGGTACTTCGGAGCTGGAATATTTACGCGGCGACCCATGCCGCGGGAGGAGCACCACCCTGAAAGAACCGGGGGCCATGCGGTCTTGACTACGGGCCGAGAACATAAGACAGCAGCATATGGATTTTGCACGAATTCCACATAGCGAGGCCCATCTGTGGGCTTGAAAAGGTACCAACTGAACATTAGCGAGACGTGAGGCACTACAAGTCCCATAAGTCCCATCCAGGGCGTGCATCTAAGCAAGAAGGGGGGTGGTGCCTCAAGCGCTCCTTCATAACTGCCAAAGCCTCTGAAGAGAAGTGGGGACACTTCGAAACGCGTCAGGCATCCAGGGCATTTTGAACAGTTTAAGGATATCGTTGTGCTGGAGGCGTGCTTATCATTCAAGGCTCCTTGTGTGCAGCTGAGGTCCGGGTGCTCCTTTGTACGTTGGGTACTTCGGAGCTGGAATATTTACGCGGTGACCCATGCCGCGGAAGGAGCACCACCCTGAAAGAACCGGGGGCCATGCGGTCTTGACTACGGGCCGAGAACATGGGACAGCAGCATATGGATTTTGCACGAATTCCACATAGCGAGGCCCATCTGTGGGCTTGAAAAGGTACCAACTGAACATTAGCGCGACGTGAGGCACTACAAGTCCCATAAGTCCCATCCAGGGCGTGCATCTAAGCAAGAAGGGGGGTGGTGCCTCAAGCGCTCCTTCATAACTGCCAAAGCCTCTGAAGAGAAGTGGGGACACTTCGAAACGCGTCAGGCATCCAGGGCAGTTTGAACAGTTAAAGGATATCGTTGTGCAGGAGGCGTGCTTACCATTCAAGGCTCCTTGTGTGCAGCTGAGGTCTGGGTGCTCCTTTGTACGTTGTGTACTTCGGAGCTGGAATAATTACGCGGCGACCCATGCCGCGGAAGGAGCACCACCCTGAAAGAACCGGGGTCCATGCGGTCTTGACTACGGGCCGAGAACATGGGACAGCAGCATATGGATTTTGCACGAATTCCACATAGCGAGGCCCATCTGTGGGCTTGAAAAGGTACCAACTGAACATTAGCGCGACGTGAGGCACTACAAGTCCCATAAGTCCCATCCAGGGCGTGCATCTAAGCAAGAAGGGGGGTGGTGCCTCAAGCGGTCCTTCATAACTGCCAAAGCCTCTGAAGAGAAGTGGGGACACTTCGAAACGCGTCAGGCATCCAGGGCAGTTTGAACAGTTAAAGGATATCGTTGTGCTGGAGGCGTGCTTACCATTCAAGGCTCCTTGTGTGCAGCTGAGGTCCGGGTGCTCCTTTGTACATGGGGGAACTTCGGAGCTGGAATATATATATATATATATATATTCCAGCAAAGTTTTGGCGCCAAGCTGTAGTGGCCTCTTTCAGCGGCGGGCCATGGACGGGATCGCCAATCCCTTCATACACCAAATAAATATATATATGTACCATCCTGCAGACTTCTGGGAAATGTAGTCTTTTTTATCAGACCGTAAGGTAAAGACTCTAATTGTTATCAGAGCCAGCTGGACTCCAATGATTGGGAGGAGCCAAGGTGGTACTTATAAGTGTGTGACTTTCTATTCCGACATCATAGGCATCTGACGAAGACAGTTTTTTCGAAATGCATTATGCAGAAATCTTTTTTTATTAAAAGCGGTCTATTTTCTTCACTCCCGATGTGTCCTTTCTGGGTTTCTTCATTGAAGTTGCCATTTTGCTGTGATTCTAATGCACGCAGGCCAGTGGCGTGCGGAAAGGACCCGCTGTGAAGAGTCCGGGGATTCTCTGGCAAGAGTTGTGGTATCCAAGGTGTTGATTTCTTCCCTGGACCACGTCGAGAACCGATCCAGCAAGTGGTTTTTGCAAAGAAGCAACCCGGATCTGACGGGGGAACAGTGGCACTGATCTCTGTTCCGTGACCCGGCTGGCGGAGGTATTGGAGGCTAAGCGTTTGGGGACTGGAGGAGGACCGAGAAAGACATCTGTATCGGATTAAGAAAAGTTTCAACACTTACCTCTACAAGGCACGAGCAGCACCGATTGCTGGTTTAATCTGGGCTCCATGCAAGTCATGTACCATCCTGCAGACTTCTGGAAACTGTAGTCTATTTCATCAGACCGCAAGGTAAAGACTCTAATTGTTATCAGAGCCAGCTGCACTCCAATGATTGGGAGGAGCCAAGGAGGTACTTATAAGTGTGTGACTTTCTATTCCGACATCATAGGCATCTGACGAAGAC
This sequence comes from Lissotriton helveticus, assembly GCF_964261635.1. Lineage (NCBI taxonomy): Eukaryota > Metazoa > Chordata > Amphibia > Caudata > Salamandridae > Lissotriton > Lissotriton helveticus. Next base: position 385,482,692 of record NC_136060.1, read on the forward strand.
AGTTTTGTCAAATGCATCATGCCGAACTCTTTTTTTATTAAAAGCGGTCTTTTTCCTTCACCCCCCCCTGTGTCCTTTCTGGGTTTCTTCATTGAAGTTGCCGTTTTGCTGTGATTCTAATGCACGCAGGCCTGTGGCGGGTGGACAGGACCCGCTGTAAAGAGTCCGGTGATTCTCTGGCAAGAGTTGTGGTATCCAAGGTGTTGGTTTCTTCCCCGGACCGCCTCGAGAACCGATCCAGCAAGAGGTTTTTGCAAAGCAGCAACCCGAATCTGACGGGGGAACAGGGGCGCTGATCTCTGTTCCGTGACCCGGCTGGCGGAGGTATTGGAGGCTAAGCGTTTGGGGACGGGAGGAGAACCGAGAAGGACATCTGTATCGGATTAAGAAAAGTTTCAACACTTAGCTCTACAAGGCACGAGCAGCACCGATTGCTGGTTTATTCTAGGCTCCATGCAAGTCAAGTACCATCCTGCAGACTTCTGGGAACTGTAGTCTTTTTCATCAGACCATAAGGTAAAGACTCTAATTGTTATCAGAGCCAGCTGCACTCCAATGATTGGGAGGAGCCAAGGAGGTACTTATAAGTGTGTGACTTTCTATTCCGACATCATAGGCATCTGACGAAGACAGTTTTGTCGAAATGCATAATGCCGAAATCTTTTTTTTTTTTATTAAAAGCGGTCTTTTTCCTTCACCCCCACTGTGTCCTTTCTGGGTTTCTGCATTGAAGTTGCCATTTTGCTGTGATATATATATATATATAGATACTACCTACTGACGGTCACCAGTAAGTAGTTATAGTTAGGACCTAGTTTCCATAGGAAATCCGCAACATTCTATTTGGAATAACTTTGGCGCCGGTTGACGAATCTTCGCAAAATTCTCAAAGAAGATGGGGCACTCCTTCCCTGAAAGCGGCAGGGGCCGAGAAAAAAGGGGGGTCCCAAAACGTGTTTCCCCATGCAATTTTCCATAGGGACTTTTAGACATGGCTACAGCCCGAACTGCTGAACGGAATTACACCAAATTTGGCAAAAAGGTAGAGTTCGGTTCGCACATTACGCTTTTTGTTAAATGGTGTAAATCCGTTCAGTAGTTCCTGAGAAAATCAAAAGTAAAATCATGGATATATCTATAGACGAAGTACGGTACGCGTACCCTCCCGAGCACGAGCTTTATGCTAATTGGCTGTCAACACTCCAAACCAGGAAGTGTTGGCAGCCATCTTGTGCCTCGGTAGAACTGAGGCACAAGAAAGCAGTGAAAGAAACCGCGCAAAACACGGAAAGGGGGCTGGGTAGAAATACCCTGACCCCCTAGGCCTATTTAGGGAATCCCATAAGGACCCCCAAGGCCCCCCCAATTGTTTATTTTTTTTAATCGCGGGATATGCGTACAGTATGCGTATCCTGCGATTTAAAAAAAAAAACAAAGTCAGCTTTTTTTTAATTAGCCCCCGTGGGGGCCAAATCCCAGGGGCAATATAGTTCATTATAATGGGGGGCCCAGAGGGGCCCCCATCCCCGGGGACCACCAGCCCCCGGGGCTTTAATGTTATGTATGTGGGGGGCTCACGGCCCCCCGCAGCCCCGGGGACCGCCACCCCCGGGGCATCTTATAGTTATAATACTCTGGGCCCCCCAGCCCCGGGGACCGCCACCCCCCAGGGCTTTAATATTATGTATGCAGGGGGCTCTTGGCCCCCTGCAGCCAAAGGGACCGCCACCTCCGGGACTACTTTTTTTAAAATAAAAAAACAAAACCTGTGTGGAGGGGCTCAAGCCCCCCACACGCCCCGGCGATTGCCACCTCCCCGGGGCTCTAATATTCAAAATAGGGGGGTCCGTGACGGACCCCCCCCCCAGCACCGGGAACCACCTCCTCCCGGGCTTTTAACTGTTGGCAGGGGGGCCCCTCCTGGAGCCTGGGATGGCCCTGAGGACCACCACCCCCCAGCACCGGCTCCTGCAGTTTCCCGGGGTGCCCACTCCTGGGACACTGCTGTTTGCCACGCGGCCCCCCTCCCTAAATAAAAATGTTTGTTGTTTTTTTTAAACGGAGCTGCGTTGCAGAGTGTTGTAAAAAGGGGGCGTGCCTTCTGAACACCTCTCTGCAAGGCAGCTCCCTGGCGCATACTAGAGGTACCTGGTGGGCTAGTTGGCTCACAGGGGACCTCAGGATTGAAGAGGAATTAATTCGCCAACTCATGTCACCTCAGGCCCTGCCCCCTTCCTTCACTAATAATCCTGAGTTTATAGCGCCTGGTTACACTAGCCAGTGTGTCCTCGCGCTGTACCGCTGAGGAACCCATCCTGGCCTGTTCCTGTGAGGTGCCCACTCCTGGGCACCCCAAGGTAAAGCCAGGCATCCTAGCATTAGGGCCGGTGTGGAGATTAAGCAAGCTATTGCCCAGAGTTGCAGAGTGGGACCCATGATTAGAGTAGCCACCGAGGCGAGAGAATTATCGGGTCCGAGGACATTGAGCCCAAGACCCTGCCGCGACGGGAATTGAACCCTGGTCCCGGGCCAGACCTCTGCATCAGGGTCTGCCGCTCTAACCGGTGAGCCACACTTCTCCACTATTGAGCAAAATATTCCTCTAAAATCAGCCGAACTACGAATTCCGATTTACTCACCTGTTATCACGAGAGACGTCAGTGCTGCATCTTTGAGCCCAGTACGGACCCTGAAAAGTAAATCTAAGCGTACTTACCAGTAACTTGTATTTCCTTCCATAGGAATCTATTGTGTGGTTTACACCAGAAAAGTTTCTAAGTGTCTATTTTTGAAACGTACAAATATTCCTCTAAAATCAGCCGAACTACGAATTCCGATTTACTCACCTGTTATCAGGAGAGACCTCAGTGCTGCATCGTTCAGCCCACTACTGATCCTGAAAAGTAATTCTAACCATACTTACAGTAACTTGAAAGTCCTTCCATAGGCTAACATTGACTGGTTTCACTTGGAAATTCTTCTAAGTGTGGAGTTTTGGAACTTTAAAAAATTCCTCTAAAATCAGCCGAACTACGAATTCCGATTTACTCACCTGTTATCAGGAGAGACCTCAGTGCTGCATCTTTCAGCCCAGTACTGATCCTGAAAAGTAATTTTAACCATACTTACCAGTAACTTGAATTTCCTTCCATAGGATATCATTGGCTGCTATATAAAATATATATAAATTAAAAAAATATAAAACAAAAAAAAATATTACAATTTCAATATTTAAAAAAAAAAATTTCAATTTATATTAAATATGTGATGTCATTTAAAAATAAAATATCTAAAAATAAATACTTTAAAACAATGTAGTAAATCAATATAAAAAAATATAACAATTAATACATTTAAAAATTATCATTTACAAAATCATTGTAATTCACTGAAAAACCATAGGTTTCAGCCACGTTATAGTTAGGAATTAGCATTCAAAAAACCTTAGAAATTCACTCAAAAAACCATATCTTTCACACATGTTATAGTTAGCTGGACATTTCACTCATACAAAACCATTGAAATTCCACCATTATAGTTAGTTCAGCTAACTATAACTCACGCGCCCGCAATGCACTGCTGATGACGTCACATTTTACATCACTCATGACATGGTCAGTGACATCACTTATGACATTACTGATGACATCTCAAATGACATCACTCATGACATCATCCTTGTGAAAGAGTGGCAAACCTCCTCTCACCCTAATATAACCTTTGATACACACATTCAAAAATAGAAACAAACATTTTCAAAAAAATGGAGATACCAATACCAGTTACAACAACCTATTCAGTAATTCCAACATCTACATACACATCCACTCATTCACCAACAGTTCTATATAGTCACTCATACATGTACTCACTCATCATATGTACTCATACACCTATACATCCTGTTACACACTGATACTCATCCATAGAGTTACTCACACACATACTCACACATGCAAATAAACTATTAAACATCCATTTACTTGCATATACAGCTATACGCACACCACTACACTTACTTCTATTGAAACGTACACATACTTACTCTCTTAAACAATCACTTATAGAAACAAATACTTATACAGGAACTCTTCCAATCTCTCACTCTCCCATATACTCACTTATATACATCAATACTCACATATACTAGTTTAAAACATATGTAGTTACTCATAAAGATACTGAGACAGTCATTCACTCACTAACACACCCATACACACACTCATCCACCTATACAGTCCTACACACATGCTGTCTTCAAAACACATACAAACAGTGAGTCAGTCATTCATGCATCTGTGCGCTAAGTAATACCCCCCACCAAACCATACAGACACTCATTCTGATACTCAAAAAAACAACTAATAACCCATATAGGCACTCATGTAGCTACTCACCAACCCATGCAGCCACTTATACACAAAGTGAGACACTGATACAGATATTTACATATTTAAACATTACTCGCTAATACATGTATTCACTAAGATACACTTAATAAGTCAGTTATACAATCAATTTTACAACAAAAAAACATCCATTTAGACACTTATTTACCCATTTATTCTTCCATCGACCTTTACATACACAAATATAAAAAATATGTATTTTTCAGAAAGACACACATTCACTGGATGATGTCATCAGTGATGTCATTTGAGATGTCATCAGTTATGTTATGAGTGAGGTCACTGACCATGTCATGAGTGATGTAATATGTGACGTCATCAGCAGTGCATTGCGGGTGTGCGAGTTATAGTTAGCTGAACTAACTATAACGGGGGAATTTCAATGCTTTTGTATGAGTGAAATGTCCAGCTAACTATAACGTGTGAAACCTATGGTTTTTTCAGTGAATTTCTAAGGTTTTTTAAATGCTAATTCCTAACGATAACGTGGCTGAAACCTATGTTTTTTTCAGTGAAAAAATAAATAAATATATATATATATGTATATATATATATATATATATATATATATTGAACACCGATTGCATGGTAAATTGTGGATGCTCAGGATTCACGATAGTGTATTACGAGTGTAAAAATTAAATGGTGGGTAAAAATTCGCATTTCCTTATTTCGTCAGGGTTCAAGGTGTGTGTGATCGGCCACTCATGCATCACTAGCGTGGCACAATGGGCAGAGACCAGGACCTGGAGGCACAGGTGAACCCCACACAGATAGCTTGGATCGGGTTCCCAGGCATGTGATGGGACAGCTTGCTCAACAAGGTGCAGCAGAGATTAGCTGGGGTGGTCCCCCTCCAAACATGTTAGTCATTCACCTCAGTGGCAACAAGTTTACGTCTATAGGGCAAAGTGCGCTAATACAGGCAATGAAATCCACAATGGGCGAGATTAGAATATGCATGGGGCAATGTAAATTATGGTGGTCAGAGATGACCCTGCGGAGGGTCTGCATGCGACCAGGTCGGGGAAGGCCATCGAACATTCCTGCAGGAGGGTAAACAGTGCCATGCGCAAGTTCACTGAACAGAGGGATTTTTGGTTTCATAAGACATGGACTGATTGATGCCAACATTAAGGGGAATTTCAAGGAAGACGAGATACACCTGTCAAAGGTTGGCATGAACTTGTTCGTGTTGGATTTGGGTGAAGCCCTGGTAACAGTGGCTTGTAAGTGAAGCAAGTTGCCTGCCTTGGTGGGGGAGCCCTGGACTTGACGGCAGTTACATCCAGAGCGATGGTGGAGTTACAGGGCGATCGGAGGCTGATTGGTACATAGGGGTACCCTTTCCAGGAACACAGCAGGGATATCCTATGCCAAACCCCAGGAGTCTTTAGAGCAGGACCCTGGACGAAACGTAGGTGCCCCGCTAGTCCTTTGAGCGGTTGTACACCTGAACAACCGGTGGCCTGCCTTGCAACGCTCTACTTCTAAAAAGGCGTGAGTAAGGTCATGGACTGGGGGTCCACAGAAATAACGTGGCTAAATCCCCCAGGTAGATGGTGGCACCTATTGGGTTAGCCAAGGTGCAGTTTGGCTCATCAGGCAGGCAGGGCAGCTTAGGTCAGTCACAGCAGCCTGCCCTTGGAATGCCCGTAAGTTAACCCACCACGTTGGCATACTTCTTGCATAAAATAAACCTGCAGCAAACTGTTTTCCAACAAACCTGGTTTTGTATCATTATTTATTGCAGTGCATGCTTTATTCATCATGCTTGGGGAGAGTTGCCAATATCGGCACTAGTAATAGCTGAAAGTAAAGTTCTTTCAATAAAGTCAGTATTAACATGGGACACTCCACTAGAGAAAATGATATTCCATTGGGCTTTTGTACCGCCGCAGGTATCGTGAGCCAATGAGCCATCTACCCTCGCACAAACAAACCCGAGCAAAACTCACGAAAAATGCACTGAAAAGCACAACTCACCCATGCCAAGCCCACTGCCCACAGGACCCGCGCCGGGCTCATGGTGGTGTAATGCGGAGAAGTCGCAGTCCGAGGCACCCCAAACACCAGCCTCGCTCAAATGCTTCCCGTTCTTGGAGTTGCCGGGTCTTGTGAAATCACCTGACCGACCGAGATCATGTGCTGCTTGATTTAGAGCTGCCAATAATCGAGAAAAACACTTCTGCTTTGTTGCCGTCCCCGTCCGCGCGCAGCATTGACAACAAATGAAGAACGCGCTCTGAGTCAGAGTGACACCACAACAAAGCCCGCACGGACAGAGGCGCTGAGGGAGGGAGGCCATGGCTGTTCGTGAGTGACTTGAGGGTGAGTTCCGAGAGCTTTACTTTCAGCACGAGGAAGTGAAGCGCCACCGACCGCAGGCTGCAAACTGCAGGATGGAACGAAAGCCTATGCACGGCTGACGAGTTCCGCATCCCGAAGACAAAGTAGTGCCTGCCCCAGTGTTGTGTTTATTAATAAAGTTCTTTCCTCTAATGCATTGCTCTCGTGCCATGTCTCTGCACGAGCGACCTGCCGGTGCATTGTGACGTCAGTATGTCTAACTGACCACCGGCAGGTTGGCAGTTGATTGTCAGTTACTAGGTTATGGTGGCAGCGAACAGATGTGCCCTGGTGTCAGGTTATTATAATAAAGACCTTACACTTACCTTCTGTGTCAGTCGTCTTTACAACTTGGCGACGAGGCTCCTGACACCACGAAGAACCCACAGGGAGGCCATTGGACCGGTTTGTGTTGGGTGCATCTGGCGCAGTGGTGTCCACCTGTTTATCGTTTTCCGCACTCCGCGGAATTTCCAGGATGCAGCTTTTCTATACATGCACGTTGAGCATGTGGGAGTGAGTCGGGGATCGGCGAACGGCTTTGCAGTTTTGTGTTCATTCCTGGAACACGCCTGGAAGGAAAGAAGGTCTGGAGGTCTTGTTGAACGCCATTAAATAGGGTGAGTCAGTGTTTCCCAGCCTTCGGTGCCAGCGCTGCGAGCGTTGAGTGTTCCGCGTGAAGATTCCACAATTGTGACTTTTGGTCAGAATTTGAAGAGCGGTCCTTCTTCCGCATCCTTGCGCTGTTGGTTGTCTGTTGCGCATAGGAGTGCACTTGTACTGTTGTACAGCTGCGTGAGGATAATTGGGGAGAGCGAGTCGAGTCTCCGGCGTGTGAGAAGTTCTGGAAGATTTCACCTCAGCGGTTGTGCTCTGCGCAGGCACGGTAACCTGAGGAGAGATTCCTGTCAGCCGGCAGAGTGACGTCAGTGGAACGCAACGCAGGACGACGTTGGGCGGCCATTTTATGCGTGTCTGTCATCCGGCAAAGGAGTTTCAGTCAGTTTCACGGAGGAAAATTAAAAGAGAGAGGAGGCGTTTTTTTTTTAAGCAAATAACGCGCCGTTTTCAAAGAAATGTTCTAATTGCGTGTTACTTACAGCGGTGACACGCACACCATTGGAAGTTATTCTTGGTGTGGACTATGTGGACAGGGAACACATAAGTTTGTCATAAATAGCAAAACGTGGAAAAATAAAAGAAGGACTACTATCCTCATTTAATAGAATAAGTGTTCTCCAGCTTAAAGTTGAATTGGAAAATAAGTACTTACCGCTTAAGGTTAGGTATTGACTATGGCTTCAGGGAATGTTTGGAATCTATCTCCACCTTTACCTTTCATACCATCTACGGGGGATGACGCCCTAAAATGGGAAGAATGGAGAGAGTATTTTGAAAACTATTTATCCACCTTTGAGGGAGATGAATTGACTCCTGAAAAGAAAAAAAATATTCTTCTTCATTGTTTGGGGGCAAAGGCTATGAAAATCTACAATCGCATAAACAAAAGAGCAAGACCAGGAGATGTTTATACTATTGCTTTGGAAGATTTAACGATGTATTTTAAACCTACTATTTCCATTTCGGTGAATAGATTCAAATTTTTTCAACGCAGGCAAACACAGGAAGAGTCTGTGGAGGATTATGTTGCTGCGCTGAAGAGTTTGGCATTAACATGCAGGTTTGGGGCATTACATGACGAACTGGTTCGTGACCAGGTTGTTATGAGATCCTCAAATAAACATGTTCAAGAGAAACTGTGGGCGAAGGGAGAATTACCATTGGAAGAGGTTGTGGAAATAGTTAAATGTACAGAATTAACTGGAAGGTGTGCCAAAGCTGTTTTACAAGAGGAAAAATCCTTTACGGAGGATAAGTCCATGGTAGCAAAAGTGATTAGTTCTAAAAAGTCAAGTAGTATGCCGGGTTCAAGGTATGCACAACGTAGTGATTCTAGTAGTAAGAGTAAACTCTCAGATGACAGGAGGTGTTACAGATGTGGCAGTAGATACCATTTGGCCAATGACAGGTCATGTCCAGCAGTGAGGCAAAAGTGTTCAAATTGTAGTATGGTGGGGCATTTTGGTGCTATGTGTCCAAAGAAAGAAAAAGGAGGGAGGAATGTAAAAGCTGTAATTTATGAGGAAGAAGAAGATTGTACATCCTCAGATGAATATGACATGAATTTGTTTGTGTTAAATGTTGAAGACAGTGTTACTAAGAAGAAAAAACCTATTTGCGACATGAACATTGGCGGGGTTGACATGTCAATTGTGGCGGATTCAGGCTCGCCGTATACTATTGTAAATGAAAAGGTATGGTTAGAGAAATTTGTTCCAGCCATTGGAACAAGATTGAAGAAACCTGATATTTCCCCTAAGTCTTTTAATTACGAACCAATTGAAATGCTAGGTTACAGGGAACTGGAGTTCATATTTAAATCACGCCAAGCTATGGGCAAGCTTTATATATCCAAGGTCGGTCCATCAGTGTTGGGATGGATGGACCAAGGGGAACTAGGTATAATACTTGATCCGAACAGTCCTGACCCAGTTCTCATATTACAAACTGAGGAAGATTGTAACAATTTCTTTAAAAAAAGGTATCCTATGGTGTTTACAGAATGCATAGGGAAACTAAAAGGGTTTGTACATGAAATCAAGCTTAAGAAAAATGCCATACCTTGCATACACAAGTCTAGGAACATACCGTTCTCTATAATTAGTGAGGTGGAGGATGAGTTGAAGAGATTACAAAGGGAGGGCATTATTGAGCCAGTTGAATCGGCTGAGTGGGTTTCACCTTTAGTTATCGCGAAGAAACCTAACGGCAAGCTCAGGCTATGCATTGATCTTCGCGATCTAAATAAAAACATATTGGTAGATCAATTTCCCTTGCCAAAGATTAATGAGATGCTGTCCCTTACCAATGGTGCTAAGTGGTTTTCAACTATCGATCTTAGCTCTGCTTACCACCAGGTGGCTTTGCATCCCAAGAGTAGAAGCTTGACTACATTTGTAACTCCTCTGGGATGTTTTAGGTTTAAAAGAGTACCTTTTGGACTGGCCTCTGCTGCGGCCATGTTTCAGAGGTTAATGAGTGAAATATTCAAGAAGGAGAAAAATCTATTAATTTTCCAAGATGACATCATGATCACGGGCAAAAGTAGAGGTGAACATGATGCTAAATTAAACAGAGTCCTAGGGTTGCTAGAGCATCATGGACTTACAGCCGATCTGCGTAAGTGCAGGTTTGCAACTAATAAAGTCACATATTTGGGGCACGAGATTGATGGGGATGGCATTAAACCAAAAGAAGAACTACTGTCAGCCATCAGGGAAGCTCCCTCACCTAAGAATAAGGAAGAAGTCAGAGCATTTCTAGGTTTATCAGAGTTTTATGCAAAATTCGTTAAGAATTTCTCATCTAAGACCTTACACCTCAGGGAACTAATAAAACAGAAAAACAAGTTTGAGTGGAATGTTGTGTGCGAAGAGGCATTCAAGAAGATTAAAGAGGATATTTGTGAGGCTCCACCTCTTCAAGGGTTTAACCCCTCTCTAAAAAGCATAGTGACAACTGATGCAAGTAACAAGGGTTTGGGTGCAGTCCTGTCACAAATTGATGTAAACGGCAAAGAGGTCACTGTTGCTTTTGCTTCTCGTTCTATCACTACCACAGAGGAAAAATATTCTGTGATTGAGAGAGAAGCACTAGCCTGTGCTTGGGCTTTGAACTATTTCAGGCAATACATTTGGGGGTACAAAATCACCCTTAGAAGTGATCATAAGCCTTTGGTGAAAGTGCTTTCTACCAAGGGTCTTCAGGTTGCTTCTCCTCGCTTGTCCAGAATTTCAATGAAATTGTTAGAATACAACTACGAAGTTGAATACCTTCCGGGTGTGAGAAACAAGGTGGCGGACTGTCTAAGCCGTCTACCTCTTCCAATCAGAGATGACCAAATTCAGGACATTGACACCTTCTGTGTAGCTAATATCACGGAAGAAGTACCATGTATCTCAGGGGCAGAGTGGAGTGAACAGATGGGAAAAGATGTCATTCTGATTGAAGTGAAGGAGAAAATAAGAACAGGGTGGCCAGAAAAGAAAAAATTGTCTCCCCTTTTGCGTCCATTTTGGGAAGTAAGAGATGAGTTATCTGTAGAGGGGGATCTTATCTTGAGAAATGGAAGAGTAGTTCCACCCGAGAAGTTACGTAAAAAACTGTTGGATATTTGCCATGAGGGACATCTTGGCATTGGAAAAACCAAGAGCAGGGTCAGAAATTCTTACTGGTGGCCTGGGTATGACTTGGAAATCGAAAGGGGTGTCAGAGAGTGTACAGCTTGTGAAAACTCGGACAAGACAAAATACACGTTGAGACCACCCCTTCAACCGTTGTCATGTCCTGATATGCCTTGGACAAGATTGGGAATTGACATTTGTGGGCCTATTCATGAACATGGTGAGATGCTGTACCTAATAGTGTTAGTAGACCATTTCTCAAAGTGGCCAGAGGTGGAGGTGGTGAAGGAAGCTGATGCTAAAAGTGTTGTAGGATTTTTGAGGAAGCTATTCCTTAGAGAAGGCCTTCCCAATTGCATGGTGTCAGATAATGGTCCACAATTCAAGTCTAAAATTTTTAAAGAGTTCCTGAGAAACCAAGGAATAGAACATAAAACCACATCTGTGTATCACCCGGCAGGGAACGGAGCTGTAGAGAGGTTTAACCGGGTGATCAAAGGCATAATTCAATTGGCTAATCAGAATGACATGTCATGGAGGAAGCAACTTATGAAAAACCTTTGGTCATTCCGAGTTACGCCATGTGTGTCTACTGGTACTAGTCCTTTTGTGATTCTGAGAGGGAGGACCCCCATTACAAAAGATAATGTAGGATGGGTTACTCCTAAAAGAGTAATGTGGTCTCCAGAGGAGATAAAGGAGAATGTAAGAAAATGTCAAACCATAGAAAAAAAATACTATGACAAAAAACATTCATGTAAAGAGGTTAACATTAAAGCAGGAGACTATGTGAGAGTGAGGAATAACAAAAGTGTCATCAATGGGAAACACCACTACTCACAACCGTTGCAAGTTAAAGAAGTGTTTTGTAATTCCGCCCTTTTGAGTGATGGGAAAACTTGGCATTTTTCTGCTTTATCATTATGCAAAGAAAGGAAAGGAATGGTTGACTTTCAATCCATTTCTGATGAGGAAGGGGCTTCCGGTTCTCAAGACTATGAGTGGATTCTAGACCGAGAGGATGGGGAAGGTTCTCAACCGAGTGGTACCAATATTGTATCTCTGGGTATGAATGATGTACCTTCGGGTAGTGAGAATTATTCGGACGCTTCTCGGGTAGAAGACAGTGGTAGTAGTCTGAGTAAGGAGGCAAGTGAAGAATATAGGTACCAGACAAACAGTGAAGCAGATTCTGATTCCGATGACTCAATTTATGAAGATGTTATGGCGCAAGACACTAGTGGTCAGGATGAACCTTCTGTGAGCAGGTACGGAAGGGTGGTGAAACCACCAGCTAAATTACAAGATTACATTTGTGATTAGCAGTGGTCATTCCTCCCTTCCTCATGTTTCACCAGGACATTCTCTTTCTGACAAGTTGCTCTGGGAAGGGAGATGTGTTGTGTTTATTAATAAAGTTCTTTCCTCTAATGCATTGCTCTCGTGCCATGTCTCTGCACGAGCGACCTGCCGGTGCATTGTGACGTCAGTATGTCTAACTGACCACCGGCAGGTTGGCAGTTGATTGTCAGTTACTAGGTTATGGTGGCAGCGAACAGATGTGCCCTGGTGTCAGGTTATTATAATAAAGACCTTACACTTACCTTCTGTGTCAGTCGTCTTTACACCCAGGCCTCGGGCCGTCAGGTGCGCGTTGCTTGATCTAGTTCTCTGGAACTTCTAGTACTGCGTTTTGTAAAACATTTTATAAGATATGTTCGTTACTATATAAGAACAGTAACCATAAGGACATCCAGTGCACACACGTGCCTATAATTGTAAACAAAACAAGCATACTTTGACACAGGGCACAAGTCCCAAAAAATGAGTGGAGGGATTAACCTAGTTAGACAGTATGAAGGTGGCATCACAGTGCGTGACAGCAAGGCGCATGACATCACACAGGGCATCACATGAATCATACATGCCAACATTTCAGAAGAGCAAAGAGGGAGATTTTAAAAACAAAATCGGGAGAATGGGGCCTTGAATCGGGTTACTGTCATGTGTGGGCTTTGGAAGTGTGCTGCTGCAGGATTGGACATTTTAAACGCAAATGCACGTTTTTTAGGTTTCGACCTGGCGATCTGCGCAAGCAGTTCGCGCAGGTGAAATCTTTTGTTTACCATATTGGCTATCGGAACGTCCCCCACCTCCCATTAGCTAGCTCCATAAATGGAGGCTAGCCATTGGGAGCCGGATCTGTCCGTCAAGGCCGGACCAGATTCGGGGGCGTTCCCGCGATTTTTTCCCTCTCCGCCTCTGCGATGTCGTCATCGCGGCGGTGGGCGGAGTTTCGTTTTTTTTCCTTCTGTGTTTGTTTTGGTCATTCCATGCGAGGAAGCCCAGGTGAGTGCTTGTTTTTTAGTGGTGGAGCACGTGAATTCAGTGTACGTTGGTTAAAAATACATGATGAAGACACAGGCCACGATCTGGCTGTTCATCAAGTGCATGGGCGCTAAAAGTAGTTTTTGCCCCTTTATTTGTTATTGTTATTGTTATTGTTATTGTTAGTGAGGTTTTATATCGCGCCTAATCACCTGCAGGTCTCTAAGCGCCTGGAAAGATGGTAGTAAACAATAACTTAGCAAGATGGAAGCTGGATTATACTGTGCTCATGCTTTTGCTGAACAGAAATGTTTTTAGGCTCTTCCTGAATCGTAGTAGATTCCCTTCCCGGCGCAGCATCTCCGGCAACCTGTTCCATAGCTGGGGAACTAGCACTGAAAAGGCTCTCCCTCCCTTGGTCACTAGCCTGTAGCGAGGACAGACCAGTAATTGGGAGTCTGAGGATCGAAGTGTTCTCATAGGGCAATAAAGTTGCAAGCGATCTTTGATGTAGGTTGGGGCTTTGCCATAGATTGCCCTATGGGCCGTGCATAGGTTCTTAAATTCCACTCTTCCTTTAATGGGGAGCCAGTGCAAACTTTGTAGTAGGGGAGTGGCTTTAGATCTCCTCGGTAGCCTGAAGATCAACCGGGCAGCGTCATTCATTATGACCTGAAGTCTACTGGTCAGGGTTTTGGGTAAGCCAAGGTAAAGGGCATTACCGTAATCAATTCTGGAGATGATGGTGGCCGCTACTATTGATCGCATCATGGATTGTGAGAGGACAGGAGTTAACTTCCGCAGTTGCCTAATGATGTTTGTGCAACTTCCCACAACCGCAGAGATCTGAGGGGCCATTGACAGATCATCATCCAGTTTGATCCCCAGGCTCTTTACAGACGGGCTTGGTTTTGGAGCAGGGCCCAACTCTGTGGGCCAATAGAGATCACACCAAGGTGAGGCAGTAGATGGAATCACTAGTACCTCAGTCTTATCAGGGTTAATTTTTAGCAGGTTATCCGTCATCCATTGCACTATAAACCGCAAGATGTTCTGAGCTTGGAGTTGTGCGGCCGTAGTGTCATCGACACTTAACAGTAATTGTGTGTCGTCCGCGTAGTTAAAGACTTTACAGCCCATAGTAGCCAAAGAAGCAATCAATGGTTGCAGGTAGAGATTAAATAGAAGCGGGGACAGGGCGGACCCCTGTGGCACCCCGCACTCTAAAATCCCCATCTCAGATGTTTCATCCCCCAGTTGTATCTTTTGGGTCCTTCCTATAAGGAATGATTGCAACCATTGAAAGGCCAGGCCCTTAATCCCAAAGTCCTTCAGTCTATCCATAAGCAAGGCATGGCTGACAGTATCGAACGCCGCTGATAGGTCCAGCAAAATCAGGGCGCTCGGTTTCTTGCAGTCAGCCATGCCTCTTAGTTCATCCAACACCGAGAGCATCACCAACTCGGTGCTGTGATGAGCTCGGAAACCTGCCTGTCGCTCATGGAGTAGATGGTGAGTTTCCAAATAGAGGGACAGGGACTTTAATACATGCTGCTCAAGAACTTTTGAGAGGAAAGGCAACTGGGAAATAGGTCTGTAGTTCTTTAACACCGCAGGATCTGATCCAGGCTTTTTCAATAGGGGTCTTACACGCGCCTCCTTAAGCTCAGCCGGTAGGTACCCCGTATCTAAAGATCTGTTGAGGAGGGAGATGATATATTCCTCCAACAAGGGGCGCCCAACACGGAAGATCTCAGGTGGGCATGGATCAGCTGGGGAGCCAGATTTAATTTTACTCATCGGCTGTTCTAGAGTCAGTACATCCATCTCTGGAAATATTTCAAGGGAACAGTCGGTCACAATCTCAGGTGCTGATGTTATAGCAGTCCCCAATACCACCCCGTTCTTTATCTCCTGGATGATGATCTTCACCTTTTCTAAAAAGTAAGCCTGAAAGGTGTTACAGTCAATAGGGGCCCTGGAGTTATCTGTTTTTTGCTCAATTCTGCCAGTATTTTAAAGGTCTCTTTCTGAATATTCGCTGCCTTACTTAGGCGGGACTCAAAGTGGTCCGCTTTAGCTTGGGTCATAAGGTTTTTATATTGTTGGAGGGAGGCTTTATAGAGTTTCCTGTCAGTGTCCTGCTTGGTTTTCCTCCATACTTTGTAGTGAGGACTCCGCAGTGGTTTGTCTGATGTGAAATTGCTCGGCTGATCCCCTTTGTTGCAGCATGCATAACTTTTCATTCTTTCAGTTCGACTTTACAGTCCGTTTTAATAATGTCCTTAAAACTGCGGGTGTCCAGTACCCAAACGGCCTAAATAGATTCATATGGGCTAAGCATCTCGTGCCCCTCGTGAGACACTTGTAAAACTGCTCATAAGATTTGCAACAGGGAGTTTTTTCATGGTTTGGCATTTTTCGTAATGCATTACAGTTGCATTTATATAGCGCTTCATATCCTAACCGCACTGCAAAGCGCTGAAGAGCATCAGAGGCCATAAAGTACGTGCTGCAAAGGTGATTAACAGCAAATGGGTAGGGAGTGCAGAGTGGATAGGGAGTGCAGGGTGGATAGGGAGTGCAGGGTGGATAGGGAGTGCAGGGTGGATAGGGAGTGCAGGGTGGATAGGGAGTGGAGGGTGTATAGGGAGTGGAGAGTGCATAGGGAGTGGAGAGTGCATAGGGAGTGGAGAGTGCATAGGGAGTGGAGAGTGCATAGGGAGTGGAGAGTGGAGAGTGCATAGGGAGTGGAGAGTGGAGAGTGCATAGGGAGTGGAGAGTGCATAGGGAGTGGAGAGTGCATAGGGAGTGGAGAGTGCATAGAGAGTGCAGAGTGCATGGAGAGTGCAGAGGGAGTGCAGAGTGCATGGAGAGTGCAGAGTGGAGAGTGCATAGGGAGTGCATAGGGAGTGCAGAGTGTATGGAGAGTGCAGAGTGGAGAGTGCATAGGGAGTGGAGAGTGGAGAGTTCATAGGGAGTGGAGAGTGCATAGGGAGTGGAGAGTGCATAGGGAGTGCAGAGTGCATAGGGAGTGCAGAGTGCATAGGGAGTGCAGAGTGCATAGGGAGTGCAGAGTGCATAGGGAGTGCATAGGGCATGCAGAGTGCATAGGGAGTGCAGAGTGTGGAGTGCAGAGTGGAGAGTGCATAGAGAGTGGAGAGTGCATAGAGAGTGGAGAGTGCATAGGGAGTGCATAGGGAGTGGAGAGTGCATAGGGAGTGGAGAGTGCATAGGGAGGGGAGAGTGCATAGGGAGTGGAGAGTGCATAGGGAGTGGAGAGTGCATAGGGAGTGCAGCTCGAGGGAGTGGAGAGTGCATAGGGAGTGGAGAGTGGAGAGTGCATAGGGAGTGGAGAGTGCATAGGGAGTGGAAAGTGCCTAGGGAGTGCAGAGTGGGGAGTGGAGAGTGCATAGGGAGTGGAGAGTGCAGAGTGCATAGGGAGTGGAGAGTGCAGAGTGCATAGGGAGTGGAGAGTGCAGAGTGCATAGGGAGTGGAGAGTGGAGAGTGCATAGGGAGTGGAGAGTGCATAGGGAGTGGAGAGTGCATAGGGAGTGGAGAGTGCATAGAGAGTGCAGAGTGCATGGAGAGTGCAGAGGGAGTGCAGAGTGCATGGAGAGTGCAGAGTGGAGAGTGCATAGAGAGTGCATAGGGAGTGCAGAGTGTATGGAGAGTGCAGAGTGGAGAGTGCATAGGGAGTGGAGAGTGGAGAGTGCATAGGGAGTGGAGAGTGCATAGGGAGTGGAGAGTGCATAGGGAGTGGAGAGTGCATAGGGAGTGCAGAGTGCATAGGGAGTGCAGAGTGCATAGGGAGTGCAGAGTGCATAGGGAGTGCAGAGTGCATAGGGAGTGCAGAGTGCATAGGGAGTGCATAGGGCATGCAGAGTGCATAGGGAGTGCAGAGTGGGGAGTGCAGAGTGGGGAGTGCAGAGTGGAGAGTGCATAGAGAGTGGAGAGTGCATAGGGAATGCATAGGGAGTGGAGAGTGCATAGGGAGTGGAGAGTGCATAGGGAGGGGAGAGTGCATAGGGAGTGGAGAGTGCATAGGGAGTGCAGCTCGAGGGAGTGGAGAGTGCATAGGGAGTGGAGAGTGGAGAGTGCATAGGGAGTGGAGAGTGCATAGGGAGTGGAAAGTGCCTAGGGAGTGCAGAGTGGGGAGTGGAGAGTGCATAGGGAGTGGAGAGTGCAGAGTGCATAGGGAGTGGAGAGTGCAGAGTGCATAGGGAGTGGAGAGTGCAGAGTGCATAGGGAGTGGAGAGTGCATAGGGAGTGGAGAGTGCTTCGGGAGTGGAGAGTGCTTCGGGAGTGGAGAGTGCATAGGGAGTGGAGAGTGCAGAGTGCATAGGGAGTGGAGAGTGCATAGGGAGTGGAGAGTGCAGAGTGCATAGGGAGTGGAGAGTGCATAGGGAGTGGAGAGTGCAGAGTGCATAGGGAGTGGAGAGTGCAGAGTGCATAGGGAGTGGAGAGTGCAGAGTGCATAGGGAGTGGAGAGTGCAGAGTGCATAGGGAGTGGAGAGTGCATAGGGAGTGGAGAGTGCATAGGGAGTGGAGAGTGCATAGGGAGTGGAGAGTGCATAGGGAGTGGAGAGTGCATAGGGAGTGCAGAGTGCATAGGGAGTGCAGAGTGCATAGGGAGTGGAGAGTGGAGAGTGCATAGGGAGTGGAGAGTGCATAGGGAGTGCATAGGGAGTGCAGAGTGCATGGAGAGTGGAGAGTGCATAGAGAGTGCATAGGGAGTGCAGAGTGCATGGAGAGTGCAGAGTGGAGAGTGCATAGGGAGTGCAGAGTGCATAGGGAGTGGAGAGTGGAGAGTGCATAGGGAGTGGAGAGTGCAGAGTGCATAGGGAGTGCAGAGTGCATAGGGAGTGGAGAGTGCATAGGGAGTGGAGAGTGCATAGGGAGTGCATAGGGAGTGCATAGGGAGTGCAGAGTGCATAGGGAGTGGAGAGTGCATAGGGAGTGGAGAGTGCATAGGGAGTGGAGAGTGCA
Source organism: Lissotriton helveticus (assembly GCF_964261635.1). Classification (NCBI taxonomy): domain Eukaryota; kingdom Metazoa; phylum Chordata; class Amphibia; order Caudata; family Salamandridae; genus Lissotriton; species Lissotriton helveticus. The sequence goes on from NC_136060.1 coordinate 385,501,012, forward strand.
TAGGGAGTGGAGAGTGCATAGGGAGTGCAGAGTGCATAGGGAGTGGAGAGTGGAGAGTGCATAGGGAGTGGAGAGTGCATAGGGAGTGCATAGGGAGTGGAGAGTGCATAGGGAGTGCATAGGGAGTGCAGAGTGCATAGGGAGTGCAGAGTGCATAGGGAGTGGAGAGTGCATAGGGAGTGGAGAGTGCATAGGGAGTGCATAGGGAGTGCAGAGTGCATAGGGAGTGCAGAGTGCATAGGGAGTGGAGAGTGCATAGGGAGTGGAGAGTGCATAGGGAGTGGAGAGTGCATAGGGAGTGGAGAGTGCATAGGGAGTGGAGAGTGCAGAGTGCATAGTGGATAGGGAGTGGAGAGTGGATAGGGAGTGGAGAGTGGAGAGTGCATAGTGCGTAGGGAGTGGAGAGTGGAGAGTGCATAGTGCGTAGGGAGTGGAGAGTGCATAGTGCGTAGGGAGTGGAGAGTGGAGAGTGCATAGTGCGTAGGGAGTGGAGAGTGGAGAGTGCGTAGGGAGTGGAGAGTGGAGAGTGCGTAGGGAGTGGAGAGTGGAGAGTGCGTAGGGAGTGGAGAGTGGAGAGTGCGTAGGGAGTGGAGAGTGCATAGGGAGTGGATAGTGCATACGGAGTGGAGAGTGGAGAGTGCATAGGGAGTGGAGAGTGCATAGGGAATGGAGAGTGCATCCCCTCTACTTCTCTTCTATGGACACTTGTACTTCTTCTACTTCTCCACCAGCACAGTGTGTGTTTCCACTCGCCCGTGGCACTGGAGACTGAAGCACATCCTTCTTAGGGTCTTGCTGGTCATTATGGACACTCTTTCCAGTTCTGTACTTTTATGTGATCACACTATGCATTATGGGGGGTGTAGTGTTGCTTTGATTCCATTAGAACACAGCTGAAAACAATGATTTGTAGATAAAAACTCTAGTCCCACTAAATCTTGGAAGTGCTTATTCACACACACACATGCATGCACGCACATATGCAAACACACTCTCTCTCCCTCAACAGGTGCACTACCTCCTCACAAGCACGGACACATGTTTGTAAAACAGGTTCTTTAACCCACCATGCCATCCCATAATGCAGTTCGTTTGGCTAGCACACCGTGGCTGACTGAAGATGCGCACTAGGATGGCGCCGGCACTTGACAGCCAGGCACAGAGAGGCGCGTGATTGACAATGGGCGGCAAGACGAGCGTGACTGAGAGCAGACGCCAACTGAAATGTCCAACCCTTAAAAAAAAGATTTAATGACGGTATTTTTTGTGGAACTGGTGGCGAGCTTCCTGTTTCAAGATGAGTGAGTGGACCATGTCCAAAAAGACTGACACTCCAGTAGGGTAGTGTAGTGCTTTCAGCAAGCGTTGCCTTAATGTGCCACCCCAGCACGATTTAACCCCCTCAGCTGTCAATTAGGCATCTGTCACGTGACACCTGCAGACCAGACTCTGAATTTCTTCAGTGAAATCCAGTAGGGTACAATAGGTCTTACATTTGCAAGAGATTAAGCTGTTGGCAATGTAAATGACAATGCCATTTATTTATCTGTTTTCAAAACCAACACATAAATAAAAATATTGTCATTTACAATGCCAATAGCTCTAACTTTGGCAAAGGCGAAACCGTTGCATTGTAAATGCTTGTTTTCTTACCTTTCAGCAGTATGGAGCGCAATGGCAGGCAGAGAGAAGTGTTGTACACTGGTCTGGCAGGTTGCTGGCAGTGCATTCTCTCCCCCCACCCCCCCAGTACTTCACAGGTATTTAAAAGACCATTCCCTTGTTAATGAAGCTTTGTTAGTTTTTCACCCCTTCTAGAGCCCCTGCATGGCCACTCTGACTATTGCTGGAAGAATTAGCACTTTACACAATACCAAGCCCTGTCAGCTGAAACCCCAAGGAATCGGGTTTCTGCTTGCAGGAATCGGGAGGCGGGAGACTAGCCTTGAAATCGGTAGTCTCACGCCTGAATCGGGAGGGTTGGCATGTCTGCATGAATTAACATTTTAGGAAGTGGCATCACAAGCCACAACTTTACAGGAAGTGGCATCACAAGAAGTGACATCAGATCTTAATCCCTCACATATATGTTTAGCAGGTCTATCATGAGTACATTTGAGCACATTTCGAGTATATAGGGAAACCCTCCTGATTTAGGCAGAAGATTCACACCTTGTTAAGCTACACATAAAACAATATTGCCTTTTGTCAGCGTAAAGCTTCCTTTACCCAAGGATTGAACAATCTAATTCTATCACCAGACTACTCAACCAGGCATAATATTTCATATGCTGCACATTTCCATCTAGATGTGATAGCTTTAGCTGCCGGCGCCCTCCACGGGTGAGACCACTCCTATGGAAAATATTCTTACTCAGCCTTACCCACCTGCACTCATTTTAGGAGATTGGGACTCATTTTTCACCAACAGACCAGGGAAGATAGGAGTGAGATAAAAAAAACAATGACGGATGCACAAAAGGGGCTGAAAAGAGAACCTGCAAGAATGAGCAATTTTAGGGTAGTGAAAGAAAAAGGTTATTTTGACGTTGGCATTCAACAAGAGGACCCAAAGAAAATGTTTGCATATTTTTGTTTTCCCAAAGCCATGCAAAAACTGTTCTTATGAGGCTATTTCCTTTTTGTATGTGTGCTGCAGGATGCAGCATACATGCTAAGGAAATAGCTAGGAGAAATGTATATGTTTCTTCTTGCTACGCCAGCCTAGGTTAGACTCACCAGTTTGGTGCAAACCAATATTTACAAGTCTTATGGTTTTGCATCAAATTACATCGATGGATGCACAGGGATGCCCTAGCACCGCCCATTTAATGCCAACCTGAAACAAGGTAATGCAAGTCAGGGCAACGTGTGGTACTGTAAATCCCAAAGCAGATTTTACATCAGGGTTGTGCCAGAAAAGTGACTCACCCATGTGGCAAAATCTGGGCCTCAACTTATACATTTATTTTTATTTAAACTCTGCCACAGAGAAAGTGGCAACAAGAAGAAAACTGACAGTAAATATGTTCTGGTTAATTGATTGCAAAGACTGTATTTTAAAATATCTTAGAGGGTTAAGGCACCTGCTGCAGAGATCTGTATGTTCCAGTAAATCTGAATGAATAATAATGGTAAGATAACTCTGGATGGAGGATAATGCACTTGCTGGAAACAACTGTGCTTTCTCTAGTCTCAGTTTTGACTCAAAGTAGCATAGAGGGTGAATGCAAAGCACATCATGTAACATGCAAATTACAGATTTTATTTTATGTAGCTAGGTAAGAGGGTTACAGATTTGAACACAGAGATCCTTATGTTACTTGCAGTTGCATGTAAACCTTCGAAATAGCACAGTGAGCTATGGAAGATGATATGTGACTTCTACGCCTTGTAATCCCCCAATGTTTTATGTAACACATCCTGTACAATGATTTACAAATGCTTATGATTTATTGTAAATGTAATATGTATGTGTGATGTTAAGCGTTCTGACACCCTGAATTAGGATAAGTAGCGCTATCCAAGAAAACATAGTGGTACTTAAATTATTTCAATGCCTCCTCAGGAGTAGTAAACGCAATACAAATTCCATTTATTTTGTGTACATACTGGGAAAGACCAACACATCTGACATTCTTACAGTGCACGAACATCTCATAAACAGAGCCTGAACAAAGTGAAAAGCTGTCTCTCTTAAGTATGTGTGAAGTACTACCAAGGTGTGTGCCTTTTTCCTCTCTACTGCATTTGCTTCTAGGTGAGCCTCCTGACTGCTCCCAGCCAGGAGACTCAAATAAAAGGAGGTCTGATGACCCCTCGAATTGGACCTTTGTTATGGGCCCAGCTGGAGTCTGAAATATGAGAGCTCCCTTCCCGCCTACACGTTGTTTGCTTTCGTTGTTGCTTACCGAAAGCAGGTATCTGCCTCATCTGTTCTTGGGACCACAAGGGCGAGCCACTGTCTGGAAGACACAATCATATAAGAATCGGTAAATAAGGGGGGTACCATGCAACAAGTGGAAAAAAAACAACTCTTACTGTTTTGAAAGCATACAATGCACTCACTCACCACAGAATAAGCGGAAAAGGTTCTTAAAAGAAAAATGAATCCACAGAGCTCCGGGGGAAACTTCCCTACAAATTTAGAAAATTATCTCCCAAAAGAATTGTCTCTAGAATGGTAAATTGCTGGATTAGTATTAGCCCTAGAAGTCCATTAGGACAGTGCACCGAACCCAATATATAACATTAAAGGAAATGCCATATGAATGGATGATTTCTTCAGCACAGTAGAGGGAAAGCCGCAGACTGCCAGGAAAGGCAGTAGAACTCACAAAAGAAGAGCATGACTTTGAAAATCCCCCACAGTGTGCCAGGAGGAAATGCTGTTGTAAGGGAGGATCTTGTTAAAGGAAAGTGACAAGGAACTGCTCCTGCGATCCTTGCAACAATGTAGCTGTGTTCATGGTGGCAGCCATACACCAAACTGAGAATCCTGGAAGAGGAACCGCTCCTGCGGTCCGCGCCACAATGTAGCAGTGTTCACGGCGGCAGCTGTACACCGGAATGAGAATCAGGAAAGAGGAACTGCTCCTGCGGTCCTCGCAACAATGTAGCGGTGTTCACAATGGCAGCCGTACACCGGAATGAGAATCAGGAAAGAGGAACCGCTCCTGTGGTCCTTGCAACAATTTAGCGGTGTTCACGGCGGCGGCCGTACACCAAACTGAGAATTCTGGCAGAGGAACTGCTCCTGCGGTCCTGGCAACAATATGGCGGTGTTCAGAGCGGTGGCTGTACACCAAAGTGAGACTCTTGGAAGAGGAACTACTCCTGCGGTCCTTGCAACAATGCAACGGTGTTCACAGCGGCGGCCGTGCACCAAACTGATAAACCTGGAAGAGGAACCAGTCCTGCGGCCCTCTCAACAATTTAGCGGTGTTCCCAGCGGCGGCCGTATACCTGATGGAGTTTCAGGACTAGGTGGCGGGAACTGCCTTCTTTTGGTAGCGATACCAAAGGGGATAATGGATGGAGCGTTTGAGCAAATCAAACACTCACCCCCAGTCAACTAATCTGGGTTTAATCCATCATCATTCTTTAGCTCACTCCACCACCCCAGTTCAGACATGGCCATATGCAAATCAGTCTGACCCTGTGCCTCATGGGAACAGTCCAGCCCGAACTGCCAAACCTTGTCTTCCCTGGACCGGAAACAAGCATCCTGGGCCCGGTTTCTGGCTAATCCGCCGTCATCAGCCAGGCTAGCTTGAATCCAGTGGCAAAGTGAGCAATGGACCCACATCTGGATATACCCTGCCAACTTAGGCGAACAAAGCGATACCAAAGGGGATGATGGACGAAGCGCTTGAGCAAATCAAACACTCACCCCAAGTCAACTGATCTGGGTTTAATCCATCATCATTCTTTAGCTCACTCCACCACCCAAGTTCAGACATGGCCATATGTAAATCAGTCTGACCTTGTGCCTCATGGGAATAGTCCAGCCCGAACTGCCAAGCCATGTCTTCCCTGGACCGTAAACAAGCATCCTGGGACCAGTTTCTGGCTTATCAGCTGTCATCAGCTAGGCTAGCTTGAATCCAGTGGCAAAGTGAGCAAGGGACCCATGTCTGGGTATACCCTGCCAATTTAGGGCAAACAAAGCAATTTTTGATGTGCGCACATTATCCCAGCTCGTACCTTATACATGTTTTGACCATCCAGCCCACTGCGAGATCATATATTAAATGACAGATGCCGGGGCATGTGGGGAAAATGACTCCCTACAGCTAAGTTGCGGTGTAAAGTTACTTGTCAAGGATCACTCCCTCATGGATAATCCCTTTCATCACCTTCTATAAACCTGTGTTAAAGCTCCCTCCCTGCATCTTCCTTTTTCCTTAGGGAACACTCTTAGTATATTCTGTGTGGGACCAAACTCCAATGATATCCCTGTGACCCCTTCCTGCATGGAAAACATTGTTTCCTAGTACTGTAAAAGCAGGGGGCTCTCCCATGCTAAGTGGAGTAAGGAGGCCCTGTCTGCACAGGATTGGGGCAGGAGGCATTCCTTCGGGATAAAGTGTGCTGAGGACCGCCAGTGTCAGATAAGTACAGTGAAGGAACATGAATTGTATCAACTGGAAATGTGCATTGTGCATAGGAAGCATCCCAGTCTGTATCAATAAACTGGTCCTTAAGATCCACTTCCCATTCAACTTTTCCTTTATACACCCTTAAAGGGCTGTCATACTTTAGTGCCCTATACATATGTTGGATGTTGTGCAGAGTCATGCCCAATTTTAAGATGACTTCCAATGTCCCCGTGGGTGTCGGTGTAGCTGGGAACCCCTGTCCAAATTCCTCTTGCCGTTCCTGCTAATTTGGCGTACTGCAGTAAATGTACAGGACTTACCCCAAATGTCTCCTGAGCTTCTTGAAATGACAGAAATATCTCCCCGGGGTAACGGTTCCCTAATGTATCACAAACTCCCTTTTGCCATCTTGCCAATTATCACAGTTATATGTCTAAAGGGCTGTAGGGCTGACATATTTAATACCCTGGCAAAGGGCAGCTTCTGGAGTGCCCACAGATCTGGACTTTTAATGAAAAAAGCCAAACCACAGTACAACCAGGCTTGGACTAACTACAGCGGAAGCTGAAATAAATCCCTGCATAACTAGCAAAGAGTTTTCAGAGCTCTCCAGTTTCTCACAACCATGCACGAGTAGCTCAGCCATTCCAGGTATCCTCTTTGATTTCTGAGACTTGTAGTCTTGGTTTTATAATGGGTTAAACAGGACTGCATATCATAGCATATATGAAAAGAAAAAAAAGTATTCTTTTACAAGGTTGGAGGCTTAATTATCAATTAACTTCTTTACTGAAATGTATAGCAGCAAATAAAAATATGTAAACCATTAAACAGAAAATCTCAAGGTGAATGACACAGTATTACAATACATTACACTGAAGTTAGTAGTCGGATGACCTCATGGGCTGTCCACCAACCATAAAGCATATTCTTGTCTAACACAACTGCAGAGTTTTTAGATTACTTATGTTTCACATTTCTATGGTTTCAGTGTGCACATGAGTGACATTCCACTATCAAATGTGTTACACTTTCTAGTGAGTAAATCTAGTAATGACAAGAATTTGTGTGCCTCTCTTTTAGTTTGATGGGCAGATGCTTTGCTGGACATGAGAATCAGCACTGATCTTGTTGTTTTACTCCCACTACTGAGATAAGATCGCAAGGGGCATTCAATTTGGGTCAGACTTGACACATCACTGAGACATCCTGCTAAGAGAAATACTAAAACCCGCAGGCTGTAACAATCCTTAACTTGATTTACTGCCTTTATTTAAGTAGAGAATGCGACTACGTCCTGATGAATGCCCCAACACCTCATTTGAGGGTGAGATAAGGACAGAAACATGTTGATTCTTGCCAAGTGAATTGAACCATCTCCCATTTTTCTTTTAATCTGCCCTTTGGGACCAAATTAGTGCACCACTGGGTGGTTTTTACAATCATTTATTCTTTTTTCAACACCTCTTCTATTTGGTCCTTCTCCTTAAGACAATGCAGGTCATCAGTCATTATTGTTGTAATTACAAAAATTCAAGAATCCCATGAAGTTCCCCAACTCTGTGGATAGTAACCTGTACTCAGATCAGGTTGACCAGTGTTAGGAGGGGCCCGATGATGAAGCATACCACTGACTAAGTAGGTGAAGACCTTACGTCCTTATAAGTACTTGCGACTCTGTTACACAAGTGACATACTTGTTTGTGGGTTGTGTAATTTTTGGGGATGTTCTGCACCCATTTGTACCTGCTGGAATCCCCTTTGTGTTAATATATTATTTATCCAGACATTAAACACAACAGTGATCATATCTCTAAAGCAAGCCAGACATTTTGGTATTGCCAATGCTTGTTAGTAGTATTAGATGAGTGTAATCATTATGTTATTGTGAACCATTAGAATTGAAAATGTTTCAATACTAAAAGTATGAGACAGTAGCTTAAACATTACTGAGGTCTGTGGAAAGGGTAATGGTTTTCGGAGTGCCTCAATGACACCAGTGCTCCCCATCACACAACATTGCTCTACAGTCTCTTAGTTTGTCAGGCACTTACTTCCATTTCTCCCCACATCTTTTTCAAATTCTCCCTCTGCATACCTTACACACCATTAGTGAGAAACCCACAGATCATTCAGACTCAACTCTCAATCATGCCCCATCATAAACACTCAACTAACACCTTACCTCACCCACACTCTGAGAGACAACTCTGTTCACAGAATGCCCTATACAAGGGTCATATGCTGCATGGAAAAATGACACCAAGATCATTCCGTCTCCTGGATGACACAGTCGTCAACAGTGGTCTCAACACACCTTTTTTTTCTTTTTTAGACGATCCTATACAGCATGGGCAAAATGCATTTTGCCAGATCTGCATAGCATGGGCAAAAGTTTGTTAAAAATATCGCTGCATAGCATGGGCACAAAGTGGCTTTGTCAAAGCATTGATAAAGTCAATTGTTCAACAAGGCACTTGTAAGCTCTCCAGTAAATCATGACTAGAGTAAGTCCATTCTCAGTTTGGCCTTGGTTTTAGGTTATTCATATAAATATCTATATTGACTTAAAAAATCCAAAGGTTACAGGGATGTTATAGTTAGGAAATAGAATTTTAAAAACCTGTGAAATTGACTGAAAAAAACAATGATTATAGGGACGTGATACTTAGGCTCAGATTTCACTTGTACAAAACAAGTGAAATTCAGCAGTTATAGTTACCTGAACTCACTATAACTTGTGCCCCACCAACGCACTGCTTATGACCTCACATATTACATAATTTATGACATGGTCAGTGACATCTCAAATGACATTACTTATGACATCATCCCATAAACGATGTGTTCCGTAAACGATTCTGAGACTTAAAGATATATACTAAGTTTCTGCATAAGTTAAATTACTATTTTTTTCTGTACTAGTAATTAGTCAAACTATTTGTAACATATCTTATCTGAGCGGCTGTATGTCTGAATCAGTGTGTGAGTGGATGTCTGAGTGGCTGTATCGGTGTGCAAGTGGGTGAGTGAGCGGCTGTATGGATGTGTTAGTGGATATGTGAGTAGCTGTATGAGTGAGTGAGTGGCTGTATTGGAGGGCAAGTGGTAAGGCTGCATAGGTGTGTGAATGGGTGTGTGAGTGGCTCTATGGGTGATTCAATGGCTATATGGATGTGTTAGTTGGTATATGAGTAGCTGTATGGGTGAGTGAGTAGCTGTTGGGGTGTGTGTATAGGTAAGTAAGTGGGTGTGAGTCGCTGTATTGGAGAGTGAATGTCTGTGTGAGTGGCTCCAAGGGTGAGTGAGTGGGTGTGTAAGTGGCTGTCAGATCTAGGGTGGTGCGTGGCCTAGGGCCCGCCCAACGCATCTCTGTGGTGCGTACCTGTGTATCAGTACCTTCATGTGCTAAACCTCAGTGTGGGAAAGCCCATGAGGTAACTCGTACTGCCAATTGGTGGTCTGTTTGTTACTACAGACATTAAGACATTGTATAGGTAGCAATGCTTGTTTTCCTATCTGTGTTTTGCCTGATATCCTTATAATCATGGTAATGGTCATTGTGGCCATTGTGCCTCTATACATCAATGCCTTTGTGTTACATTTGGAGGGGCCTCATGGTGTTTTTTCTATCTTGTAGGTCCTTGTAGTCACTTTGGACTACATATCCCAGAACTCTTTTTGGCAGCCATCTTGGGTGTGGCATTCCGCATAAAGCTAGTCACACCCTGAGCTCACCGCTCACTATTCCATCGGAGTGCTTCAGGTGCAGAGCTCTCCCTTCTCTGTTTTGGTTCCGGCTCTGGCGGGGCAGTTCCGTTGATCGGGGACGTTGTTTCTGGATTCCCGACGGATCCTTTGTTTTGAATACGCTTCCGGCTCCCGCAACAGGTCAAGCAGCCGGCCCCCGCAGTTGGTGAGAAAATCAAACTCTTCCGCATTGCAAGCCTGCATCGTGTATGCAGTCAGAGTAGGCCGTACTCTGTACGGTAAGAAGAGAGAGACAGAGAGAGTGAGGAAAAAGGAATTTGAATGAAGCTTGTGACATATTAATGTCGGTGTATGGTATTCGGACAATTCAGGCATATTTGTGTGATTAGCCTTATTGTGTATTAGAGTCAAATACAAAAGGTTATTTATTTTTTTATAACATATTTCATTGAGTTTACATGGTATCAACTGAGCAGCAGCCCTGCATATATACATTGAAACATCAGATAAATCGAGAGTACCAGATTTTGCATACAAAATTATGGCCAATAACAGATATAACAATAAAAAAATGTGCGTGGACATTCCCATTACCTGTAAACTGTGGTAAAAATGTTGGAATCTTTGTGTCGCCTGAGATATGGTATTGAATGTGTCATGTTGTGGCCTGGGGCGGACTGGAAAACACATGCATCAGGGGGACTGGGAGGGAAGAGGGGTAAGATCTATGCCCCGATATTCTGGCCATCGGGACCATATTTTCCTATGTTTTAGGGGACAACTTCTCGCTTTGTAAGACCGCAATCTCTGCTCCCATGCATCTATCCAGTTCTGTTTGCCATTTCCCTATCGTCGGGGGGATGTTCCCTTCCACAGTAGAGCGATATCCCGCTTAGCTATGGTCAGGGCCAGAAATAATAGGTGATGTTTTTACCGGTTACCTTCATTCCCATCAGTACTGTGGTTCACCTCTTTCCTGCATAACCGTACACAAAGGATAAAAACCAACCAGGCCCTTACTTCCAGTACCCCTGTCACGATAGGAGTGCCTCAAGGATCCGCTCTCTCTCCCACTCTCTTCAACATTTTTATGGAACCTCTTTCTGTCATTCTAAACCTTGCTAACATTCAGTACCATGTGTATGCAGATGTGACGCAATTGTCCCTGAAGGTCTCCTCTCAAGAGGACATAAAAACACTGAGGGGCTCATTAGGATCGCGGACGGACTTGAGTCCGTCAGCGACCCCAGAGTAGGAGGGAACGTCCGCATGGGCAGCGGCGTTCCCTCCATGAAGATTAGGATGTTGCCGCCAGGGTGGCGGTCCCATCCTCTATCTTTAACATTGCGGCGGGTGCAGCTTCAAGCTGCACCCGCCGCAATGTTAAAAATGCATACATTGCATTTGTATGCAGAAAGCAGCAGGCACCGCGCGGTGCCTGCCGATTTCTGCATACAAATGCAGGGGGGTACCATGGGTACCCCCCATGTGCACCCCTCACCACCCCTTCACCCAGGGGGCCCGCAACGGGCCCCCTAAGTCAAATTCCGTATGCTTTTCCACGGCGGAAAAGCCGCCGTGGAAAAGCATCTCTTTTACACTATCCTAATATGGCTGGCGGTGTCTGATAGACACCACCAGCCATGTTACAGCTTTTTCGCCGCGTTTGTAAGTCAACCGCGGCGGAAAAGCGGCGGACTGAAACCAGGACCCACCAGCCATCCTAATGTGGCGGTGGGTCTTTGGTGGGTCCGCTGAGGATTTTCCGCATCCTCCGGGCCGGCGGTGGCTTCCGCCGGCCAGGAGGATGCGGAAAATCCTCCATCCTAATGAGCCCCAATATGTTGCACTTGCACAAACCCAATGTTTAGCTCAGAACCATCTGCTGTTAAATATTCTCCAAGCGGAATTCCTTTTGATTCCACCCCCAATGACTTGGCTCCTACCCTGGATTGGCTTAAATAACTCACCGTTCTGAACTGCACCCCTCATGTTGTAGACTTTGCCAAATCTCTAGGCATCACCTTCGATAAGCACTTAAACATGCATGCGCACATCAGTGCAGCTAATAGGGGAGCCAACTTTCAACTTACCACCCTTAAGAAAATCAAACCTTTCCTACCCCCCGAAGCCAGCAAGCTGGCGGTTCAATCCTTGGTTATCTCTAGGTTGGAATATGGTCTGGTGATCCTCACTGGACTTTGCCAAAGCTAGCTTGGCCCCATTCTAAACGCATCGGTGAGACTCCTCACGGGCTTCAGAAAGCATGACCACATCTCTCCTGACCTTTTGCAACTAAATTAGCTATCTATTAAAGACAGAATCTGATTCAAGATAGCTTGCCTGACCCATAAAGCCATACATTATAACACTCTGATCTACTTGGCAAATAAGCTTGAACTCTGGGGCGCTGGCCGAAACCTTAGAAGTACGTCCACCCTACTCTTGGAACCACCAAGATTCAAAAAGAATAAATCTTACAATCGTACTTTCTCCGGTCTGGCTCCAAGAATCTGGAACTCCCTGCCTTCTGCGATCAGATCAAATCCCTCCACATTATCTTTCAAGAAACTGGTCAAACGGCTACTCATGAACAAACTTTAACAACATCTACTGACTCACGCTCTTGTTTGTTAATATTCTGACTCTTATTGTAATGGACGAGTGCGCTTTATTTTATGCTATTTTGGTCAACTGTTTTCGTGCTGTAGGACACCTCAGATACCACCAACTCTTAACGTACTCTGTTTCCCCACTTTGTTGTAACCTTCACGTACTGTCCCTTTGAGTTTGTTACCCTAGTTTTCCCATTTCTGTACAGCGCTCTGATACCCTTTTGGGTCTTGTTCGCGCTTTATAAAACTTTTCAAAAAATAAAATAAAATAAATGCTGTGCAATAGAAATAGTTTGGGGTCGAATGGGAGGTCCCAGGATAACACCTCACCCAGGCAAGCCACAACCAGAAAGGCTGTGATACAGTACAGTCCCAAAGCGTGTGCAAAAACGTTCCCTCATCTCCGCTGCAGCGTAGACATTGGGGGGATTGAATGACTCCTATCTTCCAGATATGGAGTCGGGTATAATACACTCAGTACATATAAATTGTATGAGGCGATATCGAGAGGAGACGGCAGCACCCCGGGGACTGGCTATGGCCTCAGCGCATTCATCGTCAGTCATGTCCGGAACATCTGCCTCCCATGCCCCCCTGGTCTTATGAAGGATCATCTTAGAATGAGTCGTCAGGGTCTGGTATATCTGTCTTATTTTATGAGCTATCAAATCCCTCATGAGAAGGCGACCCTCCAAGGGGTGGAACTCCGGAAGGGTGTCCAGGGTGAGAATTGTGGGAGTGAGGGCGTGGCGTAGCTGTAGGTATTTATAGAATTGCATTTTATATCATTGAAATTCCACCTGTAGCTGCTGGAAAGACTTCAGTGTGGTGCCCTCCATCACGTCTCCAACGGTGGAGATACCTATTAGGTCCCATTTGCGAAAGCCCTTGAAGGTGGCCACCTGGTGCAGATGGGTGCCGTACCACAAGCGGGTAGCCTGAGTCAAGCGTCCCTGCTACCCCATCTGCCCAATAGTATACCTCCATATCCGGATTGTTGTTCTACTGGCATGCATGAGGAAATCTAGATTCTGTTCACTATATAGTAACCGATGGAGGGGGGCCCCTCCATTCCATAACAACTTATTTTGAATGGCGTTAATTTGTGCAAACAATGACCACGGTATATGGTATGGAAAGTTCTGTAGTCTGTATAACAGTCTAAGAAGAGAGACCATCTTAAATATCACTGAGCGCCCATATAACGAAAGGGGAAGAGATGACCATATATTTGTCTCGTCATGGAGGCCGGTCAAAAATGGGTTTATGTTTTGTGTCCATGAGGTCTTTGGGCATGGTGACATGAAAGTTCATAGATATTTAAAGCCCTCTGTCGCCTGTAACAACTGAGACACCCATGAAATCCTCCCCTGGTCACCTCAGACTGGAAATAATATGGATTTGCAGGGGTTAGTATGGAGCCCCAAGGTTTGTTTGAATATCCGAAGGATCTGTAGGATCCATGGCCCCGCGATCCACGGGACAGTCATAAAAAAGAGGACGTCGTCCACGTATAGTGCAATCCGATCAGGTTGTGACCAAGGCAACTCAAATCTCCAAAGCACTGGATTTCTACATACCCAGACCACCGAGGTCTCAATCGTTAGAGCTAATAAAAAAGGAGATAGGGGGCAACCCTGTCTCGGACCCCGACAAATGGAAGGGGGCAGAGTGATGTACCCAATAAGCACTGAAGCGGCAGGTTCTGTGTACAGTAGGCATGTATATGCTATGAAACGTGCGCTGAGATTGACTGCCTCAAGGAGTTGAAAAAGGTATCCTAGCTAAGGGAGTCAAATGCCTTGTCAATGTCGGCAAGTAGTATGGCTGCGGGTCGTCCCAGTTCTGGGGCCAAAGCTATAGCGTTGTGAACCCGGCTAATGTTGTGGCGAGTAGCCCAATGTGGCATTAAGCCAGATTGATCTAAATGAACCAGGTCTTTTATGCAGACTCGTAGGCAATCTGCTAAAACCTTGCCCAAAAGCTTGGGTTCAAAATTTATCAGGGATATCGGCCGATATGAGGAGGGATCTTCCGGTGGGCGGCCTGGTTTTAAAAAGAGAACGATCTCTGCATGCTGCCAATACTGGGGTAGCATGTGCTGTTCGAGTGCATCCTGAATGGCCATCAACAAATAAGGGCCCAATGTAGTCATATGTGATCTAAGGAATTCCATGGGTAACCCATTAGGGCCTGGGGTCCTTCCCGGGTACATTGCTACCAGTGTCGCATTTAATTCCTTTAATTCCTCTAAACATTAGACGCCCTTGTGAGGGAATGGTTAATTAAACGTGTGGACAAGGCAAAAGGGGAGAGATAAGCCTTCGGTGATCCGAGCGCGATTAATAATATGCATATGATATCTGTTTCAATCCTTTGTTTTCATACGTGGGAGATGTTTCAGGCTCTGCCTTCCTCGCAGGACACCTCGTCTGTGTCCTAGCGTTTTTTTTAACGGGGGGGCTTCCCGATGCCACCTGATACGCCCTGTACGTTTTCCAGCGAGATGTTGTTTTTTGATAGACCAGGCTAATGTTTAGACGCCCGTGGGAAGCCACTCGCTATGGCTGGGGGATATGCGTCTTTTTTGTTTAACCATGCAAAATAGATGCCCTTTGAAACCCACAGTGACTAGGTAATCACTTTCCCGTTGTCCCAATTGAGTGCATCGAGTTTAGAATGGACACGATACGTATCCAATTAATGGTACCTCAGAAGCGTGTTAGGCGTATCGTGAAACACTGCTGTGCAAAAGGTATCAGAGTGGCAGTTCATGCACGCGCTCTCTCCCCCTCTTTCCCCCTCTCTTAGACCCATCATCAGTGCCTGATTACTCCAGCGACCAGGACAGGCAGATTGGTAACGCCTTAAACACCGATTTAATTCAATATCTGGAATGACGTGTCGGAGAACCAGCCGATTGATACCCGGTTTTTCCTAGATCACTTATCAGTAAGTCTCTTTAACTCCTCACCAATGCTCCTACTGGGCCAACAATGATGCGTCCCAGAACCTAACCAAGAGACCCCCTCCCCTCTCTTCTCTTATATATTCCCACAGATTAATCAAGCAATGGAGGAACTTATTTAAGTCCAACCCAGACGGTCATGAAGTAGGTATCAGATAACTTGATACCCCTTCAACATATACCAGTTCATCCTGGAGAAGTGTGGCTCAGGGGTTAGAGGCAGCAGACCCGGAAGCTGAGATCGGTCCTGGACCAGGGTTCAATTCCCCGCCTCGGCGGGTCTTGGGCTAAAAATTTCCACGGACTCGATAATTCTCACCCCGGTGCCTCCTCGACGCACGGGTTCACACTCTGCGACTCTGGGCAATAGCTTGCTTAATCTCCACAACGGCCCCTCGCGGCGGGATGCCTGACTTTCACCTTGTGGATACCCTGCTATCTCACAGGGGAATACCAGGAAGGGTTCCCTAAGCAAGCGCCGGGAAACCCACTGCGGGTAGCTGTGCGCTATATAAGCTCAACTACATTTACATTTACATTTACATCCTAGAATGTCTGATTATGACAATGTATATATGTTCTTAATTTTAGGTGCTCTAATGTCATTTTGTCCTGATGAAGACTCCAGAATGAGGCGCAAATAGCCCTTTTTATCCAGCGGAGTCGAAACGTAGACTAACCACACTACTACCTCACAGTATAGGATCCAAATATATTGAGAAATCCAACCTATATGTGAAGGGACATAGGGAACTATGGATCGTATTAGACTGTAAAGGTCTTTTGTTAAATCAGTTTGTGATTGTGTTATTGTCACACCACCTTTACCCAGTCCCACACTTACCTCATCACCCCCACCCTAACCCAAACACTTTCTTCTTCTTTTTCACTGTGAGCACCTTCAAATTTGATTATGAGATAGATAACTTTGACGTACAAGAGTTACCTATGAACTTTCGCATTTCCTTATTGGAACGGTTTGAATTTAGTGATTCATTCTTTTTGTAATGATAAAATTGTGCTAATGATTTTCTAGAATTGTTCATTAAATATGAAATGTGATATAGCATTGTGGTGAACTGTTGCCTTTTTAAATTTTGTATGCATTTGTGATAATGTCCAAACACTGACCCATATTTAACGTACTTACTCTTTGACCCAGGTCAGGTAGTTTTCAGGGTAAACCCCGTTGAAACTCAACACATGTGTATGGATACTAAGCGTTGTGCCATAAGGGGAACTGGAGTGTGTGTCCTCGCATGTGTGATAACTAACAACAACAGAAACAAAACCCCTATATCCCCCATCATCTTGCCCACACCACGCATACTGCCAAAAACAAGGAGCATCTGGAGCTGCGGGGCACTCCTGAGCGCCAACGGGGAAGCCGAGAGTCCCCCCTCCAACGGTTCCCAGCCTTTCCCCAGAACTTCAACATGGGTTATATATGTCCGGGTTGGACAGTCACACTGCAAGATGTCCACGCAAGCTCAATGCACTAAATGAGACATGTTTACATGTTAATCAGCTGGCTGGATCCGGAACCCAAAGAGTCCAATTATAGGTCAGCTCATGATGCCCGTTCCGGGCTGGAGGAGCTTCGGATCGGATCCAGACCTATGTCGCCTCTTCGAGTGGTTTCTCTGTGAACCACGGGATGAATCTGACTCCAGCAGTGGCGAAGAGCGAGGTTTCAAGTGGGTATGCTCATCAGACCAAGCAAACACGGCTTCAGGTGTATCGAAAAAATGGGTCTTGGAGTTATAAACACCATGGGCCTGGCTGAATATAGGAGTGTATATTGAATGTTAAGATCCCGCAACCGTCTCTTTGCTGCATGAATGATTGACGTTGCTGCTGTACCAGGCGGGTATAATCCGGAAAGATCAGTATTGGTCTAGATTAAAAAATGAGTTTGTCTTTATGTAGTCTGGCATACTGCAATACAGTGTCCCTATCTGCATAATTAAGCAATTTGGCAATGACTGGCCGTGGGTTTTTACCAGGGGGAGGCTTCTTCATCAGTGCCCAGTGGGTTCTCTCGACCACAAAGCAAGATGATAACATTTCGTCTGGCAGGAGATCCCTGAGCCACTGGGTGAGGAAACGATTCATGGAGGTACCTTCACACTCCTCCGAGAAACCCACAAAGTGAAGGTTGTTGCATCTGGCGCGTCCCCTGGCGTCTTTGACTTGTGAAGCTAAATCATGCAAGATCACCATAACTTTATGGATGAGCTGTTGTAGATTGGTCACCGTTTCTTCGACTGACGAGACCCGCGTTTCCGTTTCAGTTGTACGATCCACTGCTGTCCTTAGATCTTGGCAAGGAAAGGAGACCTCAAATCCAACAGCACCAATTTTTGCATCTAGTATATCCCTGGCCTCAGTATTGGCGGCTAGGATTGGTGCATTATCAGGAATGGTACTCTTCGTGGTTCCTGCCGCTTGTCGCCGTGGTATATTGGTTGAGGGTTCCTTGTTTCGTGCCAGAGCCCCCATGCTTGTCTTTCCCCATGATTGTACCAAATGTCTGGTATCGCAAATATCCAAGGGGGCACTGCAAGGTCACTATATTATTCCAACAGGGGTGACCCCAGACTGTGGCGCGGCACAAGTCTGTTGCCCAAGGGACTTGCGGAGGGAGACAACTCAGGCCTGCCCTCACGGAAACTGACCGCCCCTGAGCCGCAAGCTGCACCAAGCCTGGCCTGGCTGTTTCTGCAGCCTGGAATGACCAGCCAAGTAGGCCCACCTACCGGGACCAGACTCGCCGGACCACCAGCCTGCCGCAGCCCCGCCCCATAAAATAGCCTCATGCTGTGTCCTTGGGTCAAATCATTTCCTTCGGCGCCCCCAATGCTTGCAGCCCGTCACCATGGGGTATAGGAGCCTCAAATGTAGTCTGCGACTGGTGTACTGGCCGCTTGTGGGAGGCAGAGAAAATTACTTGGGGAGGGGGGGCCAACTGCTTTCCGTTACATGGCACCAAGATCCAGCCAGTAACTATCAGAACGGAGGGTCGCATAACCTGTTTACTAGGGTCACCGCCTCCAGCAGACAGCGTGTACCCCCATGGCAGGGTAGATCCCACGTACAGATGGAAGTGGGGGAATGTCCCACCGGCCGGCGTATAGCGCCCCTCGCTCTTCTGAGGGAGCAGCAGGAGATCAGTGTTATCAGGGAAGCTCCAGCCCGGCATGACCGCTATGGAGAACCAAGAGGCTGGCTCCGGTCGGAAACCGACCCACACTCGCGGTCACCACCGGGCCCAGCGCTAGCCCCCACACTACACTTCTGCGAGAGCGCTCGGTGGGGTCACACCGCAGGCGATCTGTATCCCGCGACCCTAGCTCCGATCAATTCTCCTCACCTCTGTGGCCCGGTCCGGCCCCACGGCCCCCTGCCACACTCTGTCCGGGGCCTGGGAACTAGATGGAGGTGGTAGGCCCAGCTAACCTCAAGCACCGGGAGGCCTCACTGCTCGGTGCACGGTCTTTTGTAGGCGCTACGCCCCGTGACTCGCTGTAGAGGTTGCGGATCAGGTCTAGGTCTCCCCCGCTTGCAACCAACTGTATTTAGCAGGATATTTCCACAGGATTAAACAGGATTTTGAGCAGACAAGGCGTATGTGGTTTCACTTCAAGGTATAATCTATTCCACATCACTCATTGCATATCTAATCCATTACTGGATATTTGAAAGCCAATATCACCAAGTGTTCATTGGTGTCCCTACTCAGGGTATAGTGTTTCTCAGAAAAAGTGATTATTTGTTTTTGTTTGTTATTATCCTTTTCTTTCACAGGTCTCCGTCCCTGCTGTTCATTTCCTAATTCCCTTCCCCCCACTTGACCACTCCAAGACTCGGTGGTTTTACACCTTTTAGAGTTGGAGGTGTTGATAGGTGGGCCCATTGTAGCGTGCGCGTGCAGACTCTGAGGAAGAATGGGCACTCTTACAGTGGCTGTATGGATGTGTAAATGGGTTTGTAAGTGGTTCTGTGGGTGCGTGAGTGGTTGTACGGGTGAGTGAGTGGCTGTGCAAGTGGCTGTATGGGGGAGTGGGTGTGTGAGTAGCTGTATTGTTTAGTGAGTGGCAGTGGTAGTTTCTGTATGGGCGATTGAGTGGGGGGGTGTCCAAGATGGTGACGTAAGCGGTCAAGCTTTCAACTTGCTCCATCGCGACCGCTGAATTATCCTCTGTTCAGCTGCCGAAGATCTGCCGAGGTTCACCGGACCAGCTGCCGGCTGCTCCGGGGGCGTCCCGCAAGGCTGAAAACGCTCGAATCATGGTGCTAGAACCCACGGGGAAGCCGTGCCCTACAGCGGAGACTGGAGCTCGGGCCCCTCTCCAACCGGACCCTCGCTGACAACATGCCCGACTGCGAAAGCCAGCCTTGTCCCCGGCGGCCTCTCCCTTTGCGGCGTGTACTGGTCGCGAGTCCCGCTGCCGGGGCAGAGGCGCGTCGAGTCGAGCCACAACTAAATTGAGCCTCCCCCTGTGCGCCGGACATCATCGGGGGAGCATTGCTGCATCGTGTTGGAGACAGGCCTGTCTGTGGACAAAGATAGGCCGCCCACACTCCATTTTCAACTGCCTTGAACCTCATGTCCAGCCATGGTAAGGACGGCTGGGGGCTAAGTACTTCCACAGGGGCTCCCCCCATCTGAGACCAACTAAGCTACCGAGTCTCGCCCAGTATAGTTCCATTCACTGAGGGAGCACCATCACACCATATCGGGGCCAGGCCATGGACCCAGGTAAGCTGCTCGAGCTGCTTATTCAGTGGACACACCCTGCACATAATAGCGTGCACTGGCGTACGGGCCCTAAAGCTTACCAATGGGCTTCCCTGTTCGCCGCATACGCGCACTCGGGGGTTGGTGCAAAGGAGGCCTGAGAAGATATTGTGCACATTGTGGGCGCAGCGTAGCTCGTAAGGCCTCCACATAATTGGGCGCTCTCTGGCCCTGCTTCGTCCGGCTCCCCCAGGGCCCACTTTGGGGGCTGCACAGTTGCACGTTGTTTTAGTGTGGGCGCCTGTAACGACTGGGTTTTTGGATTACTTGGTGGCCATCTATAATGGCTGCCTCAGCCGTCACGTAATTTCCCTCTTCTCAGGCCACTATTTACAAGATACTTAGAAGACTCGCCTGAGAAGACGATTATTAGCTATTTACAAGGATACATTTACAAAGGTACAACTAACGTCTAAGGGATCCCTTATCTTATATTTACATAGAGCTCTGAGTACTTACCTGATTTAAAGTCGCCAGACTGTTACTCACCTGATTTAAAGTCGCCAGACTGTTACTCACCTGATTTAAAGTCGCCAGACTGTTACTCACCTGATTTAAAGTCGCCAGACTGTTACTCACCTGATTTAAAGTCGCCAGACTGTTCCCTAACTCTTGGGGTCAATTCTATTCTACACTTCCTGTTGGTATACCTTTTGTCCACCAGCAGGATATCCTATCATGGACGGCGGCACACCTATAGCGTGCCGACGCTAATAACTAGTCCTCAATTTAGAAGAGTTGTAGCATTGTAATATCTGAGAGTTCCCTCCAGTCAAAGGCTACACTATCTCCCATGTCTCAGTTACCTGCTAGAAGGGTCCAACTCACCTTCTAACCTGCCAGTATCTGGTTGAAGAAAAAGGTTAGTCCTGTCTAAGAAACAACACTCAAATATCGGTATTGGACATTATTGCTTTTATTCTCTACTTAGACATAATCATAATCATAGAAAGTTAGACATTATCACAAGTAGTCTGCATCTACAACCTAAAAGGGAGGAAAGGTGTACGATTATTAGATATATGTACTCTACACTAACTCAGAACGCCTCACCTTATACGTGCGTCTTTCCATCTCAGCAGCGGAGCTGATCCCTCTCTCCCTCTCGGGTCTTCACTCGCTTTCGGGGCTCTGCTCTCCCACTCTGGCTCACGGATACACGTCTGCACCGCTACACCTCGTCTACGCTGCCTTGGCTCTGAAACTCGAACCCTCTTCTGGATTACGTCTCGGCTTCTACCACTCCTGCAGTTTGAATCTCACAGGGCTCTTGATTTCTTCCTCCTCTTAATTACAAGCTAGTAGTTAATCACCAGCTCTTTGAACATCTTCATCTGTCTGCTCCGCACGTAGCTCTCTCTCCCTTGTCTCGCCACTCTTCGATAATATATCTCTCCCTTTCTCTACGGAAATTTCCAGTCCTAGGCCGACTCCCACCGAATTCCTGTACCAGCCTCCGGGGTCCCACGCCGTTAGCAGTGGCCACCTGCGTATTGCGTCTACCACCAGGGAGCAAAATACATTCTTTCGATAAGAGCCGGTCTCGGCCGGTTTCTAACTAGTGAATAATAGTTCTTTTCTAAACATGCCCTTTGCTCTCCAAGCGCCTCACACAGACGAGTCATCCATCTAAAATGGATGAGACAGTCATCCAAAATGGCTGCTCTCTGGTTTTGGGCCTACTGGCCTGACTATCGATTAAAAGGCATTAAACTCTAATAAAGCACTCGGTTAAACCCCTATTTCTAAATAGAAGGGTTATTTAAACTAAATGATAGCATCATATAGTCGACATCATCCCCAGAAATAATCCGGCCGGTACATTCCACTCCCGACTATTTATGCTATCGTTGAAGGAGTTAATTAGATAAAGTAGAAAGATAAGTATTTATGCAACATGTATATCATTAGAAGAATAATAGGACGCAATGCTAAAAGATCTATTCATAGTCTTTGGGCGGAACATCTTTAGAAAGGATGGTATACATTGGATACAACAACAAATTGCAATCAGAACACATATCACCAAAAGGATGACACCTAAAATTTGTCGTACAGAATGAAAATCTGGTATCCAGCTAAACAGCCAATCAAGCCATCCAATGTCTACATGTTTTCGAACTTCTTCAGTTAATTCATGTAATTTGTTAAGATGTGATCTAATAGATTGGGAATGGTCAGATAAATTAAAACAACACAAGCCCTCAAAATCAGAACAGCCGTGGTCATGCTTTAGAAGTAAATAGTCAATCGCAACTCTATTTTGTAAAATAGCACGGCGTTCCCCTTGATTGTCTAATAACAAATCAGTTAAAATTTTAGAGGTACTGTTAAGTGATTTCACCATCCAGCATGCCATCTTGCCGATGGTTTTTGCATTGTATACAGAAAGAGCAGGAACGCCTATAATGGAGATTGCTAAACTAAGGTATTCGGTTTTAGAATATAAATGTATTGAGGAATCACAGTCACTGGATAGCATGACATCACGTGTCACACGGGACGAACTCATTGCATCATGGGGAAATAGCAACAGACTCTATCTTGTTAGGGCACAGGGGCCACCTGTTATATTAGCGGGAATATAGGACCAAGATCTGTTACCGCAAGAGAAAAGCCATCCAGTCGGTAACGAGACATGATAATAATGGCTTGCAGCCACTATTATGCGCTCACATTTCATATTATTATCAAAAGAGGTACAGGAGTGTTCCGTCCTGGTGTGGCACAAGATTGTCTCATGGGTTGTAAATGATGTTGTACCTTCTAATCTCAATTGGGCACATTTGCCTATAAATCTAGGGTTACATGTCAAATTATAACAAATGTCACCTTTAGTAATATTAAATGTCAATATTTGAAAAGCACGTGGAGGTTCTGGATCAATTAGGACCGTACACGAAACACAGTAAGTATATGGGGTAAAATCAAGGTAAATGAAATCTGGATGAGTGTTGGTGACATTGAAAAAATGAAGAAGGGAGGTAGTCGATATCGGAACAGCCACAAGACATGTGGCAAGGAGGTCATTAACGGACCTCTTAGGGGCCAGGCAGAAATGGGAAGAGTTGCTGATGGAGTGGGCCAAACTGGCCCAAAAGTTCATAGTAACATCCCACGCAGCATTGGGTCGACGTTCTCTGTCCATGTAGTTAGCCCGATCCCGGACCCTTTCTTGACTCTCGTCGCAGTAGACCCACGGGAGTCCAACGATGACACATCCGGCAGCAGCAATCCATGCAATGATCTGTAATTCAAATAACACGCATCATTATTCTCGCAAGTAACATTTATCAGCCGGAACTACATTCCAGCTTTCTTGCCCTGGCCTCATCACTAGTATTGTATTATCAGATCCAGTTGCAATAATTTCGGCCTGTTCAGGGGGATTATTTGGTGATTGCACCCATACTCTAGCTCCAGGATTATTAGTGGAACCAAAGCCACCTGTACCACGTATTGTCAGCAGAGTCGGGGCTGCACCTTTCTGAATCTCACCACTGAATACAGGCATGATAACCAATTGGGCAATTCTATCACTCTTCTTAATCGTGATTTCAGAATCACCACTGTTCAACAGGATCACTTTGAGTTCTCCTTGGTAATCACTGTCGATCACACCTCCAAGCACCTGAATACATTTTAAGGCCAAACCAGATCTCGGAGCAATCAGACCAAAACATTCTTTAGGTATTTGAACACCTATTCCTGTTTCAATTATGGTAATGCTATTAATTTGTAGAGTAGCATCTTTTAAAGAGTGCAGGTCTAAGCCTGCAGATCCAGGGGTAGCTCTGCATGGAGCCAAGGCTCCAGGGGTAATTTCCCAATAGGATACTGTACTGGTCACTGTGTTGGGTTTAACCTCAATTGCTGGAGGGAATAAACGCATTAGAGGAGAGTTAGCATACAAATACGGTCGATTATTCAAAATTAACATAGCATCAGATAAATGATCTCTCCAATTCTTGTAGGTACCCTCTGACAATTTACGTAATTGATCTTTCAGTAATCCGTTCATTCGCTCAATCAGACCGGATGCTTGAGGATAATAGGGTATATGAAACACCCACTCGATATTATTTTCTGCACAATAATTTTTCACTAATCTTCCTTTAAAATGAGAGGCATTGTCAGATTGCACCTGAAGTGGAGTACCATAGTACAATGTAATCAAATCTAAAGTTTTCATGGTATTGACTTGTGTGGCATTTTTACAAGGAAAAGCGATTAAATAACCGCTAAAAGTGTCCACGACCGTGCACACATACTGACAATTTCTACTCATTGGTAAGGGGCCTATATAGTCTATCTGCCATATCTGAGCAAGAGACTTTCCTCTATGTAGTTGTCCTTTCACTATTCGGGGCACCTCTCTATGTCGGGAGTGCTGGCATATGGGACAATGAAGTACAGCTGTTTTAATTAAATTTAGAGGAATATAAATGCCTCTCTCAGCAGCCCACCTGCTAGTAATTTTCTCGCCATAGTGTCCTGCTTTTTGGTGAGCCCATTTCGCCAAGCCTGCCAGAGCAGAATCTCGTTGGTCCACCACTGCTTCACGAATTTTAGAGTGCTCATCTACAACATTATTAAATAATTTATCTAAAGAGTCAATAGGTGTATGAGCATCAACATGGAAAACAGTTACCTCACTTTGAGGAAGGAACTCCCAGATCTCCCGCCACAACTCTTTGCCCCAAATTTCCTTGTTATGAATCTTCCAATCATGTGATTTCCAAGTGGGTAACCACACCACTAGTCCATTTGCGGTGGACCATGAATCAGTAAAGATATAACATTTTCCGGGCAATTTCTGTTTTAGAATTTGATAAACAGCATATAATTCTGCAAACTGGCTACTTTGCCCTTCACCAGTAGTACTCAATAATTTTTGTGTCGTGGGGTTATAGGAAACAGCTTTCCAATGTCTCTTCTCTCCTATGTACCTGGCTGAACCATCCGTAAACCAAACGTGTTTTCTATCCTCCGCGGACAGATCATCGAATGGCTTACCCCATTTAACAGGTGATTCCTGTATTATAGGTACGGAGCACTCATTCTCTTTCTCTGAAAGCGGCGCCTGCGCCACTTTTTCATGCAACATTGCCACTCCTCTTGGGCCCACTCGAGCCCGATCTTGTATGTACCATTTCCACTTCACTATGCTCATTTCCTGAGCGTGACCAATTCTATGGGTTTTAGGCGAACTCAAGACCCATTGCATAATAGGAATCTCCGGTCTCAGTACCACATCATGTCCTAGTGTCAATTGCTCAGTGTCCACTAAAGCCCAGTAACACGCAAGCAGCTGTTTCTCAAAAGGTGTATAACGCTCACCCGCGTCTGGTAGCTTTTTGGTCCAGAAACCCAGAGGTACTTTAGTATTGCCTTGCTTCTGCCACAAACTCCAGTTTGCATACATCTCTTGTACAGACACATTCAAATCCACATCACCATCTTGCTGTGCTTTGTTCCATTCAAACACATTCTTTTTACGGGTAACTTTGTACAAAGGGGCCAGAATCTGACTCAAATGCGGAATATGTTGGCGCCAAAAGCCAAATAAACCAATGAATTTCTGGGCTTCTTTCCTATTTTTAGGGGTTGCAAATTCTGCAATTTTCTGTCTCCCTTGAGGAATTACTTCTCTGTTTCCCTCATTCCAATGAATACCTAAAAATTTAACATGTTGCGCTGGACCCTGCAATTTATCAGGATTAATCTCCCAGCCTTTGCTCTGTAAATGTGCAATGATTTGTTCAAATTGAATTCGCACCTGATCTTGTGTTTCACCTTGAATCATTATATCATCAATATAATGACACACCTGTACTTTGGGATCAACAGTCACCTCATCTAAATGTTCTGCCACTATTCGATGACATATCGTCGGACTATGTAAATAGCCCTGGGGCAGGCGTCTGAACGTCATTTGACGGCCATTCCACGAAAAACTGAATTGTTCCTGACATTCGGGTGCAATTGGAATTGAAAAGAAAGCATTAGCAATATCAATGGTTGCATACCATGTTCCTGAATGTTTCTGAATTCTCTCAATCAACGTGATAACATCAGGAACTGCAACAGTCAAAGGTGTATGTTTATTTAATTCTCGATAATCAACAGTCATGCGCCAAGAATTATCACTCTTACGGACCGGCCAAACAGGATTGTTCCAAGCCGAAGTAACAGGGATTATGACTCCTGCGTCCATTAGATCTTGAATGGTAGCACTGATCTCATCGTGCCCACCGGGAATGCGGTACTGTTTCATTGAAACCACTTTGGTGGCTTGAGGAATCTGAATGGGAGGCATTGTTAAACGCCCCACTCTCACAATTTTGGTTGATATGTAAGAAGTATGTCCAAACTTATAACATCCATCATCCAAATGCAATGTCATACCTTTTAAAATATCGATGCCAATTATATATTCATCAAGAGGTACCACCAATACATGATACTCTTTCCGGGGATTTCTTCCAATTTTTAGCTCAAGTTTAGTTTGTATCGCGGGGGTCTCTTTACCACCTAGTCCAGTAATCGTGTAACCCTGTCCTTTAAACTTTTTAGGATTTCCAGAAATTAGAGTGGCCTCCGCTCCAGTATCTACCAATGCTCGGGCCCTCTGTATATTTCGATGTCTCCAATATATTTCAATATCTACATAAGGCCTATGGTCTCTGCGAGACCAATTTCGCACTGGAGCTTGACCTACTTCCTAGTCTCTTTTACCATGTTCTCGCGCCCAAGACAAATCAGGATACAGACTCTCATATCTTTTAGGTAAAGACGCCTCCCTTTCATACCCTTTATTCTCAAGAAAAGGATTTTTGTCACTCATGAAGTATTGTGAACCTCTTTCATTAGGTCGTGTGTATTTATCTCTCATCCGCACTTCTGGGGATTGTTCTCTCTCTCTCTCTCTCTCTCTCTCATGAACACTATCTCTTTCCCTCCGGGTATGAGACGATTCATCTCGTGTTATATCCCACTCTCTTTCTCTCCCCCTCTCTCTCTCACTCTCTCTCTTTCTCACACGAGATGTGCCGGTATCATTACCACGGTCATCAGAACGGTCGTGGCCCAGGTCTTGTTTACGAACCTTCCGAGCACCTTCCTTCCTATCCAAGCCGCGCTCACGAAACATGGCCCACAACACATCATTGGGCTGGTCTTGTATTTCTTTCTCACGGGCACCATCCCGCAGCAGAGCCATGTACATGTCACGTCTAGAGAATTTAAAATCAGCATAGCGACTTCCCGGACGAGACTGCCGTTCAGGTTTAAACCATTCACCCAACTCTCCAAGTTCACGCACAGCCTCAATCACGTCAGACAAAGGATTACCAGTCTGATTAATCAACAAAGTCATCATTACTTGTTTGTAAGCAGGAGGAGATGTACGAATAATTCTGTTCCTCACCGAAGGATTAAGCACACCATCCATCAAGCGATGCGCCGTACCCAAAAAGACAGCGGTCTTCATGCACTCCTCTTTCAATCGCTGAGAAGCATCTCTCAAAGTGTACCACTGCTTGTCATTCAGAGGCCAATCAGATTCAGTAGGGTATTTACGATTACAACCATCAACCGCTAACTGTAAAAGATTAGTCTGAGCATTGTTATTGTAATGGCGAAAAGACTCCTGAATAGTAGAGTCAGTACTCAACGTACAAAACTTCATAGCATCACCATGATCTAACGAGATACCTGAAGCACCAGTGTCAAAAAGACGGACCATCCAAGTCAATAAGGATTCACCCGACCTCTGCCGGAAGCGATCCAAAATGTCATTTAACTCTTGTTGTGTGTAATCTTCCAGGCTGTCAAGAGGAATACCATGGGGAGCATTAGGATTACCCTGTAGCTTACGTCGGTGAATCGGATGAGCAGACACATCAGTGGGACCCTTTGACGGGTCCCGAGAAGTAACATTAGAAGGCGTATTTGCCGCAGTCTCATCATTAGAGGACAAAGAATCAGATGAATTCCAAATATCACCATCCCATTCATCGGGATTCCAATCAAGCCCTGCCTTCGCAACAACCATACGCACTTTTTTGGTATTAACCCTTCCACGTCTGTGCTTATATTTGTACCTCGCAATGCGGACAGCAGCCCTTTCGGCCACAGCCTGATAAGTGTCAAGTTTGTCAGCAAGCAGTTTATTTTGACAACGCAAAAGAGTAATCTCATTCTTAACTTCAACATATTGTTCTTCCAAAGTCTTATTTTCAGTCAACAATCGAGCACAAGTCTCATGAACAATTCTATATGCATGCAATAAAATCCAACCTCTCCGACCAACGAGAGGAAGCTCAGAATTCTGTACAATCGGGACTTTTTGCAAGCACGCAACCACCTGAGCCGGATCAGCACGCTCCAAGGTAGAAGTCCAACTTTCACTCAAACCTGTGGAATTAGCCCACTCATGCGCAAGCGCTTCGTAAGCAGAAGCCTCCCAACCAGGAATATCAACAGGCACATGAAAAGTCGGTTTCACTTTCTTCGAAAACATGATCACAAATAAAACGAAACAGCAATGAAAAACTGTACAAAAAATCAAATATATACAAAATTAAACACGGCGAGAACCCACTGCGCCTCACATAAGATCACAAAGGCATTCCCGCACCAATAGAACGAAAACGGTTCGTGACGCCAAGTGTAACGACTGGGTTTTTGGATTACTCGGTGGCCATCTATAATGGCTGCCTCAGCCGTCACGTAATTTCCCTCTTCTCAGGCCATTATTTACAAGATACTTAGAAGACTCGCCGGAGAAGACGATTATTAGCTATTTACAAGGATACATTTACAAAGGTACAACTAACGTCTAAGGGATCCCTTATCTTATATTTACATAGAGCTCTGAGTACTTACCTGATTTAAAGTCGCCAGACTGTTACTCACCTGATTTAAAGTCGCCAGACTGTTACTCACCTGATTTAAAGTCGCCAGACTGTTACTCACCTGATTTAAAGTCGCCAGACTGTTACTCACCTGATTTAAAGTCGCCAGACTGTTCCCTAACTCTTGGGGTCAATTCTATTCTACACTTCCTGTTGGTATACCTTTTGTCCGCCAGTAGGATATCCTATCATGGACGGCGGCACACCTATAGCGTGCCGACGCTAATAACTAGTCCTCAATTTAGAAGAGTTGTAGCATTGTAATATCTGAGAGTTCCCTCCAGTCAAAGGCTACACTATCTCCCATGTCTCAGTTACCTGCTTGAAGGGTCCAACTCACCTTCTAACCTGCCAGTATCTGGTTGAAGAAAAAGGTTAGTCCTGTCTAAGAAACAACACTCAAATATCGGTATTGGACATTATTGCTTTTATTCTCTACTTAGACATAATCATAATCATAGAAAGTTAGACATTATCACAAGTAGTCTGCATCTACAACCTAAAAGGGAGGAAAGGTGTACGATTATTAGATATATGTACTCTACACTAACTCAGAACGCCTCACCTTATACGTGCGTCTTTCCATCTCAGCAGCGGAGCTGATCCCTCTCTCCCTCTCGGGTCTTCACTCGCTTTCGGGGCTCTGCTCTCCCACTCTGGCTCACGGATACACGTCTGCACCGCTACACCTCGTCTACGCTGCCTTGGCTCTGAAACTCGAACCCTCTTCTGGATTACGTCTCGGCTTCTACCACTCCTGCAGTTTGAATCTCACAGGGCTCTTGATTTCTTCCTCCTCTTAATTACAAGCTAGTAGTTAATCACCAGCTCTTTGAACATCTTCATCTGTCTGCTCCGCACGTAGCTCTCTCTCCCTTGTCTCGCCACTCTTCGATAATATATCTCTCCCTTTCTCTACGGAAATTACCAGTCCTAGGCCGACTCCCACCGAATTCCTGTACCAGCCTCCGGGGTCCCGCGCCGTTAGCAGTGGCCACCTGCGTATTGCGTCTACCACCAGGGAGCAAAATACATTCTTTCGATAAGAGCCGGTCTCGGCCGGTTTCTAACTATTGAATAATAGTTCTTTTCTAAACATGCCCTTTGCTCTCCAAGCGCCTCACACAGACGAGTCATCCATCTAAAATGGATGAGACAGTCATCCAAAATGGCTGCTCTCTGGTTTTGGGCCTACTGGCCTGACTATCGATTAAAAGGCATTAAACTCTAATAAAGCACTCGGTTAAACCCCTATTTCTAAATAGAAGGGTTATTTAAACTAAATGATAGCATCATATAGTCGACATCATCCCCAGAAATAATCCGGGCGGTACAGCGCCCCCCTGGCACATTGGAGTGCGAGGCCTGTTTACCTGGCTCCACCACATCACTCCCCCAATCAATCTGCATACTGACCTGGGGGCGATAACCGCAAGTGAGGTGGGGACAGATGATTGCCCCCCCGTTGCCTAGGGGTGCACCCAGCAGTGGTGTGTGGGCACTGACTTCAACGCACCTGTTTCTCTCCTTCTCCTGGAATCTCAGGAACATTTCCACCACCGGGATGGGCAAGACAAAGCCGAAAAAGCAGCTGCCACTGACCACAGATCCGAAGGGCCCACCGCCAGAGGCTGCGGAGGCTGACCAACTGTCAACGGCCGAATCAATGCCACAAGGACATATTTTGCACCGCATCAATGAACTCATGGTGGAGGTAATGAACATCAAATCCACCCTGGTCTCAAAAATAGACATATTATGCGCAGAGTTCAGTTTCCTGCGCGATGACCATAAGAAGCTGAAGGACAGGATGTCGGTGGTGGAATCCACAATCGCTGTAGTGAAGTCGTCTGTATCCTCCGCCCAAATTAAGACACTACAAGAAGAAGTGAATTATCTCTGAGATCGTGTTGACGACCAGGAGGGCAGATCATGCCGCAACAATGTGCGCCTGCGGGGACTGCCAGAACGCGTTGAGTGGCATGGAGCTATACCTGGAAACCTGGTTCTCGGACATTATACTGCAGAGCAAGCACTCCGGGTTCTTCTCCGTGGAGTGAGCGCGTAGAGTTCCAGGGGGCCCACATCGCCCGGGCGCTCCCCCTAGGCCGTTGCCGCATGCCTCTTCAATTATCGCGACAGATATCACATCCTACAGGTTACAAGGGCCCGTGGACCGTGGATGATTGAAAACGTGGAAATGTACATATACCCGGATTGCACAGTAACAGTACAGCAACGCAGGGCATCCTTTCTGGAAGTTAAATGCTGCCTCCATGAGCATGAGATAAAATACGCTCTACAATACCTGGCCACGCTGTGCATACCACATAAAGGTAGCATGGTTTTCTGTCAATCTCCAGAGGATGCAGGGACAGAACGGAGTGGCGACAGCTCCTAAATCCACTGAGGGGTCACAACAACAATGGAAGAAGGTCACGCACTCACGAGCCCCATCCTACCAAGGCCCAAGCAGCGCAGGAAAGGTAAAAAGCACAGAGCCGCCTCGTAACCTTCCCCCCAGCCTCAAAAACGGAGACTTCTCCGGAACAGGAACACTACTTGTCAGACTCTCAATAACAGCTGATGCTGGCCGATGGCCCCAATGTGATGCCTCAGACTTCCAATGAACTGGGTTAGCCGCCTATGGATCTATGTCTTGTAAGAACTGCGACAAATAGCCTAAAGGACCACTATATACTCGCAGGAGGTGACTGCTAGCTGCAAGAAGCTGTCATTACTTGAGTGGCTGATCCACGAACATACCACGATGGCGGTCTGGAGAAGACGACGGCGAGACTGAGCAAGTATCCACACGTCCCACATATGATAAGTGACTGTTACAGACCTATCTCGTGTTGTATAATTTACTGTTTTTCTTTTTCTCTTTGCTTTCTAGACTTATCATGTTTGTATATAAGTGCATATGGCCTTTTGCCCATTGACAATTCGTCCTGGGGTGAGGGGATTGGTTTATAGTATACAACAAAATGTCAGTTAACTGTATATACCTGTGTGCCTTGCAAAAATTGGTTATTGAGCTGCTTGCTACGTGCGTGAAACACGTTTTTATGTAAATGCACATGAATAAGTATTTATTGGTAATCTGGAATGTGCGCTGTCTGGGTGGGTGTGTGAAGAGACACAAAGTGTACCAGTATTTGAGAAGGTACAAGATAGCTATGGCTTTGCTCCAGGAGACTCATTTAACACAGCAAACATTTTCAGTCACTGAATAAAAGAAGGCGGGGCACAGTTATAGGCACGACGTACGCCAGAGGGGCCCTGATCTAGGTGGCGCCGGATGTCCCAATACAGATAATTCACATGCACATTGACCCTCAAGGCTGCTATGTGGTTCTAGAAGGCTCATTGGAAGGCCGACCGTTGTCTGTGGTGTCACTTTAGGCGTTTAAATCAGGACAATCCACTTTCCTCCAGTATCTAACTCCGGCTCTCCTCAGGGATCCATCAGCTCCTATTTACTGGGGGGGCAACTATAATGGCGTCCCCGACTTAACACTCGACCGCTCTTGCCCTCCCTCTCTGGAGCACAGGCTGTCAGACTCGCACATACCATGATGGCTTGGGCCGCACAGATGTGATTGACGGACAGTTGGCGCTCTAAACATCCTACGAATCGGGTATACTCACATTACTCCCTTCATGACTTGTACACGCGTATTGACACCATCTATTGCACGGAAACAGCGCTGACACGTAACCCACAGCAAATACCTGGCCTGCACAGTGTCGGACCATAGCCCTCTGCAGGTCCAACTGACTTTAGTTGCGTCCAGACCCAGCATACCAACTTAGCGACTCCCGCTAGAAGTACTTCGCAACCAGGATCTGAATGCTACCATTTTACAGTCTTTAACCACATACTTCCAGACTAACAAAGGGTCCGCCACACATGCCGGTATTGAATGAGATGCCCTGAAGGTCGTCTTACATGGGCAGGTTATACAGTCAGTGTAAGGCACCCGCATGACATTAACCAAGGAAATGAAAGTGCTAGAGGCCGACATATTACATCAGGAATGCGCAGCCCCCACGTATCTGCACATACTACCAACACTTTCCAAAACCCGTTTAGCATATAAGGTAGTATCGGACAAATTGTGCGCTTGTGATTATAAGCAATATCTGGCTAGACAGCACGCGGAGGGTGAAAAAGCAGGCAGGATGCTTGCGTGGCTGTTAAGGAGAAACTTAATGCAACCACCGATCACTGCAATATACCCTCCAGATGGTACTCTGGTCGATACTCAGGAGCAAACCAACAACTCATTTTATAACTACTATGTGTCCTTATATAAGGCCCTGGACATAGGTGACCCACTGGCAATGCACCAGTTCCTAGAACAGGACGCCCTCCCAAAAACAACGAAGGACCAATACTCAGAATTAGAGGAGTCGCTCTCAATAACGGAAATCTCAGATACGATCAAGCAACTAGCAAAGGGCAAAACCCTCGGCATTGATAGTTGGCCCGTAGAATTTTAGACTAATTATTCTACCCAGCTGGCACCCCTACTACTCAACATATACCAAGAATCCTTTGATAGAGGCATATTTCCCCCTTCCCTCCGTGTGGCCGTGCTTGTAGTCCTCCCTAAACCTGGGCGCGACCCTCTTCTCATGAGTTTGTACCGCCCGTTGTCCTTACTAACATTGGACTATAACATTCTGGGTAAGCTACTTGCCAACAGACTACCGGAGGTCCTCCCCCTGGTGGTCCATGCGGACCAAAATGGATTTGTCCCAGGCAGGAACACTGGGCTGAACTTTCGCCGCCTATTTAAAATATTAGAGTGGGCCAAATCGGCTCCAGAGCAACACTGGATAGCAGCCTTGGATATAGAAAAGGCCTTCAACACCCTGTGGTGAGATTACCTGCTGACGGTGCTGGTCCAAAATGGAATAGGCCCTATGTTTCTACGCTGGGTGAAAATACTAAACACTAACCCACGGGCCCGGGTGAAAACAGGTGGAGCTATTTCGCCTCCTTTTAATATTGAGCATGGAACCAGGCAGGGGTGTCCACTCTCACCTCTGCTGTTTGCCCTGGCCATGGACATCTGGCCTGTATGGTACGCAACCATGCTAAAGACTGAGGCATCCAAGTGCACACGCAGTGGCATATAGTGTCGCTTTACGTGGACGATGCACTGATCTATCTCTGTAACCAGGACGGGGTGCTCAGAGGACTATTGGAACTCTTAGACACCCATACACACTTGTCAGGCCTGAAATTAAATTGGGATAAATCTGTTTTGTTTCCGATGTCGCCCATCCAAGTTGAGCAAAGGCAGCAGTAGCCTCATGCACTACTTACTAGAGCGTACAACTCATTTAAATACTTTGGTGTCCAGGTTCACCATTCTATGCCTGAACTGATAGACAGCAATCTGAGGAAGGCGATTGCCAGGGCTAGGGCGAGTCTCTCATTTTGGAATGCTCTCCCGTTGTCCCCAGTGGGTCGGATACCCATATCCAAGATGCTCCTTCTCCTTCAGCTCCTCTATTTTTTGCCGTTCTTCCCTACATACAGCTCAAAAAATGTTCCATGACCTACGCTCACTTTTAGTGTCCCTGATCTGTAATTCCAGGGCGAGGGTAGCACTTTCAAAGCTCCAACTCCCGATATCTGAGGGGAGACTAGGGGCGACCAACTATGAGTTATATTATGCAGCAGCCCAGCTCCAGTGGCCCATGTGCTTGCTTGAAAAGCAGACCTAGCTGAACTAGACACCTGGGCAATATCGTTAGGGAAACCTGACTTGCTTGAGTGGCTACCAGGCACCTGAACTCAGCTCCAAAAGATGGAGAATTGCGCTTTCCTTCGGGGAGCCTGTAGTGCCTGGTTACACTACGTAATGCCTAAACGCCGCCCTTTCTCGAATGCCCCAGACATCCCCATCGAAACGCTTCAAGGATCATATACCCACCTCAAGCATACAGAACTGGCTGACTGGCAGACAGCTGGATTGACAACTTGGGGAGATTTGTTCATAGACTCTGCTTTATCGGACTTTGACACTCTGAGGGACAACTACGGGGTGGCTAACCAGAACATTCCTTCTACATACGACACTGACACAGCAGACAACAGATATCTGGGGGGACATAAGTTTGATCCACCGACTTCCGAAGCTTTACAGACATTGCTGACGCAAGGGTCAGGTAGGAAGGCCATCACAGCCATACATACTTCACTCAGAACTGACATGGCCCCCTCTCTGTCCCAACTGCACTATACTGGACAGCGGCGCTCTCCACCGACATCACAGATAAGCAATGGCAACAATGCATCGAAAGAGCCAAGACAATATCAAAGAATGCCCGTTTGAAATTCACGCAATTCAACTATTTACACCACACATACTTATCTCCGCACAGGTTGGCACGAATGTACCCGACATCCATAGATATTTGCTCCAAGTGCCGTGACACGAACGCTGATTTCTTACATATGGTCTGGACATGCTCCAATATTATAGCATATTGGGGGAGGATCTCCGACATTCTAGTGGCGGCAACGAGGACCATATATCAAATCCGGGGGGAAAACTACCTACTAGGCATCACCAAGAGAAACGCGTGATGCAAGAACCGTAACAAATTTATTGAATTGGCATTTTTTCTGGCCAAACGCCCTTTAGCTTTGGCCTGGAAGTCTCCGACTGGCCCTTTCATTAGACACTGGCTGCTGGCCCTTCAGCACGCACTAGTGGCCGAACATGACACATTGACAGTGCAACACCCACGCCCATTGGCCAGGATCCAACTTGTGGACTGGCAACATTATGTGACTATTATAGAAACAAGTCTTAGAGACATGAACGACCATGGGTGATAAGCCATAAATACTGCTTCAGTCCATGACTAATGTAACTTTGATACCCCGAGCACCCCCAAATGGGTATGCCCGTGACAGGGAAACGGGGACATACACACACACACACAGGCTCGACACTTAGGTATGATTGTCTCATGCCTCCGACATGACCGAATCGCACCTACATATAATGCAGCACTTGGTCAGCGTACTTTCTTCCTTACTCTGTTTCCATAATTGCACCCAATACAACAGGACCCTGCCAGCCAGCACTCTGCACTGGTGATATATCAAGCGGATATATACATACAATACTTATAGAATAGGCACACTAGCACGGTGGTATCAAGTTTGAAGGTTTTCTTTGGGTTTTTGTTTCTCCTTTCTTTTTCTCTTTGGCATTGAGTTTCGATATAGCTACGTACAGTAATATTTGTTGCTAATCTTTGAAGTGACTTAATAATTTCAATGTTTGGGAGAAAAGGTGAATGTGGCACTTTGCTCCCCCCACCTAGAGGGCACAAAAATGAAAATTGAGATATATTATGCTTTGTACTTCAATATGACGTATGTACAGCTGTATGATGTGTTGAACAGAAAACAAATAAAGATTATTTCAAAAAGAGTGGCTGTGTGAGTGGCTGCAGGGGTGTATGAGTGGATGTGTGAGTAGCTCTGTTGGTGAGTGAGGAGGTGCATGAGTGGCTGTATGGGTGAGTTAGTTGGTGTGTGAGTGGCTGTATGAGTGAGTGAGTGTAAGTGGCTCTATGGATGAGATGGCAAAATATTCATTTGTAAAGTACACATATGCACAGTTCCAGTTTTTTATAAATTGAGGTATCCGGCAAAGCGGTGTTTAGGAATCTAGCAGTTATCTTCTGAATGACAAAGCATTATTAGGAAAAACGTTTTACGTACTAAGCAACTATATCAAACCGCCCCCTTACCCTCCCAACCAACGGGTGCGCCTATCGTAGTAAAAAAAAAAAAGAGAGAAAAAGGGTGAACTATCCAGCCTGCTCTTATTACCAGTTCTGAGTGTAAGTGCGTAAGTTTACCGAAATGTAGTGCTGGAAAGGAAAGTCCAATTACATTTGTTACCCTCCAAATTCGAGTGTGTAAAGTCGCTTGTGCTTCGAACCAGTGTGGGGCTAGGATCTGCGTAGGGGCCCAAGAGTGTCTCCCTGTGATTATATTGCGTTTGATTAAGTTGTTAATGTATCTAGCACTTTGAAGGACCCCACTTTCACCTAGAACCCACCTCTCCATCTCCTCCCTCAAGACAAGCAAGGTGGGCGGGACCGCTGATTTCCTGCATCTAGTTATAAGGGTTTCACAAGTATGAGCGCTAAGCCTGCACATTTCGCTTGCACCTCGTAGCCCTTGAGGCGAGGGTACAGGCACAGAAGACAACTCTCTGGCGTCTGCCATGTGCGCCCCCCCAACCACCTCCCGCAATGTGGTCGATATCTGTGTCCAGTATGTGGAGAGGTCAGAACAGGACCATAACATTTGCAGTAGGTCAACGTGTTCTTTGGGACATCTTGGACAATTCACTGCCACTGCGGGGAACAAAGTATGTAACCAATGTGGTGTGACATACGCTCTTTGAATTATCACATATTGTACAAATTTGAGTCGGGAGTTACGGGAGACTTCATTCGGGTCAAGCAGGGAGGTCCATTCTTTGTCTGACATAACCCTCCCCAGGTCCGTGTCCAATCTAGAGGTGAAGGGATTGCGCCCGTATTGCCCGATATAACCACTGGGTCAGGTACCTACCAGTAGCCATTAGTTGTGTCAAGTGCACAAGTTCATATGTTGGTGGTTTGGTCCCGCTAGGAGCCTAACAACGCTTGACATAGCATATCAATCTAGCATGTAGGAGAAACAATGTGTCTGTGTGTCTCTGTTCATTTATAAAATTGGCATGGTTAAGTGGGGAGCCATCTCCAAATAGTGCTCCTATAGTGGTTACTCCAGCTTGTTCCCACCAGTATAGTCTGTGGTGCGTTAGTGTCCCGGTAGGGGTTGGACGTCCTAGAAGTGGAATGTTACGAGCGTATGGCGGTAAGGCTGACAGTGGCAGTGTTGGCCGACCCCGCTTTTTGATTCCAGGTAAAATCACCTCTCGCTGCAATTCTACTCCGCTGGGGATGTGGGTTGATTAAGCCCTACTGACTGCAATTTTAAAACGATTTTAAATTGATTTGCAAATTTGAATTCTTAATTTTGTGTTACAATTGAAAACGAATTGTGATACACACCTGTACTGTACTGTGCTTAATTACGCTTTTCACAGCGCTGCCAGGGGCTTTCTAAACTTTAACAAACACTCAGTGCTCTGTCATACTGCCTGCCCGCCCCGGTCCGACTCGGTAACCAATACCGTTGAGCGGAGGGCGGGACAGGTACGAGCCTGAGCAATACACTTCCTGCTCCCTGCTGTTGACTCGAGCGGTTAGCGCTCTAGCCTTTAGGTCACAGGGGCTACTTAGCCACTCGTCGGTCTAAGCGCGCAGCGGTTGCGCGCAGGGGGGCGCCTTCAGTCGCGCCGAAGACAAGCCTAAGACCTGCCCGTCTGCGCCAGAACGGGCCAGGGGCTATGGCTGATCCTGGTATAGTATCCCAAAATCCTATTCCAGGACACATAACTTACTCCTCTAAGATACTGCGCAGCTTAAATAATTCACTACCTTTAGGCGCCGCCTGCATTTGTCGGTTACAGGTGGAGGGCTCCTTCTCATGCCGCTTTTGTCAAACCCAATTCTCTACCGAATTGACTATGCCTTGCAACATGTATAACCCCCGCATTATGACAATCACCCCTATGCCAGCTACTGATATCCCCTCGCTAGGGAGGAAAAATATCTTATGTAATGTCAGATCCCTTTCCAAACACACTACGGAGGTTTGGGACACTATTTCTTCTCACCAACCGGAAGTGTGTTATCTGACAGAAACGTGGCTTAAACCACATTGCACTCCGGATATAACTCTTGCTATCCCTTGCAATTATAAAATACTGAGATTGGACCGCCCGGTGAAAACTGGTGGTGGAATCGCGGTGGTTTACAAAGAGGATCTGAGAGTCACTATTTTAGAGGAACTTAGTTCCGCAGATATTGAAATAATGGTTTTTAAAATTCAGGTATCTCCTAAAGGACATTACAGAGGCGCTTTAGTCTATAGGCCTCCGGGTCCCTATAGGAATTTTACTAACACTCTACTCGAACTACTTGCTCCTTATATCATTAATGACAGGGAGTTTATATTAGTTGGAGATTTTAACGTTCACACTGAAAGTCCAGACTGTAATGAGGCACAAACGTTATTAACAGACCTATCTTCTTTGGGTTTAACATTGAGAAACAGTGGACCTACTCATCGAGCAGGCCACACTTTAGATCTAGTTTTCTCTAATGTCCAGCCTGTATCGTGCCCGCCTGCTACTCAGGTGAACTGGACTGACCACTTCATTGTGGAATTTATCACTCCTTTTCAGGTACAAAACCTCTCTTATCCCAGCACCCTGCCCTGTACCCGGAGACAGTGGCACAAAGTCACCCTCTCTACCTTTGGAGAAAAGTTTATCCCTCCTATCTTTCTACCTTCGGATGATATTGAAATTGCCCTCGTTAAATTTGAAGGAGAAACTAGGAAAGTCATTGACAAAATTGCTCCTCTAAAGCTTTTCAAATCCAGGCCTGCAAAAAAACAAGAAGTTTGGTTCTCCGATCACTTGAGAACTCTGAAACAAGGGGCCAGAAAATTAGAAAAGAAATGGAGAACCTCTCATCTTTTGGAGGATAAGAAAAAATATTGGTGTGCACTGTCCTCGTATCATAAAGAAATTCGTGGTGCTAGGAAATCATACATTGCATCCCAAATACAAGAGGCTGGAAACTCTTCAAGAGTTCTTTTTCAAATTTTACAGACTTTTGTTAAACCCCAAGCATGTGAAGCCCCTGACATGACATCTCAACAGTTGTGCGAAGACATTTCAGGTTTTTTCACTAATAAGATC
Source organism: Lissotriton helveticus (assembly GCF_964261635.1). Taxonomy (NCBI): domain Eukaryota; kingdom Metazoa; phylum Chordata; class Amphibia; order Caudata; family Salamandridae; genus Lissotriton; species Lissotriton helveticus. The sequence goes on from NC_136060.1 coordinate 385,540,997, forward strand.
GATAAAATTTATGAAAAAATAATTTTGACAAATCACGCCCCATTGACCAATACAGAATCCTTCCCTGATCCTACAGAATGCATACCTGTTGTACATTCGCTGGACGTTTTCCCTCCCATATCTTTGCAAGAAACATCTGATCTTGTAAAACTAATTAAAAGCGGGAGTCCAGAAGATACTATCCCTGCCAAACTAATGCCCACACTTGATGAACATTTGTGTCCAACGATCAGTGAACTAGTAAATATTTCACTTATCTCAGGTGCTGTCCCCAAAGAATGGAAAAGGGCTCTTGTCAGACCCATAAGGAAGAACACCGCCCTACCGTGGTCTGACTTGACGAATCTTAGGCCCATCTCCCTGCTACCTTTTGTGGGAAAAATCATAGAAAAGCATGTTAACCATCATTTATCTGCACATGTGGAACTGGTAAAGGCCTTTGATGAATCCCAATCGTGATTCCGCCCCAAATACAGTACAGAATCTACTCTTTTGTCTGTTACTGATGATCTCCATGCCTACCAGGACAAGGGCTTCTCAGTCATCTTGGTTCTATTAGATCTATCAGCAGCGTTCGACACCGTGTCCCATACCATCCTGACGCAACGGTTGTCGAACGCTGGCATTCAGAACAAAGCTCTTGACTGGCTAAAGAGTTTTCTGACTGATCGCACCCAGAGAGTCACCATGGGTGCATATCGCTCGGTGGAAATAGAGATTGCTAAAGGGGTGCCACAGGGCTCATGCTTGAGCCCTACTCTTTTTAATATCTACGTGGCACCCCTGGCAGGAGTTCTGCGTAGATATGGCTTTATCCCCATATCATACGCAGATACACAGCTCCTCTTTCCCTTTAAAACTCTCACCACGGAGGTCAGGAACTCTTTTTCGACAGGCATGAGAGAGGTGGCAAAATGGATGGCCACCAAGTATCTCCAATGCAATGTCACCAAAACGGAGATCATGCTATTTGGAGAGGCTAAAATACTCTGGACTCCCGAATGGTGGCCGTCAGAGCTTGGAGCAGTCCCTGAACCCAAACAGGTTGTGAAGAATCTGGGAGTCAGGTTTGATCATGACCTGTCATTTAAACAGCATACCAACTATATATCGGGGATCTGCTTCCACACCATTGGACTCCTCCGTAAGGTCTTTCCACTTCTACCTGAATCAGTAAGGAAAACGCTTGTACAGGCGTTGATCCTCAGCCGGATTGACTATTGTAACGGTTTGTTGCTATCAGCCAATGAGGGAGTGTTGGATAAACTACAGGTGATCCAGAACACGGCGGCTCGCCTGGTTCTGAATGCCCCTCCGAGAACGGCTTCCAAACCTCTCCTGAATCGCTTACATTGGCTTCCAATCCGACAGAGGGTCAAATTTAAAATATGCTGCCTGATCCACAAATGTCTGAATACACAGGGACCAACTTATCTAGAACGGAAATTCACTCCTTATGTGCCAGTACGATCTCTTAGATCTAGTAATAATCTCCTTCTTGTGATCCCTCACATAAAAAAAGTAAGACACGGAGGGAGAGCCTTGTCTACTACTGGCCCTAAGCTGTGGAACAAGTTACCTCTGGCATTAAGACAATGTAAAGAACATCTGACATTCCGTAAACTTTTAAAAACCGTTCTTTTTAAAAATGAAGTCTAGTTCTTTCCCGCATTATTATTGTGTTGCTGATTTCTGGTCAAAAAAGCGCAGAGATACTCCTGTGGGAGTGATTCAAGCGCTATATAAACTAAAAAAAAAAAAATAAAAAAAAAAAAAATGGTGTAGTTTGTGCTGTGCATTTTAGAGCCAGTCTCCAATATGCAATTGCCACTCTCAGTAATAGTGGGGTCGTAATTGGGGCACGCACCCCAGGGCATAGCAGTGTGTATAGCATTCCTTGCAAATCATACTAGGAATGTATGCTATCTCGTGCAGGTTCCGGCCCGCAAGCCAGTAAGAGAGCCATTGTAGCTGGCGTGCCATAAAGAAAGCCCTGAAATGAGGAGCCCCCAGCCTTCGACGGCAGTTGTAATTTTGTCAGCCTGACTCATATTAGGTTGGTCAGTAATGTATTCAGCATTTTGAAAATAGTAGTTGGGATGACCACCAGTAAATTAGTGAAGAAGTGTAAGATTCGCTGGAGCATTACCATTTTAGCTATAGCTTGGCGCCCGCCACAGAGAGCGGGAGCGATGTCCAGAAAGCAACCTACCCTTTGTAGGTACAAATCTAGAAGGTCCCGTTGAGTTCTATACACTTGGATTCCCAGGTACTTGAATGTGTTGTGGACTACAGCCATTGCAGCTGCCACCAAAGGGGATCGAGATCTGCTAGAATCTCTCCCTAAGCGAGAATGCGTGTTATTTATCAAAGTTGATGGCAAGTCCTGAAATCGACTGGAATTGCCAGAAACTCTGGACCACTGTTAGTACATTTCTTTGGAGGTCCCTGGTGTACAGTATAATAGCATCATCATATAGGAATCTCCTAGTTCACCCCATTTCAGCGCAACATGCGGTCAATACAAATATTATAGGGGATAGCGGTCACACCTGTCATGTACCACACTATATCTTGTAGAGGCCTGAGACATGGGCTCCTGTGTGGGCCCTTACAGTTGGGGAGGTATACAATAGTTTGACACAACGAATAAACTCTTGGGGGATTCCATATCGCTTAAGGGCTGCTAGCATATATTCCCAGCTAAGAGTGTCAAAAACTGGGCGGAGATCTAATGAGAGGAACCCTGCTCTGGGGAGATTATCAGGAGTTACCCACAATACTTGGTAAAATCTGCGTATTTTCAGGATGTATTCCTGCCGGGGAAGTAGCTGCATTGATCCGCATGCATGAGTTTTGGTAGCAAGGGTAGAAGACAGCAGGCCAGTACTTTGCTTAGTATTTTGTACTCCATCCAGGGAGGCACGGTATAGGTGCTCCAACTGGGGCACCAACTGCATGGAAAAGGCAGCATAAAACTCCAAGGGTAGGCCATCCAGTCCCGGGGTTATGTTGCAAGGAAGGTCCCTAATAGCCTCCCGAATCTCTATCGCAGTCTTTGGCGCCTCAAGTGTTCTCTCATCTACCACTGTCACCTGCAGCAGTTGGACAGCATCCAAGAAATAATTGATCACTTGTGGTTCTGCTGCCTGGGGACCCATGTATAAGTGTTCATAATATTCCTGGAAAGCTCATTCACTCCATTTTGTGTGTCCGCATGAGCACGCAATAGAGTATTAATTTCAAGTATGGGCTGTGGGGGGACGTCCCTGATCAGATGAGCCAGCAAGGAACCAGCTCCATCCGCCTCCACATGTATCTCCTAAGTATATTCGTGGTAATCCCCCACCCAAAGATGCTCCAACAGCTCAGCGTAATCGAAGTGTGCATCCCGCAGGTCGCTAGATGCTCCTCATTAGCCACTCAGTCCCATATTACTGAGTGCCCAGGCTTGCTTCCAGGCTCTTTAGATTACAGAGTATAGTTTGTTGTGCCACAACTACTGAACTAATCGTTGCCCCCCCCTTGTTACCACCTTGAAGGCCTCCCACTCTATTAGGATAGTGTGTTTGTATTGACCGTGAAATATGTATCAATAGAGGTGGCCATATGGGAACTGAAGGCTCCATCTTCCAAGAGGTGATTTTGTTTCCAAGTCGGAACAGGTGTGGGTACATGTCCCCAGGACTAAGTGAATTTTAAGGCGTTAAAGCATCTGTTCCAGGTAGGAAGTGTCAGTAATTTGTGCCAGCAATGTTGGGGAACATAGTATGTGATCTATGCGTATATGTAGTGTATTCATTGATGAATAAAATGAATATTCCCACATTCCTGCATGTTTACTACACCATGCATCTGCCAGTGACCTACCCTGCACCCATGATGAGAGGGCCTTAGCCTGTTGGACCGCTGCCGTACCTGGTAGCGGCAGGTGCGAGCGGTCCAGGTGTATGTCTAGTACTGCATTGTAGTCACCGCCATCCATGGGTATATTGTCCACTCAGCCAGCACTGCACTGACTTGAGTCGACAAAGCATCCTGTTCAGTGTTTGGATCATAAAGGCTGCCCAGCACTATTGTGTACTGTCCTACTTTCCCTGGATTAATGTATACCTAACATTTGTATCAATGCGTGTGTCTAGTGCCTCAAAGGGAACTCCTGCTTTGATCCACACTGCTGCCTCCATTGAGAACGCAGAGTATGAGGTGAGGAATAGCTGCCCCGTCATTTCTTTCGGAGCTTGTGGGCCTCTGAGGACGTATATCAATGTTTAAGAAAAATAAGAGGACTTGGCGTTAGCACCCATTTAGACCTTTACACAGTCAGCAGCATAGTGTCTTTTTCAGCCTGGTAGTTCATTAACGGTTTGAGGGGTTATGGTTCGGAATACCGGCAGGCTATTTTCAGAGTCTGTATGAGTTGTGCCATCCGACGATGCCTCGTCTTCATGTAGTGTCCTCGTGTCTTGTAGGGTGGCCGCGGTCTGATGCGCCGCACATTGACATCTCAACAGGTTTGCGCCGTGTGTCATTGTTTAGTACGCCTTTGCAGTGTATTGTGTGCGGGTGGGCATCTATCCTTATCCAGGAGGGTTAGATCCAGAAAAATATCCTCAGTCCAGGAACACATGCCTTTCTCTACCTGCAGAAGCCATTTTGATGAGCACAGTCACAATGTTCTTAGTCCTTTTATAGCTGCAGAAGCCCTGACACTTCTGACTATGAGCACAGATCCAGAATTCCCTTGGTCCTTGTTGCCAAGCAGATGAATTCGACAACGAGCACAGGTCCAGAATCCACTTAGCCGAGTAGCAGCTGTAGGAGTCTTTGTTGCCAATCTAATGCTTCTGACAATGAGCACAGGTCCCGATTCCTCTTGGTCCACTAGTAGCTCCATATCGCATGGTCTTGTAGATGAGCACAGGTCCCGATTCCTCTTGGTTCTCTAGTAGCTCCATATCGCATGGTCTTGTAGATGAGCACAGGTCCCGATTCATCTTGGTCCTCTAGTAGCTCCATATCGCATGGTCTTGTAGATCAGCAGAGGTCCCGATTCCTCTTGGCCCTGTAGTAGCTCCATATCACATGGTCTTGTAGATGAGCACAGGTCCCGATTCCTCTTGGTCCTCTAGTAGCTCCATATCGCATGGTCTTGTAGATGAGCACAGGTCCCGATTCCTCTTGGTCCTCTAGTAGCTCCGTATTGCATGGTCTTGTAGATGAGCACAGGTCCAGAATCCTCTTAGTCCTCTATTAGCTCATCAGGCTGGCCAGTCACCATTTTTTACACTGTCCCGATCTGGAGGAAGCACCACACTTCAAACGTGTCTGACTGCATACTCCAGTTCATCAAGTTGCATTTCCATCAATATCATGGTGTGCACTGTGCCCTGTTGAACTACATTCAGTCTGTAATGTATAAAGTTATTGTAGTTTGAGAGCGCTCATGGGAGGCTAGCTGCTCCTCCATGTTGTGAATCCTCTGCTCACTGATAGCAATGGGCCAGATAGTGCCTCTGTTTCCTTCAACCACTGCTGTGATCATCTACTCATTGTTACCAGTTTTAGTATGGGGGTTTTCATGAAGAGAGTTACTACACTTCAATTGCAATTCCCTCTTTGGAGAGATCAACACACAAAGTCTGTAGTTAACGTTTGTGGGGATGGACTATGTTCTGTAAAATATCATGAAACCAACACACCTTTGCTTAGATTGTGCTTTGAGTAACAGTGCACTGGGTAGGATGTCTCTGATTGAGCGCCCGAATATAGGCAAATGTTAAAAGTTGCCACCGCACATGCCTTTGCCATGATGTCACCCGCTTAAACTAGTGTTTGCCAGTGTGCATCTGCTTTATTGACTTGTTACTCAAGCCTGTTCTGTATTGTCGGCAAACTCGGTCCCTGCTGGAACTTTCAACAAAGAATCTGCTGGACGTTTGAGAAATGCATGGGTAAGGTCAATAATATGCTAATGAGATCCGAATTAGAGTGAGCCTGTGTCACATTGAATTATGAGTATGTATAATGATATTCAAACATTACAGTAAATGTTTGGAATCCATTATAAATTGATTTTCACAATCATAAACTACACAAATGTAAAGGATACTATACCATCAGGACCTAACGTACTTTAAATGCATCAAAGTCTTATAGTTCATTACACATTTAAAATGCAACAATAGTTATCACGTAATTATCTTTTAGTATACCTGGCATATTAGATCACTGGACATGTATTCAAAATACAAAGTGTCTGTTTGCAGAAAAATGCTGATTTCAAGGGTATGCTTTAAAAAGGGAAAAGGTGTGCAAATATTTTCTCATTCTTTCTTGTCAACACTCTTACGCTATAGTTTTATTGGTGTTAAATCGATGTTTTATGAGGGGGCTTTTATTTGGGTGGCACTATGAATGGGAAATTGAATTATGGAGTGGGAAAACATGGGAAAGTAGAGCTGTCGGTCCCTGCATGTTGGCCATTGTGGAGGGTGTTGGAGGTCAGATCTATGAAAACAAAGGGGGAAGAGGACTTTCCAATAAACGGCCAGATAATAGCACAGTAGAACAGGTGTTTAGACAAATTATTGAGTCCAAAATATTGCGGGAACAAAATATGGTGTCAAGAATATTGAGGACAAAAGTATCATGAAGGTAAGTTTCTATGGGTAAGCAAAGTTTTACTATACTTAACTCCACCTATAGGTACCTTGATATATATATATATATATATATATATATATATATATAAATAAATGTTCAAGTTGCAGGGCATGCAAATTTGGTATAAATACTACCCACTATAGCACCCCCTTTAGTGCCGTCCAGTTGTCCATTAAGGGAAACTACAGTTGCAAGACGGAGTATGCTGTATATGTGCTGGGGTGCACCTGTGGCCTGAGATATGTTGGCAGCACCAGGCTGCAGGTGCACGCCAGAATATTGCAGCATCTTCGTGCAATTGTCAACAATGACAGTTCTTACCCTGTCACGAGACACTTTAAAAGCATACATAATAACAACTTACAGTGTCTCACCTATTTTGTACTCACCTCTGTACCTAAACCTCGAAGAGGGGGAGACAGGGACAAAATGCTCCGACAACTTGAATCTAAAATGATACTAGAACTAGATAATAACGTTCCTAATGGATTAAACACGACAGAGGACCTTTACCATTTTTTGTAGGGCTCTATGAAAAATGAGGGGATGCTAACCTTGTTGGATTTCTTTGGGTGGACACCTTACAAATATCGTTCCTTAGTTCTGAACCTCCTTTACCCGATTTGATACTATTCTGTAACAATATAAATTGCAATAAGTTATCACATTCATCTTATTCTTTAGGAAAATTACCCTTTCACTAGTAATTTTTCAAAACATGGGATGATACAGATCTGGTTTATTAAATCCAGCGGTATGGGTATATTTAATTTAATTTTATCATGGCAGTTTTTGTTGGTCTCCCTTATACCATCATTTGTTCCACTTTTTCCATCCAATTTCTCAAGCTTAGGTTTTTTGGCCCTGCAACACTATGGGGCTGCCATCTAATTTAGATGTCCCCAACAACAATTTTGTAAGTGGATTTAATTATGACAGTACTTGGATTAATTAGTAGACATTGTATAAATTGATTTGTTTACATTGCTACATTTTGCACATTCCATTAATGGAAACAATAGTTTTTAACAATTAGGATATTCCCATGTGGTTTTTAAGTATTTAAAATATTACTTTTAACACATGTTATACTATTTGTACGTTGCACAATTGTTTACAAAATGTGATATTTTGCACATTTATACCATGCTGCTAATATATTGATACAATGTTGCTGATCATTAAGTACTGTATTTACCTAACTTGTCGAAACCTACATTTGTTTATTGCATTTATGCAGGTACATATTCTTTTTAATGAATTTAATCATAAATAGATATGTTTTAATGGTGGAAAAATTACCAAACAAATTAGAATGTAAGGGACTCTTTCAAATGTCCATTCATGGAGCCATGTCCACTTTTATAGTATGTTGTTTATGTCTATAAGTCACATGGTGTACATCACGGCATATAAGAATAAGGCATTTCTAATTGCATTTTACTGTGATCAAGGGCATCCGCCCGAAATGCGTCAGTCCGCTGCATGCTTTTTTGAAACTGGTGCAATAAAACATCTTGCCTTACTTTGGGATTCGCTGGTCTTTGTTCGCCACTTGTTGGAGGTTCTCGATCGTTTGTTTGGATTTATATATATATATATATATATATATATATATATATATATATATATATTCACTGAAAAAACCATAGGTTTCAGCCACGTTATAGTTAGGAATTAGCATTTAAAAAACCTTAGAAATTCACTGAAAAAACCATAGGTTTCACACATGTTATAGTTAGCTGGACATTTCACTCATACAAAACCATTGTAATTCCCCCGTTATAGTTAGTTCAGCTAACTATAACTCGCGCGCCCACAATGCACTGCTGATGACGTCACATATACATCACTCATGACATGGTCAGTGACATCACTCATGACATCACTGATGACATCTCAAATAACATTATCGCGTTTTAAGTTGGGAAATTAATTCCTCTTCAATACTGAGGTCCCCTGTGGGCCAACTAGCCCACCAGGTACCTCCAGTATGCACCAGGGAGCTGCGTTGCAGAGAGGTGTTCAGAGGCCACGCCCCCTTTTTACAACAGAGAGGTGTAATGAGGCCATGCCCCTTTTTAAACCTCTCTGCAACGCAGCCCCCTGGCGCATACTGGAGGTTGCTGGTGGGCTACTTGGCCCCCAGGGACCCCCAGTATTCAAGTGGAATTACTTCCCCCTCTGCAAACGCGCCAGGGGGCTTGTTTGCAGAGTGGTGCAGGGAGGGGGCGTGGCCTCCTCCCCATCCCGTTTTTTTGTTTGTTTGTTTTTAAGAAGGTGGGGCTGTGTAGCCCCCTTCTTTTTTTTTCGGCCCTATGGACCCCATCCCCCAGGGCCTGACCCCCAAAAAGTATTTTCTTTTTTTTTTAATGGGAAGGTACCGCGTGGCCCCCCTCCCGTGGCTAATCCAGGCCCCGGGGACCCCATCCCCCGGGGCATGCCACATTTATTTTTTATTTTTAAGGCCACTTAAGGTCCCGGGGACCCCATCCCCCGGGCCCGGCCTACATCCTTTTAAAAAAAAGTTTTAAAAATTTTTATGATTTGGGGAGGGGGGCTGCGTGGCCACCCTCCCGGGCCACTTCTGGCCTCGGGTACCCCATCCCCCGGGGCCTGGCCCTCTCCACGTGCATTGGCAGTGTTCCTCAATGCCAAAAAAGCATTTGGCTCCGTAGAATGAGGATTCATGTTGGTGGTTTTGTGACGCATTGGAGTTAGGGAAACGCTTTTGCGACTTGTCAGTCCTATATACATCACCAACTGCTCGGATATGAGTCAATGGTGTGGTGACTGATCCTATTTTTGTCACGAGGGGCATCACACAAAGTTGCACCCATCCTCTCTATTGTATGCTCTGGTGGCAGAGCCACTGGCTTGTGCTCTCTGGGAATATCATGGGCTTCGGGGTTTACGTTTCCCAGATTATAACATGGTAAATTCAGCATATGCTGATGACACATCGCACTACATCCGCAGTCTGAAGGGGACCTGGCCCAATACTGCGCGAGGTGGTGTGGTTTGGGGGATGCTCTGGCCTCCGGGTGAATTGGGACAAGTCTATTATATTTCCTCTCACCATAGTCACAGCGCAAATCCCATTAGATTATCCACCGCAGAGGTCGAGAGATTCCGTCTGTTCTTTAGGAATACAGGCGCACACAGATCCCACAGTGATTCTACTTGATAACTATAGAAGGCCGTTGCAGAGACTAGCGGAATCCTTTGAACATTGGATTAAACTGCCGCTAACACTTACTGGGCAGATAGCCATAATGAAGATAGTGGTGTTACCTAGGTTTCTAATCCTGTTTCAAAATATCCCCTCCTAGTGTCTAGGGAGGTGTTTGACAACCTTCGGCCCCTAATTTATCAATGGTCATGGGCGGGAAAACAACCTTGGGTGCTCTGGATGACCCTCACCATACCTTATGATATGGGTAACTTATTGCCCCAGATTTGGAAACTTATTACAGAGCAGCACAGTGCATGTTTGCACATTACTGGATTTACGACCCTCAAATTGACTACATTTGCACCTTGAGCGCGATGCTGCAGACCCCTACACAGTACCCCAAACATTATTTAGGAATCTAATGCGGAGGCATGATGTTTTTGACCCGTTGCATACAACAGCTCTTTTATGGTGCCTCGTTGTGTGGAGTTTGGCTGTCATTCCAGCTGGGCAGGGATGCTGGAAAAGTATGGTGTGCGTCTCCCTGCCTCCCTTGACCTATTCCTTATCGGGTACTCCTCCGCGGTTGGGATTCAGGGTAGGTCCACCTATGGGGTTGCTGCCACCTGGGCTGAGCTGAAGGGAGGTTCCATTTCAGAGATTTGTCAGGCAGCCACGTGGGCTACTCCATACACTTTTGTAAAACATTATAGTTTGCATAATGTTTTGTGTTATGATACTAACTTTAGTCTGGGAGTATTGCAGTCTGTTTTTTCTTCAAATGCACACACTGGTTTTCTGAATAAATCACTATGGGATGCCGCAGTATCGTTTTGGTCTCGCTGTCTTGGTTTTTTTCTTCCATTGACATGTGAAGGCTGGGGTGTACTGCTTGGGTATTCCTCACTTGTGATGAAGGGGACATGGACAAGGGGGACCTGGGAACAAAGTCTCATTTCTTACCAGTAGTCTTCATTACTCCTGATCCTTGTCCCATTGATCACACCCCTCCCTCCCTCATGAATTGCCTGCATTCATATGGAAGACTTGGGAGATCAGGTGGAATACTGGGTAAGTATTGCCTACGAAGACTTCGGCATTAGGGGGAGGGGCAAAAGTCACTAGTATTTCTCCTGTTCTTTTTTTATGCATGGTGAGATGGATACTCACTTGCAATGAATCGAACGAGGACAGCAGGACCAGGAGAAATGAAGATTATCAGTAAGTAATGAGACATTACTCACAGCTGTATCGCCTGCATCACACCACAACCAAGAAAATCAAAGCTGAAGCATCAGGGAGGGAGTAGGGCAAATTTATATGGGTATCAATTAGGGATAGCATCTGCTTTATTCGCCTGTATCTAGACACCTCAGGCACTGCCGTTGCTAGCACTGACCTGACAGCTTAAGAAGAAAGCAGCAAGAACAGAGAGCAAACACGGCTAAAAAAAAAAAAAAAGAAGAGAGAGAGAGATTGATTTTCCAGGTTAAATACTTGATTTTGCTAGAGGCTTCTTATAACTCTGACCATCTATTCTCATCCACACACCCTACCATTTTTCTCCCACACCTCAATCTACACTAAGAAACAGATATCTGGATTTCGGCAGTATCTGTTCATAGAATATCAAACTAAGCACATCATAGCTGCACATTAGAATCTGTGGCTGAACCTCGGTACATGCCCATCTCTCATCTATGGTAGTGCTGGGTTAAAAGCCCAGGTGTCCAATTCACGCGGTCTGTGTAACCCCACAAGGCATATTTCATTCAATCTCTTTTTTCATAGATAACAGCAATACTTTGTGCGTTGTTGTTTCTCGAGAGCTAAAGCAGTACACTGTGATCAATAAAGCTGACTTGTGCAAATCACATGATAAATCAACCCGATGTTATATGAGAAGCCTTTCAGGAAACTTCCTAGGCAAACAGAGGTGCTTGTTTACAAGCCCATTGCGCCGCCACTGCATCACTTATTTGACGCATTGGCAACGCAGTGTCCCTGCCCATAATTACAATGCCACGTAAAGTCACCCTGTGTTGCTTTTCATTGCCTTGTAAATATGGACCCCTTTCATGCGTTACTCTGCGTGAAAGGGTGTTCCAGGGTGTTGCTATGGGTGTTCCCAAGCAACATACATGGAACCTGACGCGTTACCAAATTTACAAGTTTTTGTAAACCTGGGAATGTGTCCGATTCCTACGCTTCCCCATGGGAGGCGTAAGGAAGGCATAACAAGGAGAAATACCTTTATTTCTCCTCGTTTTTCCTTTTTCTATGTGTGCTTGGTCCAGGGAAGACATGGCTTGGCAGTTCGGGCTGGACTGTTTCCATGAGGCACAGGGCCAGACATCATTTGCATATGGCCATGTCTGAACTGGTGTGGTGGAGTGAACTAAAGAATGGTGATGGATTAAACCCAGATCAGTTGACTGGGGGTGAGTGTTTGATTTTCTCAAACGCTCCGTCCATCATCCCCTTTGGTATCGCTTTGTTTGCCCTAAGTTGGCAGAGTATGCCCAGACTTGGGTCCCTTGCTCACTCTGCCACTGGATTCAAGATAGCCTGGCTGATGAGGATTATGAATCCAAAACCGGTCCCAGGATGCTTGTTTCCGGTCCAGGGAAGACATGGCTTGGCAGTTCGGGCTGGACTGTTCCCATGAGGCACAGGGTCAGACTGATTTGCATATGGCCATGTATGAACTGGGGTGGTGGAGTGAGCTAAAGAATGGTGATGGATTAAACCCAGATCAGTTGACTGGGGGTGAGTGTTTGATTTGCCAAACGCTCCGTCCATCATCCCCTTTGGTATTGTTGCGTTGACTCATGGCAGGCAATTGTGCACCAGTGCAGGGGAATAGGACAGGGATTTGCCCTATCTTGTAGATACGGCACATTCCTACCCTTTTCTTTTGACGCACGGCAGCACAGCCCGAAGGCTTTCTGCCATGCTTCAAAATATTGTAAATGAGGCCCAGGGTGTGGTTCAGTCACAAGAGCTTCAGGAGCATTTAGGCAATTTAAAAGATATTAAAAGATGACAATGTTGTTCTCCTTGCATTAAATCTACACATAAGCAAAGCAGGGCACAGAATCGCAGAAATTATATTTTAACATCACTGGACTCTCTTGTATTACCTAACAGAACATTTTTAGAAGAACTGCAACTAACGGGGACAATAAAATAGATTTACACTACAAGGGGCTATGGAGGTCCCATTAACAGCAATCTTATGTTGCAGGCTCTCAGTAGAATAGATCTGTGAAGTTGAACTCTGCTGCCCTCCCTCCACATACTGTCGCTTTCTGTTAAATGTCAGTTTCTACAGGAAGATGGAAAAGAAAAGGTGGTTTTAGATTGGCTTATGCCAAAATGGCTTCTACTGTTCTTACATTTAGCAGGACATTGCTGTTTCTTTATTTACAAAAGTATAATATGGAGGAGAGTAAACGTCCATGGCAGTGCCCTTCCTCAAGTGTACTGTGTCATTGCAGCAGAGTGAAAGCTGGACATTTGGCTGAAGCGCCACTGCCTTGTCTTACCTACTTATATGCCTGGTTGGCCACGGTGTCCAGGGTGCCCTACCTGCTCTCTGTTATCATAGTAGACAAATTGAATTTTATCAGCGGGAGGGTTGGGGGAGCAGAAGGCGCCTTGAGTTGCTTGGCTTGTTCTTGCTCCATCTGCATCCTTGCACAGTTGTTTGCTGGAGCCCTCTGCTTTGCCAGCTTTCCTCTTTCTCTGGGCTCTTCATTCTTCTGGGCTGGTTGCACGGTGTAAATGAGGATGAATCCTGCTGATCACTGTTTGAATATTGTGTTGGCCAGGCTTCTTAGTTTGTGCAAACTGGGGGAATAGGATAAACAAGCGGGATATACAGAAATAAGAGAGCATTGCCTGAATTTCCTGCCAAGCACCTCTTCCAAGCTCCAGTCCTCAGCCCTTTACAATGCTGTGGCCTTACCACCTACAGGCAATGCCAGCTGCCCGGGAAAGTGGCAGGATGTGTCTGAGTTTGATGGGCTTTGCTTGCATGTACAATCCCTACATCCTGTGCTGTCATGTCACAGTGCCAACAAACATGTATAGGGCTGTCCTCCCTGCCGCATATGTGAAGTCAGATGAAGTGTGCAGAATGCGATAGTAGATGCCCTGTATTGTAAAATCCTGGACAGACTTGTGACTGGAGGTCAGGCAAGGACCACAAAATGGTATCACTTCTTAGGAAGGAAGGATCAGGCATGCCTGGTGATGAGCTAAGAGTAAGTGATGGCTTATAATGCATCCTTCATATGTTTATTTCTATATCATAGAAAGAGTAGACGGACTTTAATGATGGCTTATTTACCACCTGAGCTTCAGTTCAAATAGAAACAAAATGAGGACTACAATGAAGGCAAGGGAGCCTTCAATATAGAACACCATTCATGTCTTGGATGTGTCGGGCTTTAATGTAGAAATGCTGTATTTCCATGCATTTTTAAGAAATTGAGGAGTTAGGCCCTAAGGGACGAGGACTAGGCAGGGCCTTGTACATAAATGAAAACAGAATTACCTGAACCTCAATATATTTGCAAGCTCTTATAGTTTATGCTTCATGGCCAAACACATTTCTTTTTGTTTTTACCGGTATTTTATTGATACCATTTACTTCATACGTTTATATTTTCATTAAATTATTTCTGTATGAAAAGGGGAAATGGTCCACATTTTTAAACAATACATATATAAATATTTACAAAAAGAATTACAAAAAAACATTTGAAATCGACATATCCATTAGGACATACTCTACATGCTACATCACAGTACACAATATTACACAAAAAAACTAAATAGACAAATGCTCATAACCTTGTTCACAGGTTACAGTGAATAAATCAGTATGCTAGACTTTTTATGACAAAATGTCTATATATCCATAGGAGCACAAGGGCATTGGTCACATGCTGCATCAAATAGAAATGAATTCTAGGTTAGTAAAATGCAAGATTTTGAATCATTATTCTTCTGTGCTCCTTTGTTGTGCCGATGCGTTTCGAATCATAGGAAGTCAATGCCTGGATTCTCATCAGGGCTTTCTGATTTTCTGTATAACATGTATAAAAATAAAAAACATTTCTAGGAGGGGAGCTTCATTATTTTTAACACACTTCCACTAACTCTAAAGGTGAAATTGTTTCTTCCTCATAGGTTTAATCCCAGGCTATGGTCTGGATTTTCTTTTAATCAAGGATTCTCTGTTGACGAACAGAGAATTATATCAGTGATATTCATATAGGAGCCTTTGTCTTTATAGTCACAGTATTCGACTGTGTCCTACCTTTTCTGGTCGCTTGGTAGACGTAAATATATAGTCATATATTCAATTACAATTTTGTGGCGCCTTATATATGGAACAGAGGTGTCTTTGCTCATCCAGTTCTCTTAAAAGGTTGTGGCCCAGCATGTTTATTATCTGAAGAGAAAAAGCTTTATTTAAACCCCTTTGCGACAGTGTTTCTTATTCTTAGCTTTAAAATTGAAGAAAGGGCATACCTCACATCTTTTTTTGATTCAGAACGGTGTCCCCTTCGCTCCTAGAACGTTTCCGTCACAGCGTTCTTTTGAAATCTACTGGGAAAGAACTTCGTTTGTTACATCCTGCCTTGCAACACTGTTTCAAAGGGCTTGCGGTTAAAGGAAAATAAAGTATGTACCTTGTTAGGCCATATTGACGGGTCGCACTGCTTCTGGTTACCTCTAATGTCTTTTTTGTTCGCGATTCCTACAACAATGAAGGAACATTACTGTAAGCGAATCGTATATATTTATGCCGCAACTTTAGTTCACCTAGATTTTAATCTAGTCCTTACCTCGATATTTTGTGTTTGGGCTGCACTTCGTGTCCTACTATCGGCTTCTTGATGTCGTGGCAAACATCTTTACGGAGGGGCTTTGCTTTTATATACCTTTTTCATGAATGCTGGGACACGTAGTCTGATTCCTGGTGGCAACTCAATTAAGCCAAACATGGTGCATTCTGGGACACGGAGTTGATTAACTCGTTCAGACTCAGTCATATTGTTCCCACAGGGCATTATAATCAATATATTACGGCAATCTGTATTCAGTAGGTCACCTATAAGGCTTCATTATATTTTTGTTACTTCTGACATATTATTCAATCCAGTTTGGGCACTATTGAACTTCAGAATTAAATATGCCTCTTTCTGGAGTAGTGCTTTTTCAATATCCAATGGACGTTTTGCTGCATTAATAGTAGCTAAAATTGTCCATTTGAAGTCATTCTCCCCATGTGATTTCTCAATAAAATGTTCTACCATTGGGGAAGTAGCGACCTTCTTTTTAATCCTCGATCTGTGCTGCGTAATCCTAGTAGTGGCTTGTCGATTCGTCTTCCCTATGTACACCTTCATACAGGGACATAGTATGGTGTACACTACAGTTCTAGTTTTACAATTTGAAAAACCAGAATGTTTCCATTTTACACCATGATGGTTGAATTCCATACCTCCGATTGTATTGTTGCAGGCCACACAATTGCCACACTTGTGATGGCTTTCAACTGGTTTTAAATTCCATTGTGATAACAAGTCACTTTTAGGTTTCGGTAATGAAATGTTAGCACGCACAATCTGTTGGCTTATGCTTTGATTCTTTTTCATAGCAAATATTGGTTTAGGAAATGGACATTCAAGGTCTTCAAGGAGGTGCCAATTTTTTAGTACAATTTGCCTGAATTTGTTAGTATCAGGTCCAAACATTGTCACACATACTAATCGATCAAATTATTTCTTCTCTTTCACCCGGAGAAGACTTTCTCATGGTGTAAACCTGGCTCTTTTTAACGAGTGCTTCAGCAACTTTTTAGGGTAGCCCCTTTGAATCATTTCGTTATAATGCATTAGCACATGAAACCCAGACCTATTAGCTTTGCTAATGCTTGCTGATAGAGCTAATGTAAGTTATGGAAGATTTCTGAGAGTCAGTTGTCTCTTTCAGACAACACTGAGCAAAAAGCTCCTGGAAAGATGAATGAATTGGAAGTTTGCAGCTCTTGATCCTAGCCAGTCTGTTACGGAGGGATCAGATCTTCCATTGGATAGACTCACGTCAGGAGTGGGTCCTCTCCTATAGATGGTTTATTTCTTTATAGCACTTATAGAGCGCGAACGAAGGCCCTTGGGCATCTCGGCGCTAGGATATCTGCCATATTCGGCCAAGGAGGGGAGGAGGGGATCACTAATTAAAAAGCCAGGTCTTGAGTTGTTTTCGGAAAGACCAAAGAGACGGGCTGATTATGATGGCATGTGGCAGGATATTCCAGAGTTTAGGTGCTGACACGAGGAATCTTCTGTCACCCCATGACACCAGTTTGGTACGAGGTACCACTAAATCGTGTGAGTTGGAGGATCGTAAGGTTCTGAGGGGGCGATAGGAAGTAAGATTTTGAATAAGAAAGGCTGGTCCCTGGTTATGCAAGGCTTTATAAACAATACAGAGGGTCTTAAATTTTATTCTGTTTCTGATAGAAAGCCAATGGAGTTCTCTAATGGTTCCTGACACTGAATGAAATTTGGGGACACCTCCCAAAAGCCTAGCTGCTGCATTTTGGATAGCTTGCATTTGGTTGAGAACTCTTTCTTGTGTATTCAGAAATAGTGCATTGCAGTAGTCCAAGGTGGACAGTACCAGGGACGTTATCAAGGTTTTGCCTGCTGTAGCCGGAAGGAAAGGGAGAATTTTTTTTATAAGTCGTAGCTTGTGAAAAGCAGAAGAGGTAATCTGATTAGCATGCGGGAGAAAAGTGAGACGGTCATCGAACATGACTCCCAGGTTCCTCACCCTGCTCACAGGTACGGGAGGGGGACCCAATGACAGCGGCCACCAGCGGGAGGACCATTCTGGGGTCAAATTTCCAAAGATAACTACTTCGGACTTATCAGAATTCAATTTCAGGCAATTGGAGGCCATCCAGTTCCCTATAGCTTGCATGCCCAGATTGAATTCGTCTGCTATTTTTTGGCCGTCATTCCTGATGGCAAGGACCAGCTGGGTATCGTCAGCGTAGGATGTGAGGCTCATCCCATGGGCTCGGATGACATTGGCGAGGTCCGACACGTATATATTGAAAAGTGTCGGACTCAGGGATGAGCCTTGGGGTACTCCACATGGCAGCGATAGAGTGGAAGACTGGAAGGATCCAATGGTGACCACCTGGGTCCTATCTGCCAAGAAGGAGGCCAGGAAAGTCTTGGCCTTTTGCTGAACACCCATGCTTTCGACACGGTCGATCAAGATGGTATGATCGCCCGTGTCGAAAGCTGCTGACAGGTCCAGCAGTATAAGGACTGCTGTTCCCCCAGCATCCCGAATAGATCTAATATCCTCCGCGGCTTTGATCAGGGCCGTCTCCGTCCCGTGATATTGACGAAAGCCAAACTGGGAGTCATCCAGCAAGTGGTGTTCCTCTATAAAGGCTGAAAGTTGGAAATTCAGAGCCTTTTCGGCGATCTTCGCCAAGGCTGGGAGGCTGGCAATGGGCCGATAGCTCTTAAGTTCATCCATGTCGAGATTCGATTTTTTCAGCAAAGGTTTTATTAGAGTTTTTTTCAAGGTAAGTGGGTAGATGCCTGTAGTGATCATGATGTTACAAATAGTGGTAATGGCAGGAAGAACCACTTCGATGACCGGAAATAATACTTTAAGGGGACATGGATCAAGGGCAGAGCCCGCTTTAATGGAGGACATAATGTCCCTAATCTGAGCTGTGGAAACAGCTCAAGATTTGTGTGGTCCAGCTCTAGCTCAGTGTTCTGTCTTCAGCAGTCACCGAGCAAGTAATTGTGTCACCATAGTCGAGGACCTGTCCATTTCTGTTTAGTCAGTATGTGGGTAATGTGCTGTGGAATACCACTGTTAGGGCCTCTAACCCATAAGGTTTAGGTCACCAAGTGGGTTCCTGCTTCAATGCCATTTTTAGGGTCTCGCTTGTGAGAGCTTGTGCTAGCTCATGCGACTCTCTTGCGAGACACTGTTGATAACAAAAAGGGTTTGGAGCTCACCCGTTGCTTATCATTTGTTGGCTTGTGTGGCACTCTTCTTTACAGACCCGTATTTCGTCAAGGCAGGCCTACCATAATTTCCATTCCTCTCTGAGGAGCAGGGACCAAGTACTGATAGATTACACTTGATCAGTGCCCGTCTGCTGCTCCCGATGTGATTGAGGAACCATTTTGTTCTGTTAACTTTTAGTGCCCTGAAAACAGAAGGCATGTGACTGGCAAAAACATGCCCAGCAGCACAATCAATATTGCAAAGATGTATTTTCTACAGTTAGCTCTTTTATTTTGCCTAGTCTTTTTTCTCACTCTACAGTCATGTTTTCTTTTGTTTTTGCTCGTGGCGCTGTTCTCAAAAGAGGAGGATTATTTATTAGCAAAGGGACATTGTTTCTTATGTCTAATTTCGGACATGGTGCTTTAACACATAATCGTGAAGTACACCCCACTCCGATCCACCCCCACTCATCTCACACCAATCCTCCCCACATAATCCAATATACCCCACCGAGACCAATCAAATCCACCCCACTCTAAACCAAACCACTCACGGCAATAGAATCCACTTGAATCCACCACACTCCAGTCCCTCCAACCCACTCCAATCTGCACCACTCCAATCTGCCCCACTGCGATTCACCCCACACAATCCAAAACAATCTGCCCCACTCCAATCCAAAACAATCTGTTCCACTCCAATCTTCCACACTCCCGTCTGCCCCACTCCAATCCAAATCAATCTGCTGCACTCCAGTCTGCCCGACTCAGTCCAAAACAATCTGACCCACTTCAATCCAAAAGAATCTGCCCCACTCCAATCTAAAACAATCTGCCCTACTTCAATCTGCCCTACTCCAATCTGCCCAACTTCAATCTGAAACAATCTGCCCAAATTCAATCGGCCCTACTCCAGTCCAAAACAATCTGCCCCATTCCAATCCAAAACAATCTGCGCCACTTAGTCCAAAACAATCTGACCTGCTTAACCCCTTCCCTGCTGCCATTGGCCGTTGGCCATCGCGAGCACTACCTCGCTGGTGCTGCGAACATCCAACGGCCGACGTGGCCCCGCCCACTCTGCGGAACCGCCGCACTGCCGCGAAATAACAGCCGCTGCTAAGGTGTTAAATCTGCCGCAATCCAATCCAAAACAATCTGCCCTACTCCAAAACAATCTTCCCCACTCCAATCTGTCAAACTCTAATCCGCCTCACTCCAATCTGCTCCACTTCAACAATCTGCCCCAATCCAAAACAATCTGCCCCACTCCAATCCAAAACAATCTTCCCCACTCTAATCTGCCCCATTCCAATCCAAAACAATCTGCTGCACTCCAGTCTGCCTCACTCCAATCTAAAACAACATGCCCCACTTCAGTCTGCCCTAATCTGAAACAATCTGCCCCACTCAAATCTGCACCACTCCAATCTGCCCCGTTCTAAACCAAAACAATCTGCCCAGCTCAGTCAAAAACAATCTGTCTCACTCCAATCTGCCGCACTCCAATCCAAAACAATCTGCCTCAGTCCAATCCAAACCAATCTGCCCCTCTCCAATCCAAAACAACCTGCACCACTCCAATCCAAAACAACCTTCCCCACTCTAATCTGCCCCAGTCCAATCTGCTCCACTCCAACAATCTGCCCAATCCAAAACAATTTGCCCCACTTCAATCTAAAACAATCTGCCCCACTCCAATCTGTCCCACTGTAATATGCCCCACTCCAGTGTGCTCCACTCCAACAATCTGTCCACTCCAGTCCAAAAGAGTCCTCCTCACTCCAATCTAAAACAATCTACTCCATTTCAATCTGCCCCACTTCAGTGCAAAACAGTCTGCTTGACTCCAATCTACCCCACTCTAATCCAAAACAATCTGCCCCACTCAAATCAGCCCGACTCCAATCTGCCCCTCTCCAATCTGCAACAATCTGCTATACTATAATCTGCCCCACTGCAATCTACCCAACACCAATCTGCCCACTCCAATCCACCCCACTCTAATTCAATCCACCTCACCCAAATCCAATCCACCTCACCTCAATCCAATCCATCACACTCCAATCCACCTCACCCCAATCCAGTCCACCCCAATCCTGCCAAATCCAATCCACTCCACTCTAATCCACCCAATTCCACTCCAATACACTCCACTCCAATCCACCTCAATCCAACCCACCTATCCCCAAAACAGTTCACCCCACTCAAGTCTAATCAACCTCAATCCAATTCAGCCCAACCCAATCCAAACCAATCTTCCCACTCCAATCTGCCCCACTCCAAGCCAAAACAATCGACCTCAATCTAGCCCATCCCACTCCAATCTACCACACTCCAATCCATAAGAATCTGGCAACTCGAATCTGCCCCTCCCCAATCCAAAACAATCTGCCCAACTCTAATCTAAAACATTCTGCCACACTCCAATCCAAACCAATCTCCCCCACTCAACCCAAACAATCTTCTCCAATCTGCCCCCCTCCCCAATCAGCCCCACTCCAGTCAACACCACTCGATTCTGACTCACTCCAATCCAAAACAATCTGCCCCACTCCAGTCAGCCCCACTCCAATCCAATTTTCCCCACTCCAATCTGGAACAATCTGCCACACTCCAATCTGTCCCATTACAATCCACCCCACTTCAATCCAGTCCACCTCACCCAAATTCAATACGCCTCACCTCAATCCAATCCATGACACTACAATCCAATCCCCCCCAGTCCAGTCCAAACAATCCCACCCACCCTACCCAATCCATCCCAATCTAATCCGGCCGGGATGGCGGCGGTGGTGAACCCCCTGGTCAACCCTATCCTCAATGCCTCCTTGAGGGAGGGGAGTGTCCCACGCACCTGGAAAAGGGCGATGGTAATCCCCCTCCTGAAAAAGCCTGGTCTTGATGCCGAGGTTCTGGCCAATTATAGGCCAATTTCACTTCTCCCGGCTCTGGCCAAGATCACAGAGAAACATGTCCATGGCGTCTTGTCGAGCTTTTTGGAAGCCAACAATCTGCTCCATCCATCCCAATCCGGATTCCGTCCTAATTTCAGCACGGAAACGGCGTTGTTGGAGGTCTCGGAGATCATCAGGGAGACCTTGGATGTGGGCGGCAAGGCCATGTTAGTCATGTTGGACCTGTCGGCGGCCTTTGACACCGTCCCCCATGAGATGCTTCTCGCCAGGCTTTATGACATCGGCATTAGGGAGACGGTGTTCAAATGGTTTACATCTTTTCTTGAAGGCCGCCGCCGGACGATCTGGGTTTCCCAGAACTCCACCGAGATGCCGCCATTGGGAGTCGGGGTTCCACAGGGTTCTGTGTTGAGCCCGTCGTTGTTTAACATCTTCATGTCCCCTTTGGCGGCTGCGGTGGAGGCCTATGGGGCCCAGATCGTGTCCTACGCCGACAACACGCAACTCCTCTTCACATGCGGTAAAGACCAGGCATTTGATGGAGAGAGTATTCGGGGCTGTCTGGGAATGGTCTTCGACTGGTTCCAGCGGAACAGTTTGAAGGCCAACTCCAGTAAGTCGGAGGTCTTATTCTTTGGCTGTGTCACCGACCCTGAATAGCGGCAATGGTGGCCGTCTGACATGTGTCCTCCCGCACAGTCATCACAGGTCGCCAAAAACCTTGGTGTCAAGCTGGACAATGAGCTTTCATTGAGAGCTCATGTCCTTGGGCTGGCTGGCACCTGTTTCGGCATTCTGAAGATGCTCCGCAAGTTTCTACCACTGCTGTCTGTGGAGCATAGGCGCATTACTGTGCAAGCGCTCATTGGATCCAGGTTGGATTACGCCAACGCCCTTTTCCTTGGCCTTCCTGATTATCTGGTCCAGCGCCTGCAGGTGGCACAAAACTCTGCTGCCCGCGCCATTTTTGGCCTGCATAGGCGTGCATGAGCTGCTGGGTTGCTGCATACGCTTCACTGGCTGCCTATCCGGAAGCGGATCATGTTTAAATCCCTGACGCTGATGCACAAAGCATTGTTTGGTTTAGGTGCGGGATACCTGCAGCGAAGATTGGCCTTATATCGCCCAGCCCGCTCACTGCGGTCCGAATCTCTCTTTAATGCCGTGGTCCCGCGTGTGAGGAAGGCCCGCACTGGGGGGCGCTCCTTCAGCTTCAAGGCTCCCCAGTTGTGGAACTCGCTTCCGCTGGCGCTACGCAGCACCTCCAATCTGCTTCAGTTCAGGAAGAGCCTGAAGACCTGGCTTTTTAATCTTTAGGCTTTTTAATCTTTAGGCTTTTTCTGGTGGGTTTTTCTTTTCTTTCTTTGTATCTGTTGTTCCCTGTTGTGTTATTCTACACCGAGCTGCCTGTGGAAAGCGCCGGGACACTCTTTCAGAGTAGCCGTGCGCTATATAAACTCAATATAACATATAACATAACATAATCCACCTCAATCCAGTCCAGTCCAAACAATCCCACCCACCCAAACCAATCCATCCCAATCTAATCCACCTCAATCCAATCCACCCCTTCCCAATCCAGTTCACCCCACCCCAATTCACCTCAATACAATCCACCCCATCCAATCCATCTCACTCTAATTTAATCCACCCCACTGCAATACAATCTCCACCACTCCAATCCACCTCACCCCATGCCAATCCAATTCACCCCACTCCACTCCCAATTAAATCCACCTCACTTCAATCCACCTCACTCCAATCCACCCCACCCCAATCCACCCACTCCAATCCAGTCCACCCCACTCCATTCCAATTCACCCACTCCACTGCAGTCCATTCCACCCCAATCTACTCAAATCCACCCACACTACCCCAGTCCTTTACACCTCACTCCAGTTCAGTCCACCCCACTCAGTCCAATCCATCCAGCCCACCACACTCAAATCCACTGCACTCCAATCCAGTCCACTCCACCTCAATCCAATCCACCCCATCCAATCCATCTCACTCCAATGCAATCCACCCCACTGCAATCCAATCTTCTCCATGCCAATCCACCCTACCCCATGGCAATTCACCCCACTCCACTCCCAATTAAATCC
Organism: Lissotriton helveticus; assembly: GCF_964261635.1. NCBI lineage: Eukaryota > Metazoa > Chordata > Amphibia > Caudata > Salamandridae > Lissotriton > Lissotriton helveticus. Next base: position 385,564,929 of record NC_136060.1, read on the forward strand.
ACCCCACTCCAATCCACCTCACTCCAATCCACCCGACCCCAATCCAGTCCACCCCACTTCATTCCAATCCACCCACTCCACTGCAGTCCATCCCACCCCAATCTACTCAAATCCACCCACCCTATCACAATCCTTTCCACCTCACCCCACTCCAATCCACTCCACTCAATCCAATCCACTTTACTCCGGTCAGTCCTCCCCGCTTGCAGTCAAAATCTACTCCTTTCCAATCCAGCTCACCCCAAGCCATTCCAATTCACCCAACTCCAATTCACTCCATTCCATTCTACCCCACCCCCTTCCACTCCACTCTAGTCCACTCCACTCCACTCCACCCTAGCCCACCCTACCCCAGTCCACCCTACCACAATTTAATCCACCCACCCCTTTTCAATCCACCACACTCCAATCTAATCCACCCCATCCAGTCCACCCACTCCATTCCTCCCTCTCCACTGCAGGTCAATCCACTCTACTCTACTCGAATCCACCCCACTCTATCACAATCCAATACACTCTATCCCAGTTCAGTCCACCCCCTCAATCCAATCCACCTCACCCAACTCTAGTCCAATCCATTCCACTCCAGTCCAATCATCCCACTTCAGTCCAATCCACCCCACTCCACTCCACTCTAATTCACCCCACTCCAAACCACCTTACTCTAATCCAATCCACCCCACCCCAAACCAATCTAATCCACGTGACTCCAATTCACCCACAATCTAATCCACCTCACCCCATTTCAAGCCACTCCACTGCATTCCGATGCAATCCACCTCATCCAGTCCACCCACTCCAATCCACGTCAATCCAATCCAACCCACTTTACCCCAATCCAATCTATCCTAATCTACTCCAATCCAATCCACCCCACTACCTCAATCCAGTACAAACTATTCCACCCCATTCTATATCACTCCACTCTATATCACTCCACTCTATATCACTCCACTCTACATCACTCCACTCTATGAGTCTGCACTCTTAGACACTGCACTTTGCGTCACTCTCTGCCACTGAACCACTGAACTCTACTTCCTTCTACTCAATTCTACGACACTCTACTCCCCCTACTCCACTCTACGACACTCTACTCCTACAAATCCAGTCTACAACACTATATTCCTACAAATCCAGTCTACAACACTATACTCCTACAAATCCAGTCTATGACACTCTACAACCCCCTCTCCACTCTAGGACACTTCACGTCACAAACTTTTATCCATGCTGAACAGCAGCCACACTAGTGTACAACATGGCAAAAACACATTGCCAAAGCCAATAGCTCTTGTATAGGCGAGACCTATTGGCTCTGCCAATGCTTGTTAGGTGACTTGTTTATAATATTAAACCATAGCCATGGCAGCACCTCTGTCTGTCACGCCTATTCCATTGAGGTAGCTTTTACGTCTGTAGGTGGCCAGGTTGTGTTTTGCTTCAGTGATTCTTCATATCCATGGATCGGCAAGCTAGCTTTAAGAAATAGGGGAAAGGATTTGCTACAAAAAGGCTTCTTTTATGGGAAACCATTTTTATAAAGTTGGACGATAAAAGGATCAATTGTAGCAGTTGGATTGTATCAGCGGCTGTAAAGTGTATGCTCATGCATCGCATTATTACATGGATTAGATATCGAAAGTTTCAGGGGCTCCTTCCATCACTGAAGTAGGTGGCTATAAAGAAATTGTAGATGCAGCGTCTCTATGTAAACTATGTTGGGAAAAGTTTGCGTCTTTCGGATAATCAAAGTGCAATAGATCTAAACGTCATGTATTTGAAAAAGATGGCATGTTGTACGTACATTATTAGGATATCAACTATGGAATTGCGTCTCTGTAGCTCACCTTCTTGCTGGGGTTGTTGTAGGTGTTCAGAGTCCAGGGTGCATAAAGTACGCTAGTGTAAAGAAGCAGACCCTGCTCTTTTGCACCGTTGTGCTATTTGTGTACTAGAGAATGGAGTAAACAGATTTTGCTCTAGAATGTATTAAAAACAAGTTGGCCCAAGGAAAAAATGAGGAAACTGTTTGTGAAATAATTACGAAAAATATATAGAAAGCACGTTGCATATAAATACTTTATTATACAATTGTTAGCTAAGAAAAAGACTGCCACACAAATAAAGCATCCTGTTTCTGTACTATTCATGCAGCTATCACAGAAAGAGACAAAGCTAAGTGATTTTAAACAAGATAAAAGAAAATATATGTTTTCGATTCATTGCTGAGTGAACACAGCAAAAGTAGAGCGACTGTGCTTGCCTCATTGTATACATTAATGCAGCCTGGTTTGCTCTTTTTTATTTTCAGCTGCGCAGCAAAGTGGGCCAGTTTTCCTCCATTGCAAATGTTATGTACCACAGGTTGTGTATATCCCCTGTTGTGGATATTCGTCATAGTGACAATGAATGAATTGTCTGATGTAAGAGCATTTACTACTGAGTCACAGTTTATGGGTGTCCCTACCTATTTTGATGGCAGCAAATGATCAAGGTATGGAAGTGGAAACAATATTGATTGAAGATTGTATCATTGGTAAAATAGTGAATCCCAAGACAGAAAGAAGTGTAATAGCAAAGGAAGAGTGGGGTGTGAAGTCAAAAGGTCAACATTTACACGAGATGTGTGTGTGCGCATGTGTAATTGAATCGACCAGTATCAATATGTTTATAAAAAGTACTGAAGAAGTTGGTGCTTTTAAGAAGTTGTAGTGATTTTGTGAGAAGATGTTGAGTTATTTTATGCTCAAATTTGTGTATTCATAGTTTATAACATCTAGTAATTAGGTATTCGTTTAGTTATTTTTTTAAATAATATTTATACAAAATAAAAGGCCAATGACTTTTTCACAGGACCCAAACTGACATTTGTTTCCAGGTCCAACTGCAACATAGAGGGATATCTTGCTTAACTTTAAGCATTTGCCTTAACCTGTTGATTCCCCATGACCTTAAGTGGCTCAGCCCTGGGGTTAGGTCTAATATGTATGAGGTTGAGCCTTGTCCCTTGGAACACTTCATGGGGTTTTGGAACAGAGGTTCAAGAGGTTCTGGGGCTGGAGAAGATGTGTTTCTTAGAAACATTAGTCCCCGTGCATTTAGGAATGGCCTGCATGCACTCAGGACAGACAGTGATTCAAAGTTATTCTACAACCTCTTTTCTTTTACAGGTCAGATCAGAGAAGGGGACCACAGCTGGAAAGCTTAATAATAGTCCATCAGACTCAGTTTACTCCGGTTCAGGTACCTGAGGATCTCCTCAGCGTATCACTGCACAGTTCCATCCACACCATGGAGAATAAAAAATTAGCTAGCTATCGCGCCAAGAATTTTCAATTCTATTAAGGACACGGAGGCGAGGATTATGCTTCTCTTTCTTTTTAAGGCTACACTCAGCAGCCAATGAAAATCGTTGTATTTGTAAAATAAACTACATTTCCCATGATGCAAACATACACCACTTCCTGCCATAGCACATAAGAACTAGGCAACACCGGATATAGTCCTCTTTCTTTGCTCCGAACATGAGTCCATTAACAACATTGATCCAACATGAATGGAAGAACAGCCAACTGGAAAGAATTCCATAAATCCGCATGACATTCAGTCCACCTTCTTTTCAGAACCTGAAAAAATGAGAAAAAATACGCCCGTAAAATCTGTCAAACAGATCATATCAGGTTGGGCATAATATTACAAGACATGTAATAAACCGGGTGGGATAATCCTCACCTCCGTGTCCTTAATAGAATTGAAAATTCTTGGCGCGATAGCTAGCTAATTTTTTATTCTATTACAGGACCGGAGGCTTCGTATTATGCTAGTTTAACGCTCTTGAAACACCACAGAGGGAATATCACCCACCGGCTTATAGTAAAACTGTTTGACAGTGGATTCAGAAGACCAATCAGCTGAATGCATTATATCTTGAATAGTACAACCCAGCATAAAACTTTTAGACGCCATGGCGCCCCGAACAGAATGTGCTCCAAACACCTGGGTATCAATGCCCGCTTCCTGCATAATATATTTCAACAACCTGGCTATAGTAGCCGCAGTAACAGGTCTGAAAGACTTCTGTAAAGCAATCAAAAATTGCGAAACACCCTGAGGTCTTACATTTTTTGTACATTCCTCGTATGCTTTAAGACATTGAACCACACACAGTTTGGTATTGCTAGGAAAAGCATAGTAATCAACACATCTAGACATTGTTTTGGTTCTGGCCGTTATATTAAAAGAAACCCCTTCAGGGGTGAATACTCTACCCGTAACATCCAGGGCCTTCACATCAGAAGAACGTCTGCAAGCCGACAGACACAGTAACATAGCGAGTTTGGCTGAAAGTTGTTTCCTAGACAAAAGATCATTATGGGGCCAGTTTGCGAGAAAATCGAGTACCTTAGAGACATCCCACAAAGACGTGTATTTAGGCTTAGATGGATTCGCAACCCGAATCCCCTTTAAGAGTTTACATACCATAGGATGCATACCTACCGGGTTACCATCGATCTGGGAATGACCCGCCGAAATCGCGGAACGGAAGTTATTAACAGAACGATAAGCTAACCCTTCCAACGCTTTCGAGGAAAGAAAATTTATAATGCAGGGTAGTCCTGCCCCCACGGGATCCACGTGCTGTTCCACGCACCAACGAACCCAGCCTTTCCAGGCGGAAGTATAACGTTTCCTGGTGGAGGGAGCCCAGGCTTGATCAATGAAGGCTGAAGCTTGCTCCGAAAACTCCGGCATTTGCCAACGTTTCCTGAAAGTCTCCCAGCCATCAGTGTTAGATGCCCCGACAGTACCATCGGGTGCATCTCTCCCTGAGGGCCCTGGAGCAGCGTCGGAGAATCTGGGATCCTCCTGGGAAGGTCGCAGCACAGCTCCAAGAGGCTCGGAAACCACGGCTGCGACTTCCAAAGGGGAGTCACTAAAATCAATTCCGCCTTCTGATGCAGAACCCGGGAGTACAACCGGGGAATCAGAATGAAGGGGGGAAACGCATAATTCAGCGACTGAGACCAGTCCTGGGAAAAAGCATCCGTCGCTAGAGCCAACGGATCCAGTCTCCAACTGAAGAACAGAGGCATGTGATGATTCAGCTGGGACGCAAACAGATCGATCAGACACGTTCCCCATATCTTTTGCAACCATTGCACCACCTTCGTGTTGAGTTGCCAATCGCTGTAGTCTTTCAGGTGGCGTGAGTGCCAATCCGCCACCACATTCGACTGACCCGGGATATACTCCGCCGTGACAGAAATCTGATGGGTCAGACAGTAGTGCCATAAATCCTTCGCTATCTCTACTAACATGGAGGATCTTGTGCCCCCTAGTTTGTTGATTTAGCGCACCGCCGATACGTTGTCCATCCTTAGAAGGATGCAACAGGACACCTTCTTGGGCGCCAGGGTTCTGACCGCGAACGAACCGGCGAGCAGCTCGAGACAATTTATGTGCAGCTCTAGCTCCTGCAGAGACCACCTGCCGCCGGTGGAAAAATTTCCACAACGCGCTCCCCAGCCCCAACGGCTGGCATCGGACTCTATGATGACCTCTGGAACGGAGCCGAAGACGGCCCGGCCGTTCCAAGCCTCCACGTGACTTAACTACCACTGGAGTTCCTGCCGCACCTCTGACGACAGAGGAACTAGATCCGTATACGAGAGACCCTCCTGAAGATGCTGAGTCTTCAACCTCTGAAGGGCCCGATATTGAAGGGGTCCCGGAAATATGGCTTGCACGGATGATGCCAGGAGACCCACCACACTGGCAATAGCTTGCAGTGTCACAGTCTGTCTGGACAACAGGACGCGCAACTCCTTCTGAATGTCGCGCAGTTTCGACCGAGGGAGACTCAACTGAGCCTTTTGCGAGTCTATGACAAAACCCAGAAAGTCTATCTTCTGGGTTGAGCAGAGAACTGATTTCTTCTCGGTGACGACAAAACCTAGATTTTGAAGCGTAGCAATGGTCAAGCGCAGATGTTGGGATGCCACCTCCTGCGCCTGCGCCATGATCAGGATGTCGTCTAAGTACACTATCATACGGAGCCCTTGCTCCCTGAGATATGCAATCACCGGTTTCAACACCTTGGTGAAGCACCAAGGAGCTGATGAGAGATCGAAAGGCAGGATCAAATATTCGTACCATTGGTCCCTCCATTGAAACTGTAGAATCCTCCGATGGGGTGGAAGAATCGGAATGGACAGATAGGCGTCCTTCAGGTCCAAACGGACCATCCAGTCTCCCTGTTTCAACAGATCTGTCAAAAGATGGATGCCCTCCATCTTGAAATGCTTGTAAACCATGTACTGGTTGAAGGTTTTTAAATTGAGTACTAACCTGTAACCTCCACCTTTCTTCTGTACTAGAAAAATATTGCTGCAGAAACCGCGAGGGCCCGCGTCGCAGCGTGCTATCGCGCGTTTCCGCAGCAATTCTCCTATTTCTAAATCGATAAAAGCGACTTCTGCTTGGGAAAAAAAGCACGGGGACCTGAAAGAAATGCAGATGAAAACCTCGAACAGTCTCCAGGACCCAAGCGTCCTGAGATAACTGAACCCAATTGTGAAAGAAATTACAAGTACGACCCCCCAAAGGCATTGGGTAAAGATCTGGAGCACTCACCTCCTGATTCTGAGGCCTGGAAACCTCCACGGTAAGATCCCTTGTTAAACCGTCATTTGTTGAATCGCTGCCTGGTAGGATAGAAGGTTCCCCCTCTGGTGGAATCCCACTCGCCCCTGCCACGTCCAAAATTGCCTCGATGGGGAGCTTGGAATTGCTGACGGCCAAACGAGCGTCCCCGGCCTCGTCCGGCCCTGGGAAAAACACCAGCTTGCAGGGCACGCTTGATACCGGATTGCGCCTTATCCAAAGTGGTGAAAGTACCCACGTACTTCGCCACATCCTTAACAAAGCGGTCGCCAAACAGATTGCCATCCGCCAAGGGGCCTGACTCTGCGGTGGCAAGCTCAGTGAGATTAGTATCCATCCTCATGAGGAGGGACTTGCGCCGTTCAGTGGAAATTGCACAGTTCGCATTGCCCAACAGGCAGATAGCCCTTTGGGTCCAGCCCGCCAATACATGCGGATCCATAGCCGAGCCGGATTCCTGGGCCTCCAAAGCCATTTCAAGGATCTTGGCCAGGGGACCGACCACGTCCAGGAGCTTTTCCTGGCTGCCCCTCCATGCACGATCTATGCCCTTCTTAGGGTCCTTCGCAAACTTTTTAAGGAAAGTTAGCATGCTAGGATCAATATCGGGAGTCTCTGCCACCTTGTCGGAAATGTCCGGGCGTGGACATTCCGATCGGAGTCTATTTCTGACCTCCTTATCGAAGCTCTTGCGGAGGTTGTCGTGAATATAGGCTGCGACCTCTGGCGACGGGAGCGAATCCGAAGATCGTGGGTGGACAATATCTGCCGGGTTGAAAGTAAAGGGAGTGGACAGAGACTGGGTGGATTCCACATTCTTGGACTTCTTTGCTCGCTTTTTAGGGGGGATTCATCAGAAGTATCAGTAGTAGTAGTAGTATCCGTGTAGGTATCAGTGTCCTGTACCTGGGATTTCTTACCCGAGTCTGGAGCAGGCAGAGAGGACATAGAATAGGAATGAGGCCAAACCTCCGAAGGTGCCTGAGAGGCAGCTGCGTCCTTCTTTGCGGTATCAGGTGAGGTAAAACCATGCCTTTTTGCAAACTTCTCCAGTTGTTTTGTGATTGGCTTCAGAGCACTAGCCAGAGCCTGCTGAACAGTTCCTGGAACTGCCTTCTCGAGGGCCTTGTTGACGGAATCTTGGACAGAAGCGTCCAGAGCCTCAACAATCTTTTCTTCAACAGAAGGGGTAACCACTTCTTCTGCATAGACATTCTCCTCATCATATGTCACCCAGTCCTCCATGGTGGCACCAAATTTATACATAGACTTGCTCCTTGTTGAGCCAAGCGTAATATCTGAGGAGGAACAGGGGGGAGCCAACCCGCAGCACAAGAAAGAATCAATATGGGCAACAGGTACCTAGCTCCTCAGCCAAAGGCTGTATAAAGTTATTGCAGCCCTCAGGCGTAAAATGGAGCCAAAATCCTTTGTAAATAACAAACAAGTCCAAAGAGGTGTGCACCCTCTAGGTCCAGCAGTTGTTGCAGCTCGCCAAGCGTCAATAAACTTCCTCCGGTGGAAGACCGCACTAAACTAACTAAAAAACTAACAAAAACGGGCAGTAGCGGCGTGCGTAGCCCAATCCTACCAAAAACCAGCCCAATTGGGCTACGCACGTCGAAACTATCAAAATTAACCCTATCTATCGGCTCCGAGCGTCTAAGGCCAATGAGGGGGGCCACGCGCTCTTATAATAGAAATTCTCGCCGTCAGCGAGTCGGTACCGTGCCTCAACAAGTAGAAAAATGAATGATTTGAATGAATGATTTGCCCCCAAAGCAAGCGGCAACTGCCGCGACCTCCGCGCTTCCTCGCGCGAGTGAAATAACAGCACCAGCCTCTCACGGGATGCAAGCGCGATACAAGCGCTGCTCCCGAAGTGCAAATGCGGCGTCTCGGTGAGCTCGCGGCCCCCGTATGCAAGGGAGGAGAGGCGCGAACCCACCTGCGCCGAATATCGGAGCGCTAATTAGTAGGCACCGAGAACAGCGCGCCGCAGCGCGAACAAATAAAACACAGCCCAACAGGGCAAAGCGCTCAACAATAGCGTACAATAATAATTACTTCATTAAAGCCATACATTGATCACTAATAAGATAGGAAAAATCAGAGGTACTTAACTGGCTGCGTGAGCAGCAAAGAAAGAGGACTATATCCGGTGTTGCCTAGTTCTTATGGGCTATGACAGGAAGTGGTGTATGTTTGCATCATGCGAAATGTAGTTTATTTTACAAATACAACGATTTTCATTGGCTGCTGTGTGTAGCATTAAAAAGAAAGAGAAGCATAATACGAAGCCTCCGGTCCTGTAATAGAATCTATTGGTGATCTTTAACATACTTGACCATGGGGTATTGCAGCTGGGTCTGAGAAGGTTTGCGGGGATTGTGATGTAGCTTTGCAATGGGTCTCTTGTTGGTACAAGACATGACGTGTGTCACAACATAACCACACAGTTGATAGACTGACCCTGTAGAGTTCCCTCTCTCTGTCTATGCTCCCACCCCAACCAACACCCCCACCAGCAGCTCTGCCTCTCATCTCTCTGTCCTATGCTCTCTGTGAACCACACTTCAGAATCCTTCCACCCTCTGTGCATTACCGCCCTCTGTCTGCAGTATCTGGGCAGAACACAATCTGAAAAACTTCACTGCCATGTTGTAAACATATATCAGTCACTTAACCATAGTGATATCTTTACATCGGTTTAACGAGATACATCCTCTTAGCAAATTGTCGACTAAATAGACTCAGTGTGGAAATGTTGTCTTGCATATCTAGGGCCTCTACTCTGTGGTTAGAAATCGGATTATACATGCCATACGACACACTTCAGCCTCTCAAGACAGAATCCCTCTAGTTCTTTTTTAATAAAAACTCTCTCTGCAAGGGGTTTCTTCTGCTAGTTACCCTCTTGGTCATTGGATTCACAGGAGTTTATCATGATTCCCATTGTTGCTGAATTCTAATAGCAATGTATCTCAAGCCTGAACAGTTGAAGCTTCTAGGCCTGCCCATATAGCTACATCATTTCTCCAGTGTGCAGTGTCTGGAGGTTTAGCTGACTTCCAGTTCATCGTGATGCCTCTCCTTGACAAGAGAAAGACGCGATCTATGAATTTAGAACTCATTTTATTCCTCACAGGTCATTTATCTGGCTTGGTTTACACTATTTGCTCCCCCTTACCCCGCTTCCTGCCATGTGAAAGCCAGGTACCTTCCATTTTTTCACCACCAGAAGCCGCACTTGAGGTGGGGTTATCCTGCTCTCCACGTTCAGTCTCCCCTTTTCACGTGCAGATTAATGTGGAACACTTAATGGAGTTCATTCATTTCTCCCAGGGAGAGTTTCAGTCACTTCACTCATTTTCTCTAGTTGCCAACAAATGTAGGCACATGTCAGTCACAGTCCGGACTAGGAGGTACCGATCAACCCCTTAACTTCTACTTTCAGTAATGCTAAGACTTCTTTTCATGGGCAATATCTAACCCATAACAATTCATATGAAAGACAGTTTCCATCCCCTCCCAGGGGGTGAGTTCACCCCCCTCCTTTCAGCCTTTATTTGCATGCAACCCTTTCCCATAAAACTTTCCTGTGACAACAAGGTATGGTAAATAAAAGCCGCAGTTTATTAAACACATGTATCAAACATTTCGCAACTTATTGGTTGGTCATTCATAAATATCCATGTCAATTTACATCCTGCATCATTTTCCATGCTTGTCGTTGTTTCTTTTTCAGTACTGCCTTTGTTCGAGGTGCCCCCTGTGCAGGGACAGAGTGTTCACGGCTTCCCTTGCTACCGATTTTGTGGCCGTCCATTAGGACCGGCCTGGGCTGCAAGTGCTGTTCCGCTTTCCCTGGACCTTCGCTGTCCCCTCCCCTGCTCCTCAGTGTCCCTGCCATGTGGCTTTCCAAGCAAAAACAACAGGTGATGGACAGAATGCAGAACAGGGGTGGCAGAGTGGGCTAAAGAACGGTGATGGATCAAACCCAGATCTTTTGACTGGGTGTGAGTGTTTGATTGGTTCTGATGCTCCGTCCATCACCACCCCCTTTTGTACCGATGTGGCTTTCCAAGGGCACTGTGTGAGCGGCTCTGCTATGTAAGGTACTTTCCCCTTTGGATCTTTTTTCGGGTTTCTTCCACCACACTGCTGACGGTTCCACGATCGGCGGCAGCTCCCCCCTTTTCTGCCTCCGTTAGCCTTGTTCAAGAGAAACCCAGTTGTTCCAGAACCCCTACTATGTTAAATGTTAACATATCCATGCCTACCCCCGTCAGGTGCACTCACTTCATATGAAAGACAGTTTCCATCTCTCCCTGAGTTGCTTACAGAGGTGAGTGACATCTTGAATTTTTAGTTGGGGCTATCAAGCACTCGCCTCTGTCCGTTGTTCTGCTGTTTAAAGACAGGAAAGTGCTCACTGGCTACAATAATCTGTGCTTTCCAGGCACCAGCGTGATGGTATGCACTCTTTTGATCCCTCTGCTTCTTTTCGGTGAGCCGCTTTGCTCCTCCTCGCGCCCCAGTTCTCGACATCGGACAAGGAGCCGCGCATCCACCGGGCTCCAGTGGCCTGGCAGCATACAGCACCGTCAGCCACATTTCTCTCTCTTTTACATAGGCTGCCGCCCTTCCAGTGTAACTCACAGCTTGTCTTATCACCCACAGTCGCCATTTTGAATAGTTCCATTGGCTTAAAATCTGGTTCTTGTAGTAGATTTTCAACCAGCACAAAGTTATAAAGGAGGTCTTGAACCTTTCGGGTGCAATCAGATAAGATGAGTGTGGGTGTGGGTATGAGTATGGGTGCGTACATGCTGAACTATCACATCTCCAACCCTGTAGTTGAACAGTTGAACAGGTGAGCTATTAAGGCACGGGGGAGTACCTGGTCGAGGCACCACTGCCAGGGCTCAATGCGCCCGTTCAACTATGAAAAACTTGGAGCGGGAGTAACTACTCATTGCACTGTACAATTATCAGTTCCTTCGAACACCAAAGTGTGACCTGAATTGAGACAAAAATCTGTACATCATCAACCTTCAACGACATGGCCTTCATTTGCACCACATTTGCCAAGAGCATAAAATTCACGTTGAACGTATGGGAGGGAGGGAGCACAGACATTACAGTCGCGGCTCGCATGACTTGCAGGTGGTGGGGTGGATGAAGGGATTGCGCTGGGGTTCGCGCGGGGGGGTAATTTTTTTTTTTTACTTACCTTACCAGGTTCCACGTCGCCTCCGCTCCTTGCTGGGTCCCGCCGCTGGAACAGGAAGCATGCATCCTCCCTCCCCTCCTGTAAGCCAACCACAACGCTGCAATGGCAGGGTTGTGATTGGTGCGGACAGCGCCCAGCTTGGCGCCTGTAGGGAGGCCATTTTCTCTATGTGGCCTGCCTGCAACCTACATAGAGAAAATGTAGAGTGCGCATGACTGGTTTGGTCGGCCCCAGAGGGCTGACCAAAAAGTCAGGGCCCACAACATTGGGCAAGCCACTCCTCCCCGACCTACCCGCCCAGGCATACCCTACCACCCGCCCCAACCAGGCATGCCCTGCCTTCTGCTTTCTCGCAGTACGAGAAGCAGAAACATAAACTGGTATTTAAAATACCATTATATGTTTCTGCATCACGCACTGCGAGAAAGTAGTGAGGCGACGCTCCTCCGTACAAATGGAGGAGCCACCCCTGGGACATTATGTTATATTAGTTCCATTTATCAAGTGCCTCGTTTACCCAATATAGTTCCTTCGGTATTTCAAGGAATGCACAGTGCAACGAGTATAGTAGTCTCTAAGAGTGGAGAATAATGAGGCTTTTTATGTTTGATGTATATTTGTCAGAGCCTATTCAGGGGGCTAAAAAGCAAGCAAGGCCTACTGGGTCACAGCTGCAGGGGCTGAGAGCATTTTCCTCTGATGTCTTGGGGTCCATCTTACTATGGTTCTGTAAACTGAGCCCAGTACAATCCCTTCATCACTTGAATCTCAGTCTTAGCAATGATAAGCAGCCACAGACTTCTTATTTTGCATTCGAAAACGGTGCGAATCACTAAATTCTCCCGTTTGCAAAATGGCATTTCTGATTGTATGAAAGGCTTAGGGATTGGCAAATTGGGTAATCGCAATGCTTGGTGATTACTGAAATTGCAAATGCAGATAGGTTATCACAATTTGCGAATCTCAAATGCACATTTGAGAAGCCTTTCTTAAATGCAATCGGTGCATTTAGGGAACACTATTACCATCAACTTCAAGTTGATGATAACCATGTGCAAACTTTGAAAAATGCCCAAAGCTTAATGTTTCAAAGTGCCATGTACCGCACCCATGCCCCAATGGCATGTGTGTGCTTTACATGTGCACACTTTCTATTTTTTAGGGTGCTTCATGGGGGCCTTGGGCCCCCGGGCACCCTTGGATTTGCATTAGCTAATTTGCGATTACCAATTAGATGATTGTAAATTAGCTAATGCACAACCATTCGCACCTATGGGCCTTTTGGCCCATAGGAACCAATGGAATAATATTACCTAATAGTGATTCGCTATTTACCAAATCGCTATTAGGTAATATTAAGGAATTGCCAAATCTTTGGCGATTCCTACATACAGAGCATTTGGCAATTACCAAATAACGATTCAGTCAAAATTGGTATTTGGTAATCAAAAAATGCATATTACACACATGTGGCCCTTAGGGAGGTAATGTGGGGGGTGCAACAAGCTAAAACATCAACAATCCCCTAGCAGCACAATTTTCCAAAGCAGTGCTTGTCTTTTGTAAAAAAAAAAAAAAGAAAGTACTTTAGTAAACTTGAAACAAAATTACTATACCCTTCAAAATGCGGGGCTTGATCACTGGTGAACAGACAAAATCCTAACTTTACAACTTTAGGTATTCACAAAAGGCATTTAAGGGTAGTAAAGTTAGGAATCCTAATTTACTACTCCTAAATATCCTTTGTGAATACTGAAAGTCGTAACATTAGGATTTTGTCTCAGTTTAGGAGTAGTAAAGTTAGGAATCCTAACTTTACTACTCCTAAAGGCCTTTTGTGAATACCAAAAGTCATAAAGTTAGGATTTTGTCTCAGATTACTTTTGTGAATCTGACCCAGTGGCGGTTCCTCCTTGGGGGCTTTTGGGCGCCACCCCCTGCTTTCTCGCCGTGCGAGAAGGCAGAAACAAATGGTAGTTATTGCCGTAATAACTACCATTTGTTTTTGCCTTCTCGCACGGCGAGAAAGCAGAACTTCCTCTTTTAGTGTGCACGAGATCAGGGGGAGTGGCTTGGGGGAGTGGCTTGCCCACTGTTGTTAATACTGACTGTTTGACCAGCCTGAGGCTGCCCAAAAAGACAGTATTAACAACAGTGGGCAAGCCACTCCCCCCTGCCCTCGAGTAACTCTCCCTGTTCGAGAGAAAATGACGTAGGTGAGGCAGCCGGCTGCACCAATCAAGAACGCTGCTGACGTGCTGCTGCAGCCTTGAACCATTGAACCAGAACGGCGGGTTTGGAAGCGAAATGAATATGGTTTCACTCAAGCACATGATGAAAAGAAGCTTGGATTTCCACAGTATCGCTCTATTAGGGAAGGTAGGGTGCAAGAAATGATGTCTTAAGTTAAGTCATTGGTAAAAAAATGATGTGAATGTGTTTTGCCGCTCAAAGCAATGCCTGTGCCTGTTACCGATACCTCAGCTGTAAACAATGAATTTCGCTGCTTGTGCCGCATGCCCATAGCTGCGTTTTAAAACCTATGAAATGACCAGGGGGTCACGGGTCGGAAATAAGCTCATAGCCAACACTTAGGGAAAGAGAAAGAAACAGTCCGTTTCATTTTGTTTCTGGATTTCGCTTTTTTGCACTCTGTGTCATTGTCGTCTTTCTCTGCAGGCTGAAAGAAACTTGTTAGTCACTTGTCATGTCAGATCTTCGGTGCTTGTCCTGACGCAGCTGTCAGCCTCCCTACTCTCTGCAGTCCAGGGACACACAACAAAGAGCCGGGCACATTAATTATTTATCACTTCTTGTGTAGTGTGGATGAAGGGAAATTAGCGGCGTGTAAACCGTGGTGCAGGTTAAAGATGAAGCCACAGATTGGTTTTTTGGAACTAAGAGTATTTTTTAGACTACAATATTACATTGGCAACCGATGGAAGTCTGTACTGAAACGTCCCGATGAAGTGTGTACTGAAAAAAGTAAATTTGCATGAATAAAATAATTAGTTTGCAAGGGGGACCTGGATCGGGCAGTAGTTCATGTCACATTCATAAGATGACAGCACTACATAACTACACTTTCATAATCGGTTTATTAACATTCTTAATCTCTAAAGTGTAGTTGAAAATGCTCCATTTGCTCCCTCTTTTTTCAAAATGTTATCGAGGGGGGAACCCACGAACCGCACTTATGATGGTCTGGCTTGCTCTCTACGCTTGCCCGCCACTGGGCATTGATCCAGACCAGACCTTTTACGCCCTCCCACTTTCAAATGTCACCAGCCGCCACTGATCTGACCCTATATCCTGATGTAGGGTTCCCCTTCCCCACTCCACTTACCATTAACATAAGGTAAGGTATAATGTGGCAGGTCTCAGGCACAGGTGCAGCACTACTGCCCTCTGTAGTTCAATATTGAACACTCATCCTCACAGTTAGTGTCCCAAGAGTCCTCTAACCACATGTGAATCACCATTAATCATTCGTTGGCTGTGAGTAGTCTAATCTAGAATATGGAAGGTCTAGACTCATCCGCGGAAGTGCTCTACAGCATAAACCAACGTGGGATCTGCTTCCCAGGGAGCTTGAAAGGGGTCATCTGGTGAACAATGTCACATGAGCTCTGAAAAGCCATCAGTTATGCTAGAACACATTTCTCATTCAGAATGCTGGCCAGGGGCTTCAGCACACTAAAACTGCAGGTGTTCTAAGAGCATACTTCTGTTACTGAACAAGCAAGTGTATCAAATGAGCCTGACAAAAAGTTTTAAGTGGGGAGCTGAAGGGATGGAAGCGGGTGAATGATATTCTGAGACCTTTTTTAGTGAAAATGTGGTTCAGTTTGCATTATGGTGCGATATTATGAAACGTGTGAATACATGGTGTCAATTTATTTTTAAAACAAATATTAAAGAAATTAGTTACTTAGAAGAGACCATTAATAAATCGGAGTGGTTTTAGCCATGCATGCACGCAGGGGTAAAATAATTTGTGGCTTGGTTTGTTTTCGCACCCTACTTGAACACGTCCGTCTCCACATTTCCCAATTAAAAGACTCAAATGATTCTTGTTTGCGATGTTGGCAAACTTTAAAAAAGGAGCTATTGGTTACATTAGTGCCTTTTATGTGCCTCGTTCTTGTAATCTGATATCACACTCTCACAAGAGTGGCATACCTCTGTTCTCTGGGCTCTCCTTAATTTACGTTGATCTTTCACTGCTTTTGAGCACACAGCTAATGCTGTTTGAAAATTTCACGGATTGAAAGGCTTCACTGTTTTCCATCACCTTTCTTAACTCCTTCCAGGTCTGGGGGTGCTGTAGCACCTGCTGCACCCCTAGTTCCAACACCCGGGGGGGCGCCAGTTGTTGGAATTGTGAGTGATATAGGTGTGGACAAAAAGAAGTTTGTGGTTTTCTATCTACACTGGATGGTACCTTTGGGAATGTACAACACAAGGAGTATACTCTGTGTATGGGAGTATGGATCTGTCCTCCTGCATCAGCACATGTACTTCAAGGCACTTTCATTTAGGAATAGTTTCCACAGATTGACAGGTTCATGTATGTTTTAGCTCTAGCACAAGAAGCATAAGAATCAGTGCTTAATTTGAGCTGGTGTTTTCCAGTGCTCAGCCGGCGCTTAATCATCAACACCAGTGCTTTTCATTAGCACCAGTTAAGGACACATTCATTTATGCATAGGGAGATTAAGTGATTTGTCCGGAATCTCAGGATGTTGAGCCGATGCCGTGGCTCAAACCTGGTTCCCATGTGCTGAAGTCAGCAACTCTGGCCATTACGCCACATCCTCTCCCCACTTTCGTGGTTGGTAGTTGGTTCTGTTTTAGGCTGTGCTAACAGGAGAAATGGGCTGGTGCAGGCTGCCTCCTGACAAGAGCCCCAGCCCTTATGTTTTACAAATTAACCACTGCACAGAATGGCCGACAGCTTACAATTTTTGCAACTGAGATCAAGAGAGCAAAACCTGTGTATCCATGACATATGGACTCAAAGCAGTAAAGCTACAATAAACAAGTGTTGTCAATACTGCAGTGGCTTGAACAGAAGACAATCACGAGGAGGATAGCGGCGGTGCCAAATAAGGGGATACAATGGCAGGGTGCTGAGGAATGTAATGCCACGTCTGTAATTGTTAAATGCAATGGTGTTGTCTGAGCTCTTGGATGTGCACTTTGTATCCTGGCTGCTGTAAATACAAATGAACTAGACTAACAGCATCAACTGATGTTTTCACACTCACCCTGAAAACATCAATAGTCTTCTCAAATGAATGCAAACATGCATAGAATGTTGATAGGAAGTATTGTCATTGTCGATTTCCCAATAACATTACTGTACTGCCCCTAAACAGTATGAGACTGAGAATAGCCAGCACTACAAGTACTGGAATGCTAGTTGTGTTTAGTAAAGATCGTGTATCAGTATGCTGAGGAGTGTGCTCCCAGAAGAAGGGAAGGACATGGCTTTTGTAGTTCGGACTGGACTGTTCCCATGGGGCACAGGGTCAGCGCTGATTTGCATATCGCCATTGTCTAACCCAGGGTGGTGTGGAGTGGAAAAACGATGGATTTGGGCCCAGATCTTTTGACTGGGGTGAATGTGTGACATTGATCCACATTCTGTCCATCATTGTTGTGTTTGCAGTAACCGCTCTAAGTGTACTGGGGATGCTCAGACGTGAGTCCCAGGCACTCCACACCACTGGAAGCAAGCTAGCCGGGCTGATGAGAGGTGTTACCTCGAAACCGGGCCGGTCCTCGGATGCTTGTTTCCGTTCTGGGAAGGACATGGCTTTTGTAGTTCGGACTGGACTGTTCCCATGGGGCACAGGGTCAGCTCTGATTTGCATATCGCCATTGTCTAACCCAGGGTGGTGTGGAGTGGAAAAACGATGGATTTGGGCCCAGATCTTTTGACTGGGGTGAATGTGTGACATTGATCCACATTCTGTCCATCATTGTTGTGTTTGCAGTAACCCCAGAAGATGCAGCAGGAGAAGGCAAGCAGTCAATAAAATGTAGTGTCTGGGGTAGAACAAGTGCGCAGAGCAGCAGCCAGTGCACCTACCACAACTGGCCCCTTGTAATACAGCAGATGCCGGAGACCACCAACACTTAAGGTATGTGTATAAAAGGCATTGTTTTATTTTGTAATTTTTACCCTTTTTAAGCTGTTTGGTCTCTATGACATAGTACTACAATAATACCTATATGCATGCTTATTTTACAGTTATTCCTTGTCTAAAGTTTTTAACAAATACCAGAAATGCCTTATAGAATAAAAACAAAATCCATAGCTACTTACATTAAGTATAGAGTGTGTTTCATCAGCTTGGCTGTTTCCCCTTTACGCCATGTTAACTCTGTAGTCTTCTGCAAAGCCTGTTTACCCGCAAAGATATAATTAGGTGCTCCAACAAATTTCAGAGTGCAAGTGTAGTTACGTCCCTATTTCAATTTTTTCTCTGCACACTCCCAAGGTGTTAAAAGCGTGCCTTAAAAAAGTCATACTTTCACCGGCCTCTCCCTGTCTAAGAACATCATGACTGTGCATATTTCCAGACCCTCGGCGCCACCTTTTGCAAGACTCTCATGCTTATCAGTCCATACCACCTCTCTCCCCACGTAGAAGCCTCTTCGTGTCTTAGCAGTCTTTTAGGCGGTTTAAAATTAGGCGCTGAAAATGTTACATCAGCAAACTTACATTTTAGTTTTGGCGCTCTTTAGAGTCTCTTGTTAGTCCTGCTCTTTCTGTGTTGCACCAGCATTTTTCCATCATGTTACATCTCCAGGCCGGGTTGGTTTGCCTCCTTTTGTGGAAATTGCTCTGTCCATCCCCTTCTGGGCTGCAGCAGCCTATTTTACCATTGCAAAAATATGCCTGTACATGTTGCTGAACCCTAACGCATGCTGTATAAGAGTGCCATGTTTCTCAGCCATGTCCCCACACTCACACATAGAGCCAAAGCCTCAGTTGCATAGCACAGGTCTTTATTTATTTTTTCTTTTCATACTTAGTGTCATTTACATAAGAGACTTTCAAATAGGCTGTACAGAATGTTGCACCAGGAAACTTAAAGTCTAGGTTTGTGACAACACATTACCCTGTTAAAGAACCCTGCAAGTGTCAGTTACGCAGCCCCCAGTTGCCTTACGTACTAACCTTTGTTTATCAATCCTACCACATTACTCCCACGTCGAAAGAAACCACAACTGCATAACACCTGTCTTCATTTATGTTCCTTCATAATTAATGGCACTTACAGCAGAGGCTTTCAACATTGGCTGTGCATGGTGCTGCACCAGCAACCTTACAGTTTAGGTCTGTACATCCCATTACCCTGTTAAAGAACCCTGCACAGGCCTGTTACATAGCCTACACAACTGCATTACATACTTGCCCCCCTGTTTATCATCCCTAATACATTACACACCCGTAGGAAAGAAGTCACAATTGCACAACAAATGTCTTTATTTATTTATTTATTTTAAAATTTCCTTTAGTATGGCTTCCATGACAGACATCCTTGTACATCAGAGACCTTAAAATATTTATTTATTTTTCTTTTCATAATTAGTGTCATTTTACACCAGACACTTTAAAAGTTAGGCTGTGCAAAATATTGCACTGGCAAAATAGCAGTCTGGGGCTGATGCAGGACCGTCCTCCATGTTACAGAACAATGCCCTGGCATGGTACACGGCCCCCAGCTGCCTTACATACTGGTCCCCGGTTTATCAGCCCTGACACATTACTCCCCCGTAGAAAGAAGCCACAGTTGCATAAAACTTGTCTTCATTTATTTTTTTATTTTATTGATTTTCCATTTCATAACTGGCATAATTTTACACCAGAGACTTTACTATTAGGCTGTGCAAAATATAGCATTGGAAAACTACATGTTTAGGCTTGCTGCAGCACACTCCACCATGTTACAAAGCAGTGCCCTGGCATGTTACACGGCCCCCAGCTGCTGGATTACATACTGTCCATGTTTATCATCCCTAATACATTACTCCCACGTAGGAAGAATCCACAGTTGCATAAAACTTGTCTTCATTTATTTTTTTATTTTATTTTCATAACTGCTGTAATTTTCCATCAGAGACTTTTTAAAATTAGGCGGCCAAATTACTGCCCCAGCAAACAAAAGGTCTAGCTTCCCGCCTCTTCTGCGGCCAATGGATTTCCAGCCCTCTGCTGGCTATGGCTACGCCCCCACACCTCAGGCCACCACTCAGGAACGCCATCGGCATCAGGAACGCCTCCTAGGGGCTGGCCTACCTCCCAAAAAATACCCTGCAACACTCTAGGGCTCCCACTCCACAGATGGACCTCGCCGCTGCTCATGCAACACCAGCCGGCAGTCGCCCCTACCCACTGAACATGCCCAGACATGTCTCTGCATGCCCAGACATGTCCCTCCTTGCCCAACAAACATGGCGCACCCAGGTAAGTCTCTGCTCATCCATCCCACAACCCTAAACACACCTGTAGGCCCTACTGCCTGCCTTGCCGCTAGCCCTAGCTACCCCCACACCATCACTCTACACACATGACACACATACACATCCATTAATTCCCGTGTGAAGGGCACTCGCACCCTACACCTGCCCCACTTCCACCACTGCCCCTCTGGGGGGGCGCCCTCAGACCCTGGACTTCCGGCCCTGGACTTCCGGCCCTGGACTTCCGGGGAGGGACTTCTGGGGAGGGACTTCCGGGGCGGGACTTCCGGGGCGGGACTTCCGGGGCGGGACTTCCGGCTCCTACGTCACTTCCGGGGGGCGTTCCCACCTGTCAAAAAATGAATGGTGACGAAAGGTATCATTATTAGACTACTGCTGTGGTTGGGCCAACAGCACGCGTCTGATACTTCACCCTCCTCAGGAAAGGAGACCCTCCCCCCTGCTACGAGTGTGGTGGCAGACCAACATAGTTCAGAGTGTAGCATTTGCATTGACCACACAGGTCTGGTTGTCAGCAGGCTCCAGCATCTCAGATATCTCCAATGGTTGCAGGCCCTCACCTGGACTTTGCTTCAGCACTTGCCACAGTGCAGGGTGATAGTGGCACCATCTCATTCAGGCACACTTCCGGATAGTCAGTAGAAAAACCGAAGCACACACACACACAGTCCATGATTGAAGTATACATTCAATATAATATTCTTCTTGTTTCAGAATTTGTAGTGTTAAAGGTGCTTTGTTCTCTGCACAGACAGTGGGTTGTTTCTCTTTTGAAGTGGCCTTTCCAGACTGTCTTCCAGACTCAGCCTTTGTGTGGAGTGATGCTCTTCACAGCAGGTTTGCCTCCATGCTGGAGTACCCAGAAGAGGCACAAAGAGGTGTGAACATCTGCACCTGCCTGTCAATAGCCTCGCCTAACAGGGATCAGGAACAGAGACAAAAACAGTGTTCTGTGATGAAAATGACAAGCTTTTATTAGAAGAAATTGAGTTTATTTTTCAAAAGAAAGACTTGATTTCTGATAACAAAATGTTACATAGAGTCAGAATTCATTGTTAGTTTGGGAGCCTTACTGTTGTTGGTGCGCAAACCCATATTACTAATTCCCTTGGTGCACCGGATCAGGAGCGGTGAATTCCCTGCTGAACTTTGTTGCTCCCCGCTTGATCCCCTCCTCACAATTAGCTGACATAGCAGAGTGCAGCAAGCACGAGCAAAGCATTTCTCTTAGGGTGACAAGCAACAGTCCTGAATTTAAGCTTTACTCGATACATTCAAATATAAGTACAAAAAGCTAGGCCATCAAAGTTATCATAAGCAAGCATTAAATCAATAAGCATATTGCCTAGTAAAGTTCAGATGCAAATCTAGCGTAGATTCGCCTTCATAGAATAGGGAAAGGGATCTCCTCCTTTCGTGGAGAAATTGCATTCTTATAAAGTAATCTTGACAAAGACTTTACACATCTATTTCATTTTACAGTTCTCAGGCTCATAAACAATAGGAATCAAGCAATAAGAAATGGTTGCAACAAAATATATTCAGCGAGATTCTCATGATTCAAACACATGGGTTTCAGTGTTCTCAGCATCTTGTTCTCTGCAGACAAAAGGTAACATAGTGAATCGTACACTCTGGGGCAAGTTCTTTCCTCCTTGAAAATGTACACTCTGCTTACACAGCTACTATAGTTTATTTCTTCAGTTAGTGATATTTACAAGTCTTCATTCTGACACAGAATGAACAGAAGGTCTGATCATGTGTTAGACTGAGACGTCATAGTCAAGATGGCTGCAAAGCCGAAGTTGTCCTAAACTAGCAAAAAAGAGGTTACAATGCGAAAATTTATAATCACAGCAATACACGTCCAGCTTATTTATATTTATATTTTTACCTTGGTGAAGAGAGTACTTTTTACTGTGCATGTAATTTCATGTTACTTCATAACATATGCAAAGACATTTTTATCATATATATGATAATGTTTTTTATCACATCATTAATCCACTCTGTGGTCTGAGCCTGTAAGAATGGCTGCCACTGTGTCTGTAATTTCTATTTAATAGCATTTATAAATTGCTTGGCTGCCTTTCAGGGCTTTCTGGCTCTAGAGGCAGAACGATGGACCAGATCAACTACAGCAATGCCCTCTACACCGGAACCACCAAACAGCTCCTAATCCACTTCCAAACCATCCAGAACTCGATGGCAAGACTCATTCTCAACCTACCCAGAAGAGCCAGCATCACTGCTCACCTCAGAGCCCTTCACTGGTTCCCCATTCAGAAGAGATGCCTCCTCAAACTTCTCACTCACGCCTACAAAGCTCTCCACAAAACCAGACCCACTTACAGCAACAACCACCTGACCTTCTACCACCCAACCAGAGAGCTCCACTCCTCCATCCTTGCCTTAGCCCACGTCCCACGCATCCGCCACAGCCGATGCGGTGGCCGCTCTTTCTCCTACCTCACATCCAAGTCATGGAATGATCTCGCCGAGCACCTGCGCACATCCCCCTCTCAGAGAGTTCAGGAAGCAGCTGAAATCCTGGAATTTCTACCTTCACCTCTCTCTGACCGAGGATTGCTCAAACCAAACAGTGCCTGGAGACCCCCGGGGTGACAAGCCGCGCTATATAAGTCAATCAATCAATCAATCAATCAGGGGGTTTATATAGCGCACTACTCACCCGTGAGGGTCTCAAGGCGCTGGGGGAGTGCGGGAGCTCCGGATCAGTGGAAGAGCCAGGTCTTGAGGTCCTTCTTGAAGGTGTGCAGGGTTGGAGAGTGTCTGATGTTCACGGGGAGCTTGTTCGAGGTCTTGGCTGTGATGTAGGAGACGGCTCTCCTACCTGTTCTACTTCTGCGGATGCGGGGTCCTCTGCCAGGGCGAGGTCGGCGGAGAAGAGGTTCCTCTTAGGTACGTAGAAGGATAGCCTCTCGTTGAGGTATTTGGGTCCGATGTTTTTGAGGGATTTGTAGGCATGGGTGAAGAGTTTGAAGGTGACTCTCTTCTCGACAGGGAGCCAGTCGAGGTCTCGTAGGTGTTGGGTCATGTGTTTGTGGCGTGGAGTTCCGAGGACGAGTCTGGCTGCAGCATTTTGTATGGTCTGGAGTCTGTGTAGGAGAGATTTGTTGATTCCTGCGTTTAGGGCGTTGCCGTAGTCCAGTCTGCTTGTAATGAGTGTGTGGGTGATGGTCTTTCTGCAGTCAAGAGGGATCCATTTGAAGGTCTTGCGGAGGATGCGCAGGCAGTTGAAGCTAGTGGAAGCGACGGCGTTGACCTGGTGGTTCATGAAGAGTGAAGAATGAGGATAATGCCGAGGTTGCATGCGTGGTATGTAGGAGTGAGTGTGTTCCCGAGGGCGGAGGGCCACCAGGTGTTGTCCCAGACAGAGTTGCAGGGTCCGAGGATGAGGACCTCGGTTTTTGTCTGAGTTGAGCTTAAGGCAGCTGTCGTTCATCCAGGTTGCTACGTTCTTCATTCCCTCCTGGAAGCAGACTCTGGTGTCTTCGGGATTCTTCGTGAGTGAGTGAGAGGATGAGCTGGGTGTCATCTGCGTAGGATAAGATGCTGAGCCCATGCTTTCTGACAATGGTGGCGAGGGAGGCTATATATATGTTGATTGATTGATTTATTCAGACGTGCCAACTCAATCAGTCCCAAACAGTCAGGTCTTTAGGGACTTTCTAAAGCTGAGTTCATCTGGGTAACATATACATAAAAGACCAACCCCCACTTCTGCTTTTGTGAATCTTTGAGATAAACGCTTACAAGGCATTGGTAGTTCTTAAGAAGATTTTTGGTGAATAAGGCTGAACAAGCTAGCGTTATAGAGTCGGGCCCATACAATGGAAGGATCGATATGTAAGCACAGCGCTTTAATTTGTACCCTTTTTTCACTGGCCACCAATTAAGTTTAGCCAAAAACTTGGAGGCGGAATGATGCCTCAGCATCCTCACCAGCAGACAGGCTGCCATGTTTTGGACAATCTGTAGTCTTCTGAGCAGGGATTGGAATGTATTTTAGTAAAGTAAATTACCATAGTCAAGATGCTAAGTTACCAAAGCTTAAACAGCAGTTCTTTGGGAAGTGATTGTCAAATTTTCCATTAGCACTCCCATGGTTCTCAAGATGCTGAAACAGCCCGCTGCTAGTTTCCTGAACTTCAAAAGACAACTAGTCATCCATCCAGAACCCTAAGTTCTTCACAGAGGCTTTAGGCTCGGGTGAGGTTCAAAACTATCTGGTCATCAGTCTGGCATCCAGCAACCAGGGTTATTGCCTATAATCGTAACCTCTGTTTTTCCACCATTAAGTTCTAGACAACATATGGCCACTGCCAAAAGGTATGGCTTGAGTCATGCCATGTTAGAAAGATGTTCCGGGGCTAGCAAAATAATCATCTGCATATGACACCAATGAAGGTCCAAAGGAAGGGGGCGGACATAAATGTTGAACAGTGTGGAGCTCAACAATGAACCCTGGAGAACTTGACATTCAAGGGATAATCATCTGAATAAAAAGTCTAATCCCATTTTTAGAACCTTTAATCCTCGATAATCCCAAGATTATATAGTCTCTCCACCAAGATGGTATGAGAGACCATGTTGAAAGCTGCACAGAGATCTTGTAAAATTAGGGCTGCAATTCCGCCCAGATCTAGAGTGCGTTTAAGGTCCTCATTTCCTACCAGAAGTGCTGATTCGGTGTTATGACCAGGATGGAAACCCGTCTGGGAGAGGTGGAGCAGATGGCTATTTTCTAAAAACTCAGATAATCATCTTTACCACAGGGAGAACGGTTTCTGGCGTGAGGTTGATTATATGAGGTAGCGCCGGGTCTAATGGAGACCCCGATTTTACTTTCCTGACCGGGCCCACTAAATTCTCATTCCCAATAGATAGAAAAGTAGAAAGAGAGGTCCTCAATCCTTCAAATCTTTTTTTCAGCCCATTGGCCTGATATGAACGTATGAAATCTAAGCATTTTCCG
The DNA here is from genome assembly GCF_964261635.1 of Lissotriton helveticus. Classification (NCBI taxonomy): domain Eukaryota; kingdom Metazoa; phylum Chordata; class Amphibia; order Caudata; family Salamandridae; genus Lissotriton; species Lissotriton helveticus. The sequence goes on from NC_136060.1 coordinate 385,590,329, forward strand.
AAAATAAAGTGCTAAATTGGCAGCTATCCGTGTTCATCACAATTGTCTCTCCAGAGACAACTGTGTCTAGAGATAAAAACCAAGGAAATGTTTATTGCTGACAAAGGATGCATAGTTTCTATGTTTACCTTTTAGGCACAGGCTTGCAGGCTGTCAGGCATGCTGTGCTGGTTGAGCATTTGTAAAAACTCCACCCGTCTCGGTCGCCACCTGTTATTGTCATTGTGACTGGCACTTGTAGGGTGTGCAGTCTGCCAGCAGCGTGGCTCTGCAGGCGTTTTTGAATGCATACCTTGCTAGCATTTTCAGTTTTTCTTTCAACATTTCTATCAATTTTAAGATTATTTGGCAACAGTAACAGTCAAATGAAACAGGGGGCGCGCCCCATGACCGCCTGCCTTTCAGCTCACATTTATTTAACGTGTAAGATTACCAGATGGCGCCATGTCACCATTTTCCAGTCGCAGGTTTAAAAAAAATTGAGTTGTAATTGTGGGTGGATTTCAACTGAACCAATTTCACAAAAACATCAGAAAACAAGCATTTGCAATGCAATAGGTCTCGCATTATTAAAGTTTGAGCTATTGGTGTTGCATTCTTTAGCAATGCCAGTAGCTCAAACTTTAATAATGCGAGACCTATTGCATTGCAAATGCTTGTTGTAATTTTCGTGTAGAAGCGCGACCACCCACATTAGTACAACACCCTGAACAGTAAAAAAGAATTGTGCCGTCACTTTGCACTGGGGCTGTGCGCAAACTAGAATATGAATGCAGTTGAGGTGCGGATTACCACCATGCGCAGCACTTGGCAGAAGCTTCCCTACCACCGTCTCTCTAAAGTTGGCTACACAGCTGTGTGACTACACTGAACAGGATTTGGACGGGGTCTTAGATAAACGGACCCAAGCGATGCCATGGTCAACAAGTCTCTGTGGGGCAGCACTGCTTTCATATCATGTTTGACATGGGCACCATGAGCTAGCATTGAGCTGTAGGCCCATCTCTTAATTCTGCCTTTAAAGGATTGGTTCTGTTTAACCCCATCCCCGATGACCGCTGAGCATTTCTTGGTGCTCTGCTGGTCCTACAAGCAGGCTGCCTCCTGTTTTCAACGGTGTCCAGGGGTGCCTGCATATACGGAGGCCCTTCAGACAGCTTGCACCCTGCTGTCCAGTTTCATAATTCGTAGTGTTAGTGCAGTGAGCGGCAAGAGAACTCTACTCTGAATGGCAACCAAGAGGGCCCTGAGCTGTGTCTATGGTGGCGTGGGAGTGGCAGGAAGTGTCTGCTGCAGCAAGGTAGTCTGGTGGGAAGCATTGAGTCCCTTCTGTGGAGGCAGAAGGAAGTCTCTGCAGGCATGGAGTAGTGCGCACCTACTGTTGTATGAGGGCTGGAGGTGTCTGTGATGGAGTGGTGCGCACCTACTGTGTGAGGGCTGGAGGTGTCTGTGATGGAGTAGTGCGCACCTACTGTGTGAGGGCTGGAGGTGTCTGTGATGGAGTGATGCGCACCTACTGTTGTATGAGGGCTGGAGGTGTCTGTGATGGAGTGGTGCGCACCTACTGTGTGAGGGCTGGAGGTGTCTGTGATGGAGTAGTGCGCACCTACTGTGTGAGGGCTGGAGGTGTCTGTGATGGAGTGATGCGCACCTACTGTGTGAGGGCTGGAGGTGTCTGTGATGGAGTGATGCGCACCTACTGTTGTGTGAGGGCTGGAGGTGTCTGTGATGGAGTGGTGCGCACCTACTGTTGTGTGAGGGCTGGAGGTGTCTGTGATGGAGTGGTGCGCACCTACTGTTGTATGAGGGCTGGAGGTGTCTGTGATGGAGTAGTGCGCACCTACTGTGTGAGGGCTGGAGGTGTCTGTGATGGAGTAGTGCGCACCTACTGTGTGAGGGCTGGAGGTGTCTGTGATGGAGTGATGTGCACCTACTGTTGTGTGAGGGCTGGAGGTGTCTGTGATGGAGTGATGCGCACCTACTGTTGTGTGAGGGCTGGAGGTGTCTGTGATGGAGTAGTGCGCACCTACTGTGTGAGGGCTGGAGGTGTCTGTGATGGAGTAGTGCGCACCTACTGTGTGAGGGCTGGAGGTGTCTGTGATGGAGTGATGTGCACCTACTGTTGTGTGAGGGCTGGAGGTGTCTGTGATGGAGTGATGCGCACCTACTGTTGTGTGAGGGCTGGAGGTGTCTGTGATGGAGTAGTGCGCACCTACTGTGTGAGGGCTGGAGGTGTCTGTGATGGAGTAGTGCGCACCTACTGTGTGAGGGCTGGAGGTGTCTGTGATGGAGTGATGTGCACCTACTGTTGTGTGAGGGCTGGAGGTGTCTGTGATGGAGTGATGCGCACCTACTGTTGTGTGAGGGCTGGAGGTGTCTGTGATGGAGTGGTGCGCACCTACTGTTGTGTGAGGGCTGGAGGTGTCTGTGATGGAGTGGTGCGCACCTACTGTTGTGTGAGGGCTGGAGGTGTCTGTGATGGAGCAGGCAGGTAGTGAGTGCCTACTGTTGAGACTGCAGGAAGTGGCAGAGAGGTGTCTCCGCAGGGATGGAGTAGTGCGCACCTACTGTTGTATGAGGGCTGGAGGTGTCTGTGATGGAGTAGTGCGCACCTACTGTGTGAGGGCTGGAGGTGTCTGTGATGGAGTAGTGCACACCTACTGTGTGAGGGCTGGAGGTGTCTGTGATGGAGTGATGTGCACCTACTGTTGTGTGAGGGCTGGAGGTGTCTGTGATGGAGTGATGCGCACCTACTGTTGTGTGAGGGCTGGAGGTGTCTGTGATGGAGTGGTGCGCACCTACTGTTGTGTGAGGGCTGGAGGTGTCTGTGATGGAGTGGTGCGCACCTACTGTTGTGTGAGGGCTGGAGGTGTCTGTGATGGAGCAGGCAGGTAGTGAGTGCCTACTGTTGAGACTGCAGGAAGTGGCAGAGAGGTGTCTCCGCAGGGATGGAGTAGTGCGCACCTACTGTTGTATGAGGGCTGGAGGTGTCTGTGATGGAGTAGTGCGCACCTACTGTGTGAGGGCTGGAGGTGTCTGTGATGGAGTAGTGCGCACCTACTGTGTGAGGGCTGGAGGTGTCTGTGATGGAGTGATGCGCACCTACTGTTGTGTGAGGGCTGGAGGTGTCTGTGATGGAGTGGTGCGCACCTACTGTTGTGTGAGGGCTGGAGGTGTCTGTGATGGAGTGGTGCGCACCTACTGTTGTGTGAGGGCTGGAGGTGTCTGTGGTGGAGCAGGCAGGTAGTGAGTGCCTACTGTTGAGACTGCAGTAAGTGGCAGAGAGGTGTCTCCGCAGGGATGGAGTAGTGCGCACCTACTGTTGTGTGAGGGCTGGAGGTGTCTGTGGTGGAGCAGGCAGGTAGTGAGTGCCTACTGTTGAGACTGCAGGAAGTGGCAGAGAGGTGTCTCCGCAGGGATGGAGTAGTGCGCACCTACTGTTGTGTGAGGGCTGGAGGTGTCTGTGGTGGAGTAGGCAGCTAGTGAGTGCCTACTTTCATTTAGCCGGGAAGGAGGGTACATACAGGGCCGGGGAGAGCCGTTGTGTCGGGCGTTGCGTCTCGTTCCCCTGCCCCCACCCTCCCGGCACCAGCTGCCCTCGCCCGGGCTCTCGGGGTGCCGCAGCTGCCGCGGGGTGCTCTGCTCACCTCTTCCCTTCCCCACCCGTGTCCAGGGCGCATTGTCACTTCCTGGACCGAGCGGAGTTCTGCAGTCTGAGGCTCCTCCTTCAGGAAGTGCCCTGGCCTTGGGGTGAGGGTGGGCGGGGTCGCAGCAGCCCCTGAAGGTGTCAGTCCGGCTCCGGCCATGCGCCCGTCGCCGTGGGGTGCCCGCCGGCCTGATCGAGTTCTAGAAGAGGGCTCCCCAAGGTACAGCGCCTGATGAATCAGATGGTGAGATAGCTCGAGAGGTTAGGTGCTTGCTGCTGACATCTATCGAGCCTGCGGCTGTGGGGGGCGCCTTTCATCCTTCGGAGGTGGTTGGATTCAGTAGAGTTCAGACATTCATTGCCCCGCTCTGTGCTCTCCCAGGAGTGGAGTGGCTTGTCGCAGACCCTGCCTCCTGTGTTCCTGCTTCTGCGGCTGGTCTAGTGTCCGGCCCGCCTCGTCGGGTGACCATTGATGGCTGCTTTGGGGGGGTCGGTGCTTCACTCTTGCTCTCAGCCCGGCAGTCACGTGGGGAGACCGTTTCCCTGAATGGGCTGTGCTTCCAGCCTTGTGGTCAGCCTCTGAAGGTTGTGACATGGCTGCCTCGAGATGCCCAGCTCCAGGGCATCTGTGCTCCCCTCCGGCTAGCCCCGCAGGGGCAGGGTGTTTGCATGTATGGCAGTGGAGTCAAACACTAGTCCCGGCTCCCCTCGCCTGACCAGGATGTGGCTGCGTGGTGGGAAAATCTGGTCGCCTTCCAGATCTGGAACAAAAGGAGCGCGGCAGTGAACACTGTAACATCCAAGCTTGGGTGTGACCCTCAGACATGTGGCAGTTACTGAGCACGATTCGTGTGGGTGTGTTTTTCAGCTCTCCGGAGTGTTTTCGGAATTTACCTGGTTTACTGCTGTGTCGGTAAATAAATCAGGGTGGGTCTGAGACTGGGGACAAAACGCAAGGTGGAGCTGGATGGAATGGGGTTAGAAGGGCTCTTTTTTCACATTTCCCGGCAATGCCTGTGTCCTTTCCTGACTCCTCCTGTTTGGTTTTGTTACGGCTGCTCCCAACATTATTATTACGTTGTGAGTTCTCGATCTCCGCGGCCCGGAGACACTCGCCACCTTCCCAACCCACGGGGTCTGCTAAAGTACTACTCACACAGCACCAACCAACGGAAGCAACCTGTAGGGGAACACATCTGGGGCTGCATGGTCGTCTCTTCCGGGGCAGCAGCTGGAGGAGGACCCTTCCGAGATAGGCAAACCTTCTTCTTCATGGCTGTCATCCTTTCTGTCCAATCACAGGATTGATAGCGAACTACAGTCACGAAGGCCCGCCCAGTATCTCTACGTAGCCTGTCAATCACTGTAAACTCGCTTTTCCTTTCACCGTCCCTTGCCTTCACTTCTTGAACTTGGTTAGAGTAGCAAGGAAAGCGGAGACAATCGGATTTTACGGTCTTCTGGTGGGATGCGCAAGGTAAGATCGGCACTTTCTGTGTGCTCGTGTGTGTCTGTGTGTGTGTGTGTGCGTGCGGGGGGGCGGCGGCGTGTGTGTGCTCGTGTGTCTGTGTGTGTGTGTGCCCGCGTGTGTGTCTGCCTACGTGCGCGCTCCATTGTGCGGGGATCAGCCTGCCGGAATCGGAGCACGTGTTCACGCGCGCGACCTGATTTGATTCCGGCAGGCTGCGCGTGACAGTCTCTTATCTCCTCTTGTTAGTCCTTGAAAGCAGAACCAACAGCAATAGGCTCGCTTTTAGGGCGTTTCGCCCTGCATCGCAGGCGCCAGACCTAAAAAATGATCTGTAAAAAGGAAAGCCCTGAACCAGAGCACGATGTCCCTGATGGTTTGGACTCTTCTTTTATAGATGACACAAGATAGAAGAGAGCTCTGTGCCGCCGGCATGACTGTGGACTCGCACAAATTGTTCCCTCGTGTATTAACCTATTTTGCATCCGCAAACAGTGCCTATCACTAAACTTTACCGTTTGCGAACGCAAAATAGTCTTTCAGGATGTATGAAAGGGTTTGGCAGTGCATTTTAGGTCATCGCAATGTTTTGCGATCACCTAAAACTGTGACTACAAATAGGGAATCGCAATTTGCAATTCTCTAAGCACATGTACCAAAGAGTTTCTGAATGCAGACTGTGCATTTAGGAGATACTACTACCATCGACTCGATGGTAACCATGTACAATTTTTAATAATGTACAAAAAATGCTTTTTTCACAGTGCCATGTGACGCCCACATGCCCTTAGGGCATGGGTACTCGCAAACATTTTCACGGGGCCAAAATGTTGGTTGCTGGTGTGACGAGGGCCTCACAGATGCCAGCAGGGGATAGTGGCGAGAGGGGTAAGGTAGGGGAAGCCAACCATATACATCTACTGGTTAAATCGTATTGCACAATGTGGAAACAGAAAACCCGGTAACAATCCCGGCTTTCCCACTAAACCAAATTGTGTGATCCTGAACAGTTTTACTTTACTTTTCCTCGTTTTCTTTAATTTTCACATATACGAGGGCCCTTAAAATACATGACTTCGGAATGTGTGCTCTGCAAAAACTTCTCCTGTGATTCATTTAATAAACTATTATGTTGTTCATGTGTTATTGCAACTGACTTGCCTTAGTTCACTACTGGCATTGTTGCCAGTCTGGTGTGGAAGCATGAATGTGTCTAAATACGTGTTTGAAAACAATCCCGTTTAAAAAAAAAAAACTTTTCAATGCACTGATAGAATCTGCTTTTCTACGGTGAAAGGTTCTCCATGGTAATGAAATTCACTTTTTGAATCTTGGAGATACGTTATCATATTTTTACATGCTTGCTGTAAGATGTCTTTTTAATTTTAAGTTTTCCTAAAGTTAAGTAGTTCAGGACTCTCTAGTTAATTTCTCTCTTTAACTGCAAGCAACATTTAAGTAAACTCTTGCCTGTTTATGAAGCATATTTTTAATGTTAGTGCTCTGCTGACCAGATTGCCTGTTTATGAAGCATATTTTTAATGTTAGTGCTCTGCTGACCAGATTGCCTGTTTATGAAGCATATTTTTAATGTTAGTGCTCTGCTGACCAGATTGCCTGTTTATGGAGCATATTTTTAATGTTAGTGCTCTGCTGACCAGATTGCCTGTTTATGGAGCATATTTTTAATGTTAGTGCTCTGCTGACCAGATTGCCTGTTTATGGAGCATATTTTTAATGTTAGTGCTCTGCTGACCAGATTGCCTGTTTATGGAGCATATTTTTAATGTTAGTGCTCTGCTGACCAGATTGCCTGTTTATGGAGCATATTTTTAATGTTAGTGCTCTGCTGACCAGATTGCCTGTTTATGGAGCATATTTTTAATGTTAGTGCTCTGCTGACCAGATTGCCTGTTTATGGAGCATATTTTTAATGTTAGTGCTCTGCTGACCAGATTGCCTGTTTATGGAGCATATTTTTAATGTTAGTGCTCTGCTGACCAGATTGCCTGTTTATGGAGCATATTTTTAATGTTAGTGCTCTGCTGACCAGATTGCCTGTTTATGAAGCATATTTTTAATGTTAGTGCTCTGCTGACCAGATTGCCTGTTTATGAAGCATATTTTTAATGTTAGTGCTCTGCTGACCAGATTGCCTGTTTATGAAGCATATGTTTAATGTTAGTGCTCTGCTGACCAGATTGCCTGTTTATGAAGCATATTTTTAATGTTAGTGCTCTGCTGACCAGATTGCCTGTTTATGAAGCATATTTTTAATGTTAGTGCTCTGCTGACCAGATTGCCTGTTTATGAAGCATATTTTTAATGTTAGTGCTCTGCTGACCAGATTGCCTGTTTATGAAGCATATGTTTAATGTTAGTGCTCTGCTGACCAGATTGCCTGTTTATGAAGCATATTTTAATGTTAGTGTTCTGCTGACCAGAGGGTCGCACATAAAGGTCAGGAGGGCTGCTTGCGGCCCCGGCGCTGTACTTTGAGTATCACTGCCCTAGGGCATGTGTGGGCTTTACATGTGCACATTTTATTTGGGGCGTGCTTCAGGGGGGCCTTAGGCCCCGGGCCCCCTTGGTTTTGTATTACCTAATTTGTGATTACCCATTAAGTAATGCAAAACTATTTGCACCTATAGGCCTAGGAACGAATTGAGTGAGTTGTATTACCTAATAGCGATTACATAATTGTGATTTCGACTCTGTAGGAATCGCTATTAGATCATCACTATTTTCTTACATACCATTTTGCATTCCATAAATAGCGATACCTAAAATTCGCTATTTAAGGAATGCAAAATGGATTTTGATACCGGTGACAGACACAAGCTCGCTTGTGAGCATACAGCAATCATTGGTACCAGAGTAAGTGCTCTCTTTCTTTCTCCGCTGGGTGGCAGTGTTTAACAAGCGATTTGTACTTTGCCGCTTGTTTTAGAGCTCTGTTCTCTGCTTCTCTTCACTCGATAGCACTGTCGACACACTGGTCTAACGACGGTGTGTTTTGTTTAGGAGAATAGATATTTTCTGCAAACTAGTAATGCCATTACCATCCCCGTGCCTCCAAACGTTGCGGACAGCCCAGGGAGCCCGGTCATTGTATGGGGGTTTCCTCATATAACTCGTAAAGGCTCGGTACAGGGCGGATTCATCCCATTGATTTACTGTGCAGCAACTCTGCCCCGTATGGGAAGCCGTTCACGTCAAAATTACAGATCCCCATATACGAAACTTTCTGAAATGCACTTTGTGATGCAAAATGATTATGGCACACACCAGAATGAATATAATATCTGTCAAGGTAAATGTGATACCTAGCAGAGTGAATCTGACTTGAACCAAAACAAATATGAAACCTGGCAGAGTGAATATACTACTTAGTGATTATTATGAATAACACACACTCTGAATTGAATAAGAGATATATTGAAATATACATCAGTGATACTTTAATGAATATGGCCCTCAATATAAACAATATAGCAATCAGTGAAACAAATACAATATGCATCAAAAAGAATGGGACATTTTTTTAAATGACTGACATATGCCAAGAGGAATAGGACATACATTAAAATTAAAATGACAGATTGAAATGAATATAAGTTACTGAAATGTATATATTATATTCTGAAAAGAATATAATGCATATTGAAATTGCAATAACATATTCTGAAATGAACGTAACACATGTTGCAATGAATATAAATTGAGTTGAAATGGATATTACCTAGATTGCAATGAATATGAGATATACAAAAATGTATAGGAGAAGATTTCAAATGAATATGGCTTGTGTTGAAATGAATAAAAGCCCCATTGAACTGAATTTGACATGCCTTAAAATGAGTATGAACAAAGCTGACATTCTCACAACCTTTGTCAAAATTAATATGGCATGCAGTGCCACTAATATGATACATATTCAAATAAATATGATATATGTTAAAATGGATAAGTTTCATATTAAAATGAATATGACAAGTGGTAATATGAATATGACATCTATTGAAATAAATATTAAATTGATTGAAAAAAAATCTAACACATGTTAAGCTGATTATGAAATGAGTTGAAATGAATATGAGGTTCATTGAAATGAATTTTACATATTTTAAAATGAATACGAGTAACATCAAAATGAATACAGCTTGCTTTGAAAGTAATTTGATACACATTGACATGATTATGATACGTGTTGAAATGGATATGATTCATGTTACAATTAATAAAAGATTTGTTATTTTGAATGAGACATCTATTGAAAGCAATATGATATATGCTAAGATTAATAGGACATGTATTGAAATGAATATGAGTCCCATTAAAAATGATTCAAAATGTCTTAAAATGAATATGACCAACATTGAAATTAAAATTAAGCTTGTCAAAATGAATATGTTATGCTTTGAAATTAATATGATATACATCAAAATGAATATTTCATGTACTGAAATGAATATGACCTATGTTGACATGGATGTGGGCCATGTTAAAATTATTATGACAGGTGTTAAGGTGAATCTGACATCCATGGAAATGAATATGAATATTCCCTATAGAGATGTTGGCTCCTATCCAGGTGCTTTGGTCTGACCACAGATTGGTGAAATTTTATTTCCCAGAAGTAAGGAAGCCTCTCGCTGCCTCCCGGCAGACCTCCGTAGGGTTTAGGGCACTCCATCGGATTACTCCGGAACTGTTGGCGCAGGCTTGTGCAGACCATCCCTGTGTGTTAACTGGGAACTTGGAGGAGGACGTGGAGCGTTTGCAGGTTTGGCTCTCAGAGAGACTTAATGATCTTGCTCCCCTGAGACCCTTCCGCAAACCTGGAAAAGGCGCATCTGCCCCTTGGTTTACGGAAGCATTAGCAGCTTCACGGCGGCAATGCAAGGTGGCGGAAAGAGCATGGCGCGTGAATTACGACGCGATGGCGAAACTCGCCTACAGGTCTATGGCGAAAGCTTACCATCGGAACATCCTCGCGGAGAAGAAGGTCTATTTCGCGAGAAAAATTGAAGCGGCCTCCAATTCCTGTAGGGAGCTTTTTGCCATTGTGCGGGAGTTTACAACATCTCGTGCTGCACCAACCCAGACCCCCCCCCCTGAGCCTTGGGTCAGGGCGATTGCGGACTTTTTCACCTCCAAGATCCAGCGGATCCAGGACTCCTTTCAGGTGCTGGAGTCTGAGATGCCAGGTCGGGTGGAGAATGCCATTGTTACTCGACCGAATGCAGGTGGGGCTCTGGCAGTTTTCCCTCCTATCTCGCTGACCGCTTCATTTGACCTGTTGGCCGGGCTCAAATCAGGCTCCCCTCGGGATGCCTGTCCCGCAAAATTTCTGGCTAGAATGGCAGCTGTCATTAATCCACTCGTGAACCCCCTTCTGAACCGTTCTCTTGCACAGGGTGTGGTTCCCCAGTCCTGGAAGCAGGCTATGATTATTCCCCTGCTGAAAAAGCCTGGCTTGGATGTGGAGGTGCTGGCGAATTATCGACCTATATCGCTTCTGCCGGCTTTTGCAAAGGTCACTGAAAAGCATGTCCATAAGGTGCTTGCCGATTACCTGGAGTCCCACGACCTACTGCACCCCACCCAGTCGGGTTTCCGCACCAATCTTAGCACCGAGACGGCTCTCCTGGAAGTCTCGGAGGCGATAAAGGAGGTGCTGGATTCGGGCGGGAGAGCGATGCTGGTGATGTTAGATCTGTCGGCGGCCTTCGACACCGTCCCTCATGAGGGTCTTCTTGCAAGACTCTCTGAGATTGGTCTCCAAGGGACGGTGCTCCAGTGGTTTCGATCTTTCCTGGCAGGCCGTCGACAAACGGTCTGGGCTTCGGCTTGCTCCGCCGAGATGTTGCCATTGGGTGTCGGAGTTCCTCAGGGCTCTGTCCTGAGCCCAACTTTATTTAACATCTTCATGACCCCTCTGGCGGCACTGGCGGAGTCTTTTGGGGCCCAGATCGTTTCTTACGCCGATGACACCCAGCTCCTCTTCACCTGCGAAAGGGGTGCGGACTTCGATGGAGGTAGGATCCAGGGTTGCCTTGAGGCTGTATTTCTATGGTTCCATCACAACAGCCTCAAGTGCAACTCGGATAAATCCGAGGTCCTCTTTTTCGGGTGCAGTACGGATCCGGACTGGAAAGTGTGGTGGCCTGAGAACATGTTTCCACCAGCATGTTCGTCCCTGGTAGCTAAAAACCTTGGGATCAAGATCGATAATGGCCTCACACTACGCTCACAGGTAATCGGTCTCACTGGGACCTGCTTCGGGTTACTCCGGATGCTACGCAAGTTCCTTCCCCTGCTATCGGAGGAACATAGGAAGATCACGGTGCAGGCGATTATAGGTTCGAGAATTGACTATTCCAACGTCCTGTATCTCGGCCTGCCAGAATACCTGCTTCAACGGCTACAGGTTGTCCAGAATTCGGCAGCACGTGCTATCTTTGGACTATCTCGCCGTGCTAGAGCCTCAGGCCTCTTGGAGGCCCTGCACTGGCTCCCTGTCCGGAAGCGGATAATCTTTAAGACTCTCACTCTGGCACACAAAGCCTTGCACGCCTCCGGAGCAATATATCTTCAGAAAAGGCTGACCTTTTACCGTCCTGCCAGGTCGCTTAGGTCTGAAGCCCTGTCCCTTGCGGTGGTTCCTCGTGTGAAGAGAGCCCGCATCGGTGGCCGCTCTTTCAAACTATTAGCGCCTCAGCTTTGGAATAAACTGCCTTTGCCCCTGCGCAGCATTCCCAATCTATTGGCCTTTAGGAAAGGACTCAAAACCTGGCTTTTTATCTCTTAGTTCTGGCCCCTAGTTAGGTTTTTTTCTTCCTCTCTGGTTTCTTCTTATGTTATCTCCCTGTTGTGTTAGTGTGCAATTTAAAGCGTCGGGACACTCTTCTGAGTAGCCGTACGCTATACAAAACTTTTATAACATAACATAACATAACATTGAAAGGAATGTGACACATGTTAAGATGAATATGAACCACTTTGAAATGAATATGACACATGTTGAAATGAATATGTCCTCATCAAAAGGAATAAGACATTTCTGCCATTTTTTTAAATGATTATGAAATTATTTGAGATAAATGTAAATGCTTTGAAATGAATAAGCACATATAGAAATGAAAACAAACCATGTTTAAATGAATATGAACCCTGTTCAAATGAATATGGCTTGCAATGAACTTATGTTGATTTGCTTTAAAATGAATATTACATATTGAAAAGAATATTACATAGTCTGAAAGGATATGATTAGGACTACATTGAATTAACTAAAAGTAATATAACACACATTTAAAAGAATATAAAACAAGGAACCAGCCTTTATCATGCATCCATTACATGCATCTATTTGCAACGCAGGTAAGTATTTCTACATTTGTCACACCGTATTTATCACATAGGTAAGTATTTTTGTAAATAACAATTTTTTTATGTGCACGTAGAGATAAAGGGAGGTAAGGATGATTTTAGGGTTTAGAGGTGGTTGAGGTAAAGAGAGGTAAGAATAACGTTTGTTTTTGAGGTGGGTAGAGGTAAAGGGAGGTAATGGTGATTTTAGGGTTTAGGAAGGGGGTAGATGTAAAGGGAGGGAAGGAATAAATAAAGGGGTTCTCACGTAAAAAAAATGTAAAAAACCATACACATATAAATCTATATACATGGGTGTGCACACATATGTATATATCTTTATCGTTTCAGGATTAGCCTGATTACAAGTTTGGCAGTCTTGGAGTGGGCTGCCATGCCAGTGCCACACTCCAAGACCACTAAACCTGTAGTCAAGCCACCCACCGTATTCCAACTGAAATACAGGTCGGGCAGTCCTGCGGCGGCTAGCTGGACCATGTCAGTGCCTATCAAAGACTCATATGTGAGCCTTAGAAAGGCTGCACCATGTAACCACCACAGCATGTTCCAGCACAGCATGAACTGTGAAGCCCATGCCGTGCTGGAACAGGGGATGCATACTGACAGGGGTGCAAACTATATGCCCCCCCGCATGCATCCCCGGCCCAGAGGCAACAGAGGACCCTATAGGGCCCCCTTAGTTTCCTCACCACCACACTTTTCATGGTGGGCTTAACGTCATGACAATTGTAGCGGTAAGGAAACTCGTAATATGCTTGGGGGTGCCCCAGCGGCACCACCAGCATATTGGCTTAGAGTGACACATAGCAGAAAACCATACATACTGTACGAAAGCAACAGTATATGCAAATAATGGTATCTCAGTCTTGTGCAACCTACTGTGGGCATAACAACCAAATAACATAACTCTGTCACAAAAGGTGATCTGTATAGCATAAAATGAAAAACTACAACTCCCAGAATGCTATGGGGGTATGTAATGTCATGTGATTACGTTAAATACAGATAGAAAAATTAGTGCCACCTACCATGAGAAAGGCCGTCAGGCCGAAACGCGTTGGTGTGATAGACTTTGAATCTGTGCCAATAAAATAAGTCAAACAGAGTTCCTGAGTGTGGCGCATTTTGTATAAAAAAATATATATATATATATGTGATCAAGGCCTCTGGGTAGGCCGAAACGTCATGCGGGCAGGGCGCTCTTTTGAATAAAGATACCATTGCTCACCTGCACATCGTGGTCTTCTCCTCGTTTCTGATCCTCGTGTTGCCTCCGGGAGAGGGGGGTGCAGAGATTTGGACTGAGTTGCACGTATATATATATATATATATATATATATATATATATATATATATATATATATATATATATATATATATATATATATATATATATATATATGAAGCAGAGAACTCTGGGTAGTTCTCACATTTAGGTGGAAAAAAAGCTCCTGTATAGAGCACCCTCAAAATCAGCAACACTCTAAATTTGCTCACCTCAAATGTCTACTTTTCTATCAAAGTCTTTAAGCATAGGATTAGCACAGTGGCATCCACACCGAGATAGAAAGGGATAAAGTCTTTTATGCTCAGGACTAGCATAGTGTTATCCAAGCCGAGCTGTAAAATGACAAAAGTCTTTTACCACTCCAGGCACAGTATTACAGCTTTGAATTGGTAAAATACCAACCAAGCCAACCTGAAATGAATAAAAGCAATCCCTGACACGTGTTTTGCTCCAATTAGAGCTCTTCAAATAGGTATAGCTTTGTCCAGACACAAGGGAGCACCCAGTATAAGTCAAAATATAACCCTTTCAGGCTTAGAGTGACACATAAATTATGCAAAAATAAGAAGAGAACTATGGGTAGTTCTCAAATTTACTTGTAAAGCAGCTCCTTTATTGAGCACCCTCAACACCAGTGACACTCTAAATGTGCTCACCTCAAATGTCAAAGACTTTGATAGAAAAGCAGACATTTGACACTTTAACCCTTTGCGTGCGTCGGCCGGCCGCCGGCCATCCGACGTCATGGTGGGCGTGTGCGGCGGACGGCCAGGGGCCATCCAAACCACGCCCACTCATAAATCACCTGCACCGCGGCGGAATTCGCCCCGCGGCCAAAGGGTTAAATACAACATCAAGAGTAAGAACACATGTAACAGGGGAAGTCCTCCTGGGAGGAAAGGAGGTACTAAGGAGGGACTTAGAAACAAATTAACCAATGAACAAACAACAATTTAAAAAGACACTCAAAGGAGCTAGTTAAGTACATAGCCCGAAAATGGGCTGGACGTCAAGCCCATATTCTAAATACAGCTTGTCTCGAAGAGAAAGCACAAGCGCTGCCTAAGCGAGATCTAGAAATGTTAAAAGGAAAACAACACTCAATAATTCATCACAGAACCTATATGCACAGTGTGGGGATGAAATGTTAGGGAAGAGTGGTGAAAGATAATTCAGGGATTATAGAAATGAAGGGGTAATGGATGGGGATAAGGACTGAGGCATGAAGAGTAAGTAGTGTGAGATGAGGAGTACTGCATGAGGTATGAGGAGCAAGAGATGAGTAGTGAACATGGGAAGTGAGGCATGAGTGATTAGGAGTGAAGGCTAAGAAATGAAGATTGAAAAGTAAGAATACAAAACCAAGGATGAAGGATGAAGGGTGAGGGGTGATGAGTAAGGGATGATAGTTAAAGAGTGAGAAATTGTGAGCGAGACATTAAGGCATAGGTGTGTAAGGTTATCGAGGGACAAGGGGTAATCCTTAAGGAGTAAAGGATGAAGAGTAAGAGAGGAGAAATGTAGGACAAGTAGTGAGAGGAGAGAGGTAAAGAATGAGGTGTGAGGGTTGAGAGGTGAGAGGTGAAGGATGATGACTGAGGGTTGAGGCCCAAGCAGTGAAAAATGTGAAAAGGGTGGGACAAGGAATCTGTCTCGAGAAATAACGAGTAAGGCATAAGCAATGAGGTATGAGGAAGAAAAGAAGAGAAGTTAAGATCTCAGGATGAAGAAAGAGAAGTGAAAAGTAGAAATAGGGGTTAGGGGCAAGGAATGAATAGCAATGAGGTCAGACTGAGAATTGAGGTATGGGACATGAAGATTGAGGGATGAGAAATCTGAAGTAAGGCATAAACAATAAAGAGGTGAAAATGAAAAGAATGTGCAATGAGAGATGGGGAATGAGAGATAAAGAGCGAGTTATGAAGTGTGAAAGTAGAAGAGTATGGGATAGGGGTGAAGAACTAGGACTACTAAAAACTAATTAAATGGTGACAAGCGGAGAATGGGAATTTAGGTGGGAGGTTTGATGAATGAGGGGTGATCACTGAGTCATGAGGACAAAGGAAATTGGAGATAGGGATTGTTGGACTTGGCCCATCCTACTTCTAACAGGGATGAGTGATAAGGAATGAGGAATAAGAACGGAGGCATGTGGCGTGAGGTATTAGACTGCCCTACAATAGAGAGGCTGGTGAACTTTTTAGGACATCATTTGTCAATTGCACTTATCAGGCAAAGCGAAAAGAAAAGGTGGAATCCAAGAGATACAAAATGAGCAATTAGGGGTAAAAGGTGAGGAAGAATGAAGGAAGCAGGAGGGAAGAAGGATGAGGTTCCAGAGCTTCTGAAGCCTTGGATTGTTGTTAAGGACACACTGAATCCCCAAAAGGACCTTTTTGGAAGAAGATTCAGAAGTTTGAGACCATTTGGAGTATTTTTGACAAAAATCTCCATAACTTGACCGACCTGTCGTCGAGAGCCAAGCTGGCGACGTCAAACTGTGATTCGCCCTTGTCATCGTAGTGTGCCCTATCACCTTGGCTAGTTCTCCTGCCCTTCCGTAATGGAGAGCAAAATCACGGAGAACCGTTCTTGTCAGGGGCTAGTCATTCCACCCCATCCATGGCATCAAAACGATTCGAGGTGGGAACTGTAAAACCAACCGGCCACATCACATGGTTAACGGGAATCCTTATAGGGTCAAGGCAAAGACATGACCTATTTTTTGTAAAATTATCACACTCCCTAAAACAAGATTATTTATAAAAATACCCCAGCCGGAATAACCCATTCATAGACTCTCCTGAGTCGGGGAAGCAGGCTAAATAACCTCTGCACTACCTGTGGGGATCTGAAGTTTATAATTATACAATCACTACAATGATCCTTGGGTCCCAACCCAACCATACCACTCTCCATTTGAGCAAAATCTCAGCCATGTAATTGGGGATCTTCCCCTGTTGGACCAGCCAAATTAAACATGTATTAGTCAACTCGTCCTGGCCCTCCTTCTGATTCATTGATTCACATTCCACTCCGGAACTCCTACCAAAACAAGTACATAGGAGCAAGATGCTGTGGTGAGATTGGTTGCCTCTGTATGGATACTGGGGTATTTAGCATAGGTGGCTGAATCCCCGCAGCCCCATTGTTAAAGGACAATGAGGCCTTATTAACTCCTCACGCTTTTGATGTGTGCAAAGTACCTGCAACCTCAGTCCCTTTCCCATTGCTAATTACAGCATCTCTAGGTAAAGTGGCTGTGGGGCTGGTGCTACAGTCCTTCACCAGTTTGAGTTGGTAGTTGAAGGTCATAACCTGGGCACCATCCTTTGCTACTGATATTGAACATACATTTTGCTTTTGTTGGGATAAAAAGCAATTGAGACCCCTTTCGATGGCCTCCAACCACACTGTAAATGCGGAAAGTTCTTTATGCAGACAGTCTTTAATTTTTCCAAAACAGGACTACATGAGGTACACAGCCCAAGGAGGTGTAAGCATGGTCCCCGCTACGCTGTATTTATAGAGTCAATAACGTTTGAGTCAGCATATGGGCTAGAGGGGACTGAGACGTGTGCTGCTGTTGAGGTCGTTTGGTGGCTCAAGAAGGTCGAGATGTAACTTTCAGGCATGCCCCTTTTGGATTAGGGGCCGAATTTGCCTGCTCATCACTGGCTTTGTTGTTACCCAGCCCCTAATGGTCCACAGTACTATTTGTACCAGTTGGGCTGTATGATAAGGAGCTGCCCAAGCTTGAATCATGTTAATGTCCTCTCGCTCAGGGCTATTTCTGCGGAAATTATCCCCATAGACCTCTGCAACATTTTATCGGTGCTGGTATTCTTAGAGGGAGAAGGTGCTTTCACCTGAACCTCCTGGGGTTTGCGTTTGCCCATTGTAATTTGCCGTTATCAAAAACTTAAGATCACAAGAGGCAGTATCCACAGAATAGCAACTAGGGTAGAGTTATACCTGAACACGTTAACAGATCCACGCTATACAGCTCTCCAGTGCAATAATAGAGAGCACTCACCTCAGGATCATGATGTCAAAGGGTGGTCCAAGCCTCTTCCGGGCTCTGACAGGCATAGGATATGCCTGACTGTGGCCTGCACTGTAGGAGTTTGGGGATTGCTTTAATTTCTAGATAGACCCCTATCCCTGGCCGCAGATGCAGGTGTGCGCCTTCTGGAGTGATGGCAGCTAGGATATGGAGTCACCAAACAGTGGTGTAAGTCCAAAGAGTAAAACGGGGGAGGGATGGAGGCTTTATGGGAATGTGTATTCTTACTGATTCTAGGACAAAAGCTCTAAATTTAATAGTATCTGAAGCGCCATTTCGGCCCCATTTCAGCTTTGATGAATGCCACTATTCTTTGGAGGTGCCATCCTGATGTGTGAAAAATAATTCTGAGAAAAGAGGGATACTGCTGGACTGTTAATCTTTTAAAATATATGCTGCCCCATGCGTTAAGGTGCTGTCATTTACTGTAGGCCAGGGTACTGTTTCGTTTAAAGTTGATATAACACAAAAGCTAATTATTATTATTATTTTTTTTTTATTAACATTACAGAATGGTTTAAATATGAGAACTCTTGAAATTGATATAAATAACAGTGAGGCAAATAACACTTTTCCTGAAATTAATATGGGAATCACTGAAATTGGATAAGAATAACATTGTGTAGCATAGAATACTGAATGAACTGGATAAGCATGTGAATGAATTGGATATGGTGAATTGTGTATAACATATACTGAAAAGCATGTGACACTGACAGCCAATCACAGTGGTATACTCTGACGTCACTTTTGCGCCTGGAGTGTCCATACCCATTATCGGCACTCGGTGCGGTTCCTGGAGAAGTGAGGCGGGCCTGGCCAGGATTGCTCCGTATTTGATGCATCTTTGGCCCGTGATCCTGGTAGTGTGCCTTTTACTGCCCCTTTGTCCTATGAGAACTGCACTTCCCACAGCAGCGCAGCACTGCAACAGGGGTCGCAGCGCTCTCAGTTGTCCACCAGCGCCACCCACCTGACATCTAGCCGAGTGCACTGCTGCCCCCCAGAGATCTATATTTTTCGTTGACTGAGGCTGCGGTGCGGTGGGACGACATCTCCGGCCATGAGCCTGGATGCACTAGCGGTGAGAACACCGCCCGGATCTCTACTGGCGCCCTGGCTGAACCAGCATCCGTGTCAGCCCTCCCGATTCAGGCGGGGGACGCCGAGTTCAAGGCTAGCCTCCCGCCTCCTGATTCCTGAACAGAAAGCCCCGATTCCCCCTGTGATTCGCTTTACCATCTCATTAAGCATGGTACGAAGCTCATAGAAGCAAGTATCGCTGCACTGCAGGAGGCACTGGATGTTTATACTTCATTTTATTCCTTCTTTTCATTCGTCACCCCTTACATCTTTTTATTTTCTGCCAGATGAATTTCGCCCTTTGACCTGTGCTTTGCATCCGGAATACAAGTGACCGTCGTCAGTCTTGAGACAGTCACAGTTTATGTGACTCAAACTGTCCACTACCAGTGCCAGTAACCTTCTCTTTCTTATTGCGGCAAATGGCCAGACAAGCACAACTGTCACTCGGAGATATGGCCATATGAAATACGTGCATTCGCTGCAGTGGGGAAATCTGTAATGACGCCATGTTGGTGCCTGCGCATCATACCTTCCCAGTGGCGCGTGTTTTTGATCAGTCCTCAAAGAACATGCAAGCTTTTTGTTAGGGTGTGCTGTAGGTTTCCACAAGCTCATTCAAAAAAATACAGTACTCACGTGATTTATCAAATTCCAACTCAGTTAAATAATGACGAGCAATAACTATGCTAATTAATGAACTCAAGAAGTACACACACTCACCCTTATTGGCTATTCATGATTGTGATGCCTCTATTCACAGGTACATTATACACTAATCCTTCTGTTATTGGCGCATTTAGTCTTTATCAATGAGGAGACCCCAATCAGACTGCACCAAAAGAATACTTTTTTATTTTATACATAAAGGTGTATTCATTGAAAAGAAAACCCTTCTCTTCCTGCAGGCCAGTTCACATTTTTGTCACGCTCTCTGCTTGCCATGGCACTTTATCCGTGCAATGGGCAATGCAAATAGGTCTAGCTTAGTGTGTACAAGTGAATGGATTCTGGAAAAGGGAGCTAAGAATGTAATCAGTCAGGGAGCAGAGAGTCTTGAAGAAACACTGATGAGGGGGAATGTTCCAAAAACAAGTGATTAGCTTTCTGCTGCTCAATAGCAACGAGGGCAAGCAGTTCTTTCAAAAATGCTCACTAGCCCAGCAATTCAGCCCTAGCGATGAGCTGGACAAGTGTAGACCACAACTCCCATTAATGAGTTCAAAAAGCAGATAATGATGAGAGGCTGCAAAGTCCTGTAGTGTGCACCTATTCAAATAAGTCAGCCATTTGGAAGCCATTTTTGAGACCCTCTGAAGAAAATAAAAGTAGATGCTTCGGCACCAAAGCTAGTAAAACCTATGTGACACAATGCCTGAGAACTACATTTGTGGTCTTGTGGTGTAATCTTGGTAGCCACTTTGTAATGGTCCGTGGAGTGAAAAATTTTCAATGTGATCCTAATCAGCTGTTGTCCTTATTTTAGTTTGTAAAATTTGTACTGCGGCTCTGTGTTGAGAAAAGTGGTCTTTTTAAACCATACTGCTTAAGTTCTGTAACGATATAAACAACAGACATTGAGCCCGGGTCACTTCCAGGCAAAACACAAATTGATTTGTGAATAATCAGTGTAAAAGGGTAAAGGTAACCATGTTGTTCCTGCTTGTATTTCACAAGCTTTACTTAATCTTGCATTCCCTATGTCTTTGCTTTTTCCAGGATGATGGTACTTTTTTTTCCAGGCAGCATATTTCTCTTGTCTAGAGCATAATTTGAATTGTGTCGCATCCAGGTGTTTATGGGAAACATCCTTTACATCACGGTGAGTACACCGCGATGCAGCTGCAACGCAGCCATTACACCGCAAGTTGTTACATCAACTTGCGCTGCATGGCGCTATAACGCAAGGAATAGTAAGATTTACTATCCAACTATATTCCTAAGTCCAGCGCAAGTCGTTGTAACAAATTGCGTTGTAAAAGCTGCGATGTAACATTCCGCGATCATGTTGATCGTGTTGTTACATCACATATTCGGTGTTTATAGCGGGCCACATTTGGGTTGTAGCTGAAGGCAGTATGAGTTTCTCTGCGAGGCAGTATGGTGTTCAGTGGGGGAGAGGATGTGGCACTATGGCCAGAGCTGTTGAATTTGGAACTGTGAACCAGGTTCAGTCTTAATGACCAGTCCCCCTGTCCACTCTGCTGTGGGAACACATTGCTGTGCTAGACTTTTGAAGGCCCCGCTAGACCATAGAATCCTGGGTGTCTTAGCACCAACAGGTGGAACCTAGCAGTGGCATGTGAGGGTTAACCTTGAAGGCCTGTCCACCACAACTCACACTGAAGTTCACGGCCAATCTTGTGACAGGCCGAAGCAGCACACCCTAGAGCAGAGGTCTTCAATCTGTGGGGCGCGACCCCCAGGGGGGTCGCGGAGTCCTTGGAAGGGGGTCGCAGAATCTGTCAGAGCATGCAGTTCCTGGTGTCGGGCTGATCGAGGGTGCTCACGGCGGAGGCCTAATTCACACAAAGGTATGAAAAATTTCAACGCCTCATTAACAAGTAAAAGGACTTTTAAAGACCTGTCAAGTACTCTGGTGTGGCTGTGTGTGTGTCCCTGAAGCTGTTTCAGCCGGGCTCACATACACGAGCTGGGAGGGAGGGTAGGGGGGGGGGGCTCGGGGAGCAGGCTGTAGTGTAGCTCTTTGAGTTCAATGGATGTTGCGTGCCTGGAGCTGTGGGTCCCATGACACGTCCCCCCCCCCCCCTCCCTCTCCCAGCAGAGAGGCACAGAGATGCCCTCCCATGAGCAGGAAAGAAGAAGGAAGAAGACGCAGATTGATACTGCCCCTCCCCCCCCCATGAGAGAGGCACAGAAAAGGTGGGTGGATGAATGATGGGTGAATGGATGGATGAAAGGGTGGATGGATGAATGATGGATGTACTGATGGAAGGATGAAAGGGTGGATGGATGAAAGGGTGGATGGATGAAAGGGTGGATGGATGGAAGGATGAAAGGGTAGATGGATGAAGGATGGATGGATGGATAAAAGGTTGCATGAATGATGGATGGATGGATGTGTAAAAGGATGGGTGGCTAAATTATGTGTGAATGGATGAAGGAAAGGGTGGATGGATGGATGTATGGATGTAAGGATGAAAGGGTGGACGGATGAAGGGTGGATGGATGGACGAAAGGATGGATGGATGAAAGGGTGGATGGATGAAAGGATGAAAGGGTAGATGGATTGAAGGATGTATGGATGGATAAAAGGTTGCATGAATGAATGATGCATGGATGGATGTGTGAAAAGGTGGGGGGATGAATGATGGGTGGGTGGATGGATGGATAAAAGGTTGTATGGATGGATGTGTGAAAAGGTGGGTGGATGAATGATGGGTGGATGGATGGAAGGGTGTATGGGTAAAGGATGGATGGAAGGATGGATGTATGGATGGAAGGATGAAAGGATGGATGGATGTGTAAAAGTGTGGGTGGATGAATGATGGATGGATGTGATGAGGTTTAACAGGCGCATTTATGGTTGTCAAAAGTTGATGATGAGGAGTACCAGTTGCTAGAAACTTTTGTCGGAAGGGGGTCCTTACGCCTAAAAAGGTTTTACAAGGGGGTCTCGGCATCAAAAAGTTTGAAGACCTCTGCCCTAGAGCAACAGTGACTCTGTCACTGAGGTCACAGGACCCTTGAGGCCAGTCTGCATCACCCATTGGTACTTCCATTAGCCTTGCTTTATCAGCATTAGTGCAACTCACCAGGGATCGGCAATGCAGGATTTGCACGCGCACCAAACTACGGGGCATATTTACAAGCCCCTATCGCCACCACAACGTCTTTTTTAGTGATGTTGTGATGACGATAGGAGCCTCACCCTATTTACAAGGCAGCGTTAAGACATTTAAAGTGGCTTAACGCTGTCTTGTAAATAAGGCACACTTTCACGCTCTATTTAGCGTGAACGGGACGGGCAATGAGTGTTGCGGTGGGCGTTCGACAGCAACAACCATTGATTTTGACGCTGACCCCTATTTACAAGGGTGGCGTAAATAGGAGGCAGTGCCAAAATTAAGACCAA
This sequence comes from Lissotriton helveticus, assembly GCF_964261635.1. Classification (NCBI taxonomy): domain Eukaryota; kingdom Metazoa; phylum Chordata; class Amphibia; order Caudata; family Salamandridae; genus Lissotriton; species Lissotriton helveticus. The sequence goes on from NC_136060.1 coordinate 385,613,371, forward strand.
GGAAGACCTGGTCTTAAACAGGCGAAACGAGAGAGATGCTTTATTTCTCCTTGTTTTAGCTGTTTCCATGTGTGTTGCCTTGTGCCGCACACATAGAAACAGCGAATTGCCTATGATTGTTTATGTGCAGGAAATTCCCCTTTCCTGCACAAAAAAACATAATTTAAAAAAAATTACATTTTGTAACTTTTATGTGTGCTGCATTAAGCAGCGCACACAGAAGTTACGAAATGGCATTTAACGATTGTTTATGTGCAGGACGTCCCCCCTTCCCGCACATGAACAATCTTTCCTTCAACACAGGCACCCTTGTACTATGGTGCGAGGGTGCCTGCTTTGGTGCCAGGATGCAAAAGTTAGAGCCAAGGCAAGGGGAAATGCAGGCCAGCACCATATTCTAATAAATATGGTTCAGCCCTGCGTTTCTAAAGTGATGAAGCATGTTGTTAGCCTTTTGGCTTAACAATATGCTTCGCCACTTTATTGTAAATATGCCCCTATGTTCACAAACTTCATGGTCTCTCTGCTTCATGCACAAGCAATGTGAAATGCCAAACAAATACTAAAATGTTGCAATGTTTTGCTCTTTCTGGCCGCACCTCTGCTCCACAGTACCTCTTTTTCCCCCCGACTTTGACCACTGCATAAACCCAGAACTCAGTGGCGGCTCCTCCCTGGTAGTAGTAGTGGGGCTGTAAAAAAAAAAGTCACTTATCTGCCGGCTGCCTCCTCTTCTACGTCCTCTTCTGTCTGTGTGAACCGGAAGCAGGAAGCATCCAGGCTCCCCTAAGCCAATCGCAATGCTGCTGTCACCATAACAGCAGCATCAAGATTGGTCAGAGCACCATGGTTTGGCGCTCAGACAGGGACTGGGAGCCCGAGCTTGTTCTCCACCCAGGCTGTACAATACAGCCCGTGGGGAACATGTAAAGTGAGCATGACTGTTTGGCCGACCCAAGACGGCCAGCCAAACAATCATGCACACATGTAGAGGGCCAACACTCACCCTCCGCTCATCCCAGCCCAACCCCCTCAAAACTGCCTCAGCAGGGAAGAATAAAATGATAATAACATTGCGCTATCATTTTATTTTTCCTTTTTTGCAGTGCTGAAATGCAGTGGGGTGATGCTCCTCCACCAGAGCAGAGGACCCGCCCCTGCCAGAACTTCCATTGGCCTTGGATTTTAAAAGAAGTAGTCATAGGTGGTGGTGCTTTTGGGGAAACACATTTGCTGTGCTGAGTAAGGGCTTTTGAGTCTGTTCATAGTGCATCTTGGATTACGCGGTCAGGTGATCAGCGCACACCTACCCTGAAAAAGAAAAGGACGGAGGCAGATCTCAGACATCCTCTTCCTGCCTCTGCAAACAAAAGTTCTGATGCTGATTTGTCCAGTGTATTAGTACATGAAGCAGAAGTTGTAGGATCACCCTGTTCTGTGCCTGCATCAGTAAATGAACCGCTTCGAGGTACTAAAGACTCTACAGCTTCTTTTTCGGAGAAGGAAAAAAACAAGGAAATGCAACAACGCTCTCATGATGAACACTCAGTGGCAACACCTCCATGGGAAACACAACAGTCACATTTAGGATGTTTCACTCTCACCATTAGACAAAGATGAATCCTCTGCTCTGAAAGCGCAGCCAAGAGCTGATAATTAGCATATTCTTGCTGAAGACGACGCTGTGCAGCTAGATGCTCCACGGGCGTCTACTGTATTTAACATGTTAACATCTATTGTCCAACGAGAGCAAGTGGACAGGAGCCAACAGGCATCCCATGTCATGAGGGGAGAAAATTATACGAGACTGCATACCAAAGCATTAAAGCTGTGACAAATATATAATCACTCAGAAACATAAAGTGCAAACATGCCAGAGCTCCCTATATTATGCACTATATACAAAATCTCATAGCACTGTGAAACACCCGGAAATATACAAAGCGGGACGCGAACACACCTCGAATGAGCTGAGTATGGAGATCCTTTAAATCCCATGCACTTATTAAGGAAATGCACAATAAGTATCATTGTAGTTCATTATCCCAAGCTTACTGTGGGCCAGGATCACATCTAAAGGAAATATACCAACAATGATGCATCATTCCTAGGCTATGTGCCTGGCCTTGGACAAACCTCTTCTCTCAACCGATCCCAGGATTGGGGGAGATACAGGGGAACAAGCAGTGGAGGGAGGTGCCGGAAACAGGGAAAGTGCAACAAAGGAAAAAAAAGTGTCGGGGTGGGGGGGATTAGTAGACGGGGCATGAGGGCGGGTGGGTGGAGGCGGAGCTTGTGAAAGCATGAGCTCTTTGTAGAGTGCTGAAAAAGAAAAAAATAGGTCCTAAAGTGCTGGTAAAAGCCGGAGCAGTGGCTGTTTTTTATGCTCTGGTGGGAGGGCTAAACACTAACAGAGACATGCATGCAAGGGACAAATGGTGACAAAGAATATGAGCCAGACAATGGAGTGAGCAAATTGGAAGAATGTGGGCTGGCTGAGGCCCACATATTCTATACAGCAGTCTCTTTGTGACAGTACATGCACTGTCTAGCCAAGACCTAAAAAAAACCGGGCCTGTGAGTCTCAGTTGCACCAGCGGTCCCTGGCCTGCCCAGAGCAGAAATTATTATACTTCACCTGTTGCCGTTACTACACCGGGTGACTGCTGCTCACATCAGAGGAAGGGCCTGTCTGTGCTGGCTCCCGAGACTGATGAGAGGCACATAAGAAATAGCCACCAAATATTAGAAGAGCGGAGGGTTTACTACTCTAGAGTAGTCCTCGAAAACTTGGTGAGTGTTTGCCAACCTCGCAGTACTTTTGACAAATGGGGAGAGTAAATATACGGGCATGTTACATACAGGAAAACATTTTAGAACAGCAAAGATGAAGATTTTTAAAACAAAAATCGAGGACATTTTTTTGGCTTCAGAATCAGGAGTCTCCAAATCTGTTGGCATGTATGTAACATGCCCATATATTTACTGTTTAGTATTTAATGTTTTTTAAAGCTCCTAATCTGCACTGACAGTCAGTGCGGATTAGGAGCTTAAACAAACATGGACCCGCAACCCTGGACACGTGGGCTTCCGTTTGTCCCTATCTATAACCATTTCATTCTTCGCACGGAGGAAATGTTAACTGTACTCTAGCGATAAAGTACCATAATGCCCTCTCTGCCTGGTGTCTAAATGTTGAAAAAGCTGCCAAGTGGTCTCATGTCATGTGCAACTCCTTCAGCCAGCCCCGACTGTTTATGATAATATACATTGTGAGCATTGTAGTTTTATTTTTAGTATTAAAGTATGGCCTTAGATATCAGAGCATGCCCAGTGCGGATACCCATAAAGCCAGGACTTAAGAATTCTGCCAACAGGGACTGCTCTTGTGTGAGTCAGATAACATGTTTGCCATGTACTCTCTGCCTGTCACAGCACTTTCTCTGTGCTCCTGACAGGTACAGAAAAAAAGTGTATTTACGTTTCTGATATCTGATCCTGCGGCAGCACACTTGCAAGTCCCACACATGACAATAGACCCGATTCAAGCCTCATTAGAAGTCAATGGGAGAAAAACATTCTCCCGATTACTATTTTAAAAAACTCTGACTTTCCTCTTCTAAAATATTGGCATGTATGTGGGTTCTTTGATTGTACGTAGTCCTCGTCATTTGTTCACCTTATCCACTGGACTCTTAATGCAGGATTCTGTCTGTGCAGACACCATGACTCCTGCCTCTGGATAGGGGTTAAATGCTTTACACTACTAACCGAAGGGATGACAGATATCTGCTGCCTACACTCTCCCTGCAAAGCTGTTTACTAGCCCTCTGTAACCTTTCTATAATTTTCTGGACTTCCAAGCATCAGGTGTTTATTCTTAGGAGGCACACTGGGTGTATGAGCACCTCTCAGACTGCTGCCTGGCACCACTGGAGTGTCGCAGGCCTTCCATCCTCTTACCATTGTCAGTGGAGGCATTGTTTCTACTAAGTTGCTCCTCAAGAAAGATATCACTGGAGGACCCTTGATGAGTGTACACTACTTTCCACAGTGCACTCTATTAATTATATGCACCAAACGGGGGTGGTCCTTTAGGGCTCCGGGGCTATGCGCCTCCTTGTTATACTAAGAGTGAATAATAGTCTTTTATTCTCTTTGGTATAAAAAGAAAATGCTGTCTAGCAGCAGATTAAGGCAGCTCTGTTAGAGACAATGTCTGGTGCAGGAGCATAAATGCTTTTAAATAATGTGTATGTATATGTGAGAGTGTGTATATGTGCGCATGTATGCGAGTAAAAAAGTGCCAATGGAGTGAAGACTGAGTGATAAGTGAGAATGAATGAATGAGTGAGGGAGACAGATGGAGTGTAACTGAATGTTACTGTTTGTGAGACTCGGTGAGTCAAGTTTGAGTGAGTCGGAATGAGTGGGACAGTGAGTCAGTGTGAGAGAGAGTGATACTGAATGAGTCAGAGTGAGCAAGAATGATTGTGTCTGAGTGAGCTTAAGTCAGAATGGCTGGAGGACCTTTGTGGTTTGTAGAGGTCTCCTAGCGGCAGGATCAGACAGTCTTTACTGATTGTCCAGTCTGGCAGTTGCGGGCAAGGTTTCGCGCCCATACATCCACAGCAGGTACTTTGTCCTTGAGGTCAACAGCTCTTCTTTGTCCTTTCTCTTTCTTAAGTCCATAACATCTGAAATTCAGGGCTTAGGGATGCCACCTAAATGCTACATTTAGGGGCATTAAATCTAGTACGGGTAATGGCCACTGGGCCATCTACCTTTAGTTGACTACACCCTCTGTATGACCCCTCCCACTGGGGAATGGGCATACCCCTAAAATGACGATTTCCCTCCATAGCAAGATGGAGGGAACTGAAAAATGTGTTTCACTTTGCCTGCTACACCTTAGGAGAGGTGCTAGCTGAAGGTGGGTACACCCTCTATTCTTACTAGTTTTCCCACTGGTCCTTCTGCCAAGAGTGAGGTCATGACAGGAGAGTTGGCATCCTCCACTAGTTGGCGCTGCCTGGGTAACATTTCAAAGATGGCATGGCCTCTGAAGCTTCCACCCTGAAAGGCTGTTCCTGCCCTGGGGGAGGTGTGAAACACCTCCACCCGGAGGAGACTTTGTTCCCGGTATCTAATAGCGCATACTCTCACCCCATGAGGTCAGGGACACATCTAGTGGTAATAATCACAAATGGGGCCGATACCAGCTGGATGTTTCTAGATGATACAGTGTTCTATAATGTGAGTGAAGACATCTCACAAAAAGTGAAGGACTGGTCTCACGCACCACCTGGTGTCATGCTTCATTATTGACCAGTCCTCTCCCTCTAAAAACTTGGTTTGGTTGAGGGCGTGCATACACCTGATGACCGGGATGCACTTCTAAGCTAAGTGGGGGCCAATATACAAAAAGTGAGTTAAAAGGCCTTTATGGATGTCAAATTAATTTTAATGTGACTGGCATCTAAATGGTGTTAAAAAAGAGTGGTCAGTGCAGTGGGGATTCTTTTCTACTCCCACCGAATTTGAGGTGGTCGACATGTTTCTGCCTATCGGCCCGGTGGGCTCTACGACATTCATCAGGACCTAGAAGAGAAATTTGGCAGGCTGAACTCTTACCAGACTATGGTGAAAGAGTTCCCACTATGTAGGGTGAGGAATCACACTCTACTGAAAACGGCCTTATTCTAAAGCCTGTAAGAAAGACAAATAATAAACAACGTACAATCAAAAAGTAGCATCTATATACAATGTAGAAGCAACTAGCAGGTATTCAAGGCGTCTTTAGATCGGAGACGCTTTTAGTCGGGAGGGGAGCTCCGGCCTCCTGTATGTCTTTCTGCCAGTACCACTTCTGTCCAGAGTTCTGGAGAAGATCAGAAATGACCGGGTCCACATCATTCTTGTGGTTCTGATTTGGGCATGGAAAGTCTAGTATTCCGAGCTGTTGAGCATGAGCATTGGTCCCCCGACCAGGCTGCCTCATCGAGAGGATCTTCTGTTGCAACAACAGGGGAGGGACCTGCACTCAAACCTGCACACCCTTTATTAGTGGAAATTGAGGGGTGACAGTTGACAGCTTTCAAACGTACTCACAAAGTCTTTGATATTATTCTAGCTGCCAGGCATCCCTCCACCAAGTTGGTATATGTCAGTTGGTGGGATAAATGTGTGGCATGGTGTTCATATAGGAACATCAATCCTCTATCTGCACCCCTTTCTCAGGTTCTTCTGTTTGGTCTGCCAATGGCCCAGCATGGCCTTGTTCCCATCACAGCTACCTATGGGCCATTTCAGTCTTTTGTGGTTGCCAGACCAATCTTCTTTGTTCAGGTCACCTGTTGTGGCTAAGTCACTCAAAGGATTGCAACATATATTTTCTCCCAGGCCATTCATGATGCCACAATGGGACTTAATGTGCACATCCTTTGAGCCACTGAACAATTGTTTCTGTTTGAAATGGGGGTCTCTCGTTGGCAGAGGTAGGTGCCTTTGTCCAAGTAGGGGCCCTTGCTTCTAGTCCGGGTAAGGGACTTTCACCCTTAGACAATCCCTGCTCACCCCTATGGTAGCTTGGCACGAGCAGGCAGGCTGATCTCCGAGGCAGTGTGTAAAGCATTTGAGCACACATACAGTAATACAGTGAAGGCACTACAAATGGACACCACACCAGTTTAGAAAAATAAGAAACTTTATCTAAACCAAACAATTATTATTATCCGATCATTTCTTGTTTACTTTTTGGATGAAAAAAGAGTTAAATAGGGCCCGGTCTTACGGGATTCAACAAACGAAAGAATTTAGATCCTTTAAGCTAATCACGCCCGTTTCCTTGGCTGAAATATTAGGCCATCATCCTATTCCTGTGGAGGGGTCCTTAGAAGATGCGACATTGACTTTGGAAAGCTGGCTGCAGAACTGGGCTTTGCTTTTAGCTCCCCCAAAGATGCATAGGGCTACTCGGGGCGATACCTCTGCTCCTTGGTTCACTGAGGCGTTGAGGAAGAGCAAAAGTGTGTGTAAATGCCTAGAGCGCTTATGGAGGAAGAGTTTTGACCCATTGAGTAAAGACACCTATAATCAGGCGCTTAAAGCACACTATATAAAAGTGCACAATGAGAAAAAAAGCTTCCTGGCCACAAAAATTGACCATGCCAGAAATAGTAGTAGGGAACTATTCAAGATTATGAAAGACTTTGTCTCCCCCAATATTACCCAGAGTCTTTTCACTCCCACTTGTGAATGGACGAATCAGATTGCTAAATTTTTCTTTGATAAGCTCAAGTCAATTTAAGACACTTTTGATATGCCTATCGGCATGAATCAGGACACTGTGCCAGACCCCAAAGAATATTTCAGGGAGGAAATACTTTTGGAGTTCCCTCCTGTTTCTCTGGATACCTCACTCAACATGATGAAGGTGTTAAAATATGGGTCGCCTACGGAGCCCTGCCCTGCGAAAATAGTAGTATCTGTAGCTGAGGTTTTGAATCCAGCGGTTAATCAAGTTCTGAACCTCTCCTTGTCCAATGGAAAAGTCCCAGCGAGGTGGAAACAGGGTAAAATCCTCTCTCTTTTGAAGAAACCCTCAGTTGACCCAGCTGTAGTTAGCAACTATAGGCCCATAGCACTGCTCCCTTTCTTCGCCAAGGCGTTGGAGAAGTATGTGAACGTGGTGATCACAGACTTCATTGAGACCACAAATGCTCTACATCCCAGTCAATCGGGTTTTAGAGCTAATTATAGCACTGAAACAGCCTTACTGGAAGTCAATGAAAGTATCAAAGCCACCCTTGACAGAGGAGGTAAGGCAGTTTTGATATTGCTGGACCTCTCGGCGGCTTTTGATACCGTGCCCCACGGATGACTCCTTCAGAGACTCAGGGAATGTGGCTTCGGGGGCACGGTTCTTAGGTGGTTTTCCTCTTTTTTGGAAGGCCGTCAGCAATCTGTCTGGTCCCCACCTTTTTCAGCTGATATTTTTTCGCTGAATGTCAGAGTGCCTCAGCGCTCAGTTTGGAGTCCAACTCTATTTAATATTTATATGGCACCACTGGCACCGCTAGCGAAGAAACTTGGGGCTAAGATTATAACTTACGCCGATAACTCCCAATTATTGTTCACGTATGAAAAGGATGAGCCGTTAAATGAAAGTTTAATACACCAATGCCTGACTAAAGTGTGTGTTTGGTTTCAACAGAACCAACTGTCATGCAATTCTGCCAAAACCGAAATTATTTTTTTCGGTCACACCCCTGGTGATGAATGGCGAAATTTGTGGCCCCTCGATCAACCTTCTCCATCCAGTCTTGTCACCACTGTGAAAAATCTTGGGAATCAGTGCTTGATTCAGATCTTTCAATGAAGTCGCAGGTTCAATCTGTGGCTGGCACGTGTTTTTGGCTCCTAAAAATGATGAGGAACTTTTTACCACTGCTGCCACTGTCCCATAGGAAGACGAAATCCAAGCCTTGATCATGTCAAGGCTGGATTATGCCAATGAACTTTACCTGGGCATTCCGAATTATTAAGGCTTTTCATAATAGTGGGGCTCCGTACATCAGAAAGAGAATTACGCCCAATATCCCAGCCAGGACCTTGACGTCATCGACACAATATCTGTTACTAGTGCCAAAATTCCTTCGGACCAGGAAGGGGGGACGCTCCTTCCAGGTGGTAGCGGGCAGACTATGGAACTCGCTGCCTCTTTCCCTTAGACAAGAACCAGAGCTTCTTAGCTTCAGACGCCAACTTAAGACCTGGCTGTTCCATCAGTAATGAATGAAGCTGTGTAGGATTGTGAGTGAATAGGGTCTCTCTTTTCAAGGGGGACTTCTCAGGCCCCGGACACTCCTCGGAGTAGCCGCGCGCTTTATAAATCCCCCATAACATTAACATTAACAAGACCAAAATGACACAATCCAACATACAATTATAAGGATTTGACTTTTAAAAGATAAAAACTGTTCTGTCCATAGCACACTGTAGATGTGACACTTTCAACACAAAGTACCTAGGATGCATCAAAATCATAAGCAAAAACAGCCGCAGGGAAGGTGATGCGTCGGTTCCTTATGCACAGGGAAGGTGATGAGTTGGTTCCTTGCTCCAGGGGAGGTGATGCATCGGTTCCTTACTGCCATGCAGGGGAGGTGATGCGTCGGTTCCTTACTGAAGAGGAGGTGATGCATCTGTTTCTTACAATGCAACCCCGGCGTTGCTGTAGACTTGGCTCCCCAGTGCAATGCGTGAGGATTCGGGGATGTCGGTTTTCGATGGGGCGGCAACCGCGCTGCATTAATCTTTTCAGCCGCAGTCCCACAATGCATCGGTTCTTGCAGTTGCACAGCAAGGCTTGCTTCGTAGTCGGTGATGTGATCTCGGATTTCCGGGATCGGTACATGAGACTCGGCGTGGGGCAATTTCTTCAGCCACGGGCAAACGCGGTCTTGATTTCTTCAGCAGCTCGATGGTGCTAGAGATCGCGGGTCACCCGACCAATAATTTCGCCACTTCTGGCTTCGGGCCCATATACTTTACTTTATCATATACATTGATCAGATGACCACGCAATCTACTACCAATAATTGTGGGTCCCTTTCGATGATTTCCAGTGTACCCAACTTACCATCCACCGTTATGGGTACCTATGACCACGATGGGTCAGGGAGCTAGCTGTAAAAGGAAAGGCAGCAAAATACAAACCCAACTTTTATACTTTATTTTATAAAATGACCACGGACAACTGGAAGTTTTGAAAGTTTATCTTAAATTCAAGTAAGGCAGTCATACAGTTTTATCAAAAAAATGCTAGTGCGACAGGGAACCCGCTAAGTGAGAGGAAAACTAAGATAAGGGGCAAGATGAACACGCTATAAATCTGAGTTACTTTAGTCAGTTTTACGAGAGAAAAACCAAGACCATATCAGGAAGTTGCAAACTGCAATACAGAAAATGATTTCTAAAAGGTAGGGTAACATAGGAACACGTTATGTAATCAAATGCAAATGACTTTACGAAATGCAATGGTTTGCAGGAGAAAGCATGGAAAATGATTCACTTGCAAAGGTATGTCTTTATTGAAGCAAAGACAGAAAAATAGAAAGGTGCAGTTTAAGAATTCAGAGCGATATTTACCTAGACTGGTGTGAAAACCAACCCTGGCCACGGGTCAGTTAAGGACAGGAAAACCCTCAAGGAACGATAACCCTCAGTAGGACAGCAGATGTAGAAGGGACACCCCAGGACAGGACAGGAAACCCAGATTCGGATCAGGACAGGACCACCAGGATACGACCAGCACCCGCAGTTCGGAAACAACGCCTGCGCTCCACCCTCTCTGCAGCTATCAGTCAGGACCCCGATTGGGTCAGCGAATTCCCCAGCAAAGTGCTCCGCCAGCACTTAAGGTTCAGTAAAACCTTCAGAGTCTATGGTCAGATTTCGGACAGAGAGCTCCGCAGCACCTCTGTATCAAGTCACCTAGTGAGTGCGTTGGGTCAGTGACAGGTCAGCTATTCAGACAAGTCGGACAATTTCTCTAGCTAAACCTAGGCTAGATATACTCTTTTGGGTCAGTGTACCACCCCCCAATGTTGCAAAGTGTCAGAATCCCCAAATTTCGATTGGTCCTAAGGTAGGATTTGGTTAACACACCAATCAGAACAGACTATTCTAAGGCCTAACTTGCATGTTAAGGTGCCGCCTAGCAAGATTAGGGTTCCCACGAGAAGTCGCACAGAATACAATGGGAAGAATACAATTTGAAACAATTAGAATACAATCATGATGCTCTTGCTGGGTGAAGGTGCATATTCCCAGGCAGGCTCTGGCATCGACCTTCTTTGGCTTGGTTTCAATGCCGCCGCACCATGGATTGATTCTGCGTAGACGGGCCCTCCAAGATGGACTCCCCAGCCCCATCACCCCATAATTGCCGAGGATACATGAAAAGCAAGCGAAAACAAATTAGTACATAAAATAAATGAATGTACTTCATGTCATGATGTCGTACTTTAGCTTCATCATTATAAAAATATACTATGCATTAGTGATAAGTGCAACGAATAATTTCACAAGAGCAGCAGCACAAAGCTTCAGCACGTTAATACAAATGTGCGCCATCTTGTGGCTGTTACGCATGCGCACCCTTTCCCTCCAAAACTATCTCTAAGTGTAGTCACGTGAGTGTGACTGACGCATGCGCAGAAGAGGAAAGTCAAGCAGCGGCCATTTTTAAAACACAGATTAATCGTATTAGTAAAACACATAGGCAAGCTTCTCTATCATATATATATATGTATCGAAAATAAAAGATATTAGTAAAACATACAATTCGTTACGAGGTTACAATGGTTTCGAGGTTCATGAATCGAGCAAGTCGCGATGCGAAATCTTGCTCTATCAATGGCGATGCATGGAAATTCTTCCTGCACAGCGGTGTTGCGTCAGAAATGGGTGCACATGCATCATGCTTCCGTAGTTGATTCTCTTTTCCCAGCTCCAAGCAGCAAGACCAACCTTCAGAGGCCCAAAAGTGGAACAGGTACATCTTGGCAGGTCCAAACTCCTAGCAAGGAAGTTCGAGAGAGCTAGTGGTGAAGTCTTTGTCTCCCTGAGACTTCAGAACAGGAGGCAAGCTCTACTTCAAGCCCTTGGAGATCTTCCCCAACCAGGAGACACAGGACACACCAAAGTCTTTGTCCTCTCTTTGGTGGAAACAGCCACTACAGGCCAACCCCAGACAGAACACTGCATAGCGGCAGTACTTCTCCTTCAGCTTTCTCAGTTCTTCTCCTTGGCAGATGTTCCTTTTGAGTCCAGAAGTAATCTAAAGTCCTGGGGTCTGGCCCCAATATTCATACTGCATTTCTCTTTGTTCTCTTGTGGCAGAGAGGCTCTGTGCTCAGTCAAAACCAGTTCTGTCCTCTCTGCACCAGCTTCCCGGCAGGAGGTGGAGGCCGCATTGTCCAAAGCAGACGAGACCTATTCGGGTGCAGGGAAAGCTCCTCCCACTACTCTAAATGCAACCCGGATCTATTCAGCCCATCCCTGACTCATCCAGGAAAGGCAGGACACACCTCAACCCTCCCAGTGGCTATCTGAAGAGAATGCACATCCCCAGCCTCTGTCACTCCAAAACCAGACAGCCAATCCACAAACCAGCAGAGACACACAGGATGGCTAAGCAAGAAAAGACCCACTTTCTAAAAGTGGTATTTTCAAACACACAATATAAAAATCATCTTTACCAAAAGATGCATTTTTACATTCTGAGTTCAGAGATACCAAACTCCACCTTTCCATCTTGTCTCAATGGAAAGTTATACTTATAAGATATTTTAAATAAACTCCCATTCTATCCTATGGGACAGACAGCTTTTCTATAGTAAAATACGAAAGCCACTGCATTTCACTATCAGGACATGCCACACATATTAGTACATGTCCTACCTTCCACATACACTGCAACCTGTCCATAGGTGTAACTTGGGCCTACCTTAGCGGTGACTCACATGTACTAGAAGGGAAGGTTAGGACCTGGCAAATGGGTGCACTTGCCAGGTCGACATGCCAGTAGAGACTGTGCACAGACACTGCAGTGGAAGGTCTGAGACCTCTTTTGAAATGCTGCTTGTGTGGGTGAGACAATCAGTGCTGCAGGTCCACTAGCAGCATTTGACTTACATGCCCTGGGCACATACAGTGCACTATATTAGGGACTTAGTAATATGCCAGACAAGCCAATCAGGGAAACACCAATCCATGTGCACAATTTACATAGGGATCACTTGCACTTTGGCACTGATCAGCAGTGTCAAAGTGCCCAAAGCATCTAGACCAAAGCAAAACCAAAGGGGATGATGGACAGAGTGTGGAACATTGCAAGCACTCACCCCCAGTCAACTGATCTGGGTGTGAGTGCTTGCAATGTGGCAGTGGCAGGTTTAATCCACCATCATTCTTTAGCTCACTCCGCCACCCCAGTTCAGACATGGCCATATGCAAATCAGACCCTGTGCCTCATGGGAACAGTCTAGCCCAAACTGCCAAGCCATGTCTTCCCTGGACCGGAAACACGCATCCTGGGACCGGTTTCTGGCTTCAGCCGTCATCAACCAGGCTAGCTTGAATCCAGTGGCAAAGTGAGCAAGGGACCCACGTCTGGGCATACCCTGCCAACTTAGGGCGAACAAAGCAAAACCAAAGGGGATGATGGACGGAGCGTTGAACATTGCAAGCACTCACCCCAGTCAACTGATTTGGGTGCAATCCATCATCATTCTTTAGCTCACTCCGCCACCCCAGTTCAGACATGGCCATATGCAAATCAGTCTGACCCTCTGCCTCATGGGAACAGTCCAGCCGGAACTGCCAAGCCATGTCTTCCTTGAACCGGAAACAAGCATCTTGGGAGCGGTTTCTGGCTAATCAGCCGTCATCAGCCAGGCTAGCTTGAATCCAGTGGCAAAGTGAACAAGGGACCCACGTCTGGGCATACCCTGCCAACTTAGGGCAAACAACGCAAAACCAAAGGGGATGATGGACGTAGTGTTGAACATTGCAAGCACTCACCCCCAGTCAACTGATCTGGGTTTAAACCATCATCATTCTTTAGCTCACTCCGCCACCCCAGTTCAGACATGGCCATATGCAAATCAGTCTGACCCTGTGCCCCATGGGAACAGGTAGTTGGTCGGCAGTTCGGTCTGGACTGTTCCCATGGGGCACAGGGTCAAGACTGATTTGTATATGGCTGGGTCCAAACTGGGGTGGCGTACTGGGCAAAAGAACGACGGATTTAACCCAGATCTTTTGACTGGAGGAGAATGTTTGCATTGTCAGCATTCTGTCCATCATTTCGTTGCTGTAACACTTTTTGTCCTAAGTGGGATGGGTATGCCCAGACGTGGGTCCCTTGCTCACTGCTCACTGGATTCAAGCTAGCCTGGCTGAATAAGTGTGACATACCCTGAAACCGGTTCCAGGATGCTTCTTTCCGGTCCAGGAAGGACCTGGCCCTGCAGTTTGGTCTGAACTGTTCCCATGGGGCACAGGGTCAAGACTGATTTCCATATGACTGGGTCCAAACTTGGGTGGTGTAGTGGGCAAAAGAACAATGGATTTTACCCAGATCTTTTGACTAGGGGAGAATGTTTGCATTGTCAGCATTCTGAACATCATTTGTTTGCTGTAACACTTTTCGCTCTAAGTGAGATGGGTATGCCCAGACGTGGGTCTCTTGCTCACTGCGCCACTGGATTCAAGCTAGCCTGGCTGAAGAAGGGTGACATACCCTGAAACCGGTCCCAGGATGCTTGTTTCCGGTCCAGGGAGTACCTGGCCTGGCAGTTCAGTCTGGACTGTTCCCATGGGGCACGGGGTCAAGACTGATTTGCATAAGGCTGGGTACAAACTGGGGTGGCGTAGTGGGCAAAAGAACGATGGATTTAAACCAGATCTTTTGACTGGGGGTGAATGTTTGCATTGTCAGCATTTCGTCAATCATTTGTTTTCTGTAACAAAGCATCTAGACCCGCAAAAACGGAATCCAGCACACAGCGAAAATACAGGAGGCACTGGCAAAAATACAAGGGAAAACCCTGCCAAGGATGCCAGGTCTAACATTTTTTCCATTTATTAACTATAAAGACTGCTTTTCTAATGCCTATTACAAATCGGCCAGAAGGGTCAGCGAATTGCAGGCACTCTCTGTACACCCTTCCTACAACATCTTCTATCCGGACAATCTGGTACTCTGTACACATGACTCCATTTTAAACAAGAGTTTGTCTTGCAGCAAAATGAGGATTTAATCATGTTTCAGATTTATTTCAAAACATGCCATATTCATTACAATGTATGCCACATTCAGTTCAGAACTTCTCTTATTCACTTAAATGTTGACCATATTCATATTAAGGCATAACAAATTAATTTAAACTGCGTTCACATTCATATCAACATATATCAGAATCAGTTCAGTGTAGGCCATTATCATTTTAACACTAGGTAGATTACTTTCAGTGCATGCCATACTCATTCAATTGTGTATCACATTCATTTTAACATAGAGCAAATTAATTTTAACAATTGTTATATTCATTGCGATGCCTGTCTTATCCATTATGACATGAGTAATGTTTATTTCAACAGATCAAGATTCAATATACCAGTTGTTATATTCCTTTGAAAGTGTGTAATTTTAAATTTAATGAACATGTTACTTGTGTCAACAAATGTCATGTATGTTTCAACATGTGTCAGAATTATTTCAAGATGTGCAATATTCATTTCAGTGGATGTTGTATTTAGTTCAAAGCTTCTCATATTCATTTCAGAGTGGGCCATATTCATTTTAAGGCATGCCAAATTAATTTCAACTGTAATCATCTTCATATGAACATATGTCATATTTATTTCAGAGTTAGTCATATTCATTTTGACACTAGCCATATTTTTTTCAAATTATCTTATATTTGTTTGAACATGTGCCATATTTATTAGACCATGGCTTGCATTAATTGCTGATTGTCTGGCATTCATTTCATGTGTTTCACAGCCATTTGAAAAAGTGTTGCATTCAATTTATTTTGTACCATATTCATTCCAAGTGATGATGTATTCAGCTCAAAGCATCTCATATTCATTTAAGTGTGGGTCATATTAATTTTAATGTACATCAAAATAATTTCAACTGCAATCATATTCATATGAACATGTTTCATATTCAGTTCAGTATTAATCATATTCATTTTGACACCAGTCATATTTATTTCAACTTATCTTATATTCATTTGGACATGTATCATATTCATTTGAACATGGCTTGTATTCATTGATGAATGTCTGACATTCATTTCATGAGTGTCAGTCATTTTAAAGAGTGTCAGATTCAATGTAATATTTACCATATTTGTTCCAATGTGGGTCATATTAATTTCATCACCTGTCTATATCATTTCAACATGGGTTATATTCACTGCAGTTTTTGTTGTATTCTTTTAGGCAACACCATATTCCTTTCAACATAGTTACTATACATCTCAGTATATATTTTATCCAGTTCAGAGTGTGTATTATTTAAATTGTCTACTAGATATTATATTCATTCTGCCATGTTTCATATTTGTTTTAACACATGTTACATTCACTCTGATGTGCGGCAAATACATTTTGAAGCACCCCATGCATTTCAGGAGATGTCTTATATGGGGATCTGTAATTTTGACATGAACGGCTTCCCATAGCCCCGCCCCCCAGGGCTATGCAACTCCCAATTGGGACTGTAGTGAGTAATTTAACGATTTTACTGGGGATCGCAGCTTGGTCCCAAGGAAATAAGGTGGAGCAACATAATTAGTAAGCATGGCAGCTCTCGAAGCCGTTTTTGACCCCGGAGAGGGAGGTGCACGTGCCTGAAAGTGAGCAGCGCGCAAAAGTTATTTCAAAGAGCTTGAAAAGCCCTGCTCATTGCGGACTGAAGGGATATGTCAAGAACGTATTTTCATTCTTGTATAATTTTTCTTAGAATATCCTCTGAACAAGTGCTCCGAACGTTTTCTTAGACGGATTTTTATTTTACAGAGGAGTTGTGATCTGTGTTCACCAGTGGCGGCTGGTGACATTTGAAAGTGGTGTGGCGGAAATACGGCACTGCGGAGGGCAAACGTAGCGAGCGCGCCCGAACCACATACTCTTCCGAGAAAATTTGAAAAAAAAGTGGGCAAATGGTGCATTTTTAAGCAAATTTGAGAAAGAGGTGGCTTGGTGAACACATCTCTGAGAGTAGACAGACAATGCTGCAAAATTCATCTCCACACTTCATGGATGCCAAAGACACTCACTCGCTAATGGCACTCTTTGATATGCTGCCACGTCCTCCACAGCACAACTTCACTTACTGCCAATTTTCACGAGAACGCAGGCATTGAAGTGAAGTGTTAGTGATCACAATTTTCTTTTCACAGAATTAACCCACCCCCTCCGACCAGCAAAACCTTTACAGATTTACTTGCCAAACAATTTGAGGTATTAGATGTAAACTAATCTTCGCGATATACACTAAACACTTAAAGGCTGCGTCACACCTCACATAAGCAGAGTTTTTGATTGGACAGTTTAAACATAGTATATTGTGGAAATATATGCACATATACTTTTATTTTCACAAGTAGCTTTTAATACTTCCCTCCATTAAAGCTAGCCCTATTTAAGGTTATTGTCCGCCCTAATAGAATATTTGAGGTAAAGTGATGTTCAAGTTTTCTAACTCTCAGTTACCAGAAGCCAGCTAATACACACTTAGCAGCTTTTAAATTGTCGCTGGGGCTTTTTGTTGTCCACCTGCATCAGTAATTGTAATGCTAATTGCTCTCTATTTACTGCTAAAATGCTCACACCCAAGATCAGTTCACTTATAATTGCATATCAAAAGAACTGGAGGACAAATGTATAGCTCGGCCCGCGTCATCAAGTCTCACAGCAAGCGCCATTTCAGAGTGAAACTATTCCACAGCGACGGCGATCTGCATGGAGAGCAGGCCTATTAGATGGACGTGAGAACGTGGGGATGAAGAGTCCAAAGTGCACACAACCAGTTTCACAATTTCTTTAAGTCTGAGTGACTCCAATCGCCAAGTTACATCATACACTGACTGATAAATGCTATATTTCAACTTTTGACAGAAAAACTACGATTGAAGTATGTTTTCTCTGTAGCTTAATTTTTTCTTTATTCCATGGTCGAATTTGCACTTTAGCTGCTCGTGTATATGCCCAAATGTGCTTCTGAATTGGTGGCTTAACTCCGATTTCTGTGTGATGCCATTTTTATGTTTTTTGTGTTCCCCTTCTTTACTGAGACCGATCGACTGTAAGGACTGCAAAGTCCTTTACTCTGAAGAATGTAAATAGAAGCAGCAGCCAGCAGATTACAGACAGATCTCTACGGCAACAACTTTAACGACATGAAGCGTGAAAACCAGATTGAAACCAGCAACCTGCAGATTACAGACAGCTCAGATGTGATAACCGGATGAAAACCCTTCACAGGCAGACTGCTTTGCAATCTACAGCAGCAGCAATATTAATTGTGTCGTGTTAACCATGTATGTTACGCGCAGCCTCTATCAGGAAACTAGCTACATTGAATCAAATAAGAGGGCTTGTCAACATTTGTAAGAACACCAGAGCTGGACTCACTTGCTCGAAGAGTTGGTCCTTAAATAAAGGAAGTATGTAGTAAGACCACAAAAGCTTTCTAATAAAAAAAAAAAAAGAAAATGCAGAGTATCTTGTTGGGAAAAATTGTCACACAAACAAGGCCCTCTATCTTTCACTTTCTGTCTACCTAGTGGGACCACAAAAGACCAATGCAGAAGATTGAGACTGAATCTAGTCAGCAGGAATCGGCGATGAGACAACGTGACTATAGTCATGTAAGGCTCCATCGAGGGGGACGTTTTTAACATAATAGAGGACCGAAATGAAGGTTTGGAGAGTTCCTGTGCCTCCCTTTCTGAGTCCTTTTTTTTGGAAACAAGGGGGAACCCAATAGGTAGCTGTGGACCATGGGTAGTCACTTATTATGAAGAACAAAAGGTCCAAGGCTTAAACAGATAAACTTTTTCTATTGTATAGACCACAATGAGTTACTATACGTTTTCCTTGCCCAGCCGGGCAGGGAATTTTATTTATAGATTAGTACGAAAGTTTTTCAATTTTTAAATACATTTTTTACAGTGCACACTTTTTTACTGTGAGGCACAGTCCTGTGCCATACAACGAGGTTTCAGAAATAAGGGAAAGAAGTAAGCGAGAAATACTTCAGGCAAGAGAGAAGTGAGCGTTTCTGGGCACTGTGAAAGTAAAATGATATAACAGTGTTTCCCAGCACAGAACATACATAAAATAATACAAATAATCAACAGTACGTCTGCTAGGAAAGGTCGACGTTTCGATCCCGCGCTCTAATAAAATGGGATCATCATCAGGACTTAAATAAATTAATTGCCTGGGCGGAACGTTAATTTACGCCTGTTAAGGAAAAAATAGGGAGAGAAAAATAAAAAAAATAGGCAGTTTAGAGTACTAAGTAGACAGATCGACCACATTTCACATTTGGATTCGCAGTGGGAAATGCAAGCATAGTGACTGAAGAGTTCGAATTATCGCGTTCGGAATCGCAGTGGGAGATTCCAGCATGGTGAGTGAAGGTTAAAGATACCGCATTCGCATTCATTATGAGAGATTCAAAGGTGGTGACAGTTTTTTTAAAAAAAGACAACTTTATATTGCATGCTGTAAGTGTGTCCACAGTATACAGATCGGTCACATTTCCACATTCGGATTTGCAGTGAGGAATGCAAGTGTAGTGACTCAAGAATTCGATTTGTCGCGTTCGCAGTGAGAGATTCATGCTTAGTGAATAGAATAAAATAAAGATACCGCATTCGCATTCGCCATGAGAGATTCAAGTATGGTGACAGTTTTTTAAAAAAACAGCTTTGTATTGCATGCTGTGGGTGCGTCCATTGTGCTACTGTGGCTATGGGACCGTTGGCTGAGGTTTCTCTATTATTAGCAGTTTGGCCCAATGGTGGAAAGTGAGGGGAGGCATTGGTGGGGAGACTGGAGTACCTGGGTAGGCGCTGGTAGTAGAGAATATAAGTGCTGTGGGTGATGATCGTGGCTCCCACTTTTGATGCGGAGGGCTGGTGAAGGCACTAATGGGGGAAAGTAATTTAGTTCTGGGTTGTACAGGACCACGGGCTAGGGATTAGCGTAACATTAGAAAGCATACCCGGGGTCTAGTAAGCGCGGTTGTGAAACTCGTGTTTCCACAGCAGGGAGGAGTCTCAGTAGAGAAGAGGGATTTGAGGCGGTCTGGAGTGATCTGCTGAAAATAGAGGGCATGGAAATTAATATCATGCACGTGTCGCTGAGACATCTGGTTATTGAATAACCACGGGAGACCTTACCGATTGTCGGATGGACAATGTCTTTTAAGCGTCCTGAACAGGAGACCGGAAGGGTGTCAGGGGGATGGATAGGTCCGCTAGAAGGGAGAGGGCATAAGGATTAATGTTGTGCCAGGCTCTCTTTAATTCCGTTAAAAAGAAAGGGAAAGGACCTCTTACCAATTTTTACCGATTCGAGGCTCGGTTTCCTCAAGGTTTTATAGGTGATTTCCAGAATAGGCGGTCGAAAATAATGCATCGATCCGCTGGCGGGAAAAGGTCTGGGTTAGTTTAGGACAGAATTTGGTTTTTGTAGAACACATAGGTGTTACAAACGGCAAGGCACAAGGATTGGACTTACCAAGGGGGAACAATGTCCCGATGTGGGCCGGTCTGTCTGTTCGTTCCACGCTGTGTGGCACGCCTTAGAACAACGGGGGCCATGTTGGTTGTTTAAAATTATTGAGGGTGTCAGGTGAAAGTATCACGTGTGTTCAGAGACAGATATTGAAACGGCAGGGATAACGTGGCAGCCATCTTTTAGTGGTGAGAGAGAGTGGTTTGAATGGGATTTTTCCCACTTGTAAGTGTATCGAATGGTGACCATTTGAATAAACATTTTCCAAAGAAAAACGGCGCAGTGATATTGTGTGAAGTAGTGAGATCACAGGAAGTGGTGTTACTTGTAAAGATAAAAACATTTTGGTGCAACGTTTTGAATACAGTGAGAGTAAAATTATTAACTGTACAGATTATCAAATGGTGTAACTGAATAGGCGATTAGAGAAGAGTTGTCCAATCTTCACTTCTGTTGAGTCCAGTTTGGATGGTATTGAACTGAATTATGCTCTTCAGTTCCTCGCGGTTCATTAGTTGGGCTAGGTCCCTTTCTGAGTCCATCATGCGAACAAAGTGTTGCTTTGCCCAAATCAGATCCCTTTTCGTAATGCCATACGGATGTTCAAATAAATCAGGGTGTTGCAATTTAAGAGTGGCATCCTTAATGTATTTAATCCATGGGATGTATACTGCCCTATTTAAACCCAACAAGTCCTCTATAACTGCACGGTTGAGATCAAGCACTGGATTTCTCCATACCCTAATCCATATCTTGCATTCTTGCGCATATCTAAATATTAAACCTAATCGTATGCATAGGCCAGTATTGTGGGATGAAAAAAGAGTCTTTAGATAGACTAGCTCCTGTCACTTTGATTAAAAGCAGTCTCGCCATTCCTGCGTTAAACATGCTAGTTACTTGTTAGAAAATGCAGGTAGAAGATGTCATTCATGAATAAATGCTGCTTCATGTGAAATGCTACATCTATCATAAACCCTTTAGTAAACGCTTACACACGTTCTGACTGGCATTAAAGGTTTTGTTCTCACGTTAGCCACATGATTACCAGTGTTCCCATTTTTGCAATACAATAAATATTTGCAGTGGCGACTGGCACGCGTCGGGGTGGAGGGATGTGGGGAGGCAAAACATTTTTTTAAATATCTACTTACCTTTTGCTGCCGGCCGGTTGGTCGTATCTCCCCTTCGGTCCCTCCATCAGGTTTCTCCTCTCCTTCAGTAGCGGAAGGAAGCAGTAAGCACTCAAAACATTGCAATGCAGCATTGTGATTGGTCTGAGTGCAGTGGTTTGGCGCTCAGACGGGGACTGTGAGGCTTTGCATGTTCTCACCAGGGTGTGTAAAGCAAGCCTGGTGAGGAAGATGCAAAGTGTGCAGGACTATTTGGCCGGCCCAAGAGAGCCAGCCAAGCAGCCATGCGTACTTGGAGGGGGCAAACTACTCCCCCAGTAAGCCCAGCCCACCTGCCCTAACCCAGCCCGTAGTGAAATATAAAGAGAAAATAACCATGTTATTATCATTTTATTTTTCCGTGGCACTGCTCTTAAAGCAGTGGGGCGACGCTCCTCCGTCTTAGCAGAGGAGCAGACACTGAATATTTGTATAATGTATATGGAAAGCATGTATCTTTTTCATAGTTTAAAAAGTCAAGATTATACATTTTCCTTCTACAGAGAATATTAACAGTGATGCCTTAAGTGAGCTTAAGATCCACTGTTGACACTTGTTGTGACCTGTGGGTCAAGAGTTGTAATCCCTACATGGGCAAATGAGCCTTTCATCCAGGTCTGGCAATCACTGACTAACTTAATTTGGAATTAGTGTCTTTAATTTACAGTCCTTAGAAAAAACAAAAAAAGTGGTATAAAGTTATATAAGACCAAATTAATATTAAGTGCAGGTTGGATGTATTTGTGATTGTTGGACTTGGCCCTTCTGGCAGGTTCACCCCTGAACTTTTTGATTTGATATGTGACTTGGTGTTAGTTATTTTTTGGCTTCTGCGCACTTTCACTGTGTCCCAGTCTAAAGTGTGTGCGCTCTCTGAGTGCGTGTAGTGAGATTGGCCTGCCCTCCCATAGGAATGCATGGGAAATGTATGTGTCCATGTTAGTTCCTGATGTGTGGGGAGTGCAGGGTCGAGTTTGGTATGTGCGGACTCGTGTGATTAAATGCTGCGCAATGATGTGTGCGGTATAAATGTGTTTAGTGTGGAAGTGCCACTTCTAGAAGTTGGCATGTCTGTGTAATAAAGGTGAATTCCCTGTCTGGCTTGTGATTGGCTGGTGCTGGCTGGTGTGCCTGGCTCTAGGAGTCAGGATGGGTCTGCCCCGGTGGTGAGTGGAGAGATCTGCATATTGATGTGAGGGAGGGGTGCACCTGGAACCTGAATAGGGCTGGGCTTTCCCTACACAATGCTGGCTCCGCCCCCTGTGGTGCGACTGATGAACCTAGCCTGAGTAGTGAATGGGAAGAGGGGCTGAGCCCAACAGAGTGCTCCAAAACCAGATGCGTCTGGTTTTCCCTTAACCCTGTAGCCTGAGACAAAGGAAAGTGTGTATAAAAAGGGGCGGTGTCCCTCTGTAAAAGGTTCTCTTTCCTGATCCTAACCTGAGGGGGGCCTGCTGCTGCTGCTGGGTGCCAGGAGGAACCGCCACTGGGGACTGCCCCCCTGCCTGGAGGGCCCTGTGAGCTGGCCCCTGGGCCCAGCCCTTGCCCCCCCTCACCTCCTGGAAGACCTTTTGCCTGGACTTGTAACTTTGTTCCTTGTAGCGCCTGGGAGCGCTCTATCTTTCCTTGCAGCGCATGGGAGCGCTTGATTTTGCCCTCTGAGGAACACAGTATTGAGGAGCTGGGAGTCTGCCCAAGGAAACTCCCGGTGTGGAGTTTCCCCGTGATTTTAGTTATCTGCAGCGCGGGTGCCCACCCTCCACTGCCTGCCGCAGATTTGCCGATTTTTAAAACCCCGAGCGGGTGCCCACCCCGCCAGGGACGTGGCACAGATTTGTGGCCTAGCGGGTGCCCACCCCGCTCTATAATTAAATTAAAGAGGGAGCCTACCCCTCATCTGCCCAGCATCGCCAACGCAGGCTAGGACAGCAGAAAATCACAGCTGCGGCCCCCGGAAGTCAGGCAGCCCTCGCTGAGACGAGGGCGGGCCCGACACAGGAGCAGGAAGTCCGTCCCGGCGGAGGAGACAGGAAGCAGGGCTCCCGCATCGGTGGTGTGAGCCCTGAGTGTATCTCCCACCAGAGAGCCCCGCAGCCAAAGCCAAGGACCGGTGAAAGGAGGCCGCCAGAGGAGCCCAGGGAGGAGGGCTCCTCCCGAGCAGCCCCCGGCCAGAAGAGTCGCCGAGAGGGAGAGGAGACCGCGAGGGAGTCCCAGGTGAGTGGGACGTTGCCCCCCCATCGCCAGTCCCTGTTCTCCCGGAGCGGTCCCGCAGTGCAGTGGACCGCTTCCACGCTGAAGGGGGCATTGTTGAAGAAGGGGGCATTGTCGTGTTGCGAGCCCACGTGGCCCCAACGTCGGGGGCATTTCTCTTGTTACAGAGCGGCCCGAGAGGCAGCGGGCCTCTCCCAATTTAATCCCGACGTGCGGGGGCATTGGTATTTTGAGCCCGAGAGGCTCCTCCGACGTCACGGGGGCATTTCCGAGGGTAGAGCGGCCCCGGTTGGCAGCGGGCTGCTCCCCCAATGTGACAGCATTTGTCTAGAGCCAACGAGGATCCTGAGGGCACAGTTGTTGGGTCTAGAGCCTGCAAGGCTCCCACGTTGATCCAGGGGCACAGCTGATTATTCCTAGAGCCCCCGAGGCTCCCTCGTTGTTTTTGGGTCCTACTGTGTTTACAGTATAAGTGCAGACTCATCCATGAGGGCTTCCTTCCTCCTTTTTTAAGCGACACTCTGATGGTCAAATATAATGCAAATATGCACAAAATGAGCATATCTTGTCCAACAAGGTACACTCGACCATCCAACATTGCCCTGTTAGTGTATGTAAGTGCTGTGAAACAATGTCATGTTTGAGTGAAGGAGGATATTCACAAGATTCTCGCAGCTATTTATGATGCAGTGCATGCCAGTGCTCTTGCAGATGACAATGCCTAAAGTAATACTTCCAGTATGATTGACAGGGCATGGGTTGAGGCCCTGTGACGTCAGCTACTGCATGTTGACTCTAGGAGTTGCAAGCAGTAAGGAGGTGTGTACTCAAAGTGCCAATGGAGCATTGATGGATCAGGAGAAGGAGCTGAATCCAGATGCATAGTTGTTATGGGGCCACCCATAGCTGGATTAATTCCACACTGGGTGAACGACTAGCCACCGTTGATTTGTAGATTTTCTTAACATTTGTTTGAAAATGTGCTATAAAATACATATCTGACTCCCCACAAGTAGAATGCCCCAGCGCCAGCCTTGAGAGAATTGAGCTCACTCACTCACTGATAATCAGGTTTGATATTATGCCCCCCCACTTTCACAGATCACCAGCCACCTTTAGAACCTCCTAGACAAACAAATTATGTTCCTCCCAAGTCATCCCATAAATCAATAAATCATCCTGATGAAACGTCATGTCTGCCATACAACCCAACAATGATGACATAGCTCACTGAATTAAGCCTAAAAGGCAAACAAAGTAATTTGAAAGCTCCCATGGGCACAACAAAGGCCATCAAGTACGGCAAATCCTTATGCAATCTTATCTTATGATTTACAGAGGCAAAACCCAGGGTGGTTAAAAATCATAAGCCTGCCAGCACTGCAAGCATATCATTGATGTTAGGCAAAGGAAATTTGTCAGCTAGGAACTCCTTGTTCAGAACACAGAGGTCGATGCATAGTTGAATCTTGCTACTGGCTTTTCTAGCTACAACCACAGAGGCCAAACACTTCATAGCCTCCACTGGAATAATAACTTCCAAATCACACAATTGTTGTTAATTTAGCTCTAAGCAACATGCACAGCCACAGGTAACCACCTGAACTTTGCCATCACTGGTGTAGTGCCTTCCTTCAGTTTTACTTCAAGAATTTAAATTCAGTCTTCGTCCCGGTCCGCAGTTCACCCAAAATACATCCCCACTAGAGCATACTAGAATCTTCTGAGCTTTCTATGGCAAGTCTCCTCAAAGTGAACTCTATCAAGCTCGATGAATGTAACAAATACTGACTTTCTCTAGACTAGCTGATTATACTTCCTATAAATGGAGTTTAGGTATACTCTTTCATTTACTGTGTTTCCCTATGCCTGTTAAAAAAATGACAAGAAACACCCCTCCCACAGATCCAACTTAATAGCATTTCTCTAGCCATTTGCCTTACACCCACCAAGATACATTGGTTACCACAAACTTTGGTCAGATGTTGTCTCTGAAGACACCATTATCCCCCTCCACAGCTATTGTTTCATTAACCTGTAGTTTAGGTGTGCCTGTCACAGAAAATCTCCCCTGACTTACGATCCATCACTCCACCTTTTCATTTATTGTATTTTATTGAGCTGTGGTGTCCCTGTCACCAACAGGCTGATAAATACCTTCTTTCATTTTACAAAAGTTGAGCCTAGCACCGACATGCTTACATCTTCCAAATCCACTCCTTCTTGTGTCCATTCCAGCTCCTTTTCTCCGTCGACATAGCCTTGCTTTTGATTTTCCCACTGCTAATGGTTGCAGTGAAAACGTCTGCATTTCTCGATCATAACAACGTGCACACAAGGTTTTGTACACATGGGTTTTTTTTTCGTCAGCCATGCCACAGCCCATCAATCAACAGCCCAGAATGTTACCCAAGGTTGCCTATTTACATTCTGAGATAGATCTTCCCATCTCCTTGGTGCACACTGCATTTTTGTATTTGTAGTGAATGAAGGATGATCAAGGTCCGAGTAGATGCTTGTAGAAGAAGTTTATTAAAGTAGATAGTACAGGAATTGAAAAGGATAACAATAATTAAGCTCAGTAGATCATCAATGAACCCCACCAGGAGCAGGATCTTCTCCGCTCATCCCCAAGTAACAACTGACTCTAAACTGAGGCAAGAAACACCGAAAGGTGTTGGCTCAAAACGCAGTAAGGCTGCGCCACATATCAATCTTAACAAAACAAGGTGCCAGTACTGCAGAATAAATTTATCTACTTTCAATGCACAATGAAATTAAACAATTGTCGCATAAACACCATACACAGTGTGTCTGTATTAATCCTTTTATTTCTTTTTTCAGGTATACGAAAGCTATTTCCAGTTTTTAATTAGTTTTTCCTATTTTTAGGACAGAAAGGGGAGGAAATGACTTTAAAACTTCGGAAAAGTGTGTAGTGAAAAACACAAGTGAAAAACACTTATAAAGTTGGATGGGTCCCATTCATACAGGCTCATTAAAAAACCATAATTTTTTCTGTGAAAACTCACATACAACAACTCTAGCTCACGGGAATGGGTAAACAAAAATGGGGTAAGACAGTGAGTGGTGAAAAGAAGAATTATCTGCGAAGGATAGTGAAGGGAAGGATTTTTAAAGAAAAATGCTCAAGTCTTTTTTGGAAAAATGAGTATCCTCACCAGGGTTCGACAGAACCAGTAACTCAGAGTGGTGGGGTACTATTATTATTCTTACATAGTATTTTGACTCATCATTAATCAGGCCATTTAACCTATATACAAACTCAATAAATTACAATTACATATATCGTAGAGATTGGCCTCATGTACTCGAAGAAAGAAGGTCGACGCGTTTCGAAACCCCTTTATAATGGGGATTCTCCTCAGGACCTCAGAGGGGTAAGTCCTGCAGGACCAAAAACAACAACATCTTACTGACCTAACCTCTAAGCAGAACCTTCGACTTATATACGGACAAACACACCCCAAGGTATTACCTTGTCTTCTCAAATTGTTTCACCAGCTGTGGGGAATCCGTTGTGTGATCTTAATATAATGGTAGGCACTCATCAATGCTGTGGGCAAAGATTTCACTATTAGCTCCGTTTCTGTTAAAAATCCACTCAATCCTTTAACAACAACCGAATATGCGAAAAGGCCACATACCTTTAGAACGAAGTTGGCAGCTTAAGGCAAAAAATTGATTTGTAATTTGTTCAGTTCCTGCAAACAACAGAACGGAGCATACAGTCAGTCAATGCCATCAGCTTTTTTCAAGAGTTGCTACTTGCCCTGAAATGTCCCTGACAGTTCCGTGAACCCGTGTGTCCGGGGGCACGGAAAAACTGATCGGTGGAGCCTACCTTAGTTCAAGGACGTTGTGCCTCTCTCTCGCTCGGCGTCTACAGATCTGCTGTCGCATTGAGCGCTCAATCAAACACGTCGGGTAATGTTACGTGGAAGTTCACGCTGGGAACTCTGGGGATCGTAGTTGCCAAAAGGTGGATCTTACTCCAAACGTTTAGTTTAGCAAATGCTGCTGCTGTGACTATTAGTTTAATAAAGATGAAGAGGGCAGTTTTTCAGAAGCACTCGTAACTTTTAAATGGAGTCAAACAAGTTACTTATTGGATGATGTCACCAGTGTCCAACGCGGAATGCTTTTGCACTTGTATTTTTTCTCGGGATTCAAGGTAGACCAACTTTATTCTTCTTGTTTGCACAAGGCAGGCGGTAGTTTTGATTGGCCAAACTTCACATGTTTTCGTGGGGGACTTGATATCACCATATTGGTTCCAAAGTTGTATGCTGGGCATTGTCTATTTTCAACGAGCGTTTGCTCTGCAGGAATGAGAAGATGATCATTATCTGTATTCAGATGTTGAAAAACGTATGTTCACAGCTAGTTGGGTAATCTCATAGATGGTATAATTCGGACATCTCATTCAGTCCTGTGACTGCGGAGTTATATTTCAGAATAAGAGTTGCCTCTCGTATGGATAATTTGGCCTCCAGGTCACCTCCTCTCTGGTCGGGTTCAACCTTGGAGATAACTGTCCATTTGATATCGTTTTCTGTATGCGCGTGATCAATCCAGTGTTGCACAAGTGGTGCAGTGAGGATGGCCTTTTTGATTCTAGATTTGTGCTGGCTGATCCGCTGTCTCACCTCTTGGCTAGTCTTCCCTATGTATAGTCTGTTACATGGGCATAAGATGCCATAAATAACAAACTTCGTCTTGCAGTTTGTAAATTTGCAATGTTTCCATGAAACACCATTATGCTGGAACAAATCTCCTTCTATCGTTAAGGGACAACATACACATGTTCCGCATTGGTGGTGGCCTGTAATTGGTGGTAAATTCAGGTATTCTCTCATTGATAGAGGTATTTGTTTCGGCATAGCCGCTCTTACTATGTGATTTGCCACACTTTTGTCCTTTTTAAACGCAAAAAGCGGTAATTCCATTAATTGTCTATCCAAAACTTTTAGCAAGTGCCAGTTATATGTAAGATATATGCAAATTTACAAACTGCAAGACGAAGTTTGTTATTTATGGCATCTTATGCCCATGTAACAGACTATACATAGGGAAGACTAGCCAAGAGGTGAGACAGCGGATCAGCCAGCACAAATCTAGAATCAAAAAGGCCATCCTCACTGCACCACTTGTGCAACACTGGATTGATCACGCGCATACAGAAAACGATATCAAATGGACAGTATTGTAATTTATAATGGCAATAGCTTAAAGTTTTGTAAATAACTTTTGTGATGATTATGTTCAGGGTATGTTATTGTGACGAAAATCCAAGAACAGAAGTGAAATATTAACATCTTTTTGTGACATTTGTAATAAACAGTGAGAGAACATATTTGAACCAGTTGTTGTTGAATGGTTGCACAGATTGATACTGTGGTGGCGCTGAGTGATGTTGTGGTGGTGACGAGTGATGCTGTGGCATTCAGTGATGCTGTGGTAGCGCATAGTGATGTTGTGGTGAACCCGAGTGATGTTGTGGTGACCCTGAGTGATGTTGTGGTGCCCCTGAGTGATGCTGTGGTGCCCCTGAGTGATGCTGTGGTATGCGATAGATGGATAGAGTGAGGGCGATAGATAGAGTGAGGGTGATAGATAGATGTGTGTGGTTGTGTGTGTGGTTGTGTGTGTATGTGGTTGTGTGTGTGGTTGTGTGTGGTTGAGTGTGTGGTTGGGTGTGGTTGGGTGTATATGGTTGTGTGTGTGTGTGGTGTTGTATGTGTGGCTGTGTGTGGTTGTGGTTGTATGTGTGGTTGTGGTTGTGTATGGGTGGTTGTGTGTGTGGTTGTGCCTGTGTTGTGTGTGTGGTTTGTTGTGTGTGTGGTGTAGTGTGTGTGTGGTGATGTGTGTGGTTGGGTTGATATATATGCAATACTTTATTGAGAAGGACAAAGGTCAGAGGTCAGTTATAATGGGACAGCAGATTACCTTTCAAAATGCTGGGCTCACCATAACTCGAGCTAAACCCCTGTGAGACACGCCCCCCTCAGAATAGGAAGTAGATAGAGAGGCTGGTGCTCTGCCCACGCCCTCTGACCCCCCTTCCCCAAACTCTGCAGCTGGTTCCAGATAATCTCATTAGGGAAAAGTACACGGAGACAGAGAGGATTAGTGGGGTGAAATTAGCCCCCGCCCATCGCAGTCAGGCACGTGGATCCCTGCCCAGCCCCACGGGGGAACAGACTTCAGTCTGTAACTTAATGACCAGTTGCCGTCGGGGGCTTCATTCCCTCACCTAGCAAGACCCATGCAAAGCAAGACATTTCCAATTGTAACCCAGGTTTTTGACATTTTCAGGACGGTTGACGGACTAAATAAGCGTAGCCGAGATCAGAGGCACTGTTTCACTACCTGTAACCACACACCCACCTTGGTTGTACCTGCACCAAGCCACGCCCTTGTGTTTAACCTATCGCAGCTGCCTGTATTGTGTATCCACCTTTGGCCACTTCGGTTCCCCGCCACACTTACCTCTAACCTCCTGACTGCCTGTAAGGAAGGCCCCTGCCCAGCCGGCTGTTCGTAACTCCCACCTTTCCCACACTTACGTGCATTTAACAACCCACTGGCCACCCACCTGGCTATTTGTGTGTTTGTTAATTTATTTTTGCGCGAAGTTGGTCGAAGAGCTTTATATTACATGAGAACCTTATGATCTGTCTCTCGTTACTGTACGCTCCCCTCAAAGCCTGCAAACCCCACCAAACCGCCCCCTTCTACGCCCGGCTGTAACCTCCCGCCTTCAGTTCATATACTACTATAGGTATTTGGAAATGGGAAGTTTAGATGCAGTCTGCACTTTATTTCGCAAAAGACCCGTCTGTACTTTATTTACCAAAAGACCCCGAAACGACAGGCGCATGACGGCAAGTCTCTGGATGAACAGCACCCCTCCACCCTCCCCCCGAGCACCTTCATGAAACCACCCCAGTGAGAAAAGACAGAACTCCCTGGGCTGGCACGGTTATAACTCTTACTGCGACAGAGAACGGGGCCCTCGAAGGTGCGCCACGCCCCTCACATTCGACCACATCCTCTCCCATTTCTGAACTTTATTCTGGATTTTCTCTTTTCTGAGCACCTAGTAATCTCTCAGCGGGACTTGTCGGCACTCGACAAAACGCCTGTAAAAATAAACGCTTTAGGGTGTAGGGTCCGTTTCTCGCGAACGAGCAATAAACAACGACACAGTTATGCGTCCGCTGTACATACCCACTAGTGTCTGGGCTTATGGTCTTCGGCGGTACTCCTTTCTGGGTCGAAGGCGCTCTCCTAGGGGCTGGGTCTTCGCAGCACCCTTGTGCTCCCTTAGTTGTCCGGATCCTCTTAACACCCTGTTCCCCTCTGTGTTCCTGCTGCTCTCCTCTCGCAATCGGCAGTTGAAAGAGGAAGGAAGTTGGCTGAGAAAACAAGACGTGCGCGTGCATTCCTGAAACTGAAACCTGTGGTGGGGCGGGACTTCCGTTTTCTGAAGCCCATGCCCACAGAGTGCTGCAGTCTGGCCAGAGGAGCAGTGGCGACGCGGGGCTCCCATGCCCGAGGGAGAGCCCCGCGGAGGCTGAAGAAGTCAGATGGACGCCGATGAGGTGAGTGGGGCTTAGTTGTAGGGGGAGGGGGGTGTCTCTGCAGGCTTTGTGTGTGTGTGTGTGTGTGTGTGTGCGCTCGTGTGTGTTTGTGTGTGTGTGTACGCGCGCGGCGGCGGGGGGATGGTGTCTCTATGTGTGCGTGGGTGTATGTGTGCTCGTGTGTGTGCGTGTGTGTCTCTGTGTGTGCGCTTGTTTGTGTCTGCTTACATGGAGCTAAAAGGGAGACAGGAGATTGTGAACGCGCGCGCGACCTGATCCGATTCCGCAAGGTTGCGCGTGCACATCTCTTGTCTCTCCCTTAGCTCCTTGTAAGCAGGACTGATCACAATTGGCCCTGCAGCGACGATCGCTTCGCGATCCGTTGGCAGGTGCGAGACCTAAAAATGTGGTTGTGAAAATGTTCCGCGAGTGTAGGAAGAAAGCAGAAACGTGGTTGGCAGAACATGTTAACTGATGGAATTGTAATCAGGAAAGCCAAGCTTAAAATGGCGGCACGTTTTATACGCAGTGCCGGATGGTTCACAGCACGTGAAGGCAGAAAAGAGTCCAGGAGCAGCAAAGCAGGACAAACTGCAGAACACGACACAGGATTCATGGAACTTTTAAGAAGAATGCAGGCAGAAGCAGGTAGGCGTGCGCTGAAGGTAGCTCGTGCTGTATTTGAAAATGGCAAAACGGGGGAGGCGTGGCCAGGCACCGAAGGAAATGGCCGCCTGATCCTCTAGCTCCGCCGGGACCGTTCGAGTTCCTTCTCAAATCCGCACTAAATCCGGGTTTGGGGGCCCACCAGAAGCAGCCTCCGGCTCCCCCAGGTTGGGCGACACAGCGGAGCGTTTTCCCGGCTCCTAGAACCCTCGGAGGCACCGTGACACAGCCGCGACTTGTAGCGGAGATCCGGCGCCTTGCTCCTGGAGCCTGAGAGCCGCCGCCTCTATCACCCGAGGTCCCGGCTTTGGGCCTACCGCGGTCCGCGGCCTGAGAGGCGCGCGGAAAGGGGGCGTGGCCTCCGCAACAGCGCGAACGCATCGCCGCAGCGGGATCGTCGTCAGAGACGGCCAGCGGGACCCTGCGAGCCCAGGGGGCTCACTCACTGGGACTCCTGCACTACTCATCGCCTGCCCAGGAAGTGAGGAGGGTGCTCCACATAGGGCACTGAGAGATAGCGTGAAGGGGATACTACCGGCCTGCGCTGCCCACAGCCTTGCGTGGAACTACTGCCTCTGAGTGCTACATCACTACGCCTTTGAGGTAGGGCACATACCCACTGATTTGGAGGCGGCTGGTGCACGGGACTATGGTTTATAGGTGGTCCGGTGTCAGGAGACTGCAGACATAAATAGCTGGTGGTCACTGCATAGAGACTTGGAGTGCGACCCTGCGGCGGGCCCCTTGCTGATAGAGACCTGCAGTGGAGCCTACAGTCCGGGTTGCGGTCTGTAAAGACGTGGAGTGGAGCTGAACTGGCAGCGGCCCGAAAGAAGGTGGGTGACGAACCGTCCGGCCCCAGAGGCACCAACTTGACCATGCGGCCTAAAGGGGGTGTGGTGTCCCAAACCAACAAACTGGATCAGTACACGGTACCTAAAACGCCGACGCAGTCGGGGGGGCAACGAAGGACGCCGCGGGACAGGCGGAACCCTCCCTAACATCCATAATGGCGGCGATCCAGACCCTGGGCACCAGCCTCGAAACGAAGATGGATAAGATCACGATCGAAGTGAATCTGCTTCGCACTGACTTGGGGAAGACCTCGGACCGCTCGAAAGCCAACGAAACGGACATAAAGGCCCTTCAGGAGTCGGAGAAGAAGCTTGAACGCAGGGTTAGCGAGCTCGTCCACCAGCACCGCCAGATGGCGATCCGGCTTGATGACCAGGAAGGTAGGGCCCGAAGGAGCAACGTACGCGTGGTGGGCGTGGAGGAAGACCTGGAGGGTGATAGTACGGAGCTGTTTCTTGAGGACCTGATTCTCCGCCATCTTAAGCCCAAGAGACTCTCCAAGATATTTACTATTGAACGTGCCCACCGGGCCCCTATTCCCAAACCCAAGCCTGGAGCCCCACCGCGAACCATTATTGCTAAAATCCTTAATTATCGAGACCGGGATGCGATCCTACAGGCTGCCAGACAACATGGGGACCTACAGTACGAGGGATCCACGATTCGGTTTTCCCCTGACTTCACGCTGCAGGTGCAACAGGAGAGGCGCTCCTTCCAGGGGGTTAAGGCGGCACTACGGGACCACGGAGTTCGGTACATGATGTTTTTTCCCGCCAAACTAAAGATTATACATGGAGGCAAATCCTACTTCTTCACTTCGCCAGCGACGGTACAGGAATGGATCGACACGACACTGACAGTGGCCCACACTCCTCAAAATGGCGGACAGTTGAGAGACACAGGACACCCCTCCCCGGGATCGGCATCGGGAGGAGTTGAAAATGTTGAGCAGAGCCAACGATCCTGGCGTTCGAGATCGAATAGTCCCCGCTGGGATTCGACCGGAGATAACACAGCGCGATGAGGCGGCGCGCACTTGACTTGGAAGATGCCGGACAGTAATGTATACTGTGTGTTTGTATGTATGCCTGGGCACTCCGAGGGGAAAGTGCGGGGCTTGTCCGGGGTTTAAGGGATGGACCTCCCTTTATACTCATGAGCCACGACCTGGGGACTGCTTGACCTGGACACGGAGGGAGGGCGGCCGGGACGGAGCTGGCCACGTTACTCCCGAGTTAGAAGTTCCTCGGTGTTTCACCGGGATAGGGTTGGGCGACAGGCGCTCTGCTAATTGGGGTGGTGGGTAGTTTGAAACCCACAGAGCAGGGGGCAGGGAGGGGGGGTTTTGTTTCCACAGAGGTGGGCGGGATGTGGGTGGTTGTTACTAGGAGGGAAATATGGAGTCAACTGTCTGTAATGCATGTTACTGTTTGCAAGATTCGAGCCTTTGGGGGGGGGAACCGGGGTGGGTGCTGGAGTTGAGAAGTTTTGCTGCGGGGGGGGGATCCGGGAAGGGGTGGGTAGTACTGGGTATGTTTTGGTCGTACAGAATCTTTGTTCGTGAGGAATTCATTGGTTCAGGAGTGCTGAGTGGGGACTGCTTCTACAGCAATGGTTATGGCTAGACAATGGGAAAAGATAATGAGCTGGAATGTGAACGGACTTGGAGACAGACTCAAACGCACGATAGTCTTGCAATACATTAAACGGCACCAACCTGACATAGTAATGCTGCAAGAAACCCACTTACTGGGGAACACATGTCATGCCCTCAACAGGTGGGGGTACACACTTGCCTCACACTCCGGCTTCACCTCAGGCTCCAGAGGGGTGGGAATTCTCATCCGCCGCTCCTTGCCCCTCCATATTGATCGCACTACACTGGACCCGCAGGGCCGCTTTACGGTGGTCACGGGCAGGTGGGAGGGGTACACATTAAACTTGCTCTCGGTGTATGTCCCGCCAGGCTTGCAGGCCTCGGCCTTTACAGACTTGGGCAAATTGCTACTCTCCCTTCCCGAAGGCCAGTTGGTTCTGGGAGGAGACTTCAACTCGGTGGTGTCGGGCATGATGGATAGACACCCCTCCAGGACCCTTCCCCAAGGACAGCAATGGTTGGCGGAGTTTCTTGAGGCCTTCGGACTCACTGACGTTTGGCGCAATCTGCACCCCACAGCCAGTCAATTTACATTCTTCTCTGGGCCACATTACACCTTCTCTCGCCTCGATTACATTCTTACAGTCATGCAACATCACACTTTCGTGCGAGAGGCAACTCTTCTTCCGCAAGGTATATCGGACCACTCCCCAGTCACAACACACATCGCATTCGGAGCGAGGAGGGAGGGGTGCGTGGCACCTATAAGCCCTTGGTACCTGCAGAATGAAAACACGCGGGGGAAACTCGAGGCCTCTATCACCCATTATTTTGAGGATAATGACGGCTCAGTCGACTCCCCTGTCACAGTATGGGAGGCGTTTAAGATGGTAGTAAGGGGGGAAGCGCTATCGATTATCTCAGGCAGGCGAAGAGAACAACGCAGTCAGGTCACCACAGCTGAGGCGGAGCTGGCGGAGCGTGAGGCGGCAGCGCTCGAGACAGAGGGCAGAACGGTCCGACACAAATGGCAACTCAAGCTAGCGGAATATAGGGCGCTGGTCTCCCAGGAGGCCCAGGCAATAGCTAGACATAAAATGGGAAGACTATACGATCAGGGAGACAAAGCCGGAAAACTTATCGCCTGGCTTGACAAGAAACAACAGGCTAGGAAGACTGTGCCGCTAATACATAATCAATCCGGGGCGACTCTCACGGAGTCACGGGACGTGGTTCAGGAGTTTGCTAGACACTACAAGCAGGTCTATACAAGAGTGTCTGACCGCCCTGAGGAGGATTCTGTTGCCCTTCTCGCGGATATCCGAATGCCATGTCTTTCGGATGTAGACCGGGAAACAATTGATGGCCCACTAACTGTGGCCGAAATACAACGTGCAATAATGGAACTCCGACCGGGGAAGGCACTAGGCCCCAACGGTCTCCCTATAGAATTATATAAGATTAAACCTGAGATAATTAGCAAACACCTTAAAGACATGTTTGACACCAGCAGAAAGGAAGGGGTACTGCCGCGAGACCAGCGAATAGCTACTATTGTGGCTATCCCCAAAGAGGGAAGACCTGTTGAATCCTGTGCCTCGTATAGGCCAATCTCCCTCCTCAACGCGGAGCCCAAAATACTGGCAAAAACACTCGCTAATAGACTCAAACCGATACTGAATACGCTGGTACATCCGGACCAGTCCGGCTTTATGCCACGTCGAAATATCAGGCGCCTACACGGAGTGATCGGACAACGCCACAGATTAAAGGAAGACGCGGTTGTGGTCTCCCTGGACGCCACCATGGCGTTTGACACCCTAGAGTGGCCATATATGTTCGCCGTCCTGAGTAAACTGGGCTTTGGGCCCCGTTTTATGGGGTGGGTTCGCCTCCTCTATACAGAACCCCTGGCACAGGTCCTAGTGAACAACAAAGTGTCGGAGGTCTTTGCTCTAGAGCGTGGAACTCGACAGGGCTGCCCCCTCTCTCCTCTCCTGTTCGCCCTCTCCCTTGAACCGCTAGCTGCCTGGATCAGACAGGACGTCTACCTTCGTGGAATAGAATGGTCGGAGGGCTGGGAGGACAAAATATCCCTCTATGCGGACGATATCCTTCTCTACCTCTCTAAGCCGAGACGGTCCATCCTTGCGGCCCTTGACATCTTCGCGAGCTTCGGTCGCAATTCCGGCTTCAGCATCAACTGGAGCAAATCATACCTCTACGTCCTTAACGGAGACCCCCCGAAGCTCCCTGACACCTGTCCCATCACAGTCGCGGAGGACGGTTTCAAATACCTGGGAGTGTTCATATCTAAGAACAAGACCCTGTCCTATGAGCGCAATCTTCAACCTCCCCTACGGCGTCTCCAACGAGAGGCCAAGTCCTGGCAGGGCCTTCCATTATCATTACTAGGCCGAGCTGCATTGTTCAAAATTATGGCGCTGCCCAGATTCCTATACGCCTTCCAAAATTTTCCAGACAAGGTGCCCAACGCCTACTTTGCAGCGATCGAGGCCGCTCAGTGCACCCTCCTTTGGGCGGGAGCCCCGCGTATTGCCCTGTCGAAACTCACGCTGGGGTGGTATGACGGTGGCATAGCCCTCCCAGACATTCGCAAGTACTATTGGGCAGCTCATCTCTCCGCGATTAATCAAGGGACCTATGGGGATGGGGGTGACCCGGCCTATGGGATGGACAGGTGGCAACTTCCGGGGGGGAACTATGAAATAGCTCTCTACTCCACACTAGGCAAACTTCGTCTTACTGGGCCTACACAACACTCGGTGCAGATATGGCAAACAGCACAGAAACAACTGGGATGGTCAGGGGTCCTCACCATGGCTACACCACTCTGGGCTGCCGAAAAGCTGGGCAACCTGGGCCGTTCTAAAGGGTTTCGGAACTGGGACCTTATAGGCATCTCCCAAATTATGGATATCTGGGGCCCTAAAGGGGTTCACACATTCGCTCAACTGCAGGCCACATACGACCTGTCACATACCGAATACTTCAGGTACTTACAGGTGCGACACTCCCTGCAAACACACATTCCACCTGACGCCACACTGCCTCAGAGCTCCCCCCTGGAGGACAGGCTTTTAGACGGGAACATTCCAGACCATGCCATATCTCTCACGTATAAAAAACTGATAAACAATTCCCCAGACCTGCTCCTACCCTTAAAAGAGAAATGGATTGCTGATGGGTTAGAAATCGATGAGGAGGAATGGAGGTCTGCTCTGGCCTCCCCCCGTGAGGTCGCCATTTCTGCCCGATTGCGCCTAATTCAACAAAATTTTTTACATAGAATTGATATCTCCTGTACAAGACTGCAACTGATGGGAAGTGGTGGAGATGGGCTCTGTCGCAGGGGGTGTGGTGAGGCGGGCACCTTCTTTCATACCCTGTGGGGGTGCCAAATAGTGCAACGATACTGGGGGAGAGTGGTGCACTGTATGCAGGAGGTGTGGGAGGTTGACATTAGACCTGAGGCCAAGAAATGTCTCCTCAACATCTGGGAACCCACGGACCTGACTCACAGGGGGAGGTTGTGGGTGACACTTGGGATGGTAGTGGCTAAAAGAAACATCGCAAGGCTATGGGGGGACCCTAACCAGCCAAAACTAAGAGACTGGCAATGTGATATGGACTGGTGTATGCTGCAGGAGAAAACGGTATATGTCTCAAGGGGATGTTCCCGCAAATGGGTAGAAATATGGTCCAGATGGAATGAATACAGGGGGAATATCTGCGAGCCTCCTCCAACCACGCAATCTAGCTCCTTGGATATATAACACTGACCATTGTTGACTAATTCACTGCACTTGCGGAATTCGAGTCTCTGCGCACACGCCAGCACTGCCTAGAACCTAACAGTACTGTACACTGACGACCAAGATACCGGGGGGTTTGTTTTTGTAGTTGTTTTTTGTTAGCTTCTCTTTCTAGATGCAGAAAGTAGGTGATATGGACCTTCTATCCGTACCAATCTGTAAAATATGACCTTCCTTCTCCTCCAATATCCTCAGGGATCTCTTGTAATTGAACTCCACTGCGCCGCCGTACCCCCGGGTTGACGGCATGAGGCTGTGTCATCGTACTGTTATGCTGGAATGTTTAATTGGTAGCCGGCCCAATGGGTTGTAGGTGAGGAATGTAAAATGTGATCTACGCAATCAAGGTCTATATAAACATAAATATTAAAAAAAAAAATATTTAAATGGCAAAACGGAGCGCTCGTGACATATTTGATCTGTGAGGATACAGTTAAACTGTCTTAAAGGGAAAACCAACAGTACAACAAAACGCAACAATAACAATTAAATTAAAGTACTACGTTTCATAAAAGGTACATAAGAGCAGATCGCGCTGGCCCCAGGTTACGGTTATTTTCATTAGTAAGATGCAGCAATAAATTAAGGAATAAATTCTCATCTGTAAACCGCATTAAACAAAGATAAGTCCAAAGTCCAAACACTTGAATGATTTTATTTGGGTGGTGGTAATTGAACAGAGTGAAGCAGGGCCCGTTAGGCTCATAAAGGCTGAAGCTCTCAAGAGTAACGCCGCACATAGGAAATAGAGCCTCGTGTACGAAGTAAAGTTACACTAGCTTAAGGGCAGCAGGAGAAATAAAAAGCAACTCGGCAAGCATGCAGAAGGCAGACATGAAGAAGGCAAGCAGGAAGGTAAACGCTGCTGTAGAAAACTGTGCTTTGAAGAAACCCAATTCGAAGAGAACAGGTGTTCTTCTTAAATAGGCAGTCAGGACCTGTTAAGCAGAAAGTTGTAGCAGGGACTGGCACTGTTTGGAATAAGAGGGTGACCAGTGGATGGTCACTGGTGGGGCTCGCCAGTATGCTTGAAAGTCAGTTGAAGGAAGAAATCAAAGTTCTTTACCTTGTTGAAGCTAGTTAATTGAAGGTCCATTTCAGAAGGAGGCTGACGTTCGCCCAAATCGTTGCCATAAATTGTGTAGTGAATGAAGGATGATCAAGGTCCGAGTAGTTGGTTGTAGAAGTAATTTATTAAAGTAGATAGTACAGGAATTGAAAAGTAGAGCAAATATTAAGCTCAGTAGATCAGTAATGAACCCCACCAGGAGTAGGATCTTCTCCGCTCAGCCCCAAGTCACAACTGACTCTAAACGGAGGCAGCATTCTATTACACCAAAGCTAGGGCCCCCGGTCTTATGGTATTCTTTTTTTTGCCATTTCCGTCTGTATTTATCCATATTTACTTTTTTGGGCTTTTTTTCTGTATTTATCCGCATTTATTTTTGCCACAAGCAAAAGACGATGCTACAGCTAGTATTTTGACACATTTATTTCAGTCCCAAAAAACACATGTGCAACTGCTTGTACATGGACACAAGAGCTGAGGGAACAACAAACTAAATGGCAACAAACTCAACAAACACCGATCACAATGCAAAAGGGCCACCACAGCCCCCCCCCCCAACATGAGCAATCATATGCAAGTCACACACCCATGCATCAAAATAGGCTTACAAACAACCACACACGAGTAAGGGCGCAAAATCCAGCTGTTTAAAACTAAATAGAAACCAACGGGCAGTCTTTAATTTGATAGTGCATGGAGGCAAAGGAAACCACAAATGCAGTTTGCCTGAATCAGCACACTGAAGCCTAACCTGCTGATATGCCAGTTCTCTATCCCAAGCCCAGCACTGTTGCTGTAATGCCATTCTATCAGTTGGCTCAGCAAGTTTAGTGGTGGTTTCTGACATATCGTAAGCTCAAATGTCAGCAATCACCTTAGTCTTTCATCTTTCAAAGGATGGTAAATTTAAAGCCATGACTCTGGTTTGGTTTGCATTTGTTTTTTCAGAGGGGGTGCTAATTTTTACAACGAGTACAATGTCCAACATGTCTCTTTATCTAAAACAAAACATTAGAGGAATAGGAAAACAGGTTCTGCTCAGAAAACTTTTGGAGCTTGCACTTCCATGGAAAGAGTTCTATCCTACAGAGAGCTTTAACTGTGTGCTGTATATTGTCTACAGTACAATACCAAGCGGGGGCATTGGGCATTGGGTCAACGGTCTGCTGATTTCTGGGTGGCTTTCAGATCTATTTCGGTTCCCTGCTTCTTATTGGATGGCAATCGTCCCTATTGTTGTATTGAATACGTCCCTGGAGTCTATCTTCTTTAGCTAAGTTTTTGAATAAAGGAGCTGCATTCTTCCATTGTTGAATTCAGAACTTTTTTTTGCTATTTTGAGTACACATGGGAGCGCATGACTTTTCTTGCTCTCTACCTAGCCCACACATTCTCCATTTATGCGCTGCCTTCTTTTCCAAACCATATCCACTCACCTATTGCTCCCACGTAACATTTTGTTTGGGGGGAGAGGGGAGGGTTCGCAGCTGCTACCATACCACTCGCTTCTTTCTTTTACCACTCCTACACATACTCTTTTTAAAAGCGTGCAGGCTTTCAGCAAGGTCTCAAAAGCTGAGGTGCCGTCATCAACTCGCTTCAGGAAAGTGTATCTTTTTAAGATCAGCCGTACAAGAGCTTTCAACATGCAAATACGACTATTTGAAAGCTCAGCTCGCAGAATACAATGCCCACTCCCTGAGCTTCAGTTATCCTAATCCTTCGGCTCAATGAAGGTTAATTGCTGATGTAAAAACCCCCTGGTACTGCCTGTCTCATACGTGGTGGGGGCTGCCAGATCTAGAGCCTGAGGCTGCAGGAGGATGCCAGGGGTCGCCATTAATCTGCCCCCTAAGGCCACAGACATACATTTATCTTGTGAAATGGTGACGGGCTGGCACAGAGCTCACTCGAGCAGCGGAGCCCTGGAGATGCCCAATTCAATCAAAAGAAAGGCTGGGGGCAGCAACAAAAGGAACAAGGGGTGTGCCAACTCTGGACTAAGCGCGGCAAACTTTACTAGTATTTTCCAGTTTCTACATATAAATACAGACAAAGGAAGCATAGTTTCCCGTCTGTATTTATATGTAAAAATCTGTA
The DNA here is from genome assembly GCF_964261635.1 of Lissotriton helveticus. Lineage (NCBI taxonomy): Eukaryota > Metazoa > Chordata > Amphibia > Caudata > Salamandridae > Lissotriton > Lissotriton helveticus. Next base: position 385,654,818 of record NC_136060.1, read on the forward strand.
TAAACGGAAAACCGGGAGCACTAATCATAACATGGTAACATTCTAATAAGCAAAGCAGGAGAGATTGTAATGAAGAAAGATGCAGAAGTCATTAAAGTACTACAGGTTCAAATACAAGTGCTTGAGGCGGATTTAAAAGACATAAAAGAACACAGCCACAAGAACGGCAATCAGTCTCACTTGTATGGAAACACAAAAGCGAGACCGATTGACATTGCCAATGATTATAGAGGAGAGTTTTGTTTATAAACTCTTTTTATTGAAAAAGTGGCATGTTAAATATCGGAGGCACAACATTTCCCATGCAATCATTGACACACAGTGTGGAAGCACATCAAAAACCTTTTCTCCCCTATGCAGCATGGCGGGTATCAGGAAAATCACGTTATACAACATTAATAGCCTCCTCCCCCCCACGACACCCGGGTGGTTCACATATCTCCCCCCGGAAAGTGTTCCAAGGCCCCCAAATTTGCGACCACTTTTTCGGGCAGCCCCATGAGACATACATAGGTATCTCGTTCACCTTACACCAGTCCATGTGCTTGGCCCAGTCCGCAATGTTCGGTGAGGTCGGAGCTTTCCACAATCATGCGATATTCCGCTTAGCTATCATGAAGCCCAATGTGACCCACGTCCTCTCTCTAGCTGTAAGATCAGTGGGGTCCCATATGTTCAACAAAATCAGTTTGATGTTGCACTGTATCTGCCGCCCCATTACTTCCTCCATCATTGATAACACCCCCTCCCAGAATTTCTGAATTGTGTCGCATTCCCAAAGTGTATGGATGAAGGTGCCCTCGTGGCCGCACTGCCGTGTACAGTCACTACTTTGGGTGTATCCCATATGAACCAATGAGGGCCAGACAGGTATGTTCTGTGGAGGATTTTTAGCTGAACCAGTCGGAGTTTGGAGGAGATGGCAACTTGACGGAGGAAACCACTGTGGCTCACCATTCCTCATCTTCCAAGCTGGCAACGTCGTTGTCCCATTTAACTCTGAGCCGTGTTAGGGGATCGGTCATGTTATTAATAAGCTTCTTGCATATGAGAGATATGGCCTTTTCTGGCAGATCGCCATCTAAAATCCTGTCCTCCAGAGGGGAGGAGTCCGGGAGGGCCGTATCCTTCGGGAGAGCCGATATTAGTGCGTGCCTAATTTGAAAATACTGTTCGGAACTGGCCATTTCATACTCTTGACTTAATTGAGAAAATGGTATGACGTTCCCGGATCTCCAGAGGTCTCCAATTCTGGAGATGCTGATGGTATCCCATTTGTCTAACTCCAAGGAGCGTGACAGCCGACCCAGCTGGTCACAATGCCAAAGAGGAGTGGCCTGAGTAAGTTTACCCTCCCAACCCAGGCTTTTAGTGGCTTCTTTCCATATGTGCACAGCGTGTTTGGTCGGGACTGTCAAGACGTTTTTCAGAGATTTTATATACAGTGCACCTTCAAACCCACCCCCCAGGAGGAGCCATCAGTCAATCCGAAATGCCGGGTCATCATGTCGCCTGTAGGTGCATTGGTTAATGGCAGCAAGCTTCGAGGCGGATGTACGTCATGACAACGCGGGCTTTTACACCGCACTGCCATTACGACGCATCCATTACAACGCAAGTCGTTACAACGACTTGCGCTGTAGCGCTGGATTTTGGAATAGTATGATTTACTATTCCAACTGCAGCCTATGCAACAGTAGGGAAGGTGTTGGAATAGTAAATCTACTATTCCTTAGTCTCTAGCGCCATCCAGCGCAAATCGTTGTAACGACTTGCGTTGTAATGCAGCGTCATAATGGCAGCGCGGTGTAAAGCCTGCGTTGTCATGGCTGTCTCCCTTCGAGGCCCAGTAGTATCTTTTCATATCTGGGAGTTCGATGCCACCATCAAACCATCCCAGTGTGAGCTTGTGGGTGGTTTACCCTCCAATAGCAAGTCTCGCACTGTGCCCTCCAACTCTTTAAAGTATGATGCCGTGACCGGAAGGGGTGTGTTTTGTAACACGTACAGAAGACTGGAAGGGACACCATCTTGAATAGGGCTGCTCGTACCAGGAGGGTCAAGGGGAGCGATTTCCAGTGTTGGATGTCAGATTTGAGACATTCTAATGGTGGCCAGAGATATCCAGGATCCCCAGATATGTTATGCAAAAACCCTCCGAGGGGGCTTACTTGTGGTCGATGTTCGGCACCGCGTGTGGTAGTCAGCAGCAGAACTCCAGAGTCCACTTCTCCATGCTATGCAGACTGACAATTTTCCGAAGTGTGGGCCTCTGAGATCCAGCGTCCGGAAACTCTTTAACACCAAGGTGCAAGCAAGCGGGTATCACCTCTACGCAGATATCCGTAAAGGGTTGCAGCAGTGTCTTGATCAGTGAGCCCCCTGCCTGGTGAACAGCAGGTCGAAGATCAGCCCCAAGTCTCACTGATCCATAAGGAGGAGCAGATGCAGCGATCATGTGGTCAATCAGCGGGACAGGAAACACTGTGGCGCCTTGATACCGGCTCCGCGCCTCCGTTGACACTTGGGCGAATGATGCCCTTCTGGTGGTCCAGTGGGCAGCCTGGCACTACTCTTCCCACCCGGTCAGGCGATGGATAATACGAGTGCAGACCGCTGGCATAACGCACATGTAGCCCCTTCCAGCGCCAGGATATGAGCGAGTGCGCACCTCCCCTGATGCGAGAAGGTGGCTCAACAGTGCATTACAGGCAATATTGATAGCGGAGGGTACACCGCTGGTGCTTGCTGGCGATTACCCGTGCTTTCCTATGTGGCAACTCCTAGCGGGTAATGGGGCAGGATGGCAAAGCAGCGTCCACAAACAACCACGGGGGTGCTGTAGTATCCTGGCCAGCGAGCCCCTTAACGAGCGAGCCAGAGATAGGGGAAACAACCTCAAACAGCACTTTGTCATGAGCGGGGCAGTAGCGGCAGACACGCGGCCGCGTAGCAGTGCCTTCAGTGCAGCGGCACATTGATCTCTGCCCCATATGTCCGTGAACGCACAGGGGTCAGGTGAAGACCCAACGAACGATCCCCAGGCACTCCCGGTTCCACGCTCTCTACGGCGGAGGCCGTCCGCAATTGCACTGCAGATGGCGGTGTTCCGCCCCTGGCGGCTTCTCTGTTCCTCACGCCACTCTCTGTACCTTGTTTCCACTGGGTGCCAGCGGCAATCAGAGGTCGTTCATCGTGGTCCGGGACTCTCCGCGAGATTCGGTGGGGGTGTCGCACACAAGCGAGTACCAGCCCCGTGTCAGAGGTGGTCACGCTGATGAATCAAACGCCGTTGGTGATACTCCCAGCCAACAGGCCGCTTGGACACATTTCCGCCCTGCTCCGGCCCGATGGCGCAGAACTTGCCGATGCTGCTCCGAACCTTCGATTCGGCCGTGGGTGGCATCAAACTGTGCAGCAGCCCCTCCGGTTCTAGAATTACGTGTCGGAGCCCTTCTTTAGGCAATGTAAAGCGGATATTCAACGGATATTTCGCTGGGTCGGCGGAGCAGAGAGCTTAAGCGGCCATCTTGTTGCTCGGCTTGCCTCGCCCCCGAGGAGTTTTTGTTAATGAACTAACAAGTTAGCTGAGCTGAATGCCCACTACTGATAAAATGCACTGATTTCCATAAAAAGCAGATTTAGCCTATCATCCTTTCAAGGTCAATAAACTGAGTACCATATATTGGGTAATAGTACAATTCTAAAGGGAGGCCATCAGGTGGACTACATACTTGGATTCATGTTTCACTAAACTGCCATATCGCTGTCATTAACTCAAAAATTCCTTATATCTAGCATATACTCTTAGCATTTCAACCAGATATTCAAATTACACTTCTTAATGTATACTGAAGACTGGGCCCTTTAGGTGAAAATGTAAAAATGATACAAATTCTTGATGGGGAAAAAAACATAGGAAACATGGGCTTGAGAAATAGCTGCAATTCAATGACAATTATTGTAGTGGACTTTAAAACTTGTTATGAACCGTGTGAGGATTACACCTTTGCATTTTAACAACAGTCATTTAAAACCAGACTAGATGACGTCCTTTTTAGAGATGCACCACTTTGACAAAGGACTCTATTTACAGAATTTAGGAATTGAGGTTTCCTAAATGCGATTCTTTGTGAATCACTATTAGGAAATTGCAATTCTTAATGTACAAAAACTTGGACATAGCGTTTTGTAATGTGGTCGCAATAGACCGACCTCATTAATATTAAGGAGGCAAGTCTCAATTTGGAACCCATTAGGAATTGCAGCCATCACAGGGATGGTGGCCTGTTGGGGTCAGCAGACCAAAATGTCTGTGATTGCTTTTTAATAAAGCAAACTTTACATATTATTTTTTTTTTAAATCAGCCCGTTTTCCATTACGGAAAACGCCAGGAGTTTCAAAAAATAAAATGAAACCTTTAATGAAAAATGTTAAGAGTAGGCAGTGCTCCCTCTTAAAAAATATTTGTTTCAACAGTCACAGAGTTGGTTACCCACACCCTTGAGGTGTTGGTAAAAAATGAATGTTTTGCTACTGTAATTCAGTTGCAAACCATCCTTACAAAACACTGCAATTCACTATTAGCAAGGGATGCCCAAAGCATTTCACTTCCAAATACCGAATTGCTAAATTCAAATTGTGATTTGGTAAATTGTTACTGAATCGCACCTTGTGCTGTGTACATATTGAAAGGAAAAACAACACAGGGTCTTGACTCAACTCAGTAAGTCTGAGTCCGTATAACTAAAGAACAAAACAATTTCCAATACTGAGATATACTCAAATAATGCTTGCCACACAACCTTATGAATCAAACACTAAGGTCCACGTTCTTACACCACCATCACTTGGTTTATTTCACAAGTAATGAAGAAATAATTTTTTCTTTTTTCTTTGCAACACAATCTTTTTTGCATGTGTATCAAATATATACACAAATTACACACTATGTACAAATAATTACATCACATAAATCACAATGCCAAAAAACACCTATATCCAATGCACACCAGCAACCATACCCCGAACAATTTGGCCAACAACACTACCACTCACTCTCACCTCATTCATACGACACACCAGCGCAAGTCAGAATTCAGTCTTACTTGACCTGCAACCTGGTAATGAAAAAATCTTAATCCCACCAGCAAAAAATGAACTAACTTAAAAACATTATGTAGAGTCATGAAACCAAATGTACATTATCATAATATGACCAAGTGAGTCAATTCACTATACAGAGAACATTTTTTGTTTGCCGTGGAAAGGTCGACGCGTTTCGAACCCTGGCGACTTTGCAGGGACCACAATATTCTTAATCCTTCACTTGACCACTCAATCGCGTTTGAACAGAGTTCACATGCCAGCACTTCAATTCTGGTACTGGACTGTGTCCACCGACGACTGATATGCTGGTAACAGGGGCCCCATTGCCGCCCTCACGTCGTCGTGGCAACGGTATAAAGATGGTCTCAGGAATACGGAACCTGGTGTATTTATTTGTCGCGTCTGAATCGGATGGTTCGTGCTTCCGCAAAGGTGGCGCCTCGGGATACCATTATAAATCCTTCCTGGCAGTCAAGAAAATGCCCTGTGCAAAAAGTTGTGAACACAAACCAAACAAAAAACACACTTTATCACAAAGCTTGATGCTGCCATAGAGTTCATCAGTCTCCTGCTCCGACATAGAGCCCGCCTTCATCGGACGGGGACCATGCACATGGCGACTCCAGTTTGAGTGATAATGATTAACTATGAGACTTATTTTTGTCTTCCATCTCTTAGTTTATTGCCTCACATTCACATATAGAGATACATTCTCTAGTTAGGACAGGCAGTGGCTATGGGGTGACTTTTTGGCTTAACTATCTATCTCAGATGAGTTGGGGAGCTGTAGTGCTTCCCTCTTCGCTGTTATCACTACTGCTCTTTCCATGTTATGCTTTCTGTATGTTTTGCCTTGAACTGTCACTTTCCTGTTGTGAGCACTGCTAGTCGCACTACGGACATCACCTGTAGCTTTGGTTTCATGTGCAGTTTCCTTGTGGAATTGCTGTTGGGTTTTTTCTTTTCTTATTGGCTTTTTTGACTAAAGTGGGGCCACGGCAGTATTAGCAATACATAGGTAGATTATCTCAGGGCCAGCTTGTGCAATCGTGACATGTATGAGTGCACAGTAAATCATGCCATTGTATGCATGTGTTACGGTTTCAAACTCATCATAAGGATCTTCCTCAGTGGTATATTCATAAAGTGACATAGCATATGCTTGTGGTCACTCATGATCAGCACTGCACACAAACTCTGTATGTGAAACTAGTCTGGTCATATATTGTCTTATTTGTGAAATAGGGAGCGCCCCATGTTCCGGTAGTGAAAAACATGCTTGCATGTCATTGTTATCTGTCCAACCGTACTTCTTTATCTGGACTCTTTGCCCCATAGTGTCTTAGAGGCAGGGGGACACTATTGTCCCACTCGGAGATGGAAGGAATACATAGAATCACAGTCATATGGTTGAAAAACGTCATGCCCAAATTCTGGCACGCGTGAGCCCACTTACATCGTTAAAGTATGTGACCCTCCGAGGACCTAAGAGTGTCTACTAAGCTCTCCATCTTGAGTGTGTGCTTGTGGAGAGAGCTAATTCTATGTCAGGACAGGAGGCTCCGATTATGCTTTCTCCTTTCTTTATTAGAAATGCTCAGCAGCCAATCACAACTTAGTAAAGAAAAAAACAACTATATTTCCCATGAATACTCTGGGCAACCATAGAGTATATACAGTAGATAAGGCACCATAGAGAATACGATATCCTCTTTCTTTGCTGCTCCACAGCCAGTTAAGTGTGTTTTACTTACTTATGCTTTATTGCTGTGTATTTCATGCTTTATTGTGCCTTTCATGTGGTTGTCGGCTAACGCTTTACTCGCGCTTTGCTTCCGACCTGCTGCAGCTTCGGTCCGCTGTATTTTTCGAGTCGCGTGTGATTTTCACTGTGTTTGTCGCATTCACCGCTTCTTGCTTTGTCTTGGGAGCGTGTGCTCACCTCCCCTGCCGCCGGGCGCTTCTGCGCCCGTGTCTTTTGCCTAGTGGAGCGGGAGACAGGGGCTCGGGGACTCGCGCGCTGTGCGCGAGAGTGCCTCATTTGTATTCTGCCGGACGGCCGTTACCGCGCATGCGTGGTGGCCATTTTTCTTGTGCTATTTCCGTGTTTACACGGTTTTCTGTCAGATAAGGGTCGTTTTAGACGCCCAATGCCCACAGCCTGGTAGTTTGAGCCCCATTTACGCCCTTTAGCATCATTTACAGCATTGGGCAGTTAAACCATTCATAGGCTCTGCCTAGAGTGACTGTTTGCAGCAAGCCCTCCCTCCACACTTTACAGTTTGCAGTTTATACAGGTTCTACCTGTGCTGCTGGCTTGCTGTGGGGTTTGTTCACTCTCCCTGCATTGTGCCTTTGGCCATTGTTGATATTTGTCATCTTTGTGGGCTTTATTGTAACACTTTGTGTCACTATGGAAGATTGTTATGATGAAGATGACTATTACTATGGTGATGACGCCTCTGGCTCTCTTGAGCACGACTTGGTTGAGGCTTTGGATCAGGGTGTGCAACACTCGGTTAATAAGGCGCTTGTGCGTGCCATTAATCCCTTGAAGCGTCATTTGTCGCAATATGCTCAACAGCATGGTTGGTTGCCGTCTTCTCGAGCTTCCTCGAAGTCTCCTGTTAATCCTCATAAGTCGGATTTTCAGAGATTGGCAAAAAATGTGGCCACTGATAAATCTTCCTCTAAGAAGTCGGCTGGACCTTCAACTTCCGCAGATCCCATTACGGATACTGATGACTCTAAGTCCTCTGTTTCCTCTGATCGTGATGATCCTCCACCGATGAAGAAGGCTCGTAAGGAGCACTTCGTTGATGCTCCCACACATCCCCCTTTGCTCAATTTTGATCCTTCTGATATTATTCATCCACACTCCACTTGGCGTCCATCCCCTGCTGTGGCGGAATATGTCCAGACACATATTCGTCGCCCCTTTGAGAAGGATGTCAGGGCCCGTCTCAGGTCCGAGTGTCCACGTCCGGATTTGGCCGATCATCTAGCTGACACTCCGGAAGTGGATCCGACGATGGTCACCTATCTTAAGAAATATGCCAAAGTCCCGAAAAAGGGTCTTGACAGGTCGTGGCGTTCCTGCCAGGACAAGATGTTGGACTTACTGGGTCCTCTTATGAAAATCCTGGACCTAGGTTTTCAAGCCAAGGAATCTTCGTCCCTCGTTGACCCGGATGAACTCATTGAGTGGTCCCAGAGGGCTGTTCGCCAGTTTGGCAATGCCAACTGCGCAATTTCTTGTGAGAGACGTCGCTCTATTCTTCTCAAACTTGATCCTAAGTTGGCGGAACTCTCCTCCTCCGAGTCCGGCCCCGTGGCTCAAGGACTTTTATTTGGCCAGCCTTTCTTAAAAGAACGTAATAAATTTGTGGCTACTTTCAGTGGCCTTGACAAGGCTCAAGCTTCGCTGAAGCCAGCGTTTCAACCGTTTTTTGCCAGGGCCTGACGACACAGGGGACGCTCCTCCGGCTGTGGATATCAACAAAATTCCCAAAGGGGTTTCCAGTCCCAGAGATGCGGTGGTCAGGATTCCGGATTCAATACTCGTTCCAACTTTTATCCCTCTCGCAAAGGGAGAGGGCAATATAAAAAAGGTAGTTCCGGCGGAAATCAAGGAGGTTACCAGGACTTCAACACTTCAGGTGAGGTTAATTCCAGCTTCCGAGGTGATATTGGGGGGCAGGATCCAATTTTTTCTCCACAATTGGCGTCTGATCTCCAGCGATGCTTGGGTGCTGGAAACTGTTCGAGGTTACAAGATAGAGTTTTACCAGCCCCAGCATCAATCCCTCCCTCCGACCCCTTTGTTTTTCTCCCTGCAAGATCAAGAGTCCATTTCGGCAGAAATAGACTCCCTTCTGGCAAAAGAGGCGATTTGTCGGACTGCCCGTCATCCAAACGGGTTTGTGAGTACCGTTTTTCTGGTCCAGAAGAAAGGGGGCGGATCACGGTTGGTTCTAAATCTGAGAGAGTTCAACGGAGGAGTGGTTTATCGCCACTTCAAGATGGAGGGGATCCATCTGTTGCGAGATCTTCTTCGGGAAGGGGATTGGATTGTTCGTCTAGACCTCAAAGATGCTTACCTGTCGATTCCAATCTTCAGCCCTCATCGTCGGTTCCTACAGTTCCAATGGCAGGGGAATTGGTTCGAATACAAGGTTCTCCCCTTCGGCCTCTCGTCAGCACCTTGGTGCTTCACGAAGCTTCCGAGGCCCGTCATGGAATGTCTGCTGGCTCGGGGCGTCCGCTTGATTATATACTTAGACGACATTCTGATCATGGCAGACTGTTCCCTCAAACTTATGACACATCTGGAGTGGGCGATCGACCTCTTACAATCTCTGGGATTTCTGGTGAATCCTCAGAAATCTGTCTTCACTCCATCTCAAATAATGGAGTTTCTGGGTTTCCAGGCTAATTCTCTTTCCTGTCAGCTTCTCTTACCCACTCAAAAGATTTGTTACATCAAGAGGGAGTTGACTTCGGTTATTTCCAAACAGACTGTGTCGTTGAGATCTATACCACGAATTGTCGGCCTGTTGGCGTCTTCGATTCAAGCGATTTTCCCGGGCCCTCTACATTACAGGGTGCTTCAACGTTTGAAGATCCGTCATCTCCAAAAAGGCCTTCGCTATTCAGATCTGGTTCCTCTTTCGGAGGAGGCGAGGTGGGCGATGCAATGGTGGTTTGACCACATGGATGCCTGGAATGGGCGTGCCCTATTCAGATCATCGCCGGAAATGGTGATAGAGTCCGATGCCAGCCTGTGGGGTTGGGCAGCCTGGTGCGGTCCAGTATCGACGGGGGGTCGGTGGTCGCCCCAGGAATTGTCTCTCCATATCAATTGCCTGGAACTCCTGTCAGGATCCTTCGCGATCCGTTGTTTCACTCCCCTTCGCTCCAATTGCTGCATTCTTTTCCGCATGGACAATGTTTCAGCGGTTCCATATGTCAACAAGTTGGGCGGAACGAAGTCCAGGATCTTGGCGGAGATCGCCAAAGACTTTTGGCACTTTTGTCTACAGAAAAAGATCACTGTTATTGCCAAATATCTTCCCGGTCGCAACAATCAGATTGCGGACTGGAATTCGCGTCATCTTCGGGATTTCAGTGATTGGAGACTTCATCCTCGCGTATTCCATTCTCTTCTCTTGGTTTGGGGCCAGTGTCAGTTCGACCTTTTCGCCTCTCGCCTCAATACTCAGCTTCCCCTGTTCTTCAGCTGGAGGCCGGACCCTGGCCACGGACGGATTCCTCCAGACCTGGCTAGGCCTTTCCCCCGTTCATGATGATTCTCAGAGTCCTGGCTTGCACAAAGCGTTATCAGTCGGAACTGATTCTGATTGCCCATCTGTGGAGGGCTCAAGCTTGTTTCCCAGTTCTCCTGGAAATATGTTGTGCAGTGCCGCTCCTTCTTCCCCAGAAGTGGAATCTCTTGCTGGATCTTCTCGGCACTCCGCATCCCCTGATCCAATCAGGCAGTCTCTTTCTTCTGGCATGGCGGATTTCGGGAATTGCTGGACGATCCCAGGCCTTTCACGAGACGCTTCCAAGTTTATCAGTGAATCTTGGGCACCCAACACTCATAAACGTTACGCAGGGTCTTGGAAACGATGGTGTGATTGGTGTGTTCAACGGGAGATTGATCCCGCTACATCAGATGTCTCTATGATCATTAATTTTCTGGCTTCCCTTGCTTCCTCCGGTTTGGCTTATCGGACTGTTAATAATTTCCGTTCCGCCATCTCGGCAGGCCACATTCATATTGATGGTAAATCTGCGGGTGAACATCCTTTTACTTCCAAATTGCTTAAAGGCATCCGTCTGGCGAAGCCTCCTTGTCCAAAATATGTATCCCTGTGGGATGTACCAGTTGTTCTGCGATTTTGGGAGGCCTGGCCTTCCAATTCCTTGTTATCCCGTTAACAAGTTTCAGCTAAACTGAATTTGTTGTTGTGCCTCGTATCCTATAAACGTGTGTCTGATGTTCGAGCCCTTGACTTGGCGGGTCGCAGTTTTACGCCTGAAGGTGTTACTTTTGTACTTTCTAGACGCACCAAAACGAATACCACTTCGATTACCTATCCTTCTTTTCAAACTCATCCCAACCTTTGTGTTGTGCAATGTGTTAAAGCTTACGAGGTGAGTACTGCTCCTTTACGCTCAGATATGCAGGATCAGCTGTTAATTGCTTTGCAGAAGCCATTTTGCCCTGTCGCCCCAGGTACACTGGCCCGCTGGGTCAGATGGCTCATGTCGGAAGCCGGCATTAATGTTTCAGTTTTTAGTGCGCATTCTGCACGAGAGGCTATGGCTTCCAAAGTTTTCTCAATGGGTGTCACTTTGTCGGACATTATGAAGGCTGCAGATTGGTCTTTTGATTCAGTATTTAAATCTTTTTTATTACAAACCAAGTGATCATTTTGCTTCTGTGGTGGTGGATCAGCTTTGAACAAGCAAAATCGGAGCCTCCTGTCCTGACATAGAATTCAAAATTTGCGAACATTCGTGACAAGAATTTTCAATTCAATTAAGGACAAGGAGGCGAGGATTATCCCACCCATATTATCTGTTTGCATTTTACTGTTTGATCTCTTGCTTTGTATGCAACTGTATTATGCATTGTTTCATGTTATTTCTCTTGCCATTCTTACCCCATCCCTCTTTGGTTCTACTGATTGATCCATTGTGAGTATGGCATATTACGGCTCTGTTTTACTTTTCAAGTTCAGATCCTAAATGATGTGCTTGCTGTACGTTTTTCCTTCTGCCTGTTGGCTGTTGACTGTTGCTCGTCCCGGAGGCTCTTCATCTGCTACAAGTTTCACTTCTGCCTTTCTAGTGGACTACTGCTTCGTGCTGTTGTTCGTTGCTCCATGGTTTTTCTTGGACTTGAGATTTTTTCTTGACTTGAACAGTTTTTACTATGGACAAAGAAAGAGGATATCTTATTCTCTATGGTCCCTTATATACTGTTTATTCTCTATGGTTGCCCAGAGTATTCATGGGAAATGTAGTTGTTTTTTTCTTTACTAAGTTGTGATTGACTGCTGAGCATTTCTAATAAAGAAATGAGAAAGCATAATCCTCGCCTCCTTGTCCTTAATAGAATTGAAAATTCTTGTCACGAATGTTCGCAAATTTTGAATTGAGCGTCTTCCAGGTCTCATGATTCAGAATGTAGCGCACCATCGTCACCACGTGAACGTCAGTCCTAAGGTTTGGCGTGTCCGGAATCATCCTCATCATTGTGTAAAAACAGAACTAAATATATTACCAGTTTATTTGAAGACTTGTAGGTTACAGTGAAATTATTGTGCCCAGAGTTAAATTTATCATTTTTTAAAGAGCGGGCCATATAATTTGGCTTCTTTTGTTTGGGGACCAAGATATTACGAAAACACCTATTTTGTTTGTACATGTTGAAAAGTCTATTGTATGTATATATCCTTTTGGATTTAATGTGAAGACCCTACTAGAATGTCTTTCCTTGTGGAGCTCGACATTCTTAGAAATGGAATGTATGTAATGGGTTTATAATTTTCTTTAATTTTGTGTAACTGCCACAGTGTATCTTTCTGTGGTGAAACTCACTATCGGGATAACAAATTTTGATTCCTTCTTACTCCCCCTTTTTTGTTTGATTACATCATGAGTCTTAGCCATCATATTCGATATAACCAGTCACATGTAATCTGGGAAGCCAAGTTGTGCGCTGACAAGTAGAAAGTGCAATCAGTTGCATCTGGATGAAGAACCTTCCATGCATCAACCAGCCCATATAATTGCATAATATGGGTCAGCGCCAGTAGCGGCCAGTGAACTTTAAAAGTGGGGAGGCGTTTTGTTTATTATGCGGCAAGAAAAAGCAAATGATGAGGCATAATATAGCACATTCTGTAGCTGTGTTGCTCCAGCAAAGCAAGAAAACGGAAGAAGGGAGATGGGAGTCAGTGGGGAATCAATGAGCAGAAAGTATGAAAGCAAGGCTGGTAAGGTGAATGTATGTAGCGCGGTGAAGTAGGCAGGAACTATATCCAAGCCTGTTCCAACTGAAGGGTCATCCCTGTGGTGTTTTGTAGAGTGCAGACTGTAAATTTGGCAGCCATGGAAAGCAGATGGCGCGCGCCAGGCCTCTGAGGCAGCTTGTCAAACGAGGCAAAGTGCACTTCTAATCACTGTTTTCAGCTTGATCACGGTGTTTCTCCCAGAGGTTTCTCTCGGGCCGGGTTGAAGCTGGTTGAAGGAAGGAGGGAAATACGAACACTGCACAGGAAGCAGTACTTGAAATCCTGCCTCCTATTGTCATAGGGTGACAGTGTCAAGGGTCAGCCAGTCAGAGGAGGAGGTGGGATCTTAGAAGAATGTTCTGAGCTACGTCGCCGATCCGGGCGAGCCAAGCATTTGACCAAAGCCCTGGAAAAACAGCTGCTTTAGTTAACGCCTGCTTGCCCTCACCACTGCCTCACAGACACACACTGCACATGCGGGATTTGGGCGATATTGAAGTGGTCCACTTCGCATGCACACCGTGTGTTTGTACACGGCTCAACAAGGTGATGCCATGTTGGTCTCCTGCAGTAAGACGGCCTCAATACTGTGACTGTTGAGGTATGCTAATACCTGCCTAGCCTTGCGGGATTGTTAAAACCTCTAATGTTCCAGATTACAAGGTAGACCTTATTGTTTAGTAAGAAACAAATTGGGCGGTATACCTTCAAGTCAAAGCCGCAATATTCTGTTGGAAATGACCTCAGATAATGTGAAAAAAGGCCCCCAATGCCATTGCTGCAATCATGAAAAAAGTAAACCACATATCATTCCCAACCTCACACTCACACCACGTGCCACTCACGGCAACCTCAATCGTCAGCAAATTCCCAACAACCTAAAAAAACAAAGAACAAACCTATTACACCATCACTCATAAATGCAGTACATAAGCTCCATGCAAGGGGGTCCCTACTTGTCGCCCCAAAACATTGGATAAATATGTGAGAGCTGTGTAGCAACTCAGATCTGCTGCCTAAAACTATTGGGAAAAGAAGGACTGCCCTGCTGGGGCCGAGGTCTGCACACTAAAGGATTGCACTCTGAAGGACTGCTCCTGCTGCACACTTGGAACTACAGCCCTGAGGACTTTGCCTAGCTTCAAAAAAGATTAATGAGAGGACTCCTGAAAGCAATAGGTTAACAGAGTTCACCTTCACTATCTCCCCTAAGATGTCCCCAGTAAAGAATGCTTCTATTGGACTTTTAAGGATTTAAACAGGTTCATTGTGGTAATTGTAGTCCCAAACTTCCAAGGATCATTTCAGAGCTTCTAGACCATTGGATTTATGTTTTGAACACTTTGAAACCTCAAGAGAAACTTCAGGGTAAACTTCCAGAAGTTTGGATTTCAGGTTCGTCCCGCTGAAAGCTCTGGAGTTCAGGACTTCCAGGAATTCACTGACGCCTCGTACTGAGCCAAGTCGCCGTAGTCAACTCGAAACCTGGCCTGAAGAGGAGCCTTGCTCATCGATGAGAGAAAATCCTCTGGTAAAGTTTTTGAGCGCGAAGGTAAAATTTTGCCTGGGCCTCCCACTTAGTGTATCCAACCAGGGCTCCATTGCGGTTGGGCTCAAACTTTGACTTTGTCCTGGTCAAGCGCAACCAGATGTCCCAAGTTGTCGCTATATATTTTTAAGCACTAGAAATTGTTTATCCTTTTAAAATTCATATCTTCATGTCCCTATATTGGATTTTTGTCATTTTGATCATACAAATATTTCTAATTTTTATAAATTGAATGTGCATTTTTTGTGTGTTATGTCTTACTAATTTAATGTATCGCTGTTTTTAAATGCTTTTACACACCTGTCTCCTAAATTAAGCCTTCCAGCAGCCAGCTACCAAGGGTTGAACCCGTAGCTAATGTATTGAGACCTTGACTGGACCTTATATTGCATTGGCACTATCAGTGCTGGAGGCCTACTAGTAGCCTTTGATTTACAGGCCCTGGGGGCAGGTAGTGACACCTTACTAGGGACTTACAAGTAAATTAAATATGCCCATTGGTTATAAGCTAATTCTACCATGTATTAAGGAGAGAGAGAGCACAAGCAGTTTAGCAATGGTCTTCTGTGGTTAAGTGATGAGTCCTATAAACTAACAAAAATAAGATCTGCAAAAATGAAGGAATATGGCAAAATCTTTGGGGGGAGATCCCCATAAGGCTGATGGAACTAACAATAGCCCTCTAAAATTATAAAGGAAAGGGTGGCAACACTACCTTGGCCATCTTATATTACCACCAGCTGCATTCTGTGGAAAAAAGTCTTTCTACATTTCCACAGTCCCCTTAAAGAATTTGTGATTCTCAGTAAGTATATACAATGGGCTAATGCAGGCAAATCTATCTCCTTTTTATGTTCTGAAATGATGGTGTTAAGTTTACATCATCTACTGAAGATTTAACAGCACAGGGAAAGACAGCTGGACTAACTACAATGATAACATATGGATATATTGTTGTGTTCAGGTTAAACATATACCCTTCAACTATAGACATACGTTATTGCATTTTAAATGTATTCACCTTTTCTATTACACCATAAGGTGAATAGCTAAATTTCCTCCTGTAAAAAATTTGGACTGATGAATGTTGGGTGTCTTGCATATGGCATGGTCATGTCCTAATACTCAAATTACATGTAAAACCTGTGGAATGCTGAAGGTTGGGAGTCTTGTATATGGCAGGGGCATGCCCTATGTTACAAGACTATCAGGCTCATGTGCTCTCCATACCATGTAGCATGGTGAATACCCATCACCCGAGGAATCCAAATCTAGTGCTTCTTGGTGCCACTGCAGATATTCCGAAAACAGTGAGACGCTTTGTTGAAATGGCCCTTTTGGTGGCTAAAAGACGGATAGCGATGTCATGGATGAGCAAAACTGCACCCAAGGAAAAGTGTTGGCTATTGGACATGACAAATTACAACACTCAAATTGAGGCGTATACCTGAACATTGCATTTCAAAATTACGCCCATAGGATTTCTGGGATTCACTCCAGTCTTAACTTCTATTGCAAGAATCCTAGCTTCAGCTTGCTGGATTGTATACCTCCCCTGCCTGTGTTAAGCTTGTAAACTCTGCACCTGACCTGAGTCAGAGTGAATCCACTGAACTATTGGGCCAGTAATATGTTTTGCTGTCTGTTCTGCTAAAATTCTGTTTGTTGTCCTGGACAGTGTTGTATAATTGTGCCCCTGATGTCACTTTGCCACTTGCTGTACTGTACTTTTAATCCCAATAAAATAACTGAAAAAAAGATAATATGCTTAACTTTGAATTTTGATTTTTGAATGCCTCTAAATCTTATGGATATATTCTTAAGGTTTTTATTTTTGTCTGTGTTCATTATGAATTATACTGTTTATATTCTTTGTTTTTATGGGCATCGACCCAAAATAAACTATTTTGACAATGATAAATAATGATAGTTTCACCCTTCACCAATCACAACCCTCGAAATCACCGACTACCACCGAAGAAGTTACATAGATTTTTGGGGCTCCTAATGTTTGACATTGCCTAAAAACTTAATTTCACAATAAAATAGTCCTGTGCTTTCCGATATAATCAGTCATAATTCAACCGCTTCAAGTGTTGGAACTGAAAGACAGCAACTGCTAGAGTATATCAATGTGTAAGGAGCACTACCAACACAGACATTTATGTTAGAAAGAGAATACTGCTAATCACAGAGAACATCGATATACATGCCAGCAGGGGAGAAAAAAAGGGGGGAAATACATTTCAGATTGAAGTGGACAATGTTCTAGATGAGAAAAGACTGAAACCAATTCCCTGCCCCGCGCTGTCACCATGTGTTGCAGCGGTGAGATTGCACAACCTCTCTGTGCAGTCCAGCTTTCCCATCTCTTGCCTTTGCTCTCATTGTGCAGAAGCTCCTGTTAGAGTATCAGTAGAGCAGTGAATCTGCAGGACAAATGTTTATAATAACACTGCTGCCTTTGGACAAAGACAAATGACGAATTTACTGATGGTCAAACCAAAACATTCCTGTGGGCCGGTCAAACACAGGAAGGGAGGAAAGCCACCAATAAGAGCAAGGAAACAGAAGTTGACTAAAAAAACATCTAGGGAGTGTGGCCAAGATGGCAACTAGATAAGATGTGTCGCTTGCTCTCTCCCGCTGGCAGCCCAGTAAGGCACCGGCGTTTCGCCTTAGAAAGCAATTGGTGGACCCTCTGCAGTGCCCCATCATCGTAGCAGCGGCGGGGGCTCGGTGGAATGACAAAATTCCGGTTGCAAGCGACAAGATAGTGAACGGCCCGCTGCGCCTCGCGACCCTGACTGGCTTGTCCCCATCGCCCGGAGGCGGCTGCTAAGTGACGCGCCCCAAGCCTGGAGGGCGTGCCATGGACAGCCGTACCTGGTGACGGATGGGGTCCCTGATGGCCTGGGGGCTCCTGGGGTTCACCTGCTGTGGCTTGGTCGACGGTGGTGGCACGGCGGCCTCACCATTTTGTATGAAGGCCCTGCAGCATCCTGACGACCCCAAACCAGAACGAAGGTGCGGTGGTGGGTGCACCCAACGCTGCAGCATCCGCGGGATCTCAGGCAAGCGCCCGCGCAGGGAAAGTCGCAGTGCTTTGTGCACTAGGAGCACGGGGTGATAAGGCGCCGATGACGGAGGTGTAAGTGGAGCTCGGCCGCAATGGGCCTCGCCCTGGGAGAGCCGTGCAGGGCCTGGGGCTCGACGAGTCCATAAGTGGTGGGATCGGATCGGTTATGGGACCCGCGCACCTTGAGCCTCACCCTGCCACAGAGGAACCACCTGGGGGACTCTGACACCATCGAACAGCTGACTGTGTCACCCAGGGCCCAATACTAGGAGTGTGCACCAGCGGCGACATCAGGGTGGGCCTAGTGGCTTCCTCAAGCGACCAGCCGCCATAGACGATTGCGATGGGGGCTAGGTACTCCCCAGCAGGCAGGGAACATACTATAGGGCCAGGCACGGCCAACAATAGCGCTCTGCTCAGCGCACTCGGCAGGACTCACACCAGCTATCTGCATGGACACGGTGCCTGGCCCAAACCTACCATGTCCTCCTTCCGGGTGCGGAAAGATAAGACCCTCAAAGACCTTTTTGCTAA
This sequence comes from Lissotriton helveticus, assembly GCF_964261635.1. NCBI lineage: Eukaryota > Metazoa > Chordata > Amphibia > Caudata > Salamandridae > Lissotriton > Lissotriton helveticus. The sequence continues at coordinate 385,673,117 of NC_136060.1, forward strand.
GACCCAAAACAGTCAGCAACCAGGGGGCATCTTAGCGAACACGGAGGTGGTCAGCTCCATGAGTGCTGAAGGGGGAGAAATGATCACTAAAGCATTCCTTGAATCCCTGTTTGTGACCCTCCGGGATTACATACAAACGCTTAAACGCGACCTCACGGCAGAACTGAAAGAAATCCGCAGGGACATGGATAACATTGGCGAAAGGGTTGCGGAGTTAGAAGACAAGTCTGACAAGTGGATGTAGAGATGGCCACCCTGCAACACGAAGTCATCCGCATACACGATCAACAAGTGGACCTCCAGTCCCATCTCGAGGATCTGGAGAACAGATCTCGATGCCATAACATTCGGATTTGGGGGGTCAAGACCAATGAAGAGGCGGGTAACATCTTTGAATATACTAGAGAACTCTTCAACCATATCCTAAGCAATCCGTCACGTAAGGACATTCAACTGGATCGAGCGCACAGAGTGGGACCTCCACGTCCAGACAACGCTCCGCCTTCCGACATCTTGGTCTGTGTACAAGATTTCCGTACCAAAGAGGAGACACTGTGGAAAGCGCGACAGATGCAGCCAATATCATTCTGCGGACAGTCCCCGGTCTTATCCCAAGACCTAGCTGCTTTGAACCTACACAAACGAAGAACCTTCAGATTGGTCACCTCCTATCTCTGCCAACGTGACATCTCATACAGCTGAAAGCTGTTTCAGATCCGCTCCCTCCTGGGAATACAGCCTCCGACGGAAGACAGCAGTGATGAAGGCCCCACGCCCAGCACGGACGATGCCAAACCCCGCTGGAGGCAGCAAGGCCGATGACACCGAATTAAAAGACCAAAACCTCTGGAAATTTCTAGAGGCCAGAAGGCTGCGCTGGAGACCCTGCCAGCAGAGATCGCAAAGACGCAGCCGGATTGACACATCTGCAGCACGTGGACTTGCTTGAACCTGTCCACATGAGCTGGGTTCAGCTGGCGGGGGACAAGAGGGTTGTCCCTGGCCATGAACAGTCCCCCATGGATAGTTTTCCCCGATCATCACAAGATGATGGACTACGACATATTTTTCAGGATTTTCCTAGTTTACTTTTCCCGGTTTTTACAGGTTTTACTTTGGACCTTTTGTGTTTTTTTTTTTTTTTTGTTGGGGGTTCTGGTGTTCCTTGTCCACTTACTGCAAGTTCCTGCTCGCTTTGGGCCCTCCTGTTTGCCAACTGTCAAGCACTTACGATGCTGGGGGTGCTGGTCCCCACCTAGTGCACGCTTCTCAACTTCCCCTGTATGACCCCTAACATGCTTGAGATACTAACCCTGAATGTGCAGGGTCTCAACAACCCTGTTAAGTGTAAGGCGGTACTGTCCTGCCTGGAATGTACAGGGGCGGCTATATGTCTCCTTCAGGAAACGCATTTGCTGGTGAGAGACTGTCACCGCCTCAAATCTCCTCGTTTCCCGTCCCAATTGTTTTCCTCTGGTCCCATGAAATCTGCGGGGGTGGCCATCTTGTTTGCTCATCAATTCCGTGGGGACATTCTCCACAAAGAAGCTGAAATTAAAGGACGGCTCCTTACTTACCGCTTCGCCCTAGGCGGCCTTACTTTCACTATTGACTCCATATATTGCCCCAACGTAGGTCAGGAACGGTTCTTACAAACAGCACTCACCAAGGCGACAGCTGCAACGGAGCGTAGACTCCTCCTGGGGGTGATTTGAACTTAGTCTTTGCCAATATAGCAGATAGATCCTGCCAGCGCACTCACCAGACTGGTGCACTCTCCGCGACAGGCCTAACCCAACTGCGCAACCTAGATCTCCATGACCTCTGGTGCTGTGCGCATCTCCACAGCCGCAAATTCTCCTACTACTCCAACACGCACAAAACATACGCTCCGTTGGACTACCTGATGGCCTCCACTCCCATACACGCATCGGTTGAGAACGTAGAAATAGGGGTGGCCTCTCTGTTGGACCACACACCGGTCATGGTTACTCTCACACTCCCCCTCCCCCCCCCCCACGCAGAGCTCCCCAAGGGTCTGGCGCCTCCGGGAAACCTTCCTTCACTGCGCCGCAGTGGTAAAGCAAATATAGCGATCCATAAAGGATTACCTCTCTCATAATGAAACACTGACAGTTCCCTTTCCACACAATGGGTAGTGCTGAAGGCAGTTATCCGAGGGAAACTAATAGCTATATCGAGCGCAGAGAACGTAGAACATAAGCGCAAGAGGGACGACCTTTCCCAAAAAATGAGAGAATTAGAGCATATCCATCAGCGAACGGGAGCGCCTCGGGTTTGGCATCAGCTCAAAGCCATACGACAACAACTGGCCGTCTTAGATCAGGACAGGGCGGAATATACAGCTCTTCGACTACGGCACACATACTATGTGGGTGGAGACAGAAGTGGCCGTCTTCTCCCTCAGAAGTTGAGAGAGACTCGCCACAAACAAAGGTGAGGGAGATCCAACGGGACAATGGTAGAAGAGTCTCATCCGATTCGGAGATTGCTGAGTTATTCCGGGACTTCTATGCCTGTCTATACTCCGGCTACCACCTCGCCCTTGAGGACGGCACCAGATACCTAGCTCCTGAGGGACTGCCCAGCCTGACAAAGGCTCAGGCAGATCACTTGGATCGTGACATCAGGATTGAGGAGGTAATCGCGGTCATCTCGCGTCTTAAACTTGCCAAAGCTCCGGGACCGGACGGTTTTCCACTAGCTTCTACAAAATGTTTTGCACAATACTGGCCCCCATTCTAACTAAGCTTTTTAGCTCGTTCGCAGACCCTGGTGTGATCCCGACGGAAATGCTCAAGGCCTCCATAGTGGTTAACCCGAAACCGGGAAAGGACAGAATGGTGTGGCCCATCTCCCTCCTCAATGTCCATCTTAAGCTCTATACTCGAATATTAGCGGCACGCCTTTCCCCCTATATGCCCGAACTCATAGATCCAGATCAGGCGGAATTCTCCTCCAGCGCCAGACAAGCGATAACTCTAAACGCGTACTCCATCTTATTGGAAAAGCGTCCCGGTCGCCCGGGGAATATATGTTTATTACCGTCGGCGCCGAAAAGGCCTTCGACCCGGTACACTGGCCATACCTGGAGCAGGTATTGACCCGGGGAGGAGTGGGGGAGAAATTCTGTACGCTCATCTTCAACTGCTACAAATTCCCCTTGTCAACGGTCACACATCCTCACGTTTCCCCGTTGAGAGAGGCACACGACAGGGATGCCCCCTGTCGCCGCTCCTTTTTGCCTTTTACATGGAACCACTGGCCCATCGCCTCCGCACCCACCCTGGGATCTCCGGAATCCGGTTTGGGGGTTACATTCACACAGTCAGCTTGTACGCTGACGACGTCCTGATATTTATATCAAACCCTCTCAGCATGTTCCCGGTATGCTTAGCAGAGTTGGAATCTTTTGCTTTGGCGTCGGGATTCAAGGTGAATGTGACTAAATCAGTAGCGCTTGATCTCACACTCACTCCCCACACTCGTGCACCTCAACTACACCAACCTGCGTCAGAAGATTTGCAAAGTACTGAGCCAGTGGAGGCACTATCCTCTCTCCTGGCTTGGTAAAATAGCTGCGATCAAGATGACCGTACTGCCTCAAATTCTATATATATTTCACACCTTGCCACTCCGACCCCCCGCTGGCTGGATTAAAGAGACCTAGTCCGATCTTGCGCGCTTTATTTGGAATGGCCGCAAACCGTGGATGAAACAAGCCTTGACGATGCTTCCCCCTGAGGTAGGGGGACTTGGCGTGCCCAACCTCATCCTTTATTTCCAGGTGGCCCACTTACGCCATTTGGTGGAGTGCAACCGCTTGGAGTCAGAGAAACATTGGCTCTTCCAGAACCAGGCAATAGCCGCCAAACCGCTGGAGGGTATCCCCGTTCTCCACAAGAATCGCAGGCCAACATCCCTGTATGTGTCACACATCACCCAGGCCCTCCTAGACACGTGGGACCACACAAACCTAAAGCATAGACTCACCACCTTCCCCTTGCCCCTGACTCCACTGTTTGAAAACCCAGATTTTCAACCGGGGATGAATGCGACGTTCGCCAGCAGTTTGAGGTCCTCGGGTTTCTGCTCGACGGGCCACTTATTTGACCTGAACGGAATTATACCCTTCCACCAGCTGAAAGTAGACTACAGACTCTCCAAGTCCGAGAGATTCCGCTATGGTCAGATTCGACACTGGGTCCTTCAACCCCAGATGCAGCCGGGCGTCAACAGGTTCCTCACCACATACGAAAAGTGGTTTGTCACCCGCACATCCGACAAGAAACTCACATCGGACCTCTATAAAATGCTCCTCACTCGGAACACACATACTTGTAGTGCCGGCCGTGCAAGGTGGGAGAGAGACTTGGGCAGAACACTTACTCACAAGGAATGGGAAGGAGTATATTACAGGGCCCGCCACTCGGCTTACCACATGGGTTTGATTGAAACTCTCACCAAACTCGTCTCTTATTGGTATTATACCTCCGAAAGAATCCACTCCATAGACCCCTCTCAAGATGGCACTTGCTGGCGGGGAAGCGGGGAGGTGGGCACGTTAGTACACCTGCTTTGTGACTGCGTGCACATTCAGAGGTATTGGACTCAGATCTTGGACGAGATAGATAAGCATCTAGATACACAGATACCTTGCTTCCCGGCCTATGTCCTCTTGGGTCTCCCAAACTCGGTGACCTTTCCCCTCAGATCTTGCAGAGGCCGGCTGATGGCGATAGCACTGGGTTCGGCAGTATAAAATGTCTTGACACACTGGCGAACCGCCCATATCCCTAATTTTACAGGCTGGCTGCACCGGCTTTGGTAAGTTTTGGGGATGGAGTAATTGACGTTGACGATGGCGGGGAGGTGTTCAGAATTTGTGAAGTTGTGGCAACCCTTTCTGTCCCTTCTGTCCTCGAATTTAGGGAAGTCACCTGCCCGAGGTACCTCCGCGGGTTGCGGATCTCTGACTCCCAGGGAGACAGGGGTATGGCCTGAATCTTTAGCGCAGGATTCCAGCACTGAATGTGTTCTTTTCATTTGGTGGGTAGGGAGGGAGGGTAAGGAGGGGGGTTGGGTTTAGGCTCCAATTTAGGGGGGGGTTGTTCAGTTTGTATATGTTCCTTATTTTCTACAGAAGCTTGCTCATGAATGTAGGACAGTGCATGAGGGCTGTCCTCCAGCCCTATTGGGTGGAACGTAGTGTATGTTTGAAAAACCTGATAAAAGATTAAATCATAAAAAACATCTAATGTTGAGCAAGAATTGGGTCTTTCGGAAGATTGTATACAATAATGTGTGTGACAGACAGCTTGAGCTGTCTGCAGTGAGACCATCAAAAAACAACATAGAGACAAATATGACATCATCAAATTTTATGATGCACAAACTGAACAATCCCTAAATGGACTACAGGTAGAGACACTTAATCAAGCATCAGCAAAGCCAATAGGTCTCGGCAATCCGAGAGCTATAGGCGTTGTCAATGTTAATATCTTTAGGCGTTGGCAGTGCGTTGTCAATGCTAATGGCACATCTGCGCAGCCATGCACACCTGGTACTAGTTGAGGCCTGCCCTCCTCACAGTGTCACCAGCAGAGCTTGTAACGTGCCCTTCCCCCCCAACTCCACTGTCCTCACTTTTATAAAGAACACTTGAGCTCATTAACAAAATTTGCTCTATTTAGTGATTATACTTCATGTATGAGAAAGACTGAGAGAAAGATAGAAGGGTGTGGAAAGCAATACAGAGATACTTTGAAGATGCGCAGAAAGAGACAAAACCATAAAGCCACACTGGGCAAGGCTCTAATAATTGTCTAGTCATTGCTTTGTACCTGCACGTCATTGCCAAGCAGGCCAGAGTAAATGAGGGACGAGTTTGTTTTCTCGTTTGTTTTGGCATCCACTAATCCATTCTTGAAAGTGCTGATCGTGATGTCTGTTTTTATGTCTAATGTGTGATTGCATATGTGTAGTGTACCTAGTACCATCATGGCAACACTCCCCACCCCCAAGCACATAGAATGCATGCAAATAAGTACACACCACACAAATTTGTTTTGGGAAAAACTGCTGCAGGTTTATTACATACAACGTTATGTGATATGGTGAGTTATCTTACGGGCGATCCAAGGGCAGGCAGCTTTCTCGCCACCTGCCCGCCTGATGAGCCAAGCAGCACTGGGGAGAACCCCCTCTGTGCTGCCCCTACTGGTGATCCTCCTCCCGGATCACGTGACACCTGGTCCTTTATTACTCACGCCCCTTTCAGGGTGGAGCTCAGCACAGTACTGGCAATGTTGTTTGATTTGCCTCTTGTAAAGTGAAATGACTATACTAACAGTCACAGCACTTTCCAATACATACCTAAACAGACACTACATTCCAGAAATGTCAGTTGAAGAAACCCTTTCAATGCATCGAAATGAACACTAGGGTACGGTTGCGATTCGATGTCCCCAAGGACACGGCGCTCCAGTCCTGGGCTTATTAATTTATTTATTTAGCAGTTGGATGTAGCACCAAGTTAAAGGAGTGCTTTACATAAGCACCAGTTACATTATTATTCAAGGTAGCCTTTATATTTTTAGGCACGTTTGTTATTTGCTTAGAATGACAGGATGATATGCAGACGTGGACATTGTGTCCTTATTGAACTGAAATAACATGGTAACATTTCACAGAAGGGTATGATCTGTACTTAACATTCCAGCAGAACAACAAGTTTTTGATGCGTCTCTCCAGTGACAAAGTCTATGTAAATTGGCACATGACCCACACTTGGAAATCACGCTACAGTGACTGCAACTTAGAATCCTCGCCATAAACAAGCCTCAAATCGTTACAAATGTTGTGTGAACAAAGAGACCACGTGACAGTCAGATCAGACTCGCACCTTTTTGCACAGAAGATGCTTGGGCAAATCAAACGTCTGAGCAAGATACGCTTCCCAATCCTGGTAATAGGAAAAAACCTGAATTAGATCCAAGACTTCAACTACTTACAGCTCGAATTGCGCACAAGATACTACTCCCACAGCCAGTGGCGGCTGGCACTGATCGGTGGCGGGGGAGTGGTGGTCGGATAAGGGGATTTAAAAAAAAGAAAAAACACTTGCCAGATTGCGGCGTCCCTTCTCGTCTCTACTCCGATGTCTCTTCAAGCCAGAACAGGGAATTGGGAATCACCCAGCTTCCCGGCTCCCCATAGCCAATCACAACGCTGCATGGTTCGGCTCTCAGCCTGGGACTGGAGGCCTGGGCATGATCTCCACACAGGCTGTAATTCAGCCTGCGTGGAGAAAATGCAAAGTGTGCATGAGTGTTTTGCCGGCCCGAGACGGCCAGCCAAGCATTCATGCGCACTTGGAGTGGGCAAACCACTCCTCCCCTGCCCTGCAGGGCACGCATGTTCAGCTCACACGTGGACCATTGTTTTTACTTACTTACCCTCACCTGTTTATACTAATGCCTAGTTGTAACTTTTTAGCAGCTCTATGTTTCAATATTGTTTAGTCACTAAGTATTTTGTTTTAAATATCAGCTCCAATAATACTTCGTATTCCCTTACTTCAAGGAGGTAACTTGCTTACCTCTTGGTGCCTCATCTTTCCTTCCAGGGCTCCTTCTATGACGCGGCTCTGCCCATTGAGCGGTGGGAGCTCAGGATGTGATTGCTGTGACGCAGCCATTCCGCAACGACTGCTTACTATTGGACTGCTGCAGTCTAGCTGCCGCAGCTTCCTGGATAAAACATAATCCTGGCATCGATGTACAGCGGACGCACCGCGACACCCTTAAGGCAAGCCCATCTGCGTCCGACCGTTGCCAGGTGACAGGAACCCTGCATCTCTGTCCACAGGTATCACTTCTCACATCACACTCTTCTACAATAGCAATGACCTAAAGAGGCTTTATCCCAACTGATTACATTGCACGCCCCATTTCATATCCTCTTTGAAGGCCTTATCTTGTGGCTGCATGCAATTTCACATGCCCCACAACATTATTGGACAAGGAAGATAGCCCTCCGTTCCACCATCAGGCACTTACAGCTCTTGGCAAGATACAGAATCCGCCCCCTACGCTCAAATGCATCTATTTTAATGCAAGGTCTGTCCCCAAACATTCAGTTGAAATTTTGGTTCTCCTAGCATCAACGCAACCTGATTTATGTTTCTTACAGAAACATGGCTACACCAGACAGCATTGCCTGATATTCACATTGAATTTCCCGAAAACTATAAGTTATTCAGGCAGGTCAGAGAACTCAAACCGGGAGGTGGAATAGCCTTAGCCTTCCGGGCAACCCTCAAAGTCGAAATCCTTGACTCCCTCCTCACCAACTGGGTTGAGCTGATTAAACTGCAGCCCCCAAACGGTAGCACCTGGAATGGTGCCCTTATTAACCCCCCCTTAACAAAAAATGTATTTCAGCTCCAATCTAACAGAGCGACTTGCACCCCATGTACTCGCCACACATGACTTTCTCCTGATTGGAGACGTTAATTATCACGTTGACATTACCATGGACCCCGAGGTTCCTATCTTGCTAAAACATCTGGAAATGCTAAACCTATAGTTAATAAAATCCTGCCCCACCCACCAAGCAGGACATACGTTGGACCTCATATTCTCGACTAGTAAGCTTCCATATATCGACACCCCACTGCCACTGACCTGGACAGATCACTTTTTGATCAGCTTCCAAATTCCACTTACCACGATACCCAAGACGTCCAAGGCTGAGCACCGATCCATCACCAGATCCTGGAAGCAGATCAATGACGGCTCCTTCCAAGCAGCATTTTTCACTTCCAAACCAAATAACCTGTTAGACATCAAGGAAACTCTTTTAGAGTTCAACGATTCCCTTGTGCAGGCATTCAACATTATGGCTCCCTATAAACCACTCACCAGGAAATACCCCAGACCCAATGCACCTTGGTACTCTGCAGAATTGAAAATTGACAAGATCCACTGCAAAAGGCTTGAGCGCAACTGGAGGCTATCTAAAAACAATTTTGACAAACAAATATTTAAAGAGGCACTTTGCTCTTATCATGCTAAAATAAAGACTGCCCTCAGACAATATATTGTTCTCCAAATTGACCAAACCGGTAACTCCGCCAAGGAACTTTTTTAAATTGTGAAATCCTTCGCCTAACCACAGGCCTGCTCTCCTGCCACCCTTCCCCCCACGTCTCAAGTCTTCTGTGATACCCTGGCAACGCACTTCCAAACAAAAATTAACAACATTTACAATAATTTACAATTTACATCCATCTCCCCCACCATCAGACAAGATTACTCGAGTTCTGCAACACTGGACTGTTTCAAGCCCATCTCACTAACCCAAATGATCGACTCACTAGTCATGGCTAAGTCTGGTTCCCAGGGCCGGACTGGCTGTAGCGGGCACCGGCCGTGTTCCCGATGGGCCGCAAGGATGGGGGCCGGTTTTGGGCCCCTGTGGGGACGTTTTTTTTACGGGGGTTGGCAATATTAGTCCCCTGTAACAAAATCGGCTGAAACCAGCCCTAAAAACAGCTCAGCGGCACCAATCCGGGGGGGCAGGCCAAGCAGTTTGCCATGGCTGGTTTTGGTCCCAGTCCGGCCCTGCTGGTTCCCCTGCCAACCCCTGCCCTCCAAAAATCATCCCACTTCTCTCTCCCCACCTTGCCCCAGCCATCACTGAACTATGCACCCAATCTTTGACCCAAGCCACGGTTCTGAGGAAAGCAGCCCACATAACTCCCATCTTGAAGAAACCCACTACCAAGCCCAAAGACCCAAACAACTACTGTTCCATATCTCTTCTCCCCCTGCTTGGAAAAGATATTAGAGTCCCATGTCAACAGACAGCTTATGGCCTACCTCGAACAGAACAATTTGTTGGACAGCTCTTAATCAGGTTTTAAACCATTCCATAGCACTGAGACTGCCCTACGTGCAGTAGTAGACACCATTAGAATGTCACTTGACAATGGACAACAAGCCATGCTGGTGCTGCTTGATCTATTAGCAGCTTTCGATACCATCTCACACACAATCCTATTACAACGTCTGCAGCAGATAGGGATCAAGGATTCAGCCCTTACCTGGTTGAGCGACTTCCTTAAAGACAGAGTACAAATAATCCCCATAGGACCGTTCCACTCCAGAACTCTCCCTGTGAGTTCCCAGGACTCTTCCCTGAGCCCAATGCTTTTCAATATATACGTAACCCCCTTAACCTGCCTGATCAAATGCTTTGGATTTGAGACACTCTCATATGCCGACGACACCCAATTGGTCGTCTCATTCGGGCAGGACATCGAGAATGTTAAACATTGATTCCCTACCTACATGAGGGGGGTTGTCACCCGAATGTCCTCTACCTGCCTCCAACTCAATGGGAGAGAAACAGAAATTCTCCTGTTTGGCAAGGCTATGGGAATGCCTTGTGCCTTGCCGCTAATGAATCCCTTCTGTCACAATTGCAAGTCGTCCAAAACACAGCGGCACAAATGGTTAACAACCGGCCTCTTAAGGACTCCATCACACCCCACACTCGGAGCCTTACATTGCCTCCCTCACCGCAAGAGAGCCCTGTTCAAACTGCTGTGCATAACTGTAGGAGGGTGACTTAGTATAACCTTTCACACTTATTTAAGTGAAGCACACTGCACTAATCCAGACAACCGTTATGATGATTTTAGTGGACATAGAATGTTCTCTAAGTGGTAGCTGTGGAGGGCAGCCTCCAGGCTTAGTCCAGAAGGAGTGTTAAGCAGCTTGTTTTACCAGATATAATCATATAGTGTAGGTTAAGTGCAAAAGAACCACACAGTGTAGTTATAAAAATATTTATTCAAACCACTCAATAACACATTGGTATATCTCCTACCTGGAGATATAATGACAATACGCATAATACTTCAGTGGTAGAACAGGTAAGTAGCACAAATGCACACAAACCACATTCTAATAAAGTGCAATGCGATCTGCGTGTGCAGAGTAGAAACACCGCCACATACTAAATGCAAGTCAAAGGGGAAGTCGTGGTTGCAGTTTTCAAGAAGAAATACCCTTCCCAGAGGACCACGAAGAAATCCCATGGAAAATGGAAGGTTGAGGATTCACCCCACCCGTGGATTCCCCAGGAACTAGGATACCTACACCAGGGAAGCCGAGTGCAGAGGTGCGAAGTGACATCGGAAACCGCACCACAATGGAGGACTTAATTGAGACTTCAGTGAAGATGCCTCTGGAAAAGAAGGTGAAAGGGTATGGTGGAATCCAAAGGTGGATTCTTGAAGAGGAGTACCTGGAAGCAGAGGGGACAGAGTCTAAGCCACTCGGGAGTGATCAGGAGGCCCGGAAAACCAGTGACCACCAATGACGGAAGAGTTGACTGTGACCTTGCTGCTGCAGCTGTTAAGACCAGGCGATGCTGTGGAAGACCAGTAGCTATTCACGAGCGTCGGAAATCAAGAACCAGGGGGTCAGTATCCGGCGACAGAACACCAACAAGCCTTGGCAGCAGCAACAGATGTGGAAAACAAAGAAGGTGCAGTGTCGGGACCAGCAAGGTCCAAGGGACTTACCAAGTACAGGAGAGTCAAAGCAGGCCCGAGCAAGCAGGGGAGCCCACTGGAGCCAAAGAGGACCCACAGGTCGAAGGCACAGGAGTTTCAAGAGGACCTCAAGCAGCTCACCAAAGATGCAGGCCCACGTTGCAGAGGATGCAGTGAGGATGAAGATCTTGGCAGGAAGAGATGCTGCAGGCTGGAGCTTCTTGGAACCTGATGATCTCTGGAGAAAAGAGCCAACAAGCCTTGGCGACAGCAAGTCGACTCAGTGCACAGCGGTGTTGTTTCAGTGGTTCCCGCGAAGGATACTGGACTTGAATTCAATGAGAAGACAGTGCAGGCCTCGAGGTAGTTGGAAAATCACCACCTGTGTTGCTGGGCCTTTCGAAGTACAGAGGACGTCAGGAGCAGCAGACCAGTCAGCTTAGTTGCAGTGCCTGCAGATGCAGGGGGTGACTCCTTCACTCCAAGGGAGATTCCTTCAGGTGTCTTGGTTGCCCACAGGCCTGGAGAAGAACCTGGATGAAACACAGCCACAGATGACACAGAAGACTGGCAGGACGACGAGACCAAGAGCAGGAGGAGTCTTCCCAGATGCAGTCTCGGTTCGAAAGACAAAGTCCAACGAAGTCCAAAGTGCCCAGACGGTTGAAGATGAAGTGGTTTCAGATCTGAATCTTGTCCCACAACGAATCTGAAGAGCCACCCACAAGTAAGCCCTAAAGTACCTAAAGGAAAGGGTTGGGTGATTCAGGGGTCCCTCCCAGAGGAGGGGCTGGACTAGGGGAGGATACTCCCATGTCCTTTGTCCAATTTCCCAGGAGAGGGAGAGCCAATGGCTCCCTCAACTGGTTCCAACTAGAGTATGCAAGGAGGACACCAAATGTGCCCTTCACAGTAGTCTGGTGCCGCTGGCAAACACCCCCACCCCAGCCCAATACAGTAGGGGCATATTAGCAAGCACCTTGTTAAAATTATCACCGTTTTAGTGGCAGGAAACTGGCACTAAAACGGCGATAATGGGCTTGCTAACATGTGTTATAGAATTCCAATAGAAGCCCAGGTTAGATGTCCTGCACATCTAACCTGAGCTTCTATTGGAATTCTATAATGCATATTAGCAAGCCCATTATCGCCGTTTTAGCGGCAGTTTCCTGCCGCTAAAACTGCAATAATTTTAACGAGGTTCTTGCTAATATGCCCCTAAGTCCTGTCTGGGAGGTGGTCACAGTCTGGGACAGAAAACCTATTTTTCTACCTTCCCCTGCTAGAGCCTGGCACAGCAGCAGGAGGGCAGAATTGTGTCTTTGGTCAGCAGCAGCCATAGCTTGCTGTTAGACCCTGAAAGAGTGGTACCGGAAATGCAGGGGGGGCTCCCTACAGGTCCCCCAGTACATGGGATCCTTCATCCAACACTGGAATCGGTGTTGGGGAAGGATTCCAATATATTGTTAGACATCACGCAATTGACTTAATGTCCACTATATGTATAAAATGACTGGCCGCACTTACAAAGCCTGTAGAACCAACTCCTGGGTTTTTAGGGGGTGCCCTGCTCATGCAGGGCATTCCTCACACTTATAACCAAGCACCCTGCCTTCAGGATTGAAAGGCCTACTTTAGGTGTGACTTAAAAGGTTTTAAGTGTAGTAACCTCAGATATAAGGAAACTTATATCTGTTGTGAGTGGTACTAGCACCAGCTCACACAGGTTGCAATGGCAGGCCTGTAGTCACAGTTTGAGTGGTCTCTTATTGGTGGCATATTACACACTGCAGCCCATGGGAGACCCCTGGTGTTCCTTTGCCCTGGGTACCTCATTATCATATACTAGGGACTTAGAAGGGTACACCAGTAGCCAATTAGAAAGGTACCAAAGTACTTACCATAGTGTAATTTTGGGAGAGAGCACAGTGACCGGGGTCTTGATCAGCAGGATCCCAGTCCGACTAGTCAAAAAACAGAATGACACTAGCAAAAAGTGGCAGTAATCATGAAAGCAGATCCTACTTTCCTACAATAACTTATAAGTCGCTTTCAGGCATGCTCCTTACATCCCTAGTAGGAACTTGCGATCCAGCCACCAATCCTTTCTACTCCTCCCCCGAATTTGTATGGCTAAATATGGAGGTTTAGCCTTTTCTCACCTGAGCCCTCTCTACTGGAACAAAATACCGCAGACTTTACAAACATTAACAGAATTAAAGAAACATCTTAAGACCTGGTTATTCAGAAAATACTCCCTCTATGTCAGTTACTTGCTTTCCAAGCACCGAGATGTTCTTATCTGGATGAGTTGTGCGCTATATTAAGAGATTTTAACATAACAAAACGTAGTACAGTGTGGCTGAATTGTAAAAGTAATAAAATTAAATAATTATATAATCCACTATCAGTTAGTAAGTATCTGCAATCGAGACGCATATAAAGAAGCGTGGGTTAATAGTTGACAGAGTGGAGGAAGCTCATCACAGAGTGTGTGTGTCACTGGGGGTGCGGGCTGCTAAAAACACGAGCCCTGTTGTAGAGTGCTTAAAAACTAAGACCGAGCATTGTCATAGCCAATAGGTCTCGCCTTTGGGACCTTATAAGTGTTTAGTTATCCAGCACAAAATACTTGGTGCAACAACATCAAGTGTTGCATGGGTAAACACTTATAAGGTCCCAAAGGCGAGACCTATTGGCTATGCCAATGCTTGTTTTGAGTGAATGGCTTGTGCAGGTATGCCACTGTGAGGTAGAGATGCTGCAAGTGCTTTTACAGGAGCCCCTGTGACATTGCGCCTCTTTAAAATGTATCTTGGGTCTGGTGTAATACTTCTAGCCCCTATTACCATCTTCTTGCACCCAATGCATCCTTAAATGTCCAAGGTACAGCCGAGGTTGACACTCCTAGTACCCCTGCCCTCCAGTGACACTTTACCTTTCACTGTGGTGGTGGACGTGGTGGTGGTGGACGTGGTGGACGTGGTGGTGGTGGTGGTGGACGTGGTGGACGTGGTGGTGGTGGACTTGGTGGTGGTGGTGGACATGGTGATGGACGTGGTGGTGGTGGACATGGAGGTGGATATGGTGGTGGATGTGGTGGTGGTGGTGGACGTGGAGGTGGTGGTGGTGGAGGTTGTGGTGGTGGTGGACATGGTGGTGGTGGTTGTGGACTTGGTGGTGGAGGTGGTGTATGTGGTGGTGGACATGGTGGTGGTGGTGGACGTGGTGGTGGACAAGGTGGTGGAGGTGGAGGTGGTGGTGGTGAACGGAGTGGTGGTGGTGGACGTGGTGGTAGAGTTGGTGGTGGTGGACGTGGTGGTGGACGTGGTGGTGGTGGACATGGTGGTGGATGTGGTGGTGGACGTGGTGGCGGACATGGTGTTGGACGTGGTGGTGATGGTGGACGTGGTGGTGGTGGACGCGGTGTTCGTGGTGGTGGATGTGGTGGTGGACATGGGGGATGTGTTGGATGTGGTAGTGGTGGTGGATGTGGTGGTGGTGGTGGACGTGGTGGTGGTGGTGGATGACGTGGTGGGCGTGGTGGGGGTGGATGTGGTGGTGGTGGACATGGTGGTGGTGGACGTGGTGGCGGTGGACGTGATGGACGTGGTGGTGGTGGACGTGATGGTGGTGGACTTGGTGGTGGTGGTGGTGGTGGACGTGGTGGACATGGTGGTGGTGGTGGACGTAGTGGTGGTGGATGTGGTGATTTAGGTGGTGGTGGACGTGGTGGTGGTGGACATGATGGACGTGGTGGTGGTGGACGTGGTGATGGACATGGTAGTGGTGGTGGATGTGGTGGTGGTGGACGTGGTAGTGGTGGACATGATGGTGGTGGCGGTGGTGGAAGTGGTGGTGGATGTTAGTGTTGGTGGTGGACGTGGCAGTGGTGGTGGATGACGTGGCGGACATGGTGGTGGTGGAGTTGGTGGTGGTGGTGGACGTGGTGGTGGTGGTGGACGTGGTGGTGGTGGACGTGGTGGTGGATGACTATTGGGTAGGTGGGTGCTGGCCGAATGCAGAAGGAGAGGAGGATCTCGAAGGGGGCACATGGGAGAGCAGAAAGAGGCCGAATATTGGAAACAAAAAACGGCAAGTAGATAGAGCACGAAACAGATTTAACGGGGTGGTCCCTTCTTATAGCACATGTGAATGTTCCTTAGCATCCTGTTTTTAGTAAAACAGGGGAACCATGGGTAGATTAATTGATTAATCACGCATGTTGATCGCGTGCGATTAATTGATTAATCACGCATGATTATAGCATGCGGAAGCTTGTGTTACAACATTTAGTAATCTAAATGTCAACAAATTAGGTACAAGGCTACATCTCACGGGAGGTGAGGGAAGACCACGGCTTTCACTTTTTAAGCACTCGCGCTTGTGGCAGCATCCACCTTGCGGGAGCGAGCAGCGGTGCAACCACGTTAATTACAAACAGCGTGCAGCTGCTCGCTCCTGCAAGGTGGATGCCGCCACAAGCACGAGTGTGAGTGCTTGAAAAGTGAAGACCGATTGCTAAAGGCCCTCTCCTAGATGCGCGCTGCCCGGGCGAGGCCTAAAAAAACAGCTCTTAAAATGGGAGCAGTTGTGGTACTTGCCCCATGCTCAAGGGTAGCACAAGAAGAGGCAAGATGTATGCATGGTATGGACAAATGGTGAGAAACAATAGGAGAGCGACGTTGGAGCCAGCAAACGGGAAGAGTATGGGTGGGCTGAATCCCACAAAGTAAATACAGTATGTCTCTTTGAGACAGAGCATGCACTGTCTAGAGCCGAGACCTAAAAACATAATTTTGGTTGCTTTAAAATGAACCATGCTCAACTGTAACGCACTATAATGCAAACCATGCTTCAAATGACAAAGTCAATGGCAAATCATTATACATCAGTAATTGCAGCATTAGGCTGGTTAGAACCTGTTCATGACAGTTTTACAGATGGGGAGGAAGGAAGATACAGGTACATGCATCATTGTTGCCGTTTGCGATTCCTTAATTGCGAAAATTAAGAAATCGCAATTAAGGAATCGCAAACGGCAATGCATCAAAAAATCGCAATTTTTTTAGCGATTCCTTATTTTTCCTTAATTGCGATTCACAAATTGCGAATCGCAATTAAGGAATCCCTTCCCATTCATTCCTATGGGATAGGAATGAATGGGAAGACAATCTCAATTTGCTATTCGCAATTAGCTAATCGCAAATTGAGATTGCGATTTCAAGGGTGCAGGGGTGTCCAAAGGACACCCTGTTGCACCCCTGAAATCAATCTATGCACAACAAGGGCATGTGTGTGCACAACATGACAGTTTGAAAAATGCACAAAATTGCATTTTTCAGCTTTTTTCACAAATTACCATGAGGTCCAACCACATGGTAATTTTTTCCTCCTAATTGCGAATTCGCAATTTGTTTTAGGTGTCATGTATTGCATTTAAGGAATCGCAAATTGCGATTCCTTAAATGCAATCGCATTTTTAGAAATCGCTAAAAATAGCGATTTATTGAATTTTGGATTGATGCATCCCAAATAGTGATTTAGGAATCGCAAACGGCCGATTTTTGAGATTCGCACCGTTTGCGATTCCTAAATCGCTTGATGCATGTGGCTGTAAGTGTTTATTAGCAGTGGCCAAAATCAAATCCCATAATTTTCCTAAAAGACATTCATGCTCTTGAGGAAGTTCTGACATGGCAGCAGGGACACCACTACTACCCAGCATGAATGAATCGTGCACAGATCGAGGCAAGTTAGCTTAATGATGACTTGTCCAATCTTCGTATGACACCATTTCCACATTGAGGGAGTATGTGACTATCCTGCTACAGAAACTTCGCTCTAGTGCCCAGGAGGGCGTTGGGGGAACAAGACAAAGATGTGTGCAGTTCAAAGCACCCTACACGGGGGAACCCTACAGAGAAATAAAATGCAGGCTTTGTATTTCTGAAGGTCATGACTTAAGCACTTGAACGCAGACTGAGGCACTCCGGCAACCCTAACCTCTCTGCCTTTAAATATACTAGTAGCACAAAAATGCAGCACACTCAAGTAGTGAAACTGCAGTTTCCACCTTTCCCCAAGGCTTGTCAGAATCCCACATAAGGAGCAGCTGCCTTGGTACACATGGCAGCGTTTGGGAGCATGTTGATGCCGGAGGGGGTGGAGTAGAGGCAGGAAGTGAGCTCACAATGGGGTGAAGTTCCATCAAACACATGGAGCAACTCTGCTTAATTTTGCTAGATGAGGAAGGCCGCAATCTGATCCGTTCCCTGATGTGCACCTCAGACGTTGCAGTGTTATTTGCAAATTGCAGTGGCATATTGTGCTTTACCAGTTGTCACTTTGCATAGCCAAAACACGAATTTTCTCTAGCCTAAATTTGCAAATGCAAAGTCCTACTCATAGATTTCCTTTCTTTACTGCCTCAAGCGTTTCATTGTTGATGCTGTTTCTCTTTCTTTTAATATGTATTTAATATGTATTTCTCTTTAATGCACAGTTCTAATGTGTCTACAAGTTTGATGTTGAAGCAACATTTAGCACAAGAGGCAAATACAATGTCAAAGACGTATTTCCCGAGGAAGGAGGCTTTTTATGCTGATCCCATTGTCAACTTGTCAAAAAGCAGCTTTGTCATGGGACTGCGGGCTGAAAGCCAAGCCTGGAAATGTGTGATAATGATGGAAATTGTGCTTTATCAGAGGGTGGGCCTGATGTTATCTGCTATTTTTCTGCATCCTCTTTCTTTTTCCAAGCCCCAGCATTGATCTTCTTGTGAAAAACACAGACTGAAGCAGTCAAATGTAATCCTGCATTTACAAGGAAGTGGATGCCACAATGCCCTGTCCTGTTCTGCAGGCTCTTTTATAAAGTTCAGAAACTGCTGATGTCAGGCAGCTGTCGCCCATGATGCATCACAATATAATATGACAGTGCTTTCTGCTGATTGGAGGTGATGTTATAATTGGATTTCAGCACAGCCCTTGTGAGTACTCAGACCCTGTCAGACTACCAGATGATGCTCCTGCCAGTGCTCTTTTAGGAATAAATTGAGTTCTGTGTCTTTGATTTCTCTCCTGGGTCATATCAGCTCCCAGATGCGCTGGGGCAGTTTTATTTTTAGAGCATGTTGATGGATTGGGTTTGGTTTTCTTTAGGTATGTAAATGAATACATACTCAGAGGTCATTTTAGTTTTTTTCTTTGACAATTCTGAATAATTCATGATTATCTGCAGATCCTGGTATTCTCATTAGAATACGTTGGCTGCATGATTTACAGTAAACAAAGAAATCAATCTTTGATTATCATAATATTATTTTTTAATATCTTATTTGGTTTGTTCCAAATAATGATATGTATGTACGAATGTAGAAACAAAAAAGCATAAAGCAGCAGACAGAGGTCAAGCACAATGGTTCCATGTATTCTCAATATTAGATGGTGCAGCCACTTCCAACATCCGCTGCTTAGAGATGTGTAAATTACAACAATATAAAAGACCAAAGAGGAAGGTGCACTCTAATGAAGTCAGTAGAGAAAAGTATTTATAAATATCTTCTTCTTTATTCAGAATATTATTTTCTGTATGCAAGGGCACAGCCAACGCGTTTCGTTCCCTTTGTGCCATGGAAACTTCGTCAGGGCAAAATAATGTTATCACGAAACGGCGATCAGCATAAGCCGATAGAAGTGCATGAACCAGTTGAGAACGTTCTTGACTTAAGTTATAGCGGCCCCTTGTTTGAGTATACTACAGGCTCCAAACAGTTACGTAGTCGCTTGCAGTCCGAGTACGGATGATCTGTAACAGAAGGATTCTTTATTAAACTCCTGAGATGCTCCGTGAACCTCAGTTTAGGCTATTCAAGTCCTCAAGGTCAAAAACGAAGGAAATGGATAGAAATAGGCCAATAGGTCTCCGCCAAAGTATCTCGCTTTAATACAGCGATAGTGTGACTAGTAACAACACCGATCCGTATCCCCGGTATGGAGAATGTTGTAGGTCCAAATACGACCTAGACCGAACATGAGCAAACCATGAGCATACCCTGCCAAAGTGCTGCACCTGTGATAAGGTGTCAGCTACAAGAATCACCCTCAGGAAAGGCGTATGTACCCAATAGGTACTCGCAAATTGCTCATGCAATTTCAAGGGTGCAAGGGTGCCAAAAGGACATCCTGTTGCACCTCTGAAAAATGCATGTGTGCACATGTGGCGCACATACATGTATGTGCGCCACATGGCACTTAAAAAAAATGCAAACAACGTGCATTTTTCTAGGAATTTGCAAATTACCACTAACTAAAAGTTGGTGTTAATTTGTGATTCCTTAATGCTAATTCGCAATCTGCAATAGCTACTAGAATTGCATTTAGGGAATCGCAACTGCATTCGCAATTTAGGTAAATGGTTTGTGGAGAGCTGGTAGGCTTAGGGATGCAGCTTATTGTCAAGGACAACTGAATGCCTACTTGGAGTTGATGCCGGTGAACTGCTGCCCCAAAGGTATCTTGTCCCACTTAGAATTGTACTTTGGCACCCAGACGGATATGGAAGAGCCTGTGGCTGTTGATGGGGGTGAATACCTGCCGACCTATGCTGTCAAGATTTAGGCTCTTTAGGGGCCCTCGTACGACCGCAGCACAGTGCGTCTGTTGTCATGCATTAGAGTGCGCACTGTGAGGCTCCCTCTGTCGAGGACTGATATCATTACCACTTGCCGTCTTGCCCCCTTTTTCTTCTCTTTTGCTTCCCTCTTTACCATCTGTTAGCATTGTAACGGACAGTACAGTACATGTAGATATCATATGTTGGATTTGTGATTTTGGAAATCCTATGGATGTAATTGACTGTCCGCTTTTCGCTTATGATCTGTTTGAAAATCCAATAAACAGAATTAAATATAAAAAAAATAGCCCTGTAAACATTCCTCAGGCCTGCCATTGCAGAGCATGGGTTTGCAGTTTTGACCTGTCATTTCCACCTGGAAAAATGCTGCTTTGCTCTGCTGACCTGCTTTCTGCAGCCCTATTACCTTGGTGAGAAGGACCAGACATGCATCTCTTAAACCCAGTGTGACTTCAAGGCTAGTTGGCTCTCCTCCTGATCTGAAGCCTCAGGAACATAACACGCTTCCAACCTCCTGCACCTGGACTATGCCATCAGTGAGTCTACCCTGCCAAGTGGTGCCACCCCAATCCTGGTCCCTTGGAAGTGAGCTGAGAGTGCTTTCCAGAGGAATCCTTGCATCTTCTCTGCTGAGTGACACATTCCTGAGCAGAACCAATGCATCTTCTTAGCTGAGTGGCGCATCCCCAAGTAGAACTGATGCATTGCCGCTACTGCGTGGATTGGACCCATCGCAGAAGACCCGCATTGCCATCACATTCCTTGATACAAAGACAGCACATCTACAGCCCAGGGCCTCGTATCCCTTGTCGACGGCAGCCTTACCGACACTGGACTCCACATCGCAGCTTGGCATCTCCTCAAAACCGACATATAGCCAGCTGTGCACCGCACCCCTGATGCCAGGACTTCACATTGCAAACCCCATCTATGGGATCTTCGATGCAACAGGACCTCATATTGCAGCATCGCTGCTTCCTGGAACAAACGCATCGAACCGCCTACGCGCCCGAAGGATCCACGCAACTGTCTGCAACCAGGAATCAAGGGACTTTTTCAGAGGTCGCAGCTGAGTCCCTGTAGCCGGCCCACGCTGCATCTTAGTCGACCTGAACTTGTGACTTTGTCCTAGTCCGGTGTGACCAGATATCCCCAATTTGCACTTTGTGCTTTTTTTTTTTTCAGAACAAATTTTATTAGTGTTATGGCAGTTGACAGAATACAAAAGAAACACTGCTCCCAAGATTGCAGAAAGACAGTGAGCATAGAAGAGCAACAGCGTTCAAGAAATTCAGTCAACATTATCCAACACCCCCCTCCCCGCATCCCCACCCGGGTCCCACCCCCCTCCCTGCACGGTGTTCATAATGTCCAGAAACAGGAGCCAAAGCAGCATGGTAGCGACAAGTGGACAGTTCACATGAGGGTAGTATAGACGTGATCTGTATCAGAGGCTTGTGGCGCTGGGGGGTCCAGCAATAGGCCCGTATAATCAGCCCATTTCTTCCAAATCCTATAATGTTTCTTGGGGCAGCCTCTGGCCTCAAAGATCGGGCGTTCCAAACCCATGCTAAAGTCCATGCCCCGCTTCCACACCCCCACCAACGGAGCCTTGGGGGCTTTCCAGGCTTGGGCTATATCTCGTTTGGCTATTGTAAGACCCAGAAGGAGCAAGTGTCGTTTATACAGATTACCCCCCACTTTTTCCATAACGTGGAGCAGGCCAAGTTGCGGCGTGCGAGGGAGCTCCCATGCCAACACTTCCTCCAAGCATTCCCATACACCGGTCCAAAACCTCTGCAGCCGTGCACATCCCCATACTGTATGTAAGAAGGAGCCTACCTCACTGCCACACCTCAAACAATCCGGGGAGGCTATCAGCCCCGCCTTCCACAATCGTTCCCTCGTGTAGTATGCCCTGTGCAGGTATTTAAATTGAATAAAGCGCAGGCGCACCGCTATCGCAGCTCCCCTAGGGGCCTCCAGGGCTTCTCTCCAGTCCTCCTCCTCCAAGTCTCCCAGATCGCCCTCCCAGACCGCCCGCAATTTATCAAGAGAGGGGGAACAATGCGTAACTAACGTTTGATAGATGGTTGAGATTTTTTTTGATTCCAATTCCCCCATAAAGACTTTTGCTTCCAGGGGACTAAACTCCGGCAAGGACGATAAGTCCGCTAGTGCGGGGGTCAGGGCGTGGCGGAGCTGTAGGTACCTGAAGAACTGGGACCGGTGCATATCGAATTCATCTTGCAACATCTGGAACGATTTGAGGACTGTGCCCTTCAGGATGTGGCCCAGCGCCGAGATGCCTATGGCATCCCAGCCCTCAAAGCCCCGGAGCGCAGCCAGGCTGGGCAGTCTCCCATTGTGCCATAGAGGGGTTTCGCCCGTGAGCGTGTTCCACCATCCCATGCGGCGGAGCGCATCGCGCCACACTTTGAAGATTACTTGCGTGGCCCTCGGAAGTCTCTTCCGGATAGTCGCCGAGTATAAGATAGTATGGAGCGTGTGTGGGTCCATCATATACCTCTCTAGGGCATAGGTCGGGTCAGTGCGATCCCCGTACCACCATTCGTTAAGAACAAGTAGGTGCGATGCCTGATAGTAGGACTGGACATCAGATGCGGCCAGTCCCCCACAGTAGGTCGACAGGAAGCAGGTGCGGAGCGCCACTCTTATCGCTCCACCGGCCCATAGGAACCGACCCAGAGCCGAGTTCACCTGACGAAACCATTGCTGCGGAATTGGGTACGGGTAGTTCTGCAATTGGTACAAGATTCGGGGTAGGGCCACCATCTTAAAAATGGCCGAACGGCCATAGACATTTAGAGGCATCCTGGACCACATCTGCATGTCTGAGCGGATCCTGTCCCAAACAGGCACTACATTACGGGACCATGACACTCCCTGCACATCGGTTAGAAAGACACCAAGATATTTAAGGCCTCCCGCCGCCTCCTGAAGGGCCGAGGCCCAGGGACCCAAAGTCCCCCTGTCGCCCAGGACCCACAGCTTCGACTTCTGCGGATTGAGCCGGAGGCCCGACACCTCACCGAAAATGCGCATTATTTCAAGGACCCTCGGCCCCGATTTATTGAGGTCTGTAAGGAAGAACAGGACGTCGTCCGCATATAGCGCAATCCTGTCAGATGGGCCCCCAACCCACTCCACACCACGCAATTGGGCATCCATCCTCACCCAGGCCGCAAGCGGTTCCATAGCCAGGGCGAACAGGTAAGGTGAGAGAGGGCATCCCTGTCGGGTGCCACGACCGATGAGGAATGTGTCAGAGGTGGCTCCCGCTATTCTGACCGTCGCCGTCAGGTCCGTATAGAGCAGATGAATGTACGACAGGAAACGTGGGCCCAGATTGAGCCGGAGGAGGAGGGCTCGGAGGTACGACCAACTCAGGGAATCGAAGGCCCGGTCTATGTCCGCCAGCAGGAGGGCCGCGGGGATGCCCGCTGCTCGTGCCGCCTCCACCACCAGGTGAGCGCGACGTATGTTGTGTCTTGTAGCCCTGTGAGGCATGAAGCCTGCCTGGTCGGCATGGATCAAGTCCGTGATGTAAGGGAGAAGACGGTTCACCAACGCCTTAGCCAATATTTTCGCTTCAAAGTTCAGCAAAGAGATCGGCCGATAAGAGTCCGGGCTGTCTTGGGGCCTTCCCGGTTTGCAGAAAACTACGATCTCAGCGTGTCGCCAGTCCGCTGGCAATCTGCCAAGCTCCCGAGCCGCCTCCAGTGCCTTCCTATAGCGCATCCCCAATTGGAGATGAAACAACTTCATAAATTCGCAGGGGAACCCATTGGGCCCAGGGGCCTTGCCCGTGTTCAGGCCACCCAGTGCTTCCCCAAGCTCCTCCGCCGACAGTGGGAGGTCTAGGCGGGCCCTCGCCTCATCCGAGAGCGCCCGGGGAGGAAGGTCTGCGAGAAATTTGTCAATCTCCTCCGCTGGGAGAGATTCTCGGGGGGCATACTGGGTCTCGTAGTATTGAGCAAACATCTGGGCCAGGACCTCAGGGGCCGAGACAGGGCCACCCGCGGCATCTCGGAGACCCGGCAAGGGCTGGGCTTGATAAGTGCTTTGACATAGCCTATATAGCATTGTGCCAGACTTGTCCCCCCATTGATAGATTCTGCTCTGCGTAGCGAGCCAGGCCTGTCGGGCTTCGTCTAACAATAGCGAGGTGTATGACTGCTGGAGGTGCAGGAGCCGGTCCACGGCCACTCCATCCTCCCCCGTGAGACATCTGGTCTCCTGATTCCGCACCCGGTCGGCCGCCTCCTCCACCTCCCGCCTGCGGGCCCTACGATTCGCAGCGCACCACGCAATGTCCACGCCCCGAAGGACTGGCTTGAGGGCCTCCCACAGGGTCATGGCATCTATACTCGGGTCCTCATTCTCTGACCAGTAGTGCGAGATAGCCTCCCTCATATGCGATTGATAGTCGCGGCGCTGCAAGTGCCACACAGAGAGGCGCCAGCGAAACGGTTGTCGCCGCACACCGAGGCTCAACGTCAGGGCGACCGGGGAGTGATCCGACAGGCCCCTCGGAAGTATGGAGGTGGAGTCAATTCTGCCCAACCAGGGTTGCGGGACGAATAGGTAGTCCAAGCGCGAAAAGGATTTGTGGACCGCAGAGACAAATGTATATTCACGATCACATGCATGCTGGTGGCGCCAAGCGTCGATCCATCCCATCCCCTGCGCCATCCTACTCAGCCTCGTAGAGGCATCTGACAATTGACCACCCCCAGGCCTACAGCGGTCCAGTCTCCCATCCATCACATCATTCCAATCACCACCCACTACTGTCAACACATGTGGAAGAGTCGTCCATACCTCGAACAGTCGTTCAATCAGGGCATCTTGGAGTGGGGGTGGAGCATACACACTCCCGAAAACCACCGGCTCACTCCCCAGACTCCCCTTAACAAAGACATACCGACCATGCACGTCCAGCCATTGTGTTTCATGGGTGTAGGAGACCCTACGGTGTATGAGAATTGCAACTCCTCTGGACCCTCGTGTAAACCCAGCATGGAACACCTGATCATACCCGTATCGGCGTAGGCTCAGAACCTTGGTGCCCAAGAGGTGAGTCTCCTGAAGGAGCAACACATCCGCTCTTTCAGTCTTCCCCAGACGTAGGACTGCACTCCGTTTAATTTTGTCGAGCATCCCTCGCACATTCCAGCTCAAAATTCGCATGGAGGCCAGCGGGGGGCTCGCCCCCAGTACATCAGCCGCCATCAATCATCCAGATTCCGAAATCGTCAGGCCACTGAGGCCACACACACATGCTCAGTCGTCTCCAGGTTCCCATGTACACCGTGCTAAGGCCCTTCCCAACTTCCCTCCCCACCATCCCCGGAACCCCCAAACTCCCGTCCCTCCCCCTGCAAACTTCCCCCGGAACCCAACCACCCCAACAACCTCCCCTCCAACCCCCCACCCCATACCTCAGCAACATTGAAGTACCTGTCGCGATGCAGGCAATCTCAGCCCTCCAACGGGAGGCCCAAGACCCACTGCACCAATGGATCCCACCCAACTACCCACAAAGTGCCCAACTACTTCCCACTCAACACCTGGGAACGAACTCCGGGAGTAGGCCCGCCCTTGGAGAGGCGTCACCCGACCCACTGTCCACCCATGAGTACGAAATTGTGTAGTCCATCAATGAGTGGCATGTCCGAGAGCAGCGCCTGGCCTATACTATACTGCCAAGCACTTCAATAGTCCTGTAGATCCATCGCCGGAGTCAGTGTGAAGAGAAGGGCGTCAGGATTTCGATGGGGAAGAGTCCGTCTCCTCCGGAGCCTCGGCCGACTCGTCGCGGGGAGGAGGGCGTTTCTGGGAGCGCGCCCTCCAGTTGCTTCTGCTGCGTGACCTTCTGGGTGGTTTCGGAGGTCTCCCGGTGGTCGACGAGTCCGAGTTCCGCCTGGGAGGGGTATGCACCTTGACACGCACAGTCTCGTCCGTCCATTCAAATACTTCCTCCGGAGAGTTGAAGAACTGGGTGCGGGACTGGAAGACCACACGGAGGCGGGCCGGGAAGAGTAGAGCGTAGGGAATTTTGAGCTCCCGCAAACGTGCTTTTGCCGCGGTGAACGACTGCCTCTGCTGTTGGACCAGCTTTGTGTAGTCCGGGAACACAAGGATTTTGTGGTTCTCAAACATGAGAGGGTCCAGGGCGCGGGCCTGTCGCAGGATAACATCCCTGTCGTGATAGTTGAGCAACTTGGCAATCACCGAGCGGGGGCGAGCTCCAGGAGGTGGTTTTGGAAGGAGTGCTCGGTGCGCCCGCTCTACCACAAAGCAGCGCGATAGGGTGTCTGGGGGGAGCCATCCCTCAAGCCATTGGGTCAGGAAGGCCACCATATTTCCTTTCTCACAGTCCTCCGGGAAGCCAACGAAGCGCAGGTTGTTCCTTCTGGCCCTCCCTTCCGCATCTTCCACCCGCAGCGCAAGTCCCTTCTGAATCCCCTCCATGGCGGCAACCTTCTTCTTGAGGACGGCCACATCATCCTCGACCTCCGTGATCCTGGATTCCGTTTCGGTGATGCGGGCCACCGCATTGCGTAGGTCCTGTCGGAGCAAGGTCACGTCGGCACCGACCGCCCCGATCTTCGCATCCAACATGTCCCTCGACTGCGTGATCGCCGCCATCAGCGCCGCGTTGTCGGGTCCCGCGCCCTGGGGACCCCCAGATGCTCCGGCCGTCCCACTGGGTCCTGCAAACTTGTCCATTGGGCCCTGCTTCGAAGCATTGCTGCTGTTGCTCCCTCTCGTCATGGCGCGGATAGAGTGATGGTTCCGACCACGAGGGACCAGCAGTCCAATGTGCTCCGCACGTCGTGCACGGCCTCTGATTATGGACGCCTCCCTGACCGCCGTGAGCCTGCGGAGATGGAGCGCACCCCCGTGAAGCTCCCGCAAGGTGCTATACGTGCGGTGGCAGGGGATGGTGTCACGCGGTATCGAAACCGTTCACTACGCTGCGGGCCCGCAGCTATCAGCTCAACATCCGTGCCCCACCTCCCAGTTGTAGTAGCAAAACAATTTGGGGGGCCTCTTGTATGCCCAGGATCGTGCCAGTAGACTGCGGGGGTCTGTCCAAGGCACCTTCCCCCCACCGTGGCCCGAGGCGGCCACCGAGCAGGAGTGTAGCAGTATTCCAGCCCCAGGAAGAGCCCGGCAGGGTCGCAGTCCGAATATGGAGGGGGGAGGGGGGGGGGGGGGGCACTTTGTGCTTTTTGGTGCTATTTTCCACTGTAAACTTTAAAATTCAACATCTCCAGTTGTACTCATTAGATTTTTGTATTTTTGGTCCTATTTTATTTATTTAAACGTACTCTATTTTTCTAAGCCTGCTGTGTTTTCACTGCTTTATTTTTTCAAGTGTTGCACAAATACTTTACAGATTGACTGTAAGTTAAGTCTGACTGCTCTGTGCCAAGCTACCAAGAGGGTGAGCACAGGTTAATTTAGGGTTTGCACTTTCCTTATCCTGTCAAGGATTGTGGTTGCTACTCAATCCGGGCTAACACCAGTCAACAAACAACCCCATTTCTTACAGTTTGTCAAAAAGAATGCCCAACCAACAATTACCTTGATTGTAATGCATGGATAGACAACATCTAACTCTGGACGAGCAATGGCCAAGCAACCACCTGCAACTGGAAAAAACATAAAAGCTATTTGGCATACCCAGCCCTCCACATACGACCCCACGAAGATCTTCCAAGATTGAACGCAGTTTATCTTCACACTGACTTAGACACCCCATTTTTAAACGAAAAATTGGTATTTCGCTTTTCTAACCTGACGTAATCAAGCACTGGTAAGCAACAGATACAATCGATTGATGGTCTTTCCCAGGGTCACACGCAAGGGTGTCCAGTTAAAAAATGAGCTAAGATTTCATAAAAAGGGTGGTTGGTGCTCTACAAATATCATAACATAATAATCAAAGAAAATCTGACTATAAAGCAGTGGGGCACCGTACAGAATGAGTACTAACAAGGACAATGCAAGCAAGCATTGCCAAAGACCATACACTTTGCTTTCATATATTGCATTCAAACGTAACATCTATGTACACATAGATGGCACAAACGTGTAAATATACAGCCAGAGCAGCATACCCACTGACAAAACTACAGCCATCCAACTCACAGATCATAAAGATAAACAGACGACCATGCACAGAGACTTATTAGCAGGCATGCACATAGACCATCTGACATGTAGTCACCCAGGCACAGTGACCAAGCGACAAGCTGTGTTACATTGGTTATTTGTAATGCATTTTTCGCTGGTTTAAGACCATCTCATAGTTCTAGATGTAATAAGAGAAGAAAACAGTGGGCACACAAAAGAGGGAGGGCAGTAAAAAGAACAACTTCTACACTGGATCTTGTTTTAACTCTCTCACCAGACCTAGATACCTCCACCTGTTTATTTTTATTTTTTGCTGACAATCGAATCTGTGCAATCACTGTCATGGTAGGAAGGGTGAAACACACAGAGTTCTGCTTTGAAAATGAGGATGTTACCGTAGGATATTGATATGAATTACATATTTATTACCAAAAATGCTTGAGTGAAAGTGACCAGACCGTTGGTCTCTGCCAGTCGGCAAGCACTGACAATAGCAAATATTGCATTAGTATATGAATTAGCCATGGCAACTGCACAGCTCTTCCTCTCAGTTATGTGTAGCAACCCCCTAGTCCATTCATGAATATTGCATTAATTTGTGTGAACCTACATATAACTTGTAGAAGGGGGGTGGGGTGTAGGAGGGTAGCGGAGGTTATCTTCTCTGGGTAGTGAGATAATGCCATGGTGTTGTTTAAACAGATGAGCCTTCAACTCTTTCTGGAAAAAGAGGAGGGGTGAACTGTTGTATTTATAAAGGAATAACAACATATCAAGGCAGGAGTTTGAGTAGAAGATTTATTAAGAATAAATCTGTATATAAATAAACCCACAAGAACAGGCTAAGGGAGAGCAATGCTGTCGTGTCCAAGTAACGGAATCGAATGACCCGACAGCAGAGCTCAAACATAGAACATGGAATGCGGTATGTGTCATTATAGAATACAGTTCACGTCATAGAACTGGAAATAAAAGTACAGATACAACATCTCCTTTCCATAAAAGGAAAAGAAAACAAAAGTAAGTAAAACAAATATCATTAAGCTCAACAAGTTTCAATACAAATAATAATCTTTAAATTTGGAAGGCATAACAATGTTTCTCTTTACAGAAGTCAGATTCAAATCAGAATCAGATAAAGAACTTTGACTTGCTTCAACCTCCTTGGTTAGAGAATTAGCATCAGAATTAACAACTGTTTCTACTACCTTATCTACAGAATTTGCATCTGTTTCTACATCCAACAGATTACTCTCACCCACTCCCTCACCAAAGCAAGAATGAGAATTAGTTTCACTAACATGTGAAGAACTTTGAGTATTATCAAAAACTTCGTGATCTCTAGATGTTAACCCTTGATCAAAATCAAAAGAAAAAATTGGTTGCACAGAATCCAAAAAATCTTTGTAACATAAAAAGGAGGAATTACTTGAAATATTCTTATTTTTAAGTTTTTTCAAGATAATGTCTTTTTGATAAGGTTCAAGCTTGATAACAGCACTCTTATTCCCCCAACCCTTATTCTTAATCATAACAGATGAATTAGATGATCTAACAACCTGTTGGGGCAAAGAAAAC
Source organism: Lissotriton helveticus (assembly GCF_964261635.1). NCBI lineage: Eukaryota > Metazoa > Chordata > Amphibia > Caudata > Salamandridae > Lissotriton > Lissotriton helveticus. The sequence continues at coordinate 385,703,088 of NC_136060.1, forward strand.
TTAGATTCCCCTTTGACAACTTTTTTTGGTTTTTTAATGATTACCCAATCACCAGTCTTAAACTCCAAATTTGTCGGAGAAATATTATTTGCTAATTTATATTTTTTTTCAAAATTCTGCCTGACACACTCATCAACTGAATCAGCTTTAGAAAGATGTAACTTATTTAAAGAAGATGATTTTTTATCAAAAAGAGGTTTGATGATATCATTTGCATCCCTGCCCTTCAACAAGAAAAAAGGGGTAAAACCAGTGATAGAATGCGGAGTATTAAGATAACTCCAAACCTTGTCTTTTACATGTTTCCTGACCTCCATTCCTGATGACAAAGCTGTTTGTATGCCTTCTTTAAAAAATTTGTTTGCTCTTTCAACTAGTCCATTTGCAGCTGGAAAATACAAAGGGCTTTTAATATGCTTTATGTCATATTTATTCAGGAAATCTACCATTTTTTTAGATACAAAATGTGTGCCATTATCGGATACTAATTTCTTTGGAAAACCTTCTACATTAAAAATCTTCTCTAGAAATTCAATTACAATATCCGTAGAGGGAAATTTAACAAAATCATATGAGATCCATTTAGAATAATAATCAGTTAAGACAATTAAATATCTCATGTCTTCCGGCAAAATATTATAAGGTCCCGAAAAATCAATCGCTAATTTTTCCCATGCTTGTTCAGGCAATAAATTAGTAGATGTAACAATTTTTTTTCCCTTCCAATGCTTGTCGGACAGAAGACATTCAGGACACCGGTTAACAAAATCATCAACTAAAGAATCCATACTAGGCCACCAATAAAATTTTCTCAAAATTTTCTTGGTACCGGACATTCCTCGATGCCCAGAGTGAGCTCTCTCTACAAGACCCTTTCTCAAATCACAGGGCGGAATAAAAAGTCCACATCTGGTGATGAACTGATTCTCCAAACTTAATTCAGAGGATATTTGTTGATAAGGTACAAGATCTTTACTAAGACTTCTAACAGGTGGCCATCCCTTTCTAATGTATTCTTTGATTTTTTTTAAAATTTGATCTTTCTCATAACCATCCAACCAATCATTTTCAGAAAAACATCCCAAAGAATTGTCACACGCATCTATTGCTGAAACTACAACACACTCATCATCAAGAACATCAGAGGATTCAATCTGATTGTCAAGAGGAATTCTCGACAAACAGTCTGCCCTAAAATTTGCTCCACCTGAGATGTGTTTAACATCAAAATTATACTCTTGTAGCCTAGAGATAATTCTAACTAGTCTTGAAGTTGCATGGCCTGTACCATTCCCATTCATCAAATAAATGAGGGGTTTATGATCTGTAACAAGATCAAAACGAGTTCCCCATAAATAGCACCTGAACTTTTCGACCGCCCATGAGCAAGCTAAAGCCTCACGCTCTATGGTACTATAATTGGTCTCAGCTGTAGTTAAGGTTCTCGAAATAAAGGCAATGGTATTTTCTTTTCCATCCACAAACTGTGTAAGAACTCCACCAAGACCTACGCAACTAGCATCTACGGTAACAACACACTTAACACCACAAGAAAATGGCTTCAAAGCTGGTGCATTCTTAATCATATCCTTGACTTTGTTAAATGCTTCATCATGGATAAAAGACCATTCAAACTTTTCATTCTTCCTCGTTAAACATCTGAGAGGTTCCACCACAAATGCATAACCATGCACAAAACGTGCATAGTATTCGCTTAATCCTAAAAAAGATCTAAGAGAGTCTTTATCAATTGGAGCAGGTGCAAGCATGATGGAATCAATCAGGTTCTTTTTAGGTTTAATGCCCTCTTTAGTTATAGAGTGCCCTAAATATTCTAATTCCTGAACTAAGAAACTGCATTTCTCTTTTGACACAGTCATTCCCCTTTTACTCAAGATGTTTAAAACCTTGTCAAGAGTTTTATTATGGTCTTCGACTCCATTCCCAAAAATGAGTATGTCATCCTGAAATGCTTGCACCCCTTTGATGTCTCCAAATAACGAGTCCATTAGCTTCTGGAATACACTTGCTGCAGAAGCTAATCCAAAAGGGAGTCTCGTATATTTGAAGGCACCAAAGGGAGTAACAAAAGTAGTAAGATCTTGTGATCTCTTTGACAAAACAACCTGATGGTAGGCTGATTTTAAGTCTATTAATGAAAAATGAGTGGAATCTCCAATTGCCATAAGCATCTCTTGAATCAATGGCAGTGGGTGACAATCCACCAAAATGTTCTTGTTCAGAGAGCGCAAATCTGCACACATGCGTAACTTACCATTTTTCCGTTTGGCCAATACAACTGCAGAAACCCACTCAGAGGAATCTGTAGGTTTAATTACTCCATCTTTACATAGACCATCCAAATGCTCTTTTAACTCTGCTCGTACACTCAATGGTACATTTCTGACCTTGTGTATAATAGGCACAGCATTGTCCTTCAACTTAATGTCATGCTCAACACCCTTCACACAACCGATTCTATCTTCAAATACTTCTTTGTATTTACTAAGAATAGAATCTAGGTTATTATAAAATACTTTCTCTCTGCAGATATCTATAGAAGCTATAGGAATGTCACCAAGAATAATGGGAGTGTCACTGCCAGGTTTTAACATAATGCCCATCTTACCTAAATCACGCCAACCAATAATATCTTTTCCTTTTTCAACCACATAAACTTTTGTTGTAATTTCTCTACCTAACAGTTCAACTAAACCAGTGAAGTATCCCAGTATTCTGAGAAATTGTCCACCAATTGCTTTTGGATTAACATCAGCAACAGAAAGTTTACTAGGAAAAGGATAATTGGCATAAGTCATTTCATCTAAAATGGTTATTGGTGACCCTGAGTCTGCCATTACTTCTAATTTAACACCATGAATAAAAGCTTCCCCTAAAGGTGCTTTGAAGGTAATTTCAGAATCTACTAAATTTACATTAATAACAAGGTTACTAATTTCTTCTTCCATGTCATCTAAAGCATTTACACTAGTATGTGAAACATTTCTATTTTTAAAAATAGTTTTGCATGCACTTTCAAGATGACCAATTTTTCTACATTTCGCACATTTCTTTCCATGTGCCGGACAGATAGGATTATTTGCGATGTGAGTTTTGGAACCACAACGATAACAAACTATATTCTTTTTTGTAGAAATGGATCCTTTTTCTTTTTTAAAGTCTTGTAACTTACTCTTATTTGTTATAGAGCATACAGGTTCCGCATTGCTTGTTCCAGATATAACTTTAGCTGAAACTGAAGACCTTTCAATGCCAATTGCGATGTCGATGACCTCATTTAAAGTGGGATTTCTGCATGCTAGAAGACGTTCTTGAACTTTGTTTGAAAAACAGTGAAAGACTAATTAATCCCTCAAATAAGTATCAAGCATGTCACCAAATTCACACTTAGAAGCTAAAATGCGCAAACTAGAAAGATAGTCTTCAATGCTCTCATCTTGCAATTGTTTTCTCTTATTAAATCCATGTCTTTCTACCATTATATTTGGTTGTTCTTTAAATCTTTTTTCTAATCTTTTTACTGCCTCAGTGTACTCATCCCAAGGAATGAACTGTCCAGGTGGTGGTTCACTTTCAGGCATATTATCAAAGATTTCTCTTCCAGCATCACCTAAGAGTCCATATAAAACAGCTTGTTTCCTCTCCTTTGTATAATCTTTACTATCTATTGCGATAAGATAGCTTTCAAAAGATTTATGCCACTGTTCCCATTTAACAGGTGGTTTACCAGCATTCTGTAGGAAAGGATTTATTTGATAAGGTTGAATTTGGTAGGCCATTGTTAATAATTCACCTTTTTGCTGTTCTATTATCTTATTTCACAAAAAAAAAATTATTATTTTTTTTTTTTTTAAATTAATTAACGAGTCAACTTCAGATATTGAAAACAAAAATGATCCGATTTATAAATAATTAATATTACCAGTGACGATCTTCATTTTATATATAAAAAGAGCTTGCTCGTTTTTTAACCGGTGTTTTTGAATCGGGATATTTTCCTTTGTTTACAAGTGAATCAAAATGGCCGCTGCGTGGTGTCACGTTGCTTGACCTTGCGTGATGACAGAGCGTAAATAGGCTGTGTTAAGCTCGCGCACTGAGCTTTCTCTCTCTTCACCGCTCGCGCTTACTTCCTGATGACGTTCTGTGGTCTGTTTTCAGCTCGCTCCTCTTCACACGTGCTCGTCTCCCAACGACTTTCAAGTGGAATCAAGGTAACTTTTAAACGAATTCAGTCTAGCGACATATACAAAATGGTAAATTGATCTTACCATAGGAAAGTAGTCGCTGCAATTAAAATTTTCGTTTCTTGAAAAATCGAGTCTTTTTTTGGTGGTTAATTCAATTCAAACTCGGACTGCCAAAAATTTTTTTTTCAATAGAAGTATCTCCAAGATCCCAATCCATCGTCGCCATATTTATGTTGTATTTATAAAGGAATAACAACATATCAAGGCAGGAGTTTGAGTAGAAGATTTATTAAGAATAAATCTGTATATAAATAAACCCACAAGAACAGGCTAAGGGAGAGCAATGCTGTCGTGTCCAAGTAACGGAATCGAATGACCCGACAGCAGAGCTCAAACATAGAACATGGAATGCGGTATGTGTCATTATAGAATACAGTACACGTCATAGAACTGGAAATAAAAGTACAGATACAACATGAACCCTGCCAGATATTTATGAAGGTGGCTTTTCCAATCCTTGATGTGTAAAGCCCTCTCTGCCTTGCCTGAGGGAAGTGATGCTGCTGCTGTGGGTGTTACAAGACCCATGTGAGATACGGATGGTGCCTGCTACCTACAGTGGGATGCTTAGTATTAATACTGAGAGATGGTGCAGCATGTATTGATGTATTGACCATGAGGCCCATGGTTGCAGTCAGCCATTGAAGCTCTCCAGTTACCGGAGAGATCCTGTTAAATTTCCAGGTTCCTTGAGTCAAGTAGGCCACAGCTTGGGATGCTCTTCAGGAGTGAGAGCTGTGGTTTGTATATGGGTAACAGAACATCATCTGCATCAAAATGGAGTGAGACTGGTGCTGATGATACTGGGAGAAAGGCCTTCACTGTGCAGAGAAGGTAGCGTTGCTGTGGCTTTATTTTCTCCAAATAAAGTGAGTCAGTGGTCCTTATGATAACATATAAAGTTAGAATTCTATGTCAAACACACGCAAAGCAAGAAGAGGAAAACAGCTTTCTGCATTCACACACTACCAAACACTTCAGTATATGGAAATTACAGAGCCTCAATGCACCAAAACATTTCTTCTTAAAAAAGAGTGGGACAGTACCAGTACCATGAAGTGGGCACCCCCGTCCAGACACACAGGCAGACTCAGAGCACATTTAGATGTCACAGCTGCACCATGCAAGCTAAAAATGACTTGCTCATAGAAGGTCCTGATAACAGGCATTGTACTCCAACTATGCCTGTGTGATGGGTACCTATCAGGGGAAAACACTGCTGCCCTTATCAGGTGCTTTCAAGGACAGTGAGTGGGTCCTAAAGCATTCATTCTGAGGCAGCAGTGCAAGCTGTGGAACCTTGCATTACCACGACTGCTGCATACACAGAGGCGTAATGTCCATGTGGTCACTCACCAGAAATATAGAAGTGAGAGGGGCGTGGCCAAGGGAGCCAACATGGCGGACGCAGCTTAAGAGAACTCCGTCCCGCCGATCTTACATCCGCCGATTTATCCTGGTTCCCCTCCACCTCGTTGTGCCCCGGAGGTGTGGAACGAGTGCAGAGGCCAGCGGCAGGCCCTGGGCGCAATCCCGGCTGACAGAGCGCAAACAGGGCCGGAGAATGTGATCCGGTGCTGTTGGACCTAAGTCGCGTGGTGCAGCCAGGGATATCGAGTTTCGTGGACCCCGGCGGCGGCTGTATACCGGTGCAGGCGGCAAGGGACGAGTGGCGCTGGCCCAGGCTGGGCACCCTTGATCTTCGGGCTACTTGGACCGGCCCTGGGCCCCACTGGATGTCCGGGAGTGGCGCAGATGTACAGCAGAGGAGCCGGCCTTTGGAGCTGACGCGGTGGTACGGCCTGGTCCGCACAGTGAAGCCGGGGCCTCGATTTTGGGGGTTTCCCCCGGGGAGCTGACCCGGGCACCGGCGTCTGTGGGACTTCTCCTGGCAGCAGGGCCGCAAGTAAGGAGGCGCCTTTTTCCTTTTCCCCCCTCCCCCTCCCCCCCCTAAATTTGGGGGGCAGGCAACAGCAGCTCCGGCGGTCGGCTCGGGCCGCAGTGGTGGTGAGGGGCAGGTGGGGGGGCACCCCCCCTCTCAGTGTGCTGTTGGTCCCACGACCCGACATTTGGTGGTAGCTGATGAGAGACCTGGTCCTCCCTGGAAAGTGAGCACTGTTGGGGGCCCCATTACACGGACAGCAAGGCTTCCCACGGGGCTGTTATTGAGGTGACCGGCCTCTGACCTGCGCTGGACCCGGGCACAACTGGTCCAGGAAGGGGTACATGGAGCGGGTTCACGATGGCCGCATCGAGATCCTGTAGGAGGCATGGAGACAGGACGGGGCACCCTGTAGAGGCCGGACATAGCAATGGGTGGCACGCCCTGGAGCAGGGAGGCCGGTCACCTCTGTGGAAGGTCAACAAGGGGCTTGGAGGGGCTGAGACGTGCAAGGGCGACCTCAAAGTAGTAGAGAAGAGTAGTTGGCCTCATCGTTGGTATCCGACGGATTGCTGGGGGAAGCCTGAACACACCTTGGACTCTTGGGGTGCCGGAGACTGGGCACTGGTGACGGATACAGCGGCACCCACAGCGGGGGACTTTGCCAACAGCCTAAGATGACGAGAGGTGGGAGTGGTGGCGCAGTCACGAAACATGGACCCATTGACAAATACACAGGACAGGGTGGAGGAGCCGTGGCGGCCGGGGGCCCCCCAAATCCGGGGCCTGATAATGCGGCGCTGATGGCAGCCATAACTCAATCTAGGGACATGTTAGATGCGAAGATCGTGGTTGTGGGTGCGGATGTTACCCTCCTGGGTCAGGACTTGCGCAACGCCGTGGCCCGAATTACAGAGGCGGAAACAAGGATTTGTGGAATGGAGGACGACGTGGTGACCTTGAAAAGCAAGGTTGCAACCATGGAAAGTATACAGAAAAACCTGGCTCTCCGAGCAGAGGATGCGGAAGGGCGGGCCCGGCGGAACAACCTACGCTTTGTTGGCCTTCCGGAAGGCTGCGACAAGGGCAGCATGGAGAAATTCTTGGCCGAATGGCTGGAGAGCTGGCTCCCCCCGGACTCCCTCTCAAGATGCTTTGTGATAGAGCGGGCACACAGGGCTCTGATCCAGAAGTCTCCCGTGGGGTCCTGTCCTCGGCCGGTGATAGCTAAGCTGCTGAACTATCATGATCGAGATGTCATCCTGCAGCAGGCGCGGGCACAGGAGCCTCTAACTTATGACAAACAGCGGATTCTTATCTTTCCTGACTATACGAGACTTGTGCAACAGCAACAGCAGTCCTTTATGGCGGCGACGGCGCGACTCAGGGACCTCAAGCTCCCCTATGCACTGCTCTATCCGGCCTGCATGTGGGTGGTCTTTCAATCCCGTACCCATTTCTTTGATACCCCGGAAGAAGTATTTCAATGGACTGATGAGACAGTGAAGGTTAGGGCGCATACTCCTCCCGGCCTTGACTCCGACTCTTCACAAAATGAGGCCCGCTCACACACGGCCCGGGGGCCGAAAGGGGGTAGGAATTGGCGGTCCTGATCTAGGAAATGCTCCAACTCAGGGGGGGCCGCCGGGGCTGCTGGGTGCGCGCCTGATCCCCAGATGGTGGAACCCGGCGCTTTGGACACACAGCCGGAGGAACGCTAGACATTGCCGCGATCTGCTGTGACTGGCTAGTCTGAGGCGCCGTTGTGGCGCAGCTCCTGGGGGGATCGGTGACATATGTGACTTCTGGCTATAGTGCTTGAGAATTTCATGGCATGTGGGTGGTGGGGTGGGGGGGACGTGTGGGGGCGGGACCATTTTCCCCATTTGTTTAGGGTTTGTTAGGGGGGAGTTGGGTATATTGGTAGGTTGACCGGGATCCATTTGTGTGGCTGTTCTCTGGGCTCCCGTTTGGGGCCGAGGGTTGTCTATACCACGACAGGTACTTCAGTGTTTTTGAGGTATAGGGGGGGCTGGGGGTTGGGGGGGGGGGCAGTTTAGTGGGTTGCAGGGGGGATTTGTGGGAGTTCGATCTCATGACAGTAAGGGAGTCTCCAATGTTCCTTTGTACTTACTTTCGTGGCCCGCCATGGGGCGATTTCCCTTCCTGGGTTCTGAATGGCGACTGCTGGGTTGAAGGTCTTGGGTCCTCCGGGTCCTGAGCTGGAATGTGAGGGGTATGCTGGACAAGATTAAGAGGGCCGCAGTCCTGTGGCAGGCTGATGTCCTGTTTTTGCAGGAAACTCACCTGTTGGGCAACAAAATCCTCTGCTTACAGCGCTTTGGCTATCAGCAGGTCTACAATGCAGGCTTTCTTAGGGGATCCCGGGGGGGTAGCTATTCTAGTCCACGTAGGCTCTTATATGTTCACTCCACCCAGTGGGTTGATACGCAGGGCAGGTACATATTCATTAGGGGTATGGTGGGAGAAGAGTCCCTGGTACTGGGTAGTGTGTATGCCCCGCCCCCGCTACAGTGGTCATTAGTGGAGCAGTTGTTCACGATCTGGGCTGATATCCCTGAGACGCCGGCGATAGTTGGGGGGACTGGAATGATGTCATGGATATGCTGTTGGATAGATGCAGGCCAGCTGACTGGTGGGGCCACTAAACTGGGGGATTTAGTATGAGGTCTAGACTGGGTGGACACATGGCGATACTTGCATGCACGCGGGCGGGAATACACATACCTTTCGGCAGTCCACAAATCCTTCTCTAGGCTGGATTATATATTTGTCCCCCGCTCGGTTATTGGTAGGGTGGAGTCGGCGACCGTGCTGTCCAGGGGGCTCTGAGATCATTCCCCCGTGGCCATAGACTTTGCCCTGGATAGGGGGCAGCCGTTTCGATGGCGCCTCTCTACATGGCATCTCCAGAACGAGGACTATCAGAGGCATATGAGGGAAGCCATAGCACACTATTGGGTGGAGAATGCAGGATCTGTCTCGGAGGCCGGTACTATGTTGGAGGCTTTGAAGCCCACGCTCTGGGGAGTGGATATTGCGTGGTGTGCGGCGGCGCGGCGGCGGCGGAAGGCAGATTTGATCCAGGCGGCGGCAGATGTGGAGGCCCTGGAGAGCCGCTGTAGCATAGGTGGAGATAGCCAAGCGGTAGGGCGGCTCCTACTGGTGCAGCAAACCTATGCGTCGATATTGTTGGATGAGGCGCTGCAGGTGTGGCTGGCGATGCGTAGTAGAATCTATCAGTGGGGAGATAAGTCCGGGACGATGTTACACCGCCTCTGCCAGAATAAGTTTCAGACGCAGGCCTTACCGGGAAGTCTGATCACAGACCCGTGGGAATAAGCAGAGAGCTTCGCGGCGTATTTCGCGGCCCAATATGCTCCGAATGAGTGTCTGCCGGCGGACATGGTGGACAAATTTATTGCGGACTTGCCACCGCGGGCAGTGACAGATGACGTACGTGACCGTCTGGAGCTCCCTCTCACTGTGGAGGAGCTGGGTCAAGCGCTGGGGGAGCTTAACACTGGGAAAGCCCCTGGGCCCAATGGGTACCCTAGCAAATTTTTTAAGAAATATCACTTACAGTTAGGCGCCCACTACAGAGCTGCTCTGGAGGAGGCGAGGGAGAGAGGTACCCTCCCGGCAGATTGGCGACATGCAGAGGTGGTGGTATTCCATAAACCGGGTAGGCCTCCGGAACAGCACACGTCGCACCGCCCCATATCTCTCCTAAATATTGAGGCTAAGATTCTGGCTAAAGCACTAGCTAACCGGCTCCTACCTCATATTATGGGGCTTGTTCACCCAGATCAGGGCGGGTTTATGTCCGGTAGGTCAACTAGGCATAATATACGAAGGGCACATATCGCGGTGGCGGCTATTCAAGGCACTGGGGTCCGAGCGGCACTCCTTCTGGCGGACATCGACAGAGCCTTTGACTCCCTGAGCTGGACTTATTTATTTGCGCTTTTGCCTCGGCTTAACCTGGGGCCTCACTTTTTATCCTATTTGGGACTCTTGTATACGGACCTGACGGCGTCGGTCAGGGTGGCGAGGGCAGTGTCTTCCAAATTCTCCATTGCGCGCAGTACGCGTCAGGGGTGCCCCCTTTCCTGTACCTCTTTGCCCTGGCGATGAAGCCGCTGGCGGCTTGGGTGCGGCTAGATGCGCAGCTTCACAGTTTCGTTTGGGAGCGAGGCCTGACCGACAAGATTGCCCTTTATGCTGATAATGTCTTGTTCTTTCTCACGCAGCTCGATAGGTCGGGACCGCGCCTACTAGAAATTATGCAGATATTCGGCATGACCTCGGGTCCCTACTTAAATCCTCGTAAATCGATCCTATGGGTGCTGGGGGACGGACCAGGTGTCGGGGATTGGGCTTTCACGCTGCAAATGGCGGTGGGAGGTATTAAGTATTTGGGGGTTTTCGTCTCCGCGAGTCCTGCGCTCTCCTGGGAGCGCAACCTGATGCCGGTTTGGGATAGGGTCCGCTCGGAGATGAAGACGTGGTCCTGAATGCCTATTACTATTTATGGCAGATCAGCCATATTTAAAATGGTGGCTCTCCCCCGATTACTTTATCAATTGCAAAATCACCCATACCCGATCTCGCCTCAGTGGTTCCGACAAGTAGATTCAGCACTAGGACAGTATTTGTGGGCCGGGGGAATGGTACGGGTGGCGCTGCGCACCTGTTTTCTGTCCACCTATGATGGGGGTTTGTCAACCTCCGATATATTGTCGTACTACCAGGCCTCTCAACTTTTGGTTCTAAATGAATGGTGGTATGGAGATGGGGGCATCCGGCATATGCCCTGGAGAGACCTCTTATGGGCTTCAATAATTTACATACGGTCCTCTATGCGACGCGGCTGCGGAGGGGGCTGCTGCCGGCCACCCAAGTAGTTTTTCAAGTTTGGAGACAGGCTCTGCGTCGCATGGGATGGTGGGATAGGCTGACGCAAGAGACCCTGCTGTGGCACAACGGCCGTCTGCCTGCTCTGGCGTCCCTCCAAGGTTTTGGGGGCCGGGATGCCATCTGCATCTCGTTCCTGGGAGATGTGATGTCAGGGACGACGCTCAAATCCTTCCAGGATCTGCGAGGGGAGTATGATATGCCCCAGTCCCAATTTTTTAGGTACCTACAGTTCCGCCATGCCATCAAGCCGAGTCTTGAGGGTCTGGATTCCCTGCCGTAGTTTAGCCCACTGGAAGCCAAGGTCTTTATGGGGGATCTGGTAGACAAAAAGATCTCCCGTATTTATCGCACGCTTGTAATACATTGTTCAACAACACTTCAGAAGCTTCGGGAGTCGTGGGAGCGAGATGTAGGGGCACTTGAAGAGGAGGATTGGTATGTACTAATCTGTATGTGAGGATATACCCTGGATATATCCATGGACTGTGGTGTGCTGAGATCCCGCCCTCGATGGGAACTGATTGAAATACATGCAGAGCGCAGGCGCCTGCAGCAGCGGGCAATCCATTGCGACAAAGGTACGGAGCGAGGCATACTCAACCTGCGAAACAAGCGATTATAGAAAAGCAGATTCTGGAGGCTTCAGACAACCAGGGACCACAATTACAGACACAGCGGCAGACCAAGCACCACCACTCCCCAACCTCGTGGAGTGGGGTCAGCCAGAGGCAGCAGAAGAAGACACGGGAAAGAATCAACATTCCATCACTACATCTTACTGGAGTCACTATGCAAGATGAGGCAGCCCTGTAACCAACCCCAAGCTGTATCAGTTCAACCACCTTTGTAGGGTACACATGCACAGAACAAAACAAAGGGTAATGCGTGGTGAGGAGCTTGAAGGTGATCCTCTTGTCAACGGGGATCCAGTGTAGGTCTCTCAAATGGGGGGTGATGTGGCTGCGGCAGGGGATGTTGACGATCAGTCGGACAGAGGCATTTTGGATGCGTTGTAATCGTCATAGGTGTTTGGCTGGGATTCCTGTGTACAGTGTGTTGCCGTAGTCCAGTCTGCTGCTGACGAGGGCCTGTGTCACCGTTCTTCTTGTTTCGGTCGGGATCCACTTGTAGATCCTGCGGAGCATGCAGAGGGTGTTGTAGCAGGAGGAGGAGACGGCGTTGACCTGCTTAGACATGGAGAGGGAGGAGTCGAGGATGAATCCTAGATTGCGTGCATGGTCGGTGAGTGTTGGTGCTGTTCCAGTGTGGTCGGCCACCAGGAGTCGTCCCAGGCTGAGGGGTTGGGTTCGAGGATGAGGACTTCCGTCTTGTCCAAGTTCAGCTGCAGACGGCTGCTCCTAATCCAGTCAGCGACGGCCTTCATTCCCTTGTGGAGGTTGGTTTTGGTGGTGTGTCGGTCCTTGGTGAGGGAGAGGATGAGCTGGGTGTCGTCAGCGTAGGAGATGATGTTGAGGTCGTGATGGAGTGCCACTTGTGCGAGGGGGGCCATGTAGACATTGAACAGCGTTGGGCTGAGGGATGAGCCCTGGGGGACGCCGCAGATGATGTCGGTGTCTTCGGATCGGAAGGGTGGGAGGCGGAAGCTCTGGGTTCTGCCGGAGAGGAAGGACGTGGTCCAGTCAAGAGCCTTCTCTTGGATTCCAGCTTCTAGGAGGCGTGTCTTTAGAGTGCGATGGCAGACCATGTCGAAGGCAGCTGACAGGTCCAGGAGGATGAGGGCTGATGTTTCGCCGTTGTCCAGTTGGCGCCTGATGTCATCTGTGGCGGCGATGAGGGCTGTCTCGGTGCTGTGGTTTCGTCTGAATCCGGACTGGGACGGGTCCAAGATGTTGTTGTCTTCCAGGTGGCGGGCCAGTTGCATGTTGACGATTTTCTCGATGACCTTTGCCGGGAATGGGAGCAGGGAGATGGGCCGGAAGTTCTTGAGGTCCTTGGGGTCCGCTTTGGGCTTCTTGAGGAGGGCGTTGATTTCGGTGTGCTTCCAGCTTTCCGGGAATGTCGCTGTTTCGAAGGAGATGTTGATGACCTTCCGTAGTTGGGGTGCGATGGCTGTGTCTGCTTTGTTCAATACGTGGTGTGGGCACGGGTCAGATGGAGAGTGGATGGAGTTCATGACCTTGCGTCTCTCGTCGTCGTTGATGTTGGACCAGGAGGTCAGGCGGTTGGCGCTGGTGGTGTTCACAGGGGAGGTGGAGTCTGGCGTAGTCGGGGCAGTCGTGGTGTTGAAGCTGTCGTGGATGTCAGCGATCTTGCGGTGGAAGAAGATGGCTAGTGAGTCGCACAGTTCTTGTGAGGGCGGGATGTCGTTGGCGTTGGCGCTGGGGTTGGAGAGTTCCTCTACGATGCTGAAGAGCTCTTTGCTGTTGTGTGCGCTGTTATCCAGGCGGTCTTTGAAGGAGGATCTCTTGGCTAATCTGATGAGGTGGTGGTGTCTGCGGGTAGCGTCCTTGTGGGCTGCGTGGTTGTCCGGTGTGCGTTCGTGGAGCCATGTCTTCTCCAGTTTTCGGCATGCGCGTTTAGCAGTCTGGAGCTCGTCGGTGAACCAGGTGGCTCTCTTGTTGGCGTGGTTGTTGGAGGGTTTCTTGAGCGGGGCGAGGGTGTTGGTGCAGTTGTCGATCCACTGTCTGAGGTTTCAGGCTGCGGCGTCTGGGTTGGTGGGGTCGGAGGGTGGGTTCTTGGCGAGGGAGGTGATCAGCTAGTCTTCAGTGACTTTGCTCCAGCAGCGGCGAGGCAGCTGTTGGGTGCGGTGGTGCGTGGTTGGTTTCTTGAAGGTGAAATGGATGCAGCAGTGGTCGGTAAATGGAGTTTGGTGGTGTGGTCGAAGGTGACGTGGGAGCCTGTGGAGAAGACTGGATCCAGTGTGTGGCCGGCGGTGTGGGTGGGTGCGGTGACGAGTTGTCTGAGGCCGAGGTTGGCGAGGTTGTCGATCAGGGTGGCAGAGTTGGCGTTGTTGTTGTTCTCGAGGTGGAAGTTCAGGTCCCCGAGAAGGATGTAGTCCGTGGAGGCAAGTGCGTGGGTGCTGGTGAGGTCGGCGATGGAGTCGCTGACCTGAGCCTGGGGTCCGGGGGGTCTGTAGATGAGTGTTCCTCTGAGGGTGGCGTTGGGGTCGGTGTGAATCCGGAAGTGCAGGTATTCGGCGGTGTTGAGGGTGTCGTCTGTATGGGTAGCGACCTTGAGTGTGGACTTGTGGACGATGGCTATTCCTTCTCCGATTCCATTGGCGCGATCCCTGCGGGTGATCTTGTAGCCGTCTGGGATGGCTATGGCGATATCGGGCGCCAAGGAGTCATTCCACCAGGTCTCGGTCAGGAAGGCCACGTCTGGGGCGGAGGTGTCGAGCAGATCCCAGAGCTCAACGGCGTGTTTGCATGCGGAGCGGGTGTTGAGGAGTATGCAGCGGAGGTGGTTGGGTCCAGTCCTTGGAGGTTTGGTGGTTCTGTCGCAGGTGAAGCTGCATGTGTGGCAGGAGAAGGGTCCGTGGGTCCGTTTCGGGGCGGCCTGGAAGCAGGTGTGGTTTCGGCTGGCATTGAGTGCGTGGAGGGTGCTGGAGTCGTAGTGGATTCTGGTGTTGTGGCGTTCGTGGGGTCCAGGGGTTCTGGCGCTGGGTGCAGACCAGGCGCGGACAGGCGCAGGCGGGCTTGCCTTAGGCACGCCCGCTGCACACGCCCGCTGCGCAACCGCTTCTCGGCCTGCATATGAGGTGGCTTGGGAGGGAGGAGCAGCTGGGAGGCGGGAGGCGAATGGTTGTGCAGGGGGGGCGGGGCCGCAGGGAAGCAGCAGCGGGAAAGGGCCGGATCGGGAGCGGCGGGGGGCTGGGGTAACTGGCGCACAGGGCAGAGGGGAGGGAAAAACCCAGGAAACAAGGAGGCCGCAGGGAGGCAGGAACCAGGCAGTCAGGTGATGAGCAGCAGCGTGGGGGGGACCTGCCTGCGAGCAGGGTCAAAGGTCACAAAAAGCACAGAAAGGTCACAAAAAACAGGGGAAATGAGTGGCACAGAGGCACAAAGGTCACAAGAAAGAGAAGAAAAGGTCACAAAAAACGGGGAGAAACAAGTGGCACAGAGGCAGAAAGGTCACAAGAAAGGGCAGAAAGGTCACAAAAGGCGGGGGAAACGCGTGGCACAGGAGGCAGAAAGGAACCAAAAAAGGGCAGAAAGGTAAATAAAATGTGGGGAAACGAGTGGCACAGAGGCAGAAAGGTCACAAGAAAGGGCAGAAAGGTCACAAAAGACGGGGAAACGAGTGGCACAGGAGGCAGAAAGGGCAGAAAGGTAAAAAAACGGGGGGAACGAGTGGCACAGAGGCAGAAAGCTCACAAGAAGGGGCAGAAAGGTCACAAAAACGGGGGAAACGAGTGGCACAGAGGGAGAAAGGTCCCAAGAAAGGGCAGAAGGGTCACAGAAATGTAGGGCCAGCTAAGCAACAGAAGGAAAAACCGGGCAGAGGGACACGGAGGCAGCGAGGGAGAGAACGGGCACAGGCGGTGCTGTGCGGAGGGGGAGCGACCTACCTGGAAGGGTCAAGGAAGTGAGGCAAGAGCTAACGTTAAAATACCTCAAAACAATGATAGACACCACTTATAGTTTAGTCAGTTAACTATAAACTGCTTCCCCATTATGCACTGCTTCTGAACTCACATATTACCTTGGAGACAGTGGTACTCATTTGTAATTCGAATATTGATGCTTTTTAAGTCTATTGAGTGATGTCATGAGTAGCATGAAGTCAGAAGCAGCAGTGGCGGCTGGCACAGATCAGGGGTGCTGGGGCGGGGGAAGGGGGAGGGCATCTCTCCTCTGTCATCTTGTCTTCCTGACAAGTCCGGCCAGAACGGAAGCAGGAAGCACACAGACTCCCCTAATCCAATCACGACGCTGCTTTCACCATGACATCATCTTGGTGATTAGTCTAAGCGCCATGGTTCGGTGCTCAGACAGGGACTTGGAGTCTGTGCATGTTCTCCACCCAGGCTGTGCATTACAGCCCGGTGGAGAAAATGCTAAGTGCGCATGACTGTTTGGCCGCCCCAAGACGGACAGCCAAACAATTATGTGCTCTTAGAGAGTGCCCACCACTCCTCCCCCTGCACTGTCAGCAGCCCAGCCCCACCCCGCAATACTGCTTCAGCAGGGAAAAATAAAATGATAATAACAATGTGTTATTATCATTTTATTCTTCTATTTTTTCCACTGCTGAAAAGCATTAGAGCGATGCTCCTCCGCCTTAGCGGAGGAGCCGCCTCTGATAAGCAGTCAGTATTGGAATAAACTCAAAAGGGCATACTGCACAGAGCAATTTGCACACTTAAGTTTACCATACACACAAATGGCTTGACTTACGAGTGCAAAGCATTCTTAGACGATAACTAACAATTCACTTGAAAATGTATTTACGCATGCTCAATATTCACCAACCCAACCCCCAACCCCCCTACACACAGAGAAGAGACTCCAGCGGATCCAGAACGCCTCAGCCAGACTCATCCTCGACATCCCACGAACCAGCCACATCTCCGGACATCTGAGAGACCTTCACTGGCTCACCGTCAACAAAAGAATCACCTTCCGCCTCCTCACCCACGCACACAAAGCCCTACACGACCAAGGCCCGAGCTACCTCAACAGCCGAGTCAACTTCTACGCTCCCAAACGCCACCTCCGATCAGCCAACCACGCCCTCGCCGCCGTCCCCCGCATCCGAAGAGCGACTACAGGAGGAAGGTCCTTCTCCTACCTGGCCGCCAAGACCTGGAACTCCCTCCCGACCGACCTGCGCCTGACCCAAGACCACCTCTCCTTCAGGAAGAAGCTGAAGACCTGGCTGTTCGAGCAGTAGCGGCACCCCCCCCCCCTCCACCCCCCCCCCCCCAGCGCCTCAATGATTGATTGATTGTATCTTATTGCAGGTGAGATGCCCTGCACAGCTTGCGAACTCTTGTGGGTAAGGTTTTGCTTACTCATTCCCAGCCTGAAAAGGTTGAAAGATTTGCTTCTATCAACGACAGGAGTGTATCTTTCTCC
This sequence comes from Lissotriton helveticus, assembly GCF_964261635.1. Lineage (NCBI taxonomy): Eukaryota > Metazoa > Chordata > Amphibia > Caudata > Salamandridae > Lissotriton > Lissotriton helveticus. The sequence continues at coordinate 385,720,223 of NC_136060.1, forward strand.
AGGGGGGGAAGGGCAAGAGATTTTTTCATAGTGGATAAATATTTTCCCTGTTGAGAAATAAAGTCAAAATAAAGTGAAGTTACGTACATGCAAATACATTTTCTACAATTATACACTATATGCAATTGTGCACAAGGTAACATCTCTGCATGGGCATAATGTGGAAGACACAAACGTTTTCCAGGAATACTACTAGAAATCCAAGTCTGTTGCAGGTTTCCATATGTACTCCAGTAGACCTTTGTGAATTTCATGAAATCAGAAATCCACTCCCATGCAAGTTTATAAACTTGTATGTGCTGACGACGAAATTGTTTTGTGCCCAGGGGCCACAGGTACGACCATTTCCTTTTTGTGACTCGCAATTTGCTAATTTTAGCAACTCGCTATTTGCAATTCGCAAAAGGAAATGTACTAATGTGTCCCAGACACATTTTGTGATTCCCAATGTGGTCGCAAATGACCTGCCTCACTAATATTCATGAGGCAGGTCGCAATTTGAGACCCATTGGAAATGGGAAGTAATTAAGCCCGGGTGGCGAACTCCGCTCCGTCAACGGAGTTTACAGAGTTTTTCCAACTCCACATTCCGTTGGGAATGCGGAGTTCAGGCAAAACTCCAACTCCACGGCAGAGCAGAGTTGGCCGCTGCCCACGCCCCAAAAATAGTTTTCAAAAAAACACTTACCTGCTCTGGCTTCTCCGGGCTGCCCTCCTCCTCGCCATAGTCTATCCTCCTTGCATTCCTCGTTCTGTCCGGTCGCAAATCTCTATGTTGTACATCTTGCAAGGACTGCGCTTGCAAAACACTTTTTAAAAATTATATCAATGTTATTGGTTTGTTAAACAAATAGGAAACCATTGCAGTTGATATTTTTTGTGTCAGCCGAGCTCAACACTGTGTCCCGTACATTCCCCCACAAAACAATTACAAGTCATTTGTCATATTTTGGCTTTAAAGTCCATAGTATCCCCACCACCCCCCCATACTTTCCTATGTTTGCAAAGACACCCTCTAGCCAGGTAGATTGGTTCTTCCACCTTGGCGCACCAGTCCATAGAGTTCTGCCATGCTGACATTGGGGTGCCTGTGGAGATTTCCATCAGCTGGTGATGTCCCTTTTAGCTAGGACTGTGGCCAGTCCCACCAACTTCGGGTCTGCTTCTGTTCCTCTCAGATCATCCAGAATCCCCAGAAGAGCTGTTTTGGGGGTTAGTATCGATGATGTCGCCAGGCCTCCAGGTGAGTGCTCTCTCAATGGTCAGTATTCAGCAGTCATAGGGCATGCCTATACCATGTGAAAGAAGTCTGAGCCTTTTTGAGAACAAATGACGCAGGCAACGAGATGGGCTTCCCAGAGGGAAAAGGGAGTAAGGTATTTAATATGCAAATCTTTCAGTTGGATGCAGCGGAGGTAATGAGTAAATGGCAATAGTACAAAGCGCCATACAGGCATCCCTCTGGTCTGCGTTGTGTAGGGGCCCGACTCAGTTTTACCATCTCTGCCAAAGGGCCGGGCATGTTTCTGTGGCATGGACTATTAGGGATTGGAAAAGTTGGGAGATCCCCCTTCAATCAATCAATCAATCAGTAATCTTATAAAGCGAGACTACTCACCCGTGAGGGTCTGAAGGCGCTAAACCCCCAATGCCCTCCATCCCATGAAGAGTTAAACTTCCAGGGGGTTGTACTCGGGGAGGTCATGCCTTAATTGTATGATGACCCGCTAACTCATGTCGTAATTGTAAGAATTTATGGAATTTAGTTTTTAAAAGCCTGAAATGGGATTAAAGATCTTGAAATGATTTCATCCTTGAACCTTACTAGACGTCTCCCAGGTTGACAATCTCATTTCTAGCCCATTGTTTAAAACCTTCCAGCTGTGCTGTGTCCTGTAGCCATGACCCTTCCCATAGCAGAGTTTCCATTGTAGGCTCCACCCACCGCAGAACAAGTCATTTATTACCAGGAGGAAGGGTGCCCAGTAATGAAGACGGAGATCCGCCATGCCTGGACACCCAGAGTATGAGTGTTGGAAACATTTATCCAGGGCTATTGGTGAGGTCAACCGGCCCAGACGAAAAAGCTGATCTGTGACTTTAGTTTGCGAAACGATGTAGCTGGGATCACCAGTGGGAAATTTTGGAGGGTGTATAAAAGTTGGTGTGGGATCATCATTTTGAACAAGACTAATCTGCCAAGGATGTGAAGCAGTAATTGTGACCAGCGTTGGAAGTCCCGTTTCGTTCTTGTCAGGAGGGAGAGATAGTAAGGGTCCAAGTGGGGCCTGGTTCCATGGAGATATAAATGCCTAGGTACTGAAAACTGAGCCGTTTTATAGGATAGGGATAGAAATGTTCAAGAAAGTGTTGTCATTGTCTCCTTTAAGCAGGATTAGTTGCAATTTAGACCAGTTAGGATGGAGTACGTTCAGTAAGAACCTGAAAGATCTGCTGTGGAGACTTAGCTGACGCATCAATTTTGGAGGCAAAATAAGCGGATTAAAAAGCTTTTATTTCCACGTGATAGCTCCTGATTGCCCTCCTGTAATTGACCCTACTGACATCATCATAGGACCTTCTCCAGCATCTTTATAGGCACTTGCCATCTTTTTTTTTAAGGCAAGTAGGCTGGCAATAACCCCGGTGAGTGGTCTTACACCATTTTGCATGTAAGACTAAGTCCAATGAATTGTCAATCCAATCATTGAATCTGGAGGTGGGTGAAGTGATGCTATCCGTCATGATGGGTCTGGTAGACTGGAGAACGGCCGGCAAGAAGTCTCCATTTAACTTAGACCAGCAACATTCCAAATGTTTGACGAGTGGAGAGACGGGAGAAGGAGAGAGCCCAAATAGAACAATTAGGAGCATGTAATGATCTGACCAGGTAAGTGGAATGGGGATTTGCACCTGAAGATCAGGAATGTTATTGAACACTAAATCAATAGTGTGGTCTTTTTCATAGGCACGCCCTTCTGCTAATTTAGGTAATTGCAAGGATGCGGGGTCTAAGGACACATTTTTTGCAGCCACATTGTCAGGATCATCAATATGAAGACTGATTTCACCAAGCACAGTAAAATTGGCCATGTTCACGTTGAGACGTGTGACATGATCCAGAAGAGCCTGCAAGAAAGGGGCAATGGGCCGAGCGGTCTATATAATAAAATGCCAGAAAAGGTAAAAGTGGGACTAAGTGCTAGAGAAGGCTTTCACGAATTTCAATCTACAGAGGAGAGAGTGTGCCTTGTATTGTATTTTTATATATAATAGCTAACCCACGCCCTCCCTTTCCAGGCCCGTCTAGCCTGGCAATAGAGTAGCTGGGGGCAGTGCTTGAACCATATCGGGAGCAGGGCTATCATGCAGCCAAACCTCAGTGAGAAAGAGCTAAATGGGTCCTGATTTAATTAAAAAACAACACATATCCAATTTATGAGCGGCCAGGGAGTGGCAGTTCACCATATAAAACACCGGGCTGTGAGAAGTGGAATTACAGGTGGCAGATTTAAAATGGGCGTAGGCTGAAAGCCATACTTCTTAAAGGCTAAAGAGGGAAATCTGGGGTCAATAAAATGGAGACACAGGTTGGCAACACGGATCCGAAAGGTCCGCAGTTGGCAAGCCATATTACATATCTTATTTTGGGTGGGAGAGCATAAACCCTGGCCCCTGGTCCCAGATGTGCGCAGATGGGCTTGCTGCACGCGTCCGCTGCGCATCCTCCCTTCTTCTTTTAATTATAAGGAGCAGCCAGAACACTAAAGCATGTCAACACCAAAAATGGCGATGAAAAATGTCACCAAAGTGCAAAAGTGCGCATGCAAACAATTCCCCTTGTCACTGAACCGATCCCCTCACGTTGTTTAAGGGCAGTATTCAAAATAAAATTAGCTGCAATTACTGGAGAACAGAATGGAGGGTGACACCCAGACAGCACTACATCAGATGTGGAAATGGCCTTGGAAAAAGGGGATAATATGGGCCTGAACAGTGCTCTCATGATAGGCAACAAAGCACTTGCAAGCCATATGATGGCTACTTCCATGTGAATCATTGGCTTCTGTTGGGACGAAAAAGTCCTTTGCATGGTAATGGACATGTATCCCTGCCCTGAATGCCCAACTGTACTGTTGTCTTGAACCCTAATGCTGTTATCATAGTCAGGCCTGCAATCTGCCAGCCTGAAGCATTTCCTGCAGGTGAAAAAAGTGGTCCTTCCAGCTTCTACTTTTAAAACCTTTATTGAGAAAAAGAAATCATGGCAAGATACATGTTGCACTTACAAATAAAATCCACTTTTCAAGATGTTAGATAACAGAAGGTACATATTGTATAGCCCATTAAAGATGAGTTGTGAAAAAGGCACTGTAGGAGATGCTCAAGCAATCGGGCCAGGGGTAGGGGTTATGTCCACGGCATCGGCCCGGGCATTCTGTGTGTCAGTGATGGGGGAGTCCGTTACTGGATTATCAGGAGTGGTAAATGGTTGGAGATAGGACATAAAATGAACTCATATGTCTAGGGGCCTGCTGGCAGCCGGCATCAGTTCCCAAAATTCACCTAAATGTGTCTGGCAGTTATGTCATCCAAGTAAGCAGAACTAGAGGCCTCCATACCAGCCAAACCCTGATTCACAAACCTCTAGAAGGTGGCAGGGGCATTCTTTAATCAAAGCGGCATCACTTTGAAGTGGTAGTCGCCCTCTGAAGTGGGAAGGCTGACCACTCCTTGGCACCTTCAGTGAGGTCGATTTACCGGTACCCTGTTGTTATCGCAAAAGTACTGAGGAACGGGTATCTGATTTGTTGAAATGGGGCAAAGCTGAATCTGCGGCGCTGCGGGGGGAGGAGGAAAAGGGTCTACGCAAATACCCTATAGCACAAGACTGGGATTTAATGCTGATAGACATAGAAGAGATGGACCTGACCATTTCGCAAGACCCGGCGGAGTGACTGCTCACACATAAAGGGGGATGGCCAAGGCACACGAGCATGACTACAAGGCAAGAGGGGTAAGCCAGGTCTACGCACTACACTACTCTCTGGATAGCCAGACGCACCCAGACCCGTCGTGTAGAGTGTATGAAGGAGAATGACCAGGAGACGAGGGGAGGGAGGGCGGGGTGGGGAGGGGAGTTGGGGTTTAGCAAACTATGTAAGTCATGCATAGGATATTTCAAGGCTGTGACTGGAAAACATCCGGGGAATTGTAAGAAAGCCATCACATGATGTGAAAAGATATAGCACAAATGTTACCGATGATGAAAATGGAAAAGACTGATATGCAGTATAATGTTGGAATGTACTGTATAACACCTTGTTACAGTCACGAATAAAGAGTTTAAAATAAAAAAAGTACTGAGGAACGGGGCAGCCCCTAACCTAGCAATCAGCCTATCAGCCCAGGGAATGGGATGAGCATCAATCTTGGTGACTGAGTTGAGACCCCTGTAATCCACATAGAACCGGAGTTCTGGGGTAGTGCTCGGTGGGGGCAGCTTTTGGTACCAGCACCACAGGGCTGTACCAGGGGCTACTTGAGGGCTCAGCCACCCCAACTCCGAAAATCCTGGACTACTCCTCCTTGATGCTGGACCTCACTTTGTTAGACAACCTGCATATTTTATTTTAACAGTGGGTCTCCGCTGTCCACATTATGGGTACACAAATGGGTAATCCCGAGTGAGGGAAAATAGAGAGGAGAACTGTCCCAGTAAGTGGTGACAGGCCCTCCACTGTTCCGAAATCAGGGTACTAACTCATCTTTCTCTTTTGATGGTAGGATGTCACGGAGAGGTTCACTCTCATCTTCCTCCCCACCATCTGTCACCAACAGCATTGTGACTTCAGACCTCTTAAACTGTGGTCTGAGATGGTTGATATGGAGAATCCTTTGGGGGTATCTGGGAGTCTTGATGTCCACCGGGTAGATGGCCTCCCCCTTCCTCTCAATGTCTCATAAGGCCCAGTCCAAGGCCTTTGACAGCCTTGAATGGAACTATCTATATAAGGTGATGCACAACTTCGGCCTAGGAGAGGGATACATACAGTGGACAAAGGTGCTCTACTCCTCAGCGAGAGCGAGGGTAAGGGTCGGATCGTTAGTGTCGGACCAATACGAAGTAACTCGGGGAACCAGACAGGGATGTGCACTGTCCCCCCTGCTATTTGCGCTTGCGGTAGAACCGCTTGCGGCTCAGGCTAGAAAGGGGGAATATTACACCGGGCTGATCCACGGGGGAGAACTCCATTATATCTCCTTATACGCGGACGACCTCCTCCTCTTTTTAGACAATGCTGAAGAGGCTGTGGAGGGTGCCGAGAGCCTACTGGAGCACTTCGGCAATATGTCGGGACTGCGGGTGAATTGGTCAAAAACCTGTCTTTTCCCACTACGGAGGGGGGAGGAACGCCCTTCGCTCCGCCAGAACCTACGCTGGGAACCCCATTGCCTGAGCTACCTCGGGGTGCACGTCTACCATGACCCGACGGACCTCCTCGGCGGTAACATAGGCCGCTGCATCCGCTCCCTGAAGGGTTGTATGTCCTTCTGGGCCACTCTGCCGCTCTCGACGGCGGGCCGAGTTGCACTTTTGAAAATGGTGGCTCTGCCGCGACTACTATATTTCTTCCGAACTCTCCCCATGTGAATACCCGGAGCAGTCTTCAAACAGTTGAAATCAATGTTGGTGTCCTTTTTGTGGGGAACGGGCAGACGCAGGGTGGCACTAACAACGCTGACCCGTCCTAAGGACGAGGGGGGCCTCGCTGTCCCGGACTTTGAGCTCTACTACTTAGCAGCTCAGTTGCAATTCTTCACGCAGGAAGTAGCGAGGGTGTACCGCGGCCCAGAGCAGGGGAGGGAGTTCGGCACGCCCCGCCATGTCCTAGCATATATTACTCTACAACAGAAACTGCTTCTGCGGGAGCTCTCCCAGGAGGAGCGGACCCTTCGCCTATGCTGGAACTGCTTGCAAAGGCGAACCGGACCTGGTCACCCGTATGCTCCAGAAATCCCGCTGGGCATGGTGACGGCGCTCCCGCATGGCGGCGACTGGTCGGGACTGCATCTTTGGGAAGAGGCGGGGCTGCAGATGATAGGTGACCTCTATGAGGATGGGGTGTTGTCCCCGTACCCGACCTTGCAAGAGCGGTACGATCTCCCGAGGGGGGACTACCTACTGCATGCGGCGGTGGTGAGAGCCATACAAGTGCACTGGGGGGGGGCTGATAGAGCCTGTAACGTCGCTAGCGTGCCAGTATGCCATGATGGCGGCGGGAACATTTAAAGCCGTTACATGCCTCTATCGCAGAATGCACACGGAAACCCTACTACCACTCACGTCACTTAAGACTAAATGGGAAGCGGACCTGCACTTAGACATCCCAGACACTATATGGTCACAGTTAGTGCGGAGAGCCAGTAAGGGCACTAGGAACGCGCGCTTCCAATTGATACACTTTTATATCCTCCACCGAGCTTAGCTCACTCCGAGCAAAATCGCAGCGTACTTTCACGTAGCGGACGCAGCATGCCCTAGATGTAATCAAGTGGGAGCTGACCTGGTCCATATGTTAAGGGGCTGCCCAGGACTACAAGAATACTGGACGGAAATCGAAGAGACCCTGAACGCAGTCACTGACAGGAACTTACACTATGATAGTGCAGTATCCATTTTACATTGGTTCCCTCACACGAAGAAAAACAAGCTGTCGAGTAAATTTATAGACATGGGCTTACTCATAGCAAAGAGAGAGTTGACTAAGGGGTGGAAGTCAAAGGTGGCACCGACACATAGAAGATGGTTGAATGAATTCCTGAAGTGGGCGACTGCAGAGAGCACGATACGCTACCAGATGGCTCGCCGTAGATCAGATCACAAGGCGCAAGAAGCAGCAATGATGTGGGAAATACTTGTGCAGGCATTAAGGGATAGCATGATAGAGGAGGATGAAGAGGAGGAGACACAAGTCGCGACAACTCGAACAGGGACAATTACGCCCGCGGCACTTCCGCTGGAAACACACATGCAGTAAAACGCATTAACTCCGTGTTCCCACGATTTAAGCACCTATGATTGCACTGAGCACTGACGCTGACACAGGGAGGGGAGGGAAGGGGGAGGGGTCCACTGTTAAAGGTTCCCACAGTAGACTACGCACATCATTATCAGACCAACAGTGCGATGCACCACATTACACGGATAAAAGCAGAGTGCGGAGATCCTGTAGCACTGACGGTGATGTCGGGCTTGGCCCGAAGAGTGTACAATATAGCGAACTGACGCCGCCCTGCCTCCGGGATGTGGGCTAAATGGCTGTGTCTAACGTAACTAGGAAACATTCGTTATACTGTAACTCTGGACTGTATGATGCTCACTATGTCACTGTGTGTTCTACATAACTCTGCAATAAAAATTGTTTAAAAAAAAAAAAAAAAGGCCCAGTCCAACAGTCTTGAGGGACTGTGGGTTCCACGGGCTCTATCACCCACTTTTTGTCCAGGTTGGAAGTCTACAGGGGTAGCCGTTTGGTCATACCACTGCTTCATTACCTCCTGCTGGCCTCCAAGTTTTCAGAAGCCTTCTTCTTAAACTTGCCCATCTGGCTCAGTATGGGCTTGCATGTAGATAATCACATCCAGGGGAGGGGGTTCTTGGTAGCATGCTCCCACCCCTCCTTAACCAGACTGAGATGTCCCCTCTTCAAGATGACCGTACAAAAGCTCAAATGAGCTAAATTCAGCTACCTTCTGTGGTACCTCTCTGTAAGCAAAGAGAAGGCATTGTAAGAGGACGTCCCACTTACGCCTGATGAGCTCAGGCAGGTCCTTGATCATGCCCTTTAGGGGTTTGTTGAATCTCTCAACAAGTCCATTGGTTTGTGTATGGTGTGGAAAACGTATAAGTAACTCCCCACTAGTTCCACATTGACTGCTTATAAGCAAACATGAAGTTGGTGCCCCTGTCAGAAACCACTTACTTGGGGAAACCCACTCAGGTAAAAATCCCCATTAGGGCCCTAGCCACTGCATGTGCAGTTGCAGTCCTCAGAAGTATAACCTTTGGATATCTTGTGGCATGATTCACCAGTACCAGGATAATCCAGTGGCTGTCTGGGGATCTATGGGCCTTACAATGTCACTGCCCACCCTTTTTTTTACAGGTAAGGGATTCAGTGGAGCTGGCAGGTCAAGCAAGTCCTGCATAAAGTTTTGGAGGAAATCTTCGTACAGGGCCAGTAAATGTGGGGAAGAAACCTGTCAAAGGTCTTGCCTGTCCCACTTGGCCTGCCGGAGGTATTTCATGAGCCAGCTCCAGTAGGAAGGCCCTGTCGCATTGGGGAACCAGCAGTGCCCTTGTTGCCCCATGCACAGGTGCCTTAGGCTCACTATAAAATATGTCCCTCTCCCAATAGGTGCGTGACTACCAGAGACATCACCAGCAGACTGGGCTTCAGCCTGTTGCCTCATGCTCTCCAGGGATGGGCACTCTTTCTGTGCCCTACAGAATTCCTCCTTGGTGGTGCCTCCCTCTGCTTGCCATCCAGCAAGTTCAGGCAGGTCACCAAGGGAGGCAATATTCTTACCATTGGGCTTCAGGGCTACCTCCTCTGGCATCCTATCCACATCTGCGAGGCATTCAGGGGCTAGTTTCCCATGTCCCTTGCCCTTTGCACCTTTGGCAGCTGTCTGGGCAATTGTTCCAGGCTCCAGACTCCTTTGAATCCCTTCCTGGGCAGCAATGGACCTGGTAGTTGCGCAAACCCACTTATAAATCCTGACTGATTGACTTTCACAACCCCAACATTTCCAGGTGTGACCTGAGCTCCACTACCTTCCAGGTAGTGTGCTCAAGATCATTCCCTAACAAACAATCCACAGGCACAGCAGGCCTCACAGTAAGTTTCAGAAGACCTGAGACCCTCCTCCCCCACTCAAATGGTGCATGAGCCATTGGGTAGTAACACTCCCGGTTATCTGCTACTCCAACCTGGTGAAATGTATTGGATATAATAGGCTCTGACTACTTACCATAGTCAAACTGTCCTTAAGACCTTGCCCATTGATGGTTACTCACTGCCTGTACTTTGCAGTATTAGAAGTGACACAGGCTTTGGGCACCATCTCCACATCAGCCAGCAACAGTAGAATAACCTCACTGACTCCCCCCACCCCTCTCCCACTGACTGGGACAAACTCCACACCAAGCACTGCACTAGCCAACCCTGGTATATTTCCACTAGTGGGAAGCTGTGCCCTCTTGGGACACCTGGGATCCCCCTTATAGTGCCCCTACTCTTAGCACTCATAGCAGTTGGGATTTTTGTTATGATTTTTATCAGAGAAGCTTTTTTTCTTGTGGCCAGATTGGGACCCTTTCCCTTGAGAACTATTTTTGGGGCCTTGTGAGAACTTGAACTTCTTCTGTCTGTTTTATCTCCCCCTCCCTCTTTTGGTGTTTTGGTGAGAACCCTGACCCCCCCCCCTCACAGATGAATTATTGGACACCCTAGTGCTGACCGAGAAGTTTGCCTCCTCAGCAAGCTTCCTGTAGTCAGTCAGCTTGCTATCATCCAGGTGTTAGCACAGCTCTGTAAAACATACATAAAGCATGTTCTCCCTCAGAATTAGGTTGTACAGCCCAGTATAATATGCTACCTTGCTGCCCCTTACCTAGCCTTCAGTACCTTACTGGAATAGTCTAAGAAATCCACCCAAGGCCCGCTGCAATGTTTGTGGTTGTCTCAAATTTCTGCCTGTATCTCTCAGGGGTCAGCCCACATTTATTGACAAGTATGGTCTTCATGGGAGTGTATTGTGTCTGGTCCTCCACCTGTGGTATTAGAAGTGTGTCCCTCACCTCGGTGGGTATGTACCTCCACAAGCTCCTTGGAGACCTTGTGCACCATTGGAGCCATTTTGTATGCTGAGAACAACTTGTAAATGTTATCTCTCACCACATAAGTGGGTACCAAATCCTTGGGTATGCAGACCTTTCCTTCTCCAGTGGGCATTGCAGGTATGCTGCCAGCATTACTGCTGCACTCCACCCGCAGAGCTTTAACGTCCAGTTCTCTGAGGTTTGCTCATGGGCTATTCTCTTTTCTTCCAAAACTTGTTTTTTTCCAACTTTAATTTATCTAGCTCCAACTTGAGCTTTCTCTCCCCCCTTCTGTCTGCCAGCTCCTCTGGGGACAGGCCTCTGGATAACATACTGCTCCCTGGCTGGGGTGGAATCTTCAGTCCTGGGAGGATGTTGTTCTGACTCCTCTCCTCAACAGGTTGCAGTCCAAGGCCCTCCTGTGGGTCTTGTTCCAATTTCTACTCATCATCAAACTCTACCGCCTCATCAACTGTAGGGGTTGATGGGCCTCTCCGCATGCCCTCAAGGCCTTTTGGGGCTCTGCCTTTCTACTGCTCCTCTTGGCAGCCAACTCCCCCTTCCTGGCAAAACTCCATGAGCTGAACCAGAGTGTAGCTCTCCAGTTTGGCCAGCTCAAGCTCCATCTTTGCAGGTGAGGTCACAGACACAACAGGCAGGAAAACGTTTAAAAAATGCCAATTAATAAGAGCGGACTTGACTTGGTCTTAGATATGGAATGGTAGTGTATCCCAAATTAATGTATGGCACTGCACAAACACAAGTCCTATCGTCACTGATGATCACCAGTGTTAGAAATTGGGTCCTGGTTGACTGGGGAATGAACCCTGAATGAACCCTGGTCAGGCAGTAACCACAATCTTTGTCAGGGTAAGGCACGACCAGTCCCCAAATTAACCTATACTCACCTTGGCACAGAGCAGTCAGGCTTAACTTAAAGGCAATGTGTAAAGTATTTGTGCAACACCTCAAATGATAACAACAGTGAAAATAACACACACACAAATCCCACATCAACTTAGAAAAATAGAGAATATTATAATAAATAAACCAAGAACAAAAATCCAATAAGAAGGACTCAAGATATACATTTTTAAAGAACAAACTGCAAATAGTGCCAAAAAGCACTAAGCTCCAACAAGGAACATCTGGTCACATTGTACCGTGGCAAAGTCAAAAGTTCAGGCCAACCGCGAAGGAGCACAGGCTGGATACAGGGACCCAGCGAAGCCCGCTGAATGAAAGTACTTCGATCCAAGCTGCTTCGACATCAAAGAGAAAGCGGGATGCGGCCAAAGTGATGCATTGATGTTGAAGGGATGCATCGGACATGATCCTCACAGTGGTGGCGATGCGCTGTCCTGATCCATGCAGCAGCAGCATTGAGTCAGCTCCGATGAGCGCAGGGGCTTCTCAGCATCATCTTCGAGGCGGCATTGCCGGGGATGTTAAGACTTGAGTCGGTAAGTACATCATGCAGTGGTGGTTCCGAGGCGATGCGTCGGTTGATCCATGCAACAGAGGCGATGTGCCGGTTCGGAGCCACACAGCGGTGTCAATGCGCCTGTTTGAGTGAGGATGTGTGGGTTTGGCTGAAGCAAGTACCTTAGGCTCACTACCAATGATCCTGGACTGGGGTGGCACTACATGGCAGGGCAGACTCATAGATTGATTGATTGATTGATTGATTGTGGGTTTGTAAAGCGCTAGAATCGACTCCCGAAGGAGTATCTCTGCGCTGTAGACCGCTGGGGAACCCGTCCTGGCTTTCCCTGTGAGATGGTCCCTACTGGGTATCTCCAAGGTGAAACCAGGCATCCCCGGCGTATGTGGGGGGCCGTTGTGGAGATGAGGCAAGCTAATGCCCAGAGTTGCCGAGTGTGATCCCTGGTTAGAGTAGGCACCGAGGTGAGAATTGTCGAGTCCGTTGACCCTGGTCCAAGACCCTGCCGCGTCGGGAATTGAACCCTGGTCCCGGGCCATCCTCTGCTCCCGGGTCTGCCGCCTCTAACCAGTGAGCCACACCACTCCACAGATGGCAGAGTCCAGGTGCAGAAGCAGGTTAGTTGGAAGTCTTTTATGTCCCTGAGACTTCCAATCAGGAGGCCAGCCACCTAGCACTTGGAATCACTCTGGGTTCTGGGGGTCAAGGGATGTAGGTCCAGTCTTTCTCACCCAGATCAGGACAGCAGGTCAGCACAGCAAGAAAGCAGTTCTTCCAGAGCAGCCGTCCGGCAGAGTGGCAGCCTTTCAGCAGCACAGCAGTCCTTCTTCTTGGCAGAGAATCCCCAAGTCTACCTAGGGCTACCTTAGGAGACACTCATATTTAATAAAATGAGAGTTTAAGGCTTGGCAAGGTGTTTTAGATGCCAAGCCAACATGGCAATGGGACACTACCTTCAGTCTGCAATGGCCGTCCAGGGACAGATTTTAAAGAGTTATTTAGGAGGGTGGCTCAACAAGTACTGCAGGCCCACTAGTAGTATTCAACTTATAGGCCCTGAGTATATGGTATACCTCTCTACAAAAGACTATGAATTAAATTAAATATGCCACTTAGGAAAATGCCAATCAAACCATGTTTAGGGAAGTGAGTGCAATCACTTTCGCACTGGATAGTAGTGGTAATGTGCACAGAGTCCTAAGACTAACAAAAACGAATCCAGCAACATAGAAGGCAAGCAGGCAAAAAGTTTGGGGAAAGCCCACCCTAGGGTTGACAGGTCTAACAAGGACGGAGAGAAACCAAGACCACCTGGTCTGAAGCCTGGAGCACCAGCGCATGTCTGCTTGCCAAGTGTTCCCTATGAGGAAGATGAGTGTATTGGTGGTAGCATGGTCCAGTTGGGAGCCAAACTGAGTGGATTGCCAGTGCAAGGTGCGAGGAGACGGCTGTTGCACCAATTGGTCCTTGTCCATGTGCAGATTTCAGTCAGCGACCTTCGTATGCCACTGCTAAGATAACCATGAGCAGAGTGCTGTGCAAGGCGAGTGAAGTCTGGGCAGCAACTATTGGTGTGAACCCGTATGCCTAGAGGGGCTGTAGTGATGTTGTTGCTTGATCACATGGGCCAAAGCCTGTGCTGAGCCTAGCGGCGATCCCCATATGTCAGGAGGGGCCACCATGGTACGGGCTAACGTGCTGCGGGTGCTTTGGCTGGTCATGTTACGTAATCCCATATACCAGGAAGGGCTGCCGGTACAAAGGATGCTGAAGCTAAATTGGTAACTACCAAGCACCGAGGGTTGTGCCTGAGTAGCCCCATGAACTGAGGAGGACGCTAAGGGTGCATCTCCACTTCACCGGGACCCCAGCGGGGAGCATTGGAATCCAATTCATGCAATGAGTCTGTTGCGCAGAGTCTTTCCTTTACTACCACTTTCAGGGTGCAAAACCTTAGTCCAGGCTTTGATGATCAGTCCCTTGGACTATTGTAATGCTCTTTTAGCCCCCGTTAACAAGTCTCTACTGGATAAACTCCATGTGGTTCAAAATTCAGTGACCCATCTATTCCAAAATTTGCCAGCCAGATCTACTTCTACTTCCCTATTGTGCTCACTCCCTTGGCTTCCTGTGCGTAGAAGAATCCCTTTTAAGCGTTTAGGAACTGCTGTATAGTGCATAAAACGATTGGTGTTTTGTGCAGGCCTAACGCATCCTCTGTGTGCAGTATGACACTTTCTGCTTTTGCCCATATCTGTAAGGAGAGTTTCCAAGCCTGCGTCACAGGGGGTTCAGGAGACCGACATCTTTTAGTAATCAATCGTTTCGCTACTACTAACCCCAAAGCGATAAAGCGGGAGGTCACTTTTTGCTACTGGGTCCTATGATAGATGTGTAGTATATATGCTTCCCACTGCAGGGGTATTGTTCACTCCGTGCAGCGATTCGGGGCTTCGACCACGGTTTTCCAGTATTTCCGAAGATGTGCACTGCTAGCATCCACGCGGTAGAAGTATTTTTTGATCTTCACTGGGGTGACGTATGCTTTCTGTATTATGTAATGTTGTATTACGCGGAAAAGCATGTTGCGTGGTGCCCTATTGGGCCCCTCTAATACAGAATTCCACTCAGAGTCCATAAAGGGATGCTGAAGGTCCCTCTCCCAACTCAGTTGCGTAAGTCTAACCAAAGTTTCCATTGAGGGGTATCCATACGGGGGGTCGAGTTCTGTCAGTGGTTGCAGGTTAGGGGTTCCTGGTGGGAGTGCAGTTAACACAATGGGAGAAACAAAGGTAGTTTCAGACTTTGAGGCCACGACCCATATGAGCGAAATAAAAAGATGTGTCTGTTAATCCGTTGTTGGAATTTTCATAATTGTAATTACATACACTTTTGGGGTATACATCATTGTCTGAACACTCTGCTCAAGAAAAATCAATAACGATGTAGAGGCTTATTTACAAGAGGTCTGCGCCGCCAGGGCATCACTGTTTTTGATGCTCCGGCGGCGGAGGTTTCTAAATCATATCTATGATCTATGCTTGTGTTTGCATGGTCTCATAGCAATGGAGTAAGGCAGTGCACAGTGCTTTGCACTGCCTTGCCTTACTCTGCGTGGAGAAGTGTGGCTCAATGGTTAGAGTGGCAGACCCTGATGCAGAGGTCTGGCCCGGGACCAGGGTTCAATTCCCGCCTCGGCGTGTCTTGGGCTCAATTTCCCCGGACCTGATAATTCTCGCCTCGGTGCCTATTCTAATCATGGGTCCCACTCTGCAACTCTGGGCAATAGCTTGCTTAATCTCCACAACGGCCCCAACAGCGCTGAGATGCCTGGCTTCACCTTGGGGGTGTGCAGGAGTGGACATTTCACAAGGAAAAGCCAGGAAGGGTTCCACAGCGGTATGAGTACAGCGCCAGGACGCCCCATTGCTGGGGCAGCAGTGCGCTTTACAAGTCCAAGCTCCTCTCTCCTGCGATGTCGATGGCGGCCGGTCGCTGGCGTTCCTGGTGCTCCCGGTTCTTTTGACGTACCGGCATTTGTAGGGTGTCCGGCCCAGCGGCAGTGTTGTGTTATGTACTGCGGCCGATTTGGAGAGGGTGGAGAGGGTGCCAACTCCTATTTCATTGACTCTACTGATGTTGCCGGTGCTGCTGGAGAAATGAGCCTCGTAACGGCTGAAAGCAGGTGAGCGCGGCTCCAGCGCTGAAGCCTCTTGTACTGAAGTCACGGCATCTAGCAGCGAGACGGCAGCTTTTGCAATAAGCTGTACGGGCTTCACAGAGTCTCTTTTTCTTTCTCCCCCGCAATGACTTTATTCTATTCAGGGAAGAGGAATATCAGAAGCCTCATCTTTTAAAAATAGTAATTAATCCGCCTGCATTGTGGTTGTGCAAGTAAACGCTGGGGCATTCTTCACTTTGTGGTTCCTGAATTTTGGAGGGGTCCT
The DNA here is from genome assembly GCF_964261635.1 of Lissotriton helveticus. Classification (NCBI taxonomy): domain Eukaryota; kingdom Metazoa; phylum Chordata; class Amphibia; order Caudata; family Salamandridae; genus Lissotriton; species Lissotriton helveticus. Next base: position 385,736,502 of record NC_136060.1, read on the forward strand.
GACCCGACGCTGCTGCCCTGCTCTGTCTTGTCCTCCCGCCGCCGCACATGTCATCGCGGCCGCAGTGAGGAGGACTACAGCATCCAGACTCCCCAGCGGCGGCGGCCGCCCCTGCTAATCACCGCGCCCAGAGGCGATTTAAAATCCGCTTGCCTCCCGCGTCGCGGGAGGAGCCGGGCAAAGGGCGGGACGGGCCAAATTTCTGAGGAGTAACATAACTAAAGGTACATAGCGCTCTCCTAATATAGGTATATAGGGGCGTGTGTTATCTAATCTATTGTACCTAAAGATGGGTAAGCGCAAAACGATGGAAGGAGGAGGGGTGGCTATTGAGATAGCGAAGCGCCAAAAACATTGCAAGAAGAAGAAAGTAAAGGGTCCACCTAAGCACGCTGTAATGAACTGCCTCATGGACAAAATTGACACTATAATTGACGATTGCCAGGATATTTTATCTGATGATCTGGGTCTTTCAGAGGCTATAGAGCTGGATAAGGAGGTTGGGCCTTCAAAGTCTAATTTCAGTGAGGTTGCTGGTCCGACTGTTACAATGCCTGAAATGTTTCGAAATAATGCCAAATCAAAGCTTGTTTCCTTGAAGCAGCCTGGGGATGAAGGTCGCTTAATGGGGTGAAGGGTCAATGCTCCCCCAAATGTTCTAAGTGTGGAGAATCCCCGGGCCACTTCTGTGATAGGTAATGACCCTATACCATGCTCTAATAGGTATCAAATACTAGCTGAGGTTCAGCGAGATGCTGAAAATGAAACCCCTAGTAGTGGTATTGTTAGGTCGCCTCTACCGGGTACAACTTATGTCTGTAATTGCTCACCCCCAAGTGATAACCCAGGAATTATTAGGGAGTTGGTTAATCAAGTCTCACTGCTTAGGGATGAGATAGAGGGCTTGAAAAAATTAATGTTTAATCTGGTAATAGCTCCAAACGTCAACCAGGGTGCTTCTTGGCCTCAGTCAGGGGCTTTACAAAAACATCTACAGCCTATCCAACTAAACCCTCCAAAGGTAAAAATAGGCTAGAATGCCCCGTGAGTGAAACTAAGGCAGTTAAGGAGTCTGGTGGTAGCACCCAGAGGCCACAGAGGGGATGTAATGGGGGAGAGGTTTTACAGGGCCTTCCCTATACAAAGAGCCAGGAACGTTGGCAGGGGTTCAGCCCCGTGGTACTACACCAGGCCCTAAAGGGCCTTTAACCTATAACTTAGCGCCCATTCTGAACTAAGTACCTACGAAGGGTATCATCGCCTCAAATATAATATACATGACTAATGTGCCCAAGTATCATGTGACACCAAATCGTCCAAGAGAAGGGTTAGACTCCCTGACAAACAAGGCCATTCATTGGCTACGGTATGTCAGAGGGTGTCGATCTGTTATTAGAGATGATATAGTCAGAGTAAGGAGAATAAGCCACCCTGGGGCCATGCATGATGCCATTGAATTAACGTTGTCTACTGACAATTTGGCAGAGAACTTATTCATGCTTGAATTTAGATCAAGCTCCCCATCCCACTCAGGCATACAGTTGAGGAAAATGCTTCCCCTTCCACTCTCACTCATTGTAGCCATGTCTATAAGGGATATAAGACATGGGTCTGATAGGTCTGGGCTTAACTCCATTGATTGACTATCTAATAGAAGGATGGGTGAAAGGTTTATAGACCAACAGGAGCCTAGAGGTAGCGAGCATAGAACGACTCGTAGTACGGCAGAGGGGGTTGACTATCTGGGTCTGACAGGTTTTCCCCTAGCAGAGGTGGAAGTATTTAGTGATGTGGGCAGGACGGGACCTGGTGTTTCTAATACAGGGGTAGTGGAAGGCCAGGGTTCCTCAAGTGTACATGACCAAAGGTCACATCCTCTAGCCCCCCTAGTCCCGTGGTGCCAATCTACCAGCGCAGGGGGTAGAATAGTTTCCTGGAATGTAGCGGGATTGGGCTCCAAGGTGCACTCACCTGAATGGGCCTCTTTTATAACTGGATTCGATCTCTGCATTTTCCAGGAGACGTGGGCCTGTGAGCCCTTGTTTCTCTTGGGTTTCCTGAATTTATTTATACCAGCATGCAAGGGCGCCAAGGGACGGCCGAAGGGGGGCCTAACTATTTGGTCCCGGCAGGCACTCTTTGATAGAGTAGAGGAGCTCCCAACCGGAAACAATGATATCCAGCTGATCAGGATAAGCATGGGGCTGGGGGTTTTCTTAGACATCTATAATATATATGCAAGAGGGGCGGATGGAGGGAAATCCAAGGTTTTGGCAGTCCTTGACCGCCTGATTGGTGCCCAGCCAAGTGAGAATAATATACTTATTGCTGGGGATCTGAATATGACCGTTGAGCCTCTCTCTGTAGGTGACTGGCACTCTGGGGAGGACGTAGACTCCGAGTGGGGGGATCCCTAAATTGGATCTAAAACCTGTAAGTAGATGGACAGCAGGCATAATTCAGATGAATGGTATATGTAGCGAAAGGGGGCTCAGGGCTTTGAATGGTAGATCAGCGAGCGACGGCCATGGGGCCAACACTTTTGATAATGGTCGCTCGCAAAGCAGGATTGATTATGCCATTTGTAATCTGGCAATCTGGCACTTGATGAGTGATATGAAAGTGGTCAGTAGACAGGAGAGTGACCATAATCCTCTATGTATTGTTCATCTGCTATGGGGGGGGGGAGATCGAGAAGGCCAAAATAATGTTGAAAGTAATGTCGAAGAAGCTGTGGTGGAGATCGTTCCTACGAATGATATGAGGAGGGTCAAGTGGCCCAAAATTGCAATGAATAGCGAGGTGCTAGAAAGTATTAGCAGAAATCTAGACAGTACCATGGCAGCTATGGACGCCATAATGATCATGGAATCTGGGAGTGGAATTGATCTGGACAAAATCACTAATTTGCATTGTGAATTTTTTGATGTTATCAAGGGTCATTTCTACAAGAGAGCCCCACACCCCACAGGCAAGAACCATCGCCCACCAAAAATCAGGTGGTATAATGCGGTCTGTAAGAAGGCTAGAACTTCTCTGGGAACGGCGATTAAAAAGAGAGACCCTATAGCTGTCAGGGAAGCAAGACGAAATTACAAGGCCAGTCTAATCACGGCTAAGAAGCAATGGGACGAACAGCAATGGCAAGACCATAAAGCTGCCAGTTCTGCTAAGGATTCCAGATTATTCTGGAATATCGTCAAGTGGGGGAAGGGAGGTCTCCCCGAACCACCGTCAAACCATGTTTCTCAGAGTAGTTGGCTAGATTATTTTGGACCCCAATATAGGTGTTATCCCGAGGATAAGATCAGGGAGCCTGTAGCCATTACCATATTCGCTGTCCCTCCTTTTAACAACGCTGACGTAGCAGAGGCCTTGGACACAGTTGCCCTGGGGAAGGCACCCGGTCCTGATGGGGTCCCCGCGGATGTCTTCCTTCATGAGAAAATGCGATGGGGCAGGTATATTCTGTAGTTAGCTAATGCGGTGGCGCTAGGGGCACCTGTACCAAAGTCTTGGAAAGGGGCTGTAATAATCCCTGTGTACAAAAAAGGAGACAAGACACTCCCAGGGAATTACAGGCCCATCAGCTTAATAGACACAGTACAAAAGGTGATAGGTAAAATTACTCTAGCAAAAATTATGGCCTGGGTAGAAGGAAATAACATCTTGTCTCCTTATCAAGCTGGCTTTCGTAAGCTAACCAGTACCACATACCAGCTATTACGGTTTACGTTGCTTCATTGGAAGGTAGTGCAGCTGGGGAAGGGCAGTCTGTATGCTGCTTTTATTGACCTACGAGCAGCCTTCGACCTAGTCTCCCGGTCCCTGCTATGGAAAGTGTTAGCTGGGATGGGCATGCCGCTGGAAATCTTATCACTAACAATGAGACTACATGAGACAAACTATGCCAACATCCAGTGGGGGAGGCATGGGCAGGTCACTGCTGAGTTTCAGGTAGAGCGGGGTGTGCACCAAGGCTGCGCCATTGCCCCAACGCTTCTTTCACTGTATATTAATGGGGTAGTTGAGCGTATGTTGTCTGGCTCCGTAGACGCTCCTACCTTGGATGGATTGAAAACGCCCATTCTACTATTTGCAGATGACACGCTCATCATATCCAAAACCCCTAGTGGTCTGCAGCACGCCTTGAACATTTTTGAGGGTTTCTGTGTTGATTGTGGGCTTGAAGTAAACGTAGCAAAAACGAAGCTCATGGTATTTAACCCTCATGCTAGCTTTAAAGGGAACTTCTTCATGGATGGCCAACGAGTGGAAATGGTTTCAGACTTCGTTTACTTGGGAATCCACATAGCTAAGGGCATAAAATGGGGGAAGCACACTGAAATGGCAGCCCTTAAACTCCGCCAAAATGCTGGGGCTATAAGTGCTGAACACAAGAAATCCCTGACTAAAACGATTTCGCCAGCTCTCCAGGTGTACGAGGCCAAAGCTCTTGGTGCGGCGCTCTACGGCGCCGAACTATGGGGCTATGACAACTTGGCCCCTCTAACGCTTGTTGAAAACAAATTCCTGCGAAACCTTATTGGCCTCCCTAAAAGTACACCCATGAAGCCACTACGCTATGATCTAGGTAGGAAAGCCATCTCTGACATGGCTAGGCTACGACCAATTTTATATTGGCGGCGCATCTGGGTTACCCAGAAACTTGCACACTATGCGAGGGGCTTCCTGGATGTAATTAAAATGGATAAATTCCATAAGATAGGCTGGCTAAAGGATTTGCGTGGATCACTGGAAAAAATGGGCATGAAGGGATTATGGGAGAATCCAGAGCTGGCTCAATTCCCGACTAAAGACACCATAAAAACAAGGTATTGGGAAATGGTAGCAAACCGATACTGGAATGATGCAGATCCCACCTCTCTGGAAGGTCGCTTCTTAGAAGCGAAGATCTCCCCGTCCCTGGAGCCTTATTGGGATATTATAGCTAGGCCCCAGGACAGGAAACTTTATTTCCAGCTCAGAGTGGGGTCGCTCCCAATTAGATCGCTAACAGGAAGATGGGCAGAAGCTAATTCCAATATCTGCCCAGCTTGTAATAATGGCATTGAGTCCATTGCTCACCTTCTTTTTGTTTGTGGGGTATATTCAACACCCCGTCGTGTCTGGTTAAAGGCGATGTGTAGATTGCTTGGCACGAGAGAGAGTAAGGTGGCTTTAAGAATAATCTGTACTAGCACCCAGCCGGTTGTATCTGTGGCGGTTGCACAATTCTTGGGATGGCCATGGGCTATCAGAAGGAAATTGATAGCATGATAGTAGGCTGGTTGATCAAGCCTTCACTTCTATGTCTCTGTGCTAATTACAAGGAATGTTTTTACCATGTTGATGGGTCCTCATTGGTGGTACTATTATTTTTATTGATGTTTTATCGCTGGTTTTTTAATATTAGTAAAGTCAAAATGCTTCATTCTTTTAAATTCCCAATATGTAACTACTGTTACTTTTATGTAACATGGATAATAAGGAAACGTATTGGAGTTTGTAAATATATTTTATATCTTTTATCAAGAATGAAAACGGTTTTAAATGTACTGTGCTTTTATGAGTTTTTACCTCGAATAAAGCAAATTTGACTGACTGACTGACAAGTCCAAATTCAGTTCAGTTCAGCCTTCCTTACTCTGTGTCAAAGAGGCGTTCAATGGGAGTTACAGGGGATTTTCCTACGCAACACCCATGGATTTTGATGCTGCCCCAGATTCATAAAATCATGTAACCCTGGTGCAACGACAGAACCTTACGCCTCCCAAAGCAGGCTTAACAAGAAGAAATGTTTTCATTTCTCCTCGTTTTTTCCTCTTTCCATGTGTGCTGCATTATGCAGCACACATAGAACGGGGAAAATGCCTCCATGGATTGTTTTTGTGCAGGAAGGTCAATCTTGTCAAAAATGCAGACACCCTTGCACCCTGGTGCAAGGGTGCCTGCGTTGGCGCTAGGCACCAAATTTTGCACCGGCGCTGGCTGAAAGGAAAGGAATGCACCGTATTTTGTAAATATGCTGCATTCCTGCCCTTTCAAATTGGCGTAAGGCAGTGCAGCAAATGGGCTTGCAGCGCTGCCCTACGCCAATGTTTTCTACTGCATACTGCAGCACACATAGATAGAGGAATATGCTTCTCAGGGTTGTTTTTGTGCAGGAAGGTGCCCTTCCTGCATAAAAACAATCCTGCATGCAACGCAGGCACTCTGGTACCATGGAGCAAGGGTGTCTGCGTTGGCGCTAAACTACCAAAAGGGGGACCAGCCTAGGAGAAAAAGCAGGAATGAGCTTTATTGCCTTAAATACAGTAAATTCCTGCCCTTCCCCTGTCACTCAGTGCAGCGCAGCAAAGAGACTCACTGCGCTGCGCTGCACTGTGTGACTTTTTCGTATATAGGCCCCTTAAAGGGTGGGTTGGCCAGCTCAAATTCAGAATCATTGTAGCAGAGTTTAGTTAGGTGCGCCCAGTCTTGAATTCTCAGGAGGCAAGCTTGCTGTTGATGGAGCGAGATTTTGTTTAAACTCGCAAAGTTAATCTCTCATAATATAAACTAATTGTATTAATGTGTGTGGAATGAATATTATTAACCAACCTAGATTTAAACTGCAAAACATGATACACGGGGATTAACATATGTGCTCATATATGTGCTTTATGTTGCAAATGCTCATTCGTGGATAATAAAAAGCTAATCTTGTCTTGTCATGTCAGAATTAATTGCGGCTGTTCTAATTAATGGCATGTGCTTATGTTTTGTCTTTCTGTCTTTGTGAGGCTTATTCTGTTTGTTATTAAAACGCTCTGGCTAGGTAATATTTATTAATGGGTTAATAATTAGCAAAGGTGGGTGGGAAACAGAATGATTTCTAATTCTTGCATTAATTATTCTTTTGTGTTTGTTTGAATATTAGTTAACCAGAAAGAGGCTTAAGGCCTAGTACAACTTTAACGTGGTGTTGTCGAGTCCTGTTCAGAAAAGAGCAAGAGCCTGCATGGAAAAGTTTTATCACGTTTTAAAAATGGAAGTTCCATTGAAAAATGTATTATTCGTGCTCTTGGATGGACCAGGCCCAAGGACAGTAGCCGGTAGAGATTGCCAGGCTAAGGAAGTCACAAACTGTCATTTATAAATGCTTCATTTTGGAGGAAGCTGCGTGACTTGTGAATGAAAAACAATAGACTATAGACAAAAGTTTGATTCCGGCTTCGAAAGGAGATGACACTATGTGGGTTGACGTCTCTCAACCAATGAGAACTTTGGATGGCAGGACAGAAAAATACATTTAGTGAGATTAGTTAGGGAAAAAGGTATAAAAACTGACCCCTTTGGAGAGAGGGCGTCTCTCGCTTTTCGAATCCAGTTGGGCGTGATGTGCTAACGGACTCTTTGGAGCACGTAAGGATCAATAGGGTTAAATGACTTTTTATATTTTATTCTTTTAGGCAAAGGGAGTTTTAGACAGGGAAAATAGGGCTTAGGTGATGGAAAACTGTTTATTCTTCATATAACATGATATTTGATTTTGCTTGAAACTGACAAACTAATTTGCAATTCCTCAAATAATGCTGCTTGAATAAAAAGATTCTAAATAAGATGCACTCTTCTTTGAATACATAGCTAATAAATAAGATTTTTGAAAAGACAAGCTAGCCTTGTTATTTCTCAGTTTTGTTACCATCAGTTGATTCATTCGCCCTAAGTGACTTAATTAAGTACTTAGTTTTTCAAACAATGGTGAATTCATTATACTGCAGTTGTATATAAATGTATATATATAATTTGTGAATAGGTTTTTATTAATTAGGTCACATGATTCAGTTGCTCAAAAATATGTCACGTTAGTTTATGTGCCTTGTAAGTGTTTCATGATTAATGGTGAGTATTATGATGAGTATTGTGGAGTTGGGTAGCGTTGTTATGACATATTTTCTATAGGGGCGCTGGATCACTGTCATCAGTAGAGCCTGTGTCGCTCCAGATGCAGTGTGTCACCATTGTGCATATTTCATCTGACGTTGTAAGATTCCATGAATTGAGACAGATATATTGGAAAAAGGCTCAGAGAAAGTGCTGCTGCATGTGGTACCCCGCATGCAGTGGTAGCACATTTTGAGAGAAAGGTGCTGAGCTTGATCTATTGATTGCCCAGGAAGGACTGAGCCACTTAAGAGTTATTCCTCTGAAACTGCATACTAATGCAGATCAAACAGAGGTTTTACGTCAGTAGATGTGTTTAGTGCGTTTGGTTCAATGCCAAATGGTTCAAATCACATCTTGGTTATTGATTAGCCTTTCGACTACCCAATTGCCTTCTCTAATTGATACCCGACATTCTCTGGGTACTTACTGGTCTGGATACTTTTCATTTTTTTTTTTTTTGTGTTTTGGTTTGACCATCGCTTACTTGGTCCTTCTTTCAAGAGCATGTCTCCCTCGCTTCAGTAGTCTGTAGCAATGACCCTACAAACCCCTGACATTCTTCTATGCTCCAATGAGAGAGAACACGCTTTCTTTTCAGGGCCTGTGCTTTCATAATGAAAGACAGGCAGGGAGCAGGCAGCGACAAACTACTTAAAAGGGCCTGAAAATAGCCTTTTGAAGTGTTGGGGGGGCACTTCAGAATGCAAATTACATTTTTACCTTGATCAATGGAGGTCCCTGCACCTGTACTGACTCCTCCTAAAATCTCAGCAGTCACTGATATGTATTACTGTAAAGTGTTGCCTCAGTTCCACAACTTCATGATGGAAGCCAAAGGCCAATTTTAAACGTGTTCAATGTTTTGGAGTTAAAAGCATTGTGATGTCAGTGCATGAATAATCAGTCACCATTACCTATGGGATATGTCAACTATTCTTCCTTTCCCAAATTGTTTTAGCCTGTACATTGAGTAACTGGGGTAGTGCTTGCCAATTTCTACATAGCTACCAATATATGGACAAGTGAAGTCATCAGCATGACTCGATATCCTCAGCACATACATAACAAATGCTGGATGCCCTGAAACTGACCCTTTCCACTGACCATTGACAATTCAGCTGGCAAAATTGATATGCACCTCAGGCAAAATAAACTTCTGGCAAGTAGTCCCCAGATCCCAATGTTAGCAAGTCAGATACCTAATGTTTGACTATTATAGCGCCCTCAAATGGCCTAAAGGATAACTGCATCCTCAGAAAGATCAATATGTTCCTACCCTTCGACCTCACTGTATAATTATTATCCACTAACTCCTCACTTGGTAACACCACCCCTTTAGGCCTATAAACTCTGCCATAGTGCTCGTAACTTCTGCCCTACATGAAACCGCCTATGCTAGCTTTGGCAGCACATTCCCTAAACTAGACCTGCACAATTAGTTATCAGAACATTCTTGTGCATTTACATTCATCACATTATCTCAGCCTCTGCAAGGATTTTCATCAAACCTCAACACATTATTTGCATAGTACTGTATCAAAGCGATCCAGTCTAGCTAGCCAGCACACTGAAGAGGTCAGGACAAAAGTTCTGAACGTACAGAAAAATGTTTTGAAAACCTGTGTACTAAGTAAAAATGAAGTAACAAGTATTCTACTGTACTGTGCCATTGGAAGAATACCACTCCGTATCCCTTCAATCATAGCCTTCTTATTGTCTACATACAGCTCAAAATATAGCTTTTATATATCTATGTATATATCTGTTGGCTTGTTTGTTGGTTTGTTCGCAGTTTTATATAGCAAGTACAAGACCCAATGGGTGGCAGATTAGTTTACATAAGAACAATTTTGGACAAATAGCGCAAATATTTTGATATATAATCATATTTTATATTATATTAAAAATCTGCTACTGGAAAGAGTAGATTGGCAATGACACGTAAATAGCAGGCTTTTTTCAGCTCTTTTTAAAAAGCGTCATAGGATAGAAGTGTCCTAATGCCTGTTGCAATATTCTTCAGTGCACCGGGAGCACTTCCTGAGAAGGATTGATTTACAGTTTTTGCCGTTTAAATCCTGGTGATCTAAGAAAAAGGTTATCTCTGCCCCACTGAGGCATTGTCCACCAGAGATGGTTAGCTACAGATGAAAGGGTTTTGAGGGGGATTAGATATAGTTTGAGAATGCCTATGTGTAGGGGGTTATGGTGGCTCAGCCTTATAGTATGAGAAACTAAATTTACTAACATAGAATCTGTTTCTGGGACAAAGAGTTTGATTCTACAGAGGAGTTTAAGATTAAATTGTGCTCCCTTTGTCACAGTGTTGATATGGGCTAGTGGCAAGGGTTTGTGTCCAAATCGAAGTTAAGGATTTCAAGACAATACTGTAAATGAGTCAATCAATATTTAGAATGTGATAGCAGAGGTTGGCAGTAGAAGGTGGATTGTCATTCTGGTTTGAATGTCCTCAAGAACTTAGACCATGACTCCAGTATCTTTAGGGATGATCTTTTCAGATAAAGGAGTCATACACATAAGGGCGATATGAGATCTTTGTGCAAATGTGAGTGTTGGAATGAGGCTTTTTGTTGAGGTTGAAAGAGGTAGAAGAGAGAAGAGCGCCAAGGGGAAGTTTTTGTTAGAGTGTGGCCTGGTCGGAGGGAAATTGGCCATTTTAGTGTATTGACTCTGATTTTCCAGGTATTATGTTAAGCAAATGAGCACTGCGCTTATTCATCCGCTTTCTACTATTTAGGATTTTCAGGTGAGTAGCTGATTCACCACCTCAAAGGTGGCTGTCAGGTCAGACAGCAACATTAACTATTTTTAAAGTTAAAGTTTCTGCGCTGCATCCCGACCTGAAACCCCAGTGGAGCTTATTTTGTAGGTCATTTCCTTCAATGAAAGGGTTTGAGCTGGGTCTCCATGCAGGTCTTTAGGATATTAGCCAGCAAGGGAAGATGACAGACCCGGCAGAAATCATTCTTACTTGAAGGGCCCACTGTAAGTTTTATTAGTAAATGTGAGACTTGGCCTTTTATATTAAAAGATTGTTCCTTGGGTTAAAGGTATTACACAGGTTGACCCAGCAGGGATTAAGGGCAGATCTAATGTTCTTAAAGGGTTAGCTGGGCATGGTTTTAGTGAACTGGTGGGGGGAGGGGTAGTTTTGGTAAGTGTACTGAACAATTCTATCATGTTGAAGCAGGACCAAGTGTCCTCGAGTTTTTGTGAGAAGGGTATGTTAGAGAGAGTCCTGGTTTCTTTGACTTCTCCACACAGAATGTGAAGAACTATTCATATCTTTCTTGAAGAATATTGGTAATCCTCTCTGGTTTTGGGTGAGTGGATTGTTTCACTTCCTTGTATGGCCTCTTTCTTTCTTTTTTACTTGGCCAATCTCGTTTTCCATATTAGTAGATTTGGCTTTCAAAATAAGTTTTTTTTATATTTGTTTCCCTCAATTTACTGTTGTACTACGTTCTGCCAACAGGGATTATGGCACCAAAATCTGCTTGTATGCTCCAAGTGATTTCCTATTCTTGTTCATCTTTTAAGAGACCCAATCTACAATCGTCATCTTTTCAATATACTAATCTGTGAGCTCACTGAACTCATGTTGTGGGGGGTGGATTATAATAGTGAGTAATAATGTTCCTTAGATTTCGAACCCATTGCTTGGTTCTCCTCGGCTTCAAGAAGCAAAGACATAAGGAGAAGAGGATTTGATTCAACCTGCTAAACTGGACCGGGTATCGGTCTTGATTCTCTCTACTTCTGTTCCGGGGGCATTCAGAGTGAAGCCTTGGTGTGCATGCGCATTGTATGAAAGTGAAAGAGACTATTATTGAGTAATAATGAAGATAGAAGAGATACAACGGTTTCTTCCTTATATCACCTGTAAAGGCTCCAGTCACCTAGAAAAAATATAGTTGCTTGAGTTGATTAACAATTCAAAGAGAAGTTGAATAAATTGTTCCCTAAAAATATAGTTGCCACCAGGTGGTTGATTCATGACAGGTAACCTAAAAGGAGCAGGGTTTTATTTCTATTGAAAGACTTTGGAATGTAGCGACTTCATAATTTGTTTTTAGAATTTAGACATTAGAGTCTATTCTTTCTAGGTGAATAATTGTCTATTCAGGAGGAACAACCAATTATAGCTCTGATTGAGACGTTTTATTCAATCTTGTTTAATAATAAGATCTAGGTTGTTTGTGGGTGGTTAGGCCTGCAATGCTTTACTGATGATTTATTGTTCTGCAGTAGCACTTGAGAGAGAAGTGAATACTGCTACTAATGGTGGTTGTTACTGTTTTTGTTCCCTTAAGGTTGTCTAAGTGTATACCTTTACCGTTATATGAAGATGCTTTTTTCATTATACCCTCATCTGTGGGGATGATGTATACCTCTTGTAGTCTAGTCATCATTGCATTTGAGCCATATTTGTCAAGTAAGTTCTCAATTTCCTTTTGTCTGCTGCTGCTGTGAGGTGTGAATTGCATAGGTTTGGAGAAAGTGTCTGAGTGGTGAGGTAACAGATAGAGAGATTCAGCATGTTTTCCGGGGAAGTCAAATTGGTGCTTGTGCAGAGGGCAATCTTAGCCCCTTGAGAAGGTTGTGTACCTTGGAAGAGTTGGCACTGTAGTGCAGGGATTGACAAGAGAACTTTGATTCGCTTTTTACCTCATCAAGTGAGGAGCAATCTTCTCCTGAAGGACCTATTAGTGAAACTGCATCGAAGGACGCATCACAAGAGGTCAGGGAGTGTCAGTGTGTGTGTGTGTGTGTGTTTGTGTGTGTGCCTGCATGTGTGTTTGTGTGTGTGATACCAGGAGTAGCAGTGAGGGGGATCAATTGAGTATTTTAAGGTTCTTCCCGCATTGCCTTGCTTCGGCTGAAGGAAGGAGCAGGGGTGTTTGGATCCCAAGAAGATCAAGCTGAGCTTTGACAGGGGTGGGAGTGGAAGAGAAGATGGAACCAGGAAGTAAGGGATCAAAGGCAAAGGCTGTAACTGAACAGCAGCCGGATAGCAGAGGTTGAAGGTTTGGGTATGGCAGTAACATTTGAGGAGAGAATGGCTTAGGATGCAAGTAGCAGACTGTATCTTGTAGGAGAGTAGTTAATGGTGGGTCTGAGAGGGACGGAAAGGATAAGGAATCTCCAGATTGTGGGCTGTGGGGATCCCACTGAAGGGCAGAATATAGGTAGAATTTAATGGTGGAGATAGATTTTTACCATTCTCTTCGCGGGATATAGTGCCTCCAGGGTCTCTCTTACTTAACCAGGCCAGTTGATCACTGAGAAGGGAATGGGAAGTTGGGAGGGGAACAAGATGGTAGAGAAATGGATCTGATGAGAGGGGGAGAGAGAATAGTCTTTTGAGATCAGAGGAGAATGGAGAGCTGTTATAGGTTTTAATCGGTTTCCTGGCTCATGATATTGTCATTGATGAAGATAGAGAATGAAAGAATGGCTTATAAAAGACAGACCATTTATGGCTTGAGAGTTGTGAGCAACATTCTTTGCTATTGCAAGCAGTTCTGATCAAAGAGAGGTTTTGTAAGATGTGGTTAGTTTTGTAAGATGTGTGAGTATTTTAGGAGCCTCTCCCATTAGTTATTTTTCTTAAATGGATCTTTATTGATTTTCAACTAGATGGAAAAAATAAACATAAAACTCTGTACATTGCAGCATAATAGTTGAAGTAACATTAACGAAAAACCAAATACGGGGCAGTACCTCCACGTTAACAAAATAAAACAAGTGAGCTTTCGATTGGCACGTAGACGTGCCTTCAAACTGATCTTACTGACCCGTCAACCTCATCATCCAACTACATTAAGAGTTTGCCACTTCAAGCGTTTTGATGCCCTCGGGTCAAGTTTGTGCTATATAAAACTCAAAAAGAAAGAAAGAAATATGTGCAAGGGTTGGCTGGACACAAAATCCTGAAGCAGTTAGGGCCAGCTTTTGTGTTGGAGTTGAGGACAGATGTAGAAGAGTGACTTAATGGAAGCATTTTAGAGCTTAATCTTCCAAGAGTACCCATTGAGGTCTCTTCATTTAACAAGATTCATATTTAGCAATTCAGTAGAGCACCAGCAAGCAGGGGCTTTCTCAATAACCAGAAAACAATTTGAAAGATTTGCCTCAGGGTCTCAAGGCAAACCTATTGTAGAACATGTTTTTACGTATTAATTACCACATTATGTGAGAGGTAGATGAACTAGTAGGAAATTACAAAGGAATTCAAATCGATTTCTGTGATCAATTGAGGGATAGCCATAGTAGAGAATTAACTAGTGAATGTTACAGCTTATCTTGTTCCATAACATACCAGGTCTATACCGCCGACCCAAGTACCAAAGAGTGCGAACGAAATTTGCAGATCTGGCAATACTAATATCAAAGCATTCAATAACTAAAAGATGGAAATCATCCACTCCACCAACCATACAGACCTGGTGGGAAGTAGTAACCCGTTGGGGGAGGGCAGAAAGTGAAGCGCACCGCAAAGAATACAGAGAGGCCTGTGGAAAACGCCAATATCAAGGGTGTTAGACCTGGCACCTTGGCGTGAGTCTCCCTTCCACTTTTTGCTGATGTGCCTCAGATGTTTTGCTGGTGTTCGATGCTCAGGGCACTGCGCCACGGCCAATCCATGCCGCAGTGCAAGTGCTCCCAATGTAAAGTGTATGTGTAATTGATTTCCACGATTGGTTTATTTGGTTTACTGTCAGTCCCCAGTAAATTGCACGAGGAGTGCCGGGGCTTGTAGATACAAATGCTGCTAGTGGGCCTGCAGCGCTGGTTGCGCCACCCACAGAAGCGGCCTCGTAAGACATGACTCGGGTCCGCCATTGCAGACCCCGCGTACAGTCCCGTACTGTGAGGCTGACTGCGCAAGTGCCCACACTCGCCAGTCCCTGAACCTTCCCTAACCTCCATATCAGTCGCCCCTATGGTAGGCCTACGGGCAGGGTGCATTGAAGCGTAAGGTAGGACAAGCCTAGAGTGTGGCATGTCCTCATAGTGAATTACCGCCCTTTTTGTTCTTCACTATGGAAGGGTCACCGGTTCTCTTAGGCCAAGGTGAGCTGTCGGAACTATTACACGCTATTGTCCCGGCAGGCTCAGGGAACACGGTAGCATGTCGAGTTTAGTATGCCTGAACTCAGAATAATAAAATACTTCCTTTAGTAAGGTTTATTTTAATATCCTGGGTTTGCAAATGCTACTTTTAGAAAGATAGCCTTTGCGTGCCTAACTATTTAGCCCGCCTCTGCCAGGATGTGTATCGGTTGTCTGGGTTTGTGTGAGTGACAGGGCTGGGAGATTCCCGGGGACAGTTGGAACCCCCAGGTGGTGAATAGGGTGCTTACCCCAGGATGGGTGGGCGGAGTAGTCCTTGACTCTGAGTAGGGTTGTGCTCAACCACCACAATGCTGGCTCCACCTCCTGCGGAGCGTCTGATGTCTCTGCCCTGCACTCTGAAAGAAGACGGCAGCTTCCTGTAAACAGAGTACTCCAAAACCGGGTTGAACTAGGCTCAGGCACCCTGGCCTGCAAAGACAAAAGAATCGCAGAATAAATATAGGAGCTCCGCTCCTTACAAATCAGATCCAGTTTTGACCACGACGAACCTCTGCCTGACTAGAAGGACCAAGAAAAGCTGAAGGATGGAAACTGGTCTGAATCTTGTAAGACTGGCCTGCAGTGGTGCCTTGCTGAGAACGGAGAGGAAAGGACCAGAAAGGACTTTGTAGACTTGTGCCTGAAACGATCTCCAAGAGCTTGATCGAGAGCTTGCCCCCTGAACCGAACCCCAGGACCATTGGGTTCTATCTGCTTGTGCCCGTCTGCTGTTGGGCCTTAGTTCTTATTCCCTCGCCGGAGTTGTGACTCGGGTGCCTTCGCCCCCTCCCAGGTCGTGACAGCTCGGAGCCTGGTAGCCCCGCCGTAGAGAGCCCGCTCATTCCTGAGTCGCTCTCCGCTTCAGTGCCGGGCCGCCCGCTCTCCTGTCACCTCGCCGCTAACAGAGTGCGTGGTGCACCTCTCATCTTCTCCTGCCGGAATCTGCATGGAGCGCATCCCATAGCCTCGGACGGTCCGTACGTCGTAACGTACCCGACTGTCTCGCTCTGCCCTCCTGCATACCAAGACCCGTGCCGCACCTCAAGAAAGGCCTCCTCGTACAGTGGTACCGGAAGCCTGGTGTTGCACCCGTCTGCCATAGAACGTGACGCCCCTCACAGATCCACGAGTACGACCCGGCGTGCTAAGAAGTAGTACGCCCCGCAGGCCTGAACGGCGCCTCGCCCCGTGAGCTGCATCGACCCCGGATCGCCACAACCCTCCACAGTCCTGCTCCTCCACCTCGCACCTCGAGGGGGACCTGAGCCGGAGAGATCCTCTGGAGAACCGTCGGCCTCGTTCGGAGTCCACCCTCACCAGCCGCGCCTGAAACGCCTCGGACTTCCACAAGCAAGGTACACTTGAGCTCCGTCCCGAGTTCATATCGGATCCAGGGTCCGCAACGTTCTTATTTCCCTGTCATCGTACCTTGCTGAACAGCGAACATTCAAAGACTAATCTTGCCTATCATAATCTGGTGGCCTCAAATCACTAAACGTTACATGGTCTTGTGAAATCCTGCTTGAATCTATCTTTTATATAAAGTATACGTATTTTTGATACAACTACATGACTGGTGTCCATTTGTGGTGGGTCAGTGGGTTTACTGTGTGTGATCATAAATGCTTAACTTACTATCGCCCCGAGGATTAGCCTTGTCTGCTCGCGCCACACTACCTAGAGGGTGAGCAGGGGTTATTCAAAGGAGTAGTTCTCTTGCCCTGACGTGGAGCTGAGGGTCCCTGCTTGTCACAAGTGCATACCTGTGCCAACCAGAGACCTCCGGTTCCAACATTGGTACCAGCTGTGAGGATTTCGGATTTGCATTTATGATTTATATACCGTGAATTACTGATCACCACGTAGTGAGAGCAGACCAAATAACGAGCCACAGATTACGTCCTTGCCGAGAGATCTCCAATCTCCAAACCATGCCTGGTTCACTCCCCGTGAGAGCACCCTCTGTTATCTCTGGAATCGACGAAGTTGACTGGGAAGGACTTGAGCAGTTGAAGCTTGATCAGTTGAAAGCCCTGTGCGAGAAGTTCCGAGTCTCCCAAGCGGGCTGCAAAACCAGAGCCCAGCGCATCAAGGCACTAATAGCTTGGAAGGAGTCGAGAGAGTCAGAAAATCGGGTGGTAGTGGATCCACCGGATAGTCTTATCGAAGTGCCGGGAGGCCTGTCGTCAGAAGAGCTGGCGGACAGGGCCGCAACCAGAGCGCATGAAGTGGAGATGGCCAGATTAAAAGGACATATGGCAATGGAAGAGAAACGGCTCCAGCTGGAGCATGAGATACGCCTAAAAGAATTGGAGCTGAAAGCAAAAAGCTTGGACGCAGCTCCTGGTGGCAGCACAACGCCAGCCCAGGTAGAGTCAAGGGTCTACGTACCGAAGTATGTGGTGAAGGAGTATTTTAAGGGGGATGACATAGGGCAGTGGTTCCGGGCCTATGAGGTAGCCATGTCCTCCCACCGGGTCCCTGAGAAAGATTGGGGACCGGGGTTGTGGGGACGGTTCCTGACCGAGGGGCGGGATACTCTGCTAGATCTTCCTTCTGAAGAGTCCAACTCCTACCCGTACATGAAAGATGCCCTGATGAATCGATTTGGGTTAACTCCTGAAATGTACCGACAGCGGTTTAGGAAGTGTGTGAAGATTCAAGGGGGTACGTATGTGGAGTATGTGAGCTTTTTCTGCAGAGCGCTGGATGGTTGGGTGAAGGGCAGTAAAGTAACTGATTTTCAAGGGCTGCTTGATTTAATGGCATGGGAGCACTTGTCGGATAATTGTTTTCCTGAGTTACGCCAGCACCTGATCGATAGCAAGCTGTCCAACCCGAGGAAGCTTGCTGAGGAAGCGGACCGCTGGCTCAGCACCAGGGTCCACAAAGGTCCAGTGGGAGACTCAGCCAAAGGTGGGCAGGGTCCCCAGCAGAAGAGTGGGAGGGACAGGGGAAAACAGAAAGGGTTCCACAAAGGCCCCCAAAGTAATCCCCAAGGTAACCAAGGGAAAGGTTCTCAGCCTCCTCCACCCCCGAAATCAACCGGTGCCCCGACAGGTAAACCTGTTCAAAGAGGGCCCATCACCTGTTTTAGGTGTGGCGACCTGGGTCACGTTGCCTCTGACCCTAAGTGTTGCTTGTTTGCAAAACCCGCACCCACTGGTGCTCCACCCCAGCAACTAGCTAATGTTAATTTTGGGGAGGAAGTAGCCGTCCAAATGGGTGGGGGTCCCGTTCAGATGACCCTCGTCTCGCTAGGAGACAGTGAGATGGTCCCCGAAAACTACCTACCCAATAACACTAAGAAATATGGGCAGGTAGTGACCATCAACGGTCAGAAGGCGGAGGCTCTTCGAGATACAGGAGCCAGCGTGACTGCAGTGAGGCAGCACCTGGTGTCTCAGGAGCAGGTTGTACCGCACGCCTACTGTAGGGTTGTCAATGCTGACAATTCTGAGAGCCAATGTCCGATGGCTCAGGTTCCCTTTGAGTGGGGGGGGGTCTCTGGTACTCTGCAAGTCGCTGTGAGGACTTCCATGCCTGCAGATTTTCTGCTAGGGAGCAATTTGGAGAACTCCCCTTGGGAAAAGGTGGAGAAAACGACTCATCTGCGGTTGGTGGGTCTACCCGACTGGGCATGCGTGACCACACGGTCCATGGCAGCCAGTAGGGGTGTTGAAGAAATCCTGGAGCCTAAGGGAGAGGCCCAGGAACCGGCCTTAGAGAGAAGGCGCAGGGGGCGCGGACAGACGGCCCCCGAAGTTCCCACGGCCCAGGAGGAAGCAGACCTCGAGGGGGATGCCCTGGAGCCTACCGGGGAACAGATCGCCGAATTGGGAGACCTGCCTGAGCTGACCCATTGGCAGCAAGAAGGGGGTCCCTCCAGGGAGGAATTCTGCAAGGAGCAGAGAGAGTTCCCTTCTCTCGTGGGGATGCGGCAGCAGGCTGCAGACCAGGCCAATGGTGTTCAGTCCGGGAAACACTTGGTCTACTGGGAGAACAATCTCCTGTATTCAGAGCCTAAGGCTTCTGAACCTGGGTCAGCCCGTGTGCTGGTGGTACCCCAGAAGTTCAGAGCCTTCCTACTGGGTTTGGCTCACGATGTGCCGTTAGCAGGACATCTGGGGATGGACAAGACCTATGACAGGCTTGTCACCCACTTTTACTGGCCCCAGATGAACAGGAGCTCAGATGCTCACTGTAGGACATGCCCAACTTGCCAAGCCAGTGGTAAGTGTGGAGGGAAGAACAAGGCTCCCCTCCAACCATTCCCCGTCGTCAGTACCCCATTCCAATGAGTGGGAATTGACGTTGTAGGGCCTCTGGACCCCAAGACAGCCATGGGAAACAGGTTCATCCTGGTCTTGGTGGACCATGCCACCCGGTACCCTGAAGCCATCCCTCTAAGGACAGTGACGGCCCCCGTGGTGGGACGAGCGCTGATGGGAATTTTCTCTCGAGTAGGATTCCCTCTAGAGGTGGTGTCTGACAGAGGTACCAATTTCATATCGAAATATATGAAATCCCTTTGGCAAGAATGTGGTGTAACGTACAAGTTCACCACCCCTTACCATCCCCAAGAAAACGGATTGGTTGAAAGATTCAACCGAACCTTGAAAGGCATGATCATGGGCCTAGAAGGACCAATGAGGCGTAAGTGGGACGTCCTCTTGCCATGCCTACTGTTTGCGTACCGAGAGGTGCCACAGAAGTCGCTCGGGTTCAGTCCCTTCGAGCTTCTGTACGGTCACCCGGTCCGAGGACCTCTGAGTCTGGTTCGGGAAGGCTGGGAGCAATCTCCCAGGAAACCTCCCCAGAATGTATATAGCTACATGCTGGCCTTCCGAAACCAGACCAGGCGATTCAGGAAACTTGCAGAGGCAAACCTGGAAGCCAGCCAGGAGGAGATGAAGCGGTGGTACGACCAGAATGCCACTCTGGTGGAGCTTCAACCTGGACAAAAGGTGTGGGTCTTGGCCCCAGTGGAGCCCTGTGCACTTCAGGATAAGTGGACGGGTCCATTTGAGGTTGTGGAGCGCAAGAGTCCTGTCACCTACCTGGTGAACTTGCAAACTCCCAGGAACCCTTTGAGGGTCCTACATGTTAACCGCCTTAAGCCCCACTTGGAGAGGTCCGAAGTGGGCATGCTGTTGGCAACCGATGATGGAATGGAGGAGGAGACCGAGCCTCTTCTGGACCTCTTGGTGGCCTCCGAGCGAGACGGGTCAGTGGATGGGGTTAACCTCTCACCCTCCCTGACCCCTGAGCAGCAGAGTGATTGCCGCCAGCTGCTGGGGCAATTCTCTGACTTGTTCTCCCTGGTTCCGGGTGTCACAGATTGGTGCGTCCATGATGTGGACACGGGAGACAGCTTGCCGGTGAAGCACAAGGCTTACCGTGTGACTGACAGGGTACGAGCCTGCATCAAAGAGGAAGTCTTGAAGATGTTTGCTCTTAGGGTGATTGAGTCCTCCAGCAGTCCTTGGGCCAGCCCAGTGGTCTTGGTCCCGAAGGCTGTGACGCCGGGAGCAACACCCGAACTACGGTTCTGTGTGGACTATCGAGGACTCAATTCGGTCACGAAGACTGACGCGCACCCCATCCCCAGAGCTGATGAGCTCATCGATCGGTTGGGGGCTGCCCGGTACCTCAGTACGTTTGACTTAACGTCTGGGTACTGGCAGATCGCCTTAACTGACGGGGCCAAGGAGAGGTCAGCGTTTTCAACCCCAGATGGGCACTACCAATTCCGGGTTATGCCCTTCGGGATGAAAAACCCCCCTGCCACCTTCCAGAGTTTGGTCAACCAGGTGTTGGTTGGACTGGACGCGTTCAGTGCCGCCTACCTGGACGACATCGCAGTGTTCAGCAGTACGTGGGAAGAACACTTGCGACACCTGTGGGAAGTGTTGGCGCTCTGCGCAAGGCAGGCCTCACGATCAAGGCAAGCAAGTGTCAGATCGGGCAGGGTTCGGTGGTGTATTTGGGACACCAAGTTGGGAGCGGCCAGGTGGCGCCCCCTTCAACCCAAAATTCAGACCATCCTGGCTTGGGAAGCCCCCAAGACCCAAACGGAGGTGAGGGCCTTCCTCGGACTCACCGGGTACTACAGGAGGTTCGTCAAGGGATACGGCACCATCGTTGCCCCCTTGACCGAGCTGACTTCGAAGAAGCAGCCCCGGAAAGTGATCTGGACTGACGCCTGTCAGGTAGCATTCGACACCCTGAAGACGGCCATGTGCACGGCGCCCGTGCTCCTGGCTCCTGATTTCTCCAAAGAGTTCTTAGTGCAGACAGACGCTTCAGAGCATGGGATTGGGGCTGTCCTCTCACAGACGACTGAGGAGGGCTGGGATCACCCTGTAGCCTTCATCAGTCGGAGGTTACTTCCACGGGAACAGAAGTGGAGTGCGATTGAGCAAGAAGCTATTGCTGTGGTCTTGGCCCTGAAGAAGCTAAGACCCTACTTGTTTGGGTCTCACTTCCGAGTTCAGACGGACCACAGGCCCCTCAGATGGTTGATGCAAATGAGGGGTGAGAACCCGAAACTGTTGAGGTGGTCCATTTCTCTACAGAGTATGGACTTTACGGTGGAACACCTCCCTGGCATAGACCACGGCAATGCTGACGGTCTGTCAAGGTTTTTCCGCCTTAGTGATGAGGAACTCCCTGGGCAAGGATAGTTCTCCCCACATTTCAGCTGGAGGGGACACGTGTTAGACCTGGCACCTTGGCGTGAGTCTCCCTTCCACTTTTTGCTGCTGTGCCTCAGATGTTTTGCTGGTGTTCGATGCTCAGGGCACTGTGCCACGGCCAATCCATGCCGCAGTGCAAGTGCTCCCAATGTAAAGTGTATGTGTAATTGATTTCCACGATTGGCTTATTTGGTTTACTGTCAGTCCCCAGTAAAGTGCACGAGGAGTGCCGGGGTTTGTAGATACAAATGCTGCTAGTGGGCCTGCAGTGCTGGTTGCGCCACCCACAGAAGCGGCCTCGTAAGACATGACTCGGGTCCGCTATTGCAGACCCCGCGTACAGTCCCGCACTGTCACGCTGACTGTGCAAGTGCCCACACTCGCCAGTTCCTGAACCTTCCCTAACCTCCATATCAGTCGCCCCTATGGTAGGCCTACGGGCAGGGTGCATTGAAGCGTAAGGTAGGACAAGCCTAGAGTGTGGCATGTCCTCATAGTGAATTACCGCCCTTTTCGTTCTACACTATGGAAGGGCTACCGGCTCTCTTAGGCCAAGGTGAGCTGTCGGAACTATTACACGCTATAGTTCCGGCAGGCTCAGGGAACACGGTAGCATGTCGAGTT
This sequence comes from Lissotriton helveticus, assembly GCF_964261635.1. Classification (NCBI taxonomy): domain Eukaryota; kingdom Metazoa; phylum Chordata; class Amphibia; order Caudata; family Salamandridae; genus Lissotriton; species Lissotriton helveticus. Next base: position 385,758,896 of record NC_136060.1, read on the forward strand.
TAGTATGCCTGAACTCAGAATAATAAAATACTTCCTTTAGTAAGGTTTATTTTAATATCCTGGGTTTGCAAATGCTACTTTTAGAAAGATAGCCTTTGCGCGCCTAACTATTTAGCCCGCCTCTGCCAGGATGTGTATCGGTTGTCTGGGTTTGTGTGAGTGACAGGGCTGGGAGATTCCCGGGGACAGTTGGATCCCCCAGGTGGTAAATAGGGTGCTTACCCCAGGATGGGTGGGCAGAGTAGTCCTTGACTCTGGGTAGGGTTGTACTCCACCACCACAATGCTGGCTCCACCTCCTGCGGAGCGTCTGATGTCTCTGCCGTGCACTCTGAAAGAAGACGGCAGCTTCCTGTAAACAGAGTACTCCAAAACCGGGTTGAACTAGGCTCAGGCCCCCTGGCCTGCAAAGACAAAAGAATCGCAGTATAAATATAGGAGCTCCGCTCCTTACAAATCAGATCCAGTTTTGACCACGACGAACCTCTGCCTGACTAGAAGGACCAAGAAAAGCTGAAGGACGGAAACCGGTCTGAATCCTGTAAGACTGGCCTGCAGTGGTGCCTTGCTGAGAACGGAGAGGAAAGGACCAGAAAGGACTTTGTAGACTTGTGCCTGAAACAATCTCCAAGGGCTTGATCGAGAGCTTGCCCCCTCAACGGAACCCCAGAACCATTGGGTTCTATCTGCTTGTGCCCGTCTGCTGTTGGGCCTTAGTTCTTATTCCCTCACCGGAGTTGTGACTCGGGTGCCTTCGCCCCCTCCCAGGTCGTGACAGCTCGGAGCCTGGTCGCCCTGCCGTAGAGAGCCCGCTCATTCCTGAGTCGCTCTCCGCTTCAGTGCCGGGCCGCCCGCTCTCCTGTCACCTCGCCGCTAACGGAGCGCGTGGTGCACCTCTCATCTTCTCCCGCCGGAATCTGCACGGAGCGCATCCCATAGCCTCGGACGGTCCGTACGTCGTAACGTACCCGACTGTCTCGCTTTGCCCTCCTGCATACCAAGACCCGTGCCGCACCTCAAGAAAGGCCTCCTCGTACAGTGGTACCGGAAGTCTGGTGTTGCACCCGTCTGCCATAGAACGTGACGCCCCTCACAGATCCACGAGTACGACCCGGCGTGCTAAGAAGTAGTACGCCCCGCAGGCCTGAACGGCGCCTCGCCCCGTGAGCTGCATCGACCCCGGATCGCCACAACCCTCTACAGTCCTGCTCCTCCACCTCACACCTCGAGGGGGACCTGAGCCGGAGAGATCCTCTGGAGAACCGTCGGCCTCGTTCGGAGTCCACCCTCACCAGCCGCGCCTGAAACGCCTCGGACTTCCACAAGCAAGGTACACGTGAGCTCCGTCCCGAGTTCATATCGGATCCAGGGACCGCAACGTTCTTATTTCCCTGTCATCGTACCTTGCTGAACAACGAACATACAAAGACTAATCTTGCCTATCATAATCTGGTGGCCTCAAATCGCTAAACGTTACATGGTCTTGTGATAATCCTGCTTGAATCTATCTTTTATATAAAGTATACGTATTTTTTATACAACTACACGACTGGTGTCCATTTGTGGTGGGTCAGTGGGTTTACTGTGTGTTATCATAAATGCTTAACTTACTATCGCCCTGAGGATTAGCCTTGTCTGCTCGCGCCACACTACCTAGAGGGTGAGCAGGGGTTATTCAAAGGAGTAGTTCCCTTGCCCTGACGTGGAGCTGAGGGTCCCTGCTTGTCACAAGTGCATACCTGTGCCAACCAGAGACCTCCGGTTCCAACAAAGGGAATGGAACGTAATGCTAGAAGCCTTTAAAGCGCTAGACATACAGGCACCCTGAATAATATTCTTCCTGCTCCCAAACTGGTAACGCTGACTTTGAACATAACAAAACACTCCCATGAATCAACCAACACAGATGATGTTAATGGGAAATAGTCATGGGGACGAGGGCATACCCAAACTAGCAAAAGTACCCAAACATCTCCGGCTAACTCCTAGAAACAAGGAATAGGTCTCAAGAACCCCATGTACTACCATTCCATTTTAAATTAACTGGTTTGTGTCAAGGGTGCAGCAAACAATTGAGCACCAAGTACGGGAGAGGGAGGGAGGGAAGTTTGTAAGTTAAATGTTATGCCATTACAGAACAGTGCAACGTAACGAAGGACAATAGGCATATATATATGTCACTGTTGCCTAAATTCAAGAGATGTATGCAATTATAAGAAATAGATGATATACTCTTAACGAATATGGAAATGATAATGTCATACGATGCCCTTCAATATAAGTATCCTATACATGGCACAATCAATAAACTTTGTTGGGAAAAAAAAATCTTGTTCCATAACATCATAATGTCAGTTGAACTCTATACAAATGCTAGATAAATTAACATCCTTTCATCTTAGCAAAGGGATTAAGGAATAACAATTATGTCACAACTATATGGATTTCAAAATGTGGTAGAAATGGACTAGTAACCAGTGACAAATAATACATCTATCAAATACTATATGCCCCCAGCAAAATCTTCTCTGTCTTCAAAAGATTCCTTACGTGAAGGCATCTCACCTGTAAATCTAATTCCAAAGTCCTTACAAGCAAAACAAAAATACTAACAACCTGGCTGCCGGCTGCCTAACATGGTCATCCCCAAAGGTATATGACTATGCCATCACCCGGTGTGGTGTGATGGAGGCAAACTAATAATTACCTCCAATAAAAGAGTGTGGTGTGGGAAGGTAAGGTTATGGTTGCTATTGCACAAGTTCACATTTGAGCTTTGTTACACAATATGTCTGTACACTAAGCTGCTGAACTGTGATTCATCTGGGTACTATTAAATTAGTTAATAGTAATTTGTGTTATTCATAGCATATAAACATCCAGAAAGTGTAAGAAATAGCGCTATATCGGTAATGTAAGTCTTACTAGTAGTGTGTATTTGCTTATTTTTTAACATTCATTGTTGTAATAATCTTAATTATGTATTGTGTAACAAGAGAGCTCCTGCAAACAAACATATGTTGCGGGTTTGGTCTGCTGTATAGAAATATCCTGAGATAAGTCAATAAAGTAGCAATGGTTACTGGGAGACCAGACAGAGAAGACTGAGGTCAGGCCCTCTGACAGTGAAGAACAGTCGGTCATGTGTCGATCTTAGGGGTGGCTGAGAAGAAACAATCCTCATGTGGATGAGCAATGTCTGTCAGTCATGCTTGGACTACGGGACCGATCCACAGGACATGATGCAGGTCTAAGATGACCTCACACGTATAAATCAATGGCTATAATTCCGAGTGCAAATTCAATTTTGAAACTCACCAAACTGTGACCTCGCGCCCATAAAGGGATTTACTCATGGGCAATATTATCCCATGAGTAGGGTGGTGTAATAATATGCACAAGCAAGTTTTCTTTTTAAGGGGTGGATAGTGGGCGTTCCAAGTCTGGGCCGCCCACTGTCAGAAGAGTTTTTTGACGTTCACAGACTTCTAGAGGAATTTATTCGGGGCTTATCAGATAGTAACACCTCAGCATCGCCTAATCAGACATGATTCTCCAAGAGGAGACGCTGATACCTTTATCTATTTTTTATATAATATTCATCCTCTTTCTGCTTGTCTATGTATGGGATCGATGCTGATATGAAAGACATGGTATTAAGCATCTCGTCTTTGCAATTTTTAAAAATAATTCAGATTGTACAGGTTGTAAACCAAGGGCTAACAATGAGGTGCTGCCAAAACGTTTGTAATCTGAGAATTAATCAACACAATCAAAATGCTGGATCCCTGAAGCACGACAGCAGAAGCTGACAGTTTGCATGAACACTGTGTCACCACTGTTTGTTACAAAACCCAGGGCCTGATGTTCAAAAGTAATTTGGAGTCTCAAAGTCTGGGAGTTGCAACAACTCAGGGTTTGAGACTGCAAAACTTCTTTCTGCAATGCACAAAAAGCCATTTTGCGAGTCAGAAAAGCATTCCCGTCTCACAAAATGTTTTTTGTAACCCATTACAAATCGGACATAGGAGGGAGCATGAAGGAGGTGGTGCCCTCCTGTTTGAGTGTCACGGTGGTATGTATATATTCATGGTTCGTGACCGCAATTGCAGCTGCAACAATTGATGAGTTACCGACTCAGACTTGGGTTGGCAAGCAGAAGGCTGTTCTTGCAGGGTAGCTTCTGGTTTGCAAATAGTGTGTCGGGAGATCACTGCATGGTCCCCTGATGTCTTTGACTCAATGTACACCATTTTTTCACAAAAGGATCCCATGTCCCTCAAAGGGGCCTTTGTACATCAGGCCCACAATGTCCTAACAAATAGTCTTGTTGTAGGAGATAGGGAATTGGATAAAGGCAGGAATGAGGGAAGATAATATTTCCCTGATTTTTGAGTGGTAAATCAAACCCCTTAATAAACTAGGATTGCCACTCAGCCTGTTGATATTTTTATGTCTAGTTTTGTCGAAGAAAATGGGAAAATTAGCTAAACAAGTATTTTTCGCCTTTGAAATATAAACTTAAAACTGCAAATACAATAATTGCAAAATCATTTTAGAGCTGTCTGAACATATGATTTTAAAACAAATAGAGACAGAATGGCCAGTTAAAAAAACAATCCCGGGGATGCAAAAACGTTCAAAGTACCACCTCTTTGCCCTTATAAAATATCAAAACAGGGAAAATGTATCACGCAGAGACTGGGAGAGCAGCGGACGAGTGACCTTCCCCCCCTGCGATTGACTGATTGAACTGCAAGCAGTCACTTGCAGACTCATAATTCTAGGTTGGATGGAGGGGTGTATTCCTGCTTATCCTGGGGAGTGGGAGTTGGGCAAAATGTTTAGTGTTGACATGGGCGGGCCACCTTGAGTTGCAGCCCACAGAGAACTACATGGGATCGAGTGAGAAGCGCAAGCAGGCGGCGCAGTACAAAGAGAGAGGAGGTCATGGCATTGTAACACCTACTAATGGCTGACAAGCACCAATACAAATGTATGACCTTGAATATCAGAGGCATGCATACAATGTCAAAACGCCACAAGGTCCTTTCATACATCCGGAGGCGGTGAGCCCAGATAGCTCCATTACAAGAAACGCACTTAACACAGAAGGAAGGACAAGCCCTAGAAAGGCGATGGAGGGCCAGCCCTTTTACACCATAGGAGCTCGCTGGTAGATCCGGAGGGTCGATATGTAGCTATAAAGGGACGACTAGAGGGTCGAGGCAGACATTAATACAATTATTATCTATGCCCCTAATGTAGAATAACCTGTGTTTTTTATACGAGGTTGAATCACAGCTTAACGCAATACTTTACAGGTACTACTATAATGAGGGGCGACTTTAACAGCGTCTTCAAGACAGATCCCACCCTCCACTGCGAAACTCCCAAGCAGCGCGTACCTCCCATGCATTCACTACTTGGAGGCATAGCGTGGGACTGATAGATGTCTGGAGAACCCTACACCCCCAAGAAAGGGACTACTCCTATTTCTCAGTAGTTCATGAGGTGCATGCGCGACTAGACGCCTTCTGCTGCTCAGTAGATGCCCATCACCACGTTACTGCTGCGGAATACCTTGCGCGAACGATATCGGATCATAACCCACTAGTTCTATCCTTGAAGTGGACGCACCCTGTAACAGCGATCCCCACATGGTGGCTTCACCCAGACACCCTGGAGGACCAGGTCTTCCGGGAAGAGATTAGGGGCAAAAAATCCCACTACTTCGGGGCCAACGCGGAGACGGCCTCATCGTCGAACGCCGTGCGGGATGCTTTCAAAGTTGCCCTGTTGGGCCAATGTATAATGCTTACCACGGGGGTCAGGCGCGTCATACTGGAAGAAATAGAGGGGGCAGAGACAACCCTCAGAGGGTTGGAATGCAGAAGGCCAGAGCATCCAGAGCTTCAGCAGACACTCTTAGGAGCCATGGAGGAAGTGGCAAAGCAAACGGAGAGGCTTTGATGCTTAGATTATAAGAAATACCTAGAGCGCACTCATGCATGCTGGACAAATCTGGGTCGCTCTTGACATGGCTGACGAACCTGAAGAGTGGGGGTCCACCCCAGGTGGAAATAGAAGATGAGATGGGGTTCAGACACTATATGCAGGCAAAGATCAACAAAGTCTTTGCTCGTTAGTACGCCAAACTCTATAGAAAATCGTGAAAAGGCAAAACCACTGACGTAAGGGAATACCTTGCAGACTTGCGGATGGTGAGGCTGAGCCCGGAAGAGGCGGAGGAATTGGGAACAGACATCACAAAGCAGGAGGTGCGGACTTCCTTTAAGAGTATAGGGATAAACAAGACCCCAGGCACAGACGGTCTACCGGCTGAGTTTTAAGCAACATATGTGGAGGAGTTGGCTCCCCGACTGGTCACAATGTACCAAGAGGCCAGAAAAGTCTAAATGCTGCCGGAGAGTGCTAGGGAGGCCCTTATTGTTCCAGTACCCAAGCCAGGGAAGGAACTACACGATTATACGGCTTACAGGTCACTATCCAAGCTAAACATGGATTACAAAAATGTAAGCAAAATCCTTGCAATGCGCATACTTCCCCACATGCCGGAACTGGTCCACGGGGACCAAGCAGGTTTTATCCCGGGGCGGAACACGGTCTTAAAAATTAGGTGACTTCTGGCTGTGAAGGGCTCTGGTGGATACGATAGGTGAGAAGTGGCAGTGTTCGCAAAGGACATTGAGAAGGCCTTAGACAGCCTGGAGCGGTCTTAACTCAATGAAGTCCTGGTTAGGATGGGCCTGGGAGGAGGATTTCTGGCATGGGTGCGACTATTGTATGCATCCTTTACGGCCCCTGTGTGCGCTGGGAGGACTATCTCACCTAAACAGAGGGTGGAGAGAGGTACGAGGCAGGGATGCCCCATTTACCCGATCCTATTCGCACTGGCTATGGAGCCGCTGGTGTGCAGGGCCAGGAACGGGCAGAACTATAGTGGCCTGGGGACAGGAGCGGTGCAGCATTTCATAGCCTCGTATGCAGATGACCTCTTGCTATTCCTAAGCAATACGGTGGACAAACTGAGAGGAGCGTGTGACATGCTGGCCCGATTTGGTGCTGTGTCCGGCCTCAAAGTTAACTGGCGAAAATCCAGCTTATACCCAATGATGCCTGACGCCCCCCCCACTACCCGATCTAGAACACCTGAAATGGGAACCTAGCTGCCTGCAGTATCTTGGAGTCAAAATATACTACGGAGCAACAGAATTACTAGAAGGTAATGTGGGTAGAGCAATACGATCAACGAAAACTGCAATGGACTTCTGGATAACGCTGCCGCTGTCGGTAGCTGGGCTGGTAGCAGTCTTGAAGATGATAACACTACGAGCAGCATTCAAAGAGCTCCTGCGAGCAACATTCAAAGAGCTTGACTCAATGGTTATGTCATTCCTACTGGGAGCAGGATGCAGAAGAGTAGCGTTTGCCTCACTGCCGCGCTTCACGGCGGAAAGGGAAGACTATCCGACTGCGCCAGATGCCACAACCCTGGCGAAAATCCTACTACGAGTGCGTCAGAATACATCCGAAGACACAACCGAAACTAGGGTGGTGGTGCACTGTTTGGTTAGATACCTGAGATGAGCCGACGCTGCGACACCCTATTACCTGGACATACCTATCACAATGCTGCACTGTCTGCCATAAGGGGAGCACTGGGCAGAGCTAGAGGACTGGATTGAGGCAGGACTGAAAGAAATGGGGGACTTGATCAAGATTCTGCACTGCTACCATTTGGAGAGTTACAAACTGCATACGACTTGCCAGGGGTTCACTTCCTAAAGCATGGGGCCCTCACACAAAGGATTAGAAAGCACTGGAACATTAGGGGTATGAAACCACGGGCGCTAGTGGGGTGTAGATATGTTGCGCTCTCAGCAGGATGGATTAAGACAGTGTCCTGCCTATACAAGGCAATGAGGGACGATATGCAAAAGCCACTAGAGCGCCTGCGATTACAGTGGGAAGAAGACCTGGGTAAGCAGATACTGGAGGCAGACAAGATCCTAGAGCAAACCCCCAAAGCATCTAGAAATGCGAGATTTAAATTAATTAACTTCTATGTGCTACATAGAGCGTACTTAACCCCGGCCCGAATTAGGAGATACTTTGGTACAGACACCTCACCATGCCCGAGATGCGGGGAGTGGGAGGCTCATATACTTCACATGTTTTGGAGCTGCCGCACGCTGCAATCCTTTTGGGAGGAGATAAAACAAGTGATAGGCGACCTCATCGACAAAGAGCTTCCGCATACCTTAGAGCATTTCCTATTCCATTTCCAATTTGTTCAATTTATCGTTTTCATTTGATAATGATGATTTGAGGTGTATAAAGCACACAGATACTCCCAAGAGAGCCCAGAGCTTATTGATCTGCCTTATGGTCATTGGAAATCAAGGAAGAGCACTAACAAGATGGCAAGAACTCAGGCTGAAACTGGGGTGCGGACTCTGGGGCGAAGCTGAACTCTGCCCAACATAATTGGAGTGACTCACATAGATGGTTAGGTGGCAGTGGAATGTTATGTTATATTATTGCATGTTATGTTATGTTGTCTTGTAAAGCGCATGGCTACCCCAACAATGGGGTGTCCCAGCGCTGTAGACCACTGGGGAACCCGTCCTGGCTTTCCCTGTGAGATGATCCCTGCTGGGTATCTCCAAGGTGAAACCAGGCATCCCCAGTGTATGTGGGGGGCCGTTGTGGAGATGAGGCAAGCTAATGCCCAGAGTTGCCAAGTGTGATCCCTGGTTAGAGTAGGCACCCAAGCGAGAATTATCGAGTCCGCTGACCCTGGTCCACGACCCTGCCGCGTCGGGAATTGAACCCTGGTCCCGGGCCGTCCTCTGCTTCCGGGTCTGCCGCCTCTAACCAGTGAGCCACACCACTTCATGTTATGTTATGTTTGTTTACAGACATCTCTGTATTGCTGTTAGGAATACCTTTCATTACTGTGGGGTTCGGGTGCCTTCTCTCTCAGGCCTCGAAGATTCAGACAGTCTGTTTAATGTTTGAGCAGGATCATCAGCAGTGTGGGTGTGGTTGATATTCCATGTATGTGCTTGGTTGGAGTTGTGTTTGGCGAGATCTTTTCCAATTGGATTTTCTCAACTAAATGAATGGTATGTGTATTGCCTGGCTTGATATATGTGTATGCGGTAACCGAGGCTATGGTGCCTTGTTACCGTCCACAGTAACCCTTGAAATCAGGGGGCTTTTGGGAAGTGTTTGTGAAGTGTATTGTGTGTTGTTTTTGAAGACATATATAAGCTTGGTGAGGTCCAACTATATAGTGCCTCTGAACTGTGTTAAACATGTCAACGTTGTTCTGACTGATGTGTTCTGTGGGAGCTGTTGATTGTTTACTCTTACGAGTGAGATTGTTGTGAGCTCGGTGACAGCCAACTACTTAAGGAAAACCTGAGCTGTGATGCATGTGAGTTCAGTGTTCTGTGAAATGTGTTTTGTTGGAAGTGGTGTTTCTTGTTGTGCACACAGTGACTTCTTTTTTTTTTTTTTTTTTTTAAAGATTTTTATTAGACATAAGACATGGTAACAAATTCATTCAAATATTCAAATTAACATGCATAATGACCATGTCAAACATCCCAATTTTAATTTTCACCCATCCCCACCCACCCACCAAGGGGGTGCTACAAGGAAAAAGGGGGAGAGGAAGCATAGATTCAATAAAGAGTACTTAATTATGGCGTGGGCAGCCGTGCGCTTTACAAATACAAATACAAATACAAAATATAAAAGAAAGAAGGAAACGTCAAAAACCTGGCAGTTCATCCAAAAGGCTTGAGTCTTAATTCTCAAGAGTCATCCAATTAATCAAGGGTTCCCAAATCCGTTCTCCCTCCCTCTGAGCCCTAGGGCCTCTTCTCTTAAAAAACAATGTTTCCCATTTACACACATTGATAAATTTGCCCAACCATTCATACACATTCGGGGGAGTGGGATCCAGCCAGACAGTAGCAATTGATAGTCGCAGGATGGCCATGGCTGTAAAATATAATTTACGCTCAGGTTCAGTCACATTTTGATCCACAACGCCCAAAATTATGGCCTGTGGAGTCTATGGTATCCTACGCTCCAAAATTTGCTCCATATATTGCTCAATCTTGTTTAAAAAAGGTATCAAACAGGGACACGATGCGAACATATGGACACCATGGACCGCGTATTCCCCACACCGAGTGCAGTCTACTCCTACCGTGCCCCCCCATTGTTGTATACGATGTGGAGTAATATACAAGTTAAGCCATGTTTTAAAACACTGCACCTGAAGGTTTGCTGAGATAGTAGCTGTTTGACTATAGCCTAAAGATTCCTCACAGACCTCCTGCCCCGCGTCTAGTCCTATCTGCCACCTACTAAAATGTTTACATAAGTTGTCACTCCGGCTCTCATTTAATAATTTATAAATCCTGGAGATAGTTGATTGTCCCCCCTTGATGGCATCGATAAGTGGGATTTGATGCCAATTAACCGTCTTTCTAGAGAAGAAATCTCGGATTTGTAAATATTTTAAAAAGTGTCTAATACTAACTCCGAATTTCTGTTTTATTGCTTCAAAGGTCAAGAGCCCGGATTCGGACACTATATCCCCGATTACAGTAACCCCTTGTAATGCCCATTCTCTAAAATATCCATCTTGGAAAATTCCAGGTAGTAGGGTATTCCCTATAATAGGGGAATATATATGAAGCCAACCAATATTACACATCTACCGGGCCATAGAGAAAACTTTAAAGGCCCCCCACAGCACCTTAAACTTCACCCGTTTAAAATAAGCAAAATCAATGTGTCTAAATAAAAGCCCTCGAACTTCCTCTCCAAAAATTAAACGATAAATTGAAATGTCCGAGCGTTCAAAGTCCTCGACATCTAAAAGTTCAGCTATATGCCTAACCGTTATTGCCCAGTAATATATCTGAAGATTGGGTACGGACCATCCCCCCCTCTCCCTGGGCAATGTCATATATTTCATAGCCCGCCTAGGCCGTTTCCCTGCCCATAGAAACCAGGAGATGATCCGATCCAATTTTTTAAACCAACTTTGCTCGAACAATAAAGGAATAGCTCTTAAATGATACAATATTTTTGGAAGGAATATCATTTTAACCACACTGCATCTACCCATTAGTGTTAGTTGAAGATTGTTCATCCGTCGGGCTTCCACATCAATTTTATCTATCAAAGGAGTTAAATTGATCGGTATTATCTCATCTGGATTAGCACATATCTCTATCCCTAAATATTTCGCATGATGTAGCACCCGGGGATCTGCTAAGATAATTTTATCATTATGTATTATTTGAGTTTTGGCCTCATTTAGACGGTACCCTGAGATCGAGCCGAACTGTGACGTGAGAATCTGGATTTCTTTTAGAGCCACCTGAGGAGAGTCTGTAAGAATGGCCAGGTCGTCCACATAACCTAAAACTTTAGTATCCCCCCCTTTGATCGTATTGGACGTATCAGGTTGTTAAAAAAAAAGTTTTTTAATTAAGGGATCTATATAAATTGCAAATAATAAAGGAGAGCAGGGACAACCCTGCCTTGTTCCTCTCGAGATATCAATTGTAGCTGTCTGAACTCCCATGATAGAAATTTGAGCTAAAGGTTGTTTGTACATACTTTTAATTGCACAGATAAATCTTTCCCCCAACCCATAATGTTTCATAGTAGCCCATAATAAAGGCCAGGAGACCCTATCAGAAGCTTTTTCTGCATCCAGCAGAATTAAAACCATAGGGTCTCCTGAAACCTTGGTAAAATCAAACAGTGCAATTGTGCGACATATATGGTCTATCGTTTCCCGTCCGAGGACAAACCCATGCTGTTGGGGGGAAACAAGCTTTTTAATCACCCCCGAGAACCGATTCGCCAATATATTTGCATAGATCTTAATATCACTATTTATAAGCGTAATTGGACAATAGGACCCTGTATCCAAAGGTTCCTTACCCTTCTTTAAAAAGGTCACAATTCGGGCTCTTTTCCACGATTCAGAAGGCATATCCCCATTCTGGATCTTAAAAAAAATCCGATCATAATCGGTGAGAGCTGTAAACCAAAGCATTTATAGAACTCCCCCGGTAAAAAGTCAGGACCGACAGCTTTACCAGAGGGGAGGGAGTCTATAGCTAGCCAGATTTCCTCCATTCTTATATCTGTGTCTAGCAAATCTATCTCCTCAGAGGATAGTATATCAACCTCTATTTCTCTAAGATAATCTTGAATTTCACCCGGTGTTACCTCATTTTCCAGAATATCCTCTTATAGAGTTTTTGATAGAACTTTTGGATGGTTAGAGCGATAGCACCTTCCTCAGAGACTAAACCCACATCTGGATCGAGAATATTTTTTATATGTATTGCCGACTCTCGCTCTCTGGTTCTAGAAGCTAATAGATGTCCCGCTCTTTCACTGTTTTCAAACATCTTAGACCTCCATGCGACAAATTTACTTGCCGCCTTGTTTTGTGATATTTCTATTATAGCTGATTTAGCTAAAATAATCTGTGTCTGAACAGAATCAGTATCCTCATCCCGAGCAAGAGCCCGGGCTAGATTTACCTCCGCTTTCTCCAGATCTGCATATAACGTCAATAATTTGGCTTTTTCTTTTTTCTGACTTTCCCATCCGAAACGAGTAGTCTCCCCCCTTATCCCAGCCTTGAGTGTATCCCAAACATTTTGTATCCCAGAACTACCCAGATTTTCTTCAAAGAATCTTGTGATCCAAACAGCCATGGACTCTATATATACACTATCTCTAAGCAAACCACGATTAAACGTCCATAGGTCTGGTTTGTTACCCCTAAATTGCACATTGATTTCCAGTAAAAGCGGATTATGGTCCGACATCCCTCTAGGATATCTCGTAATATTAGATTTTGCAACAAGTACTGAAGAAATAAGAAAGTAGTCTAATCTGGAGCATATTTTATGAGGGGCTGTGAAATAGGTAAATCCAGGGTCCTTAGGTTTAAAAAATGCCCAAACATCAATCAAGCCATGCAAATCCATCATATGCAGTAGGTCCCTATAGACCTTTGGTTTTCGTCCCCTATAAACAGCCCCCAGTTGATTCATCAAGTCACAATCAACATTTATATTGAGGTCCCCACAAATTATTATTGGAGCGGGCCAGCCTATCAACTCCAAATTCAGCCATTTATATATTTCTGGGTCATCGGATACTGGCCCATATATTGAACATAAAGTCAACTCTTTATTCAGAAATTTACCATGTACGATGACCCAGCGTCCATAAAGATCCGCTGCGGATCGGACAATATTAACCCTGCCCCTCCTTGCCAGAATGGCAACTCCTTTAGTCTTGGCTTCTAATTTAGTCCAGGATACTAACTCGAACCCTTCAATCTCAATACATTTATGTCGGCTGGCTTCGATATGCGTTTCTTGGAGGCAGATGATATCTGCTCGCAAGACACGAAGATCTTCTCTAATACGACGGCGTTTGTTTGAGTCGTTAAGCCCACAGATGTTGATAGATGCTACTCGAATATTGGCCATACCAATAAGAAAACATTTCTAAAATTAGACCTGCCAAACCTTTGCATCAAATTAAGCCAAGTACCTCCCTTCTCTAAGGCCAATCTCCCCTTGCCAAGTAGCACTCGCTCCCCCCCACCCTCTTCAGCCCCCCCTTCTCCCCCCCACCCCCCCGTCTCCCCCACCCACAAAACAGGCAAAAAGGGTTCTCGAACTCGTGTGATGCCTCCCGCTTCCCAAATGCCCGTGGTCATTTCCTGTCCGGAACATGTCAAACCATGAGAGTGGAGAAAAATACAACAGATAACACCCTAAGAATCGAAGGAAAGAAAAAAGAAAAAACGGATATATACATAGCTCCTAAATATACCAATAGCACACGTCAATCAATCAATCAATCACAGCATTTATATAGCGCACCACTCACCCGGAGGGTCTCAAGGCGCTGGGGGAGGGGGGGTCCGCTACTGCTCGAACAGCCAGGTCTTGAGCTGCTTCCTGAAGGCGAGGTGGTCCTGGGTCAGGCGGAGGTGGGTGGGGAGGGAGTTCCAAGTCTTGGCGGCCAGGTAGGAGAAGGACCTTCCTCCTGTGGTGGCTCTTCGGATCCGGGGGACGGCGGCGAGGGCGTGGCTGGTTGATCTGAGATGGTGTGTGGGGGCGTAGAAGTTGAGGCGGCTGTTGAGGTATGCTGGTCCTTGGTTGTGCAGGGCTTTGTGTGCGTGGGTGAGGAGACGGAAGGTGATTCATTTGTTGACCGGGAGCCAGTGCAGATCTCTTAGGTGTCCGGAGAGGTGGCTGCGGCGGGGGATGTCCAGGATGAGTCTTGCTGAGGCGTTCTGGATCCGCTGGAGTCTCTTCTGGAGTTTGGCGGTGGTTCCGGCGTAGAGGGAGTTGCCGTAGTCCTGCCGGCTGGTGACGAGGGCCTGGGTGGCCGTCTTCCTGGTCTCGGTGGGGATCCACCGGAAGATCTTACGTAGCATGCGCAGTATGTTGAAGCACGACGAGGAGACGGCGTTGACTTGTCTGGTCATGGAGAGGGAGGAGTCCAGGATGAAGCCTAGGTTGCGTGCGTGGTCTGTTGGTTTGGGTGCGCTGCCCAGGGCGGGGGGCCACCAGGAGTTGTCCCAGGCGGAGGGTGAAGATCCCAGGATGAGGACTTCCGTCTTGTCCGAGTTCAGTTTCAGGCGGCTGCTCATCATCCACTTGGCTACGTCTGTCATCACGTCATCAAGAAAACCATTCGATATCATTTACAATTGAGTCCAGGTTAGCCATCAGGTAGTTCATTCAAAAACTCTTCAGCTTGTATTTCGGAGGAGAATACCCGTGTCTTGCCATGGATGATAACTTTTAACCGTGCAGGGTTCATTAAATAAACCTCACATCCCTTCTTTTGGAAAGGAGTAATTAGCGAACGAAGTTGCCACCTCCGTTCCACTGTTACATGGCAGAAATCGGGTCGTACGAAAAAAGAATGTCCCTCTGCAGATCTTTTAGCGTCTGGGCAAGCCTTTTCGAAGATGGCTTGCCTCAGCAAAAAATTGCCAAAAAATATTAATAAAGCCCGTGGTTTTGTTTCAGGGCCAGGATTCTTTTTTACCATAAACGGAAACCGATGCACTCTTTGAATCTCTAGTTCCCAACACCAGTACGAAATTTCCGGAAATGCAGCTTTGAACAGTTTCACCACAAATCCTCTTATGTCTTGCCCCTCAGCATTCTCTTTAATTCCCAGCAATCTTAAGTTATTTCTGCGTAGCCGATTCTCGGAATCTTCAAGTTTCTACATTATATCTATTATCTTTTGAGCATTGGCATTGGTTTTCACTTCTGCACCCTGTAATCCAGCCTCAAGCCCCACGATCCGCTCTTCAAGGGCTGTTCTTCGTGTTCTTACGAATGGCTCCTTGTATCTTCATAGTAGCCAGCTGGGCCCTTTTATGCTCCTGCGTGCCTCACTGTAGATGGATTTCACCATAGCGTAGATCAGAGAATTAGAGGGAGATGGATTTGTTTCACCTCTGGAACCGCCTGCTTGTTCTTCCTGTGTAATCGACCCTTCTACCTCTGCTCCTGCTAGGCTAGTGGTAGCATGTAGATAGTCCCATTGAAGATTATTCCCGGCCTCAGATCCATCACTTTCTATTGCCTTGAGTATCTGTTTGGATATCTTCCTTCCTTTGACATGGCGAGAGGTCACCTTCTTTAAGGTATCACCGGTATTAGGAGGGCTCCCACTCTCTTCACCTTACGTTAAATCTTCCTCCGCAGAATCCACATTTGACTCAGAGTCCTCTGCTAGCGAAAAGAAACTATCACCATTCTGGGCATCCTGAAAACTACCCCCAACTAATCCTGAATATGACTTTTCTCCGGAGGGAGTGGAGAATTTGAATGTTTCACTCTGATCTGTCTGATCTACCTTGGAGTTTTGCAATGAGCTCTCAGTAATATTATTTTTGGTTCCTTCAATCCCTCCAGGCTCAGCAGCGCTAAAGAGCAATGGCACAGGTGAGGGGTTAAAAACATCGCTCCTCTTTATCTCGCCTTCTACTTCGGGATTTACAATATCCTCCGTATCTTTAAATATATCCTTTGAACCTCCCGTGACTATCTCTGTATCTTTTGAGCCTTCCGAAGCTTTCCCTGGCATCTCGGCATTTTTATCGGTCTCAATATCTCTTGCAACCCCAAACGACACTTTTGTATTTTGAGGTGGATTTTTAACCCCAGTCGGCTTCCCTGAAAACATACTGGGAACTGTTACTGACTTCCCCCGTCCGATACCAACAACAGCTGAGGTCAGAGTCCCGGTACCCCGGTTTTTGCTTTCCTCGTTCAAATTAACAAGGGGCTGTGTCTTCTCCAAAGACTTCCCTTTTACCGAGCCCTTCTTGAGACTCACCGCCTCTGTCTTGAGTACTGCCGTGTCCGTCTTTTGGGATTTACCGGCTCTCTTTTCCGGTGCAGGCGCAGGTGTCCCCTTCTGTGAGGCAGAGGGTGAACCCTCCGTGGCTTTGGCGGGGACGTTCTTACGAGGTGGCATTCGCGCTTCCAGATTGCCGAACACCGCCGCTGCTTCCCGCTGTCGGCTCTCTGCAAACCACACCTTCCAGACCCACAGGTGAGCCCGGCTCCGAAGGGCGGTTAAAGAGAGCCGCGACGCCCGCAGCCACAGATTCCAGCCTTGCCGGGCCGTTAGCATAGGATTTTTCTTTGTTGCCGCGTAGTCCACCAAAATACAACGCCGAGATATTCTCCTTAATATCTCCGATCCTCCACAGCTCTTACTCCGCTAAGCTCCTCTGCACTCTCGGGAAATCATCCGTTCAGTCAGAGCCGGACGGGAGGTGACGCTCACTCGGGTCAAGCGGCTGCCATCTTGCCTCTGCCCCGCACAAAGTGACTTCTAAGTATCAGTTACATCAATGCAGCCTTCCATAAATACCAATGTGCTCTCCATTTGTAAACACCATCACCAGACCAGGATCAAGGTCAAGTATACTTTAGTTGTATGAACCTGGCTACTTCCTTCCAAGAGCAACGCCATATATAAGAAGCCCTAACAGAACTAGAATATATTGGATCGGCTCAACATGGGGTAACCCTGGGAAAGGATGCCCACCAATGGAGTTTTGCAAGAATTACAGAGATACCTAAGCATGAGCGGATTTTGCGTATTGGCAATCCGCGGATCTGCGGATTTGCGTATTTGCGGATTGCGACAATACGCAAAATCCGCGGATCCTAGCGTATTTTTTTTTGCGTGTTCGCACGGGTTTCTGCAAGTTCGCGAGGGTTTTATTGTACAAAACGCTCGCGAACGTGCAGAAACCCGTGCGAACACAATGTGCCTACTCATGGCCAAACGGACAGGGCTTCCATGCGAGTGCACATGCCTCTTGTGTGTATAAAAGGTCAGAGGCCGATCAGAGCAGCAGATGAAGATACAGAGACTCCAGGTCACAGGAACAGCACAGGGATTGTGCTCGTGAAAGTCAAGGATGCAAAGGCCTCTATCCAGCATCACAGCTGACTTTCGACGGTAGATGTGGTAAAGAAGGCACATTGCCCAGCCTCGACGACGCTCTTGATTGTTTCTGGGCTGATGAATGAGTCACTGCATTTGAGCTTCAACTAGTTCCAGCGACCATGTGTGTGTTTACAATGGCGCCAGCAAGCTGCCAGCGCCGTTGTAAAATAGTTACAAAGTTAGCTTGCACAGGAAGCACTTAGATAAAATAAAGCAGCACCTGCTTCGTTTTATCTAGTGGTTCCTGTGCAAGCTAACTTTGTAACTATTTTACAACGGCGCTGGCAGCTTGCTGGCGCCATTACATGAGTGGGTGGGGGTTCAACTTTTGAACCCGTTACATCCGCGGATTTTTTCGGATTTTGTGGAAAATACGTAAAATACACGGATTGCGTATTCACCAAAAATCCGAAAAATCCGCGGACGTAACGGATTTGCCACCCATGCTTAACTTTTACCAAATTACCAAATGTCTTTAATGAAACTATGGCAACTGGTACTTTTTCACAATTAGTGCGAGAAGATGTATTAAATAAACTGTCAAAGCCTAGTAGGAACCTACAAGACTAAAAGGCATATAGGGAGAAACCTTTTCTCAGTTCGAACATTGGGGAAGGTGTTGGCACATAGATCAAACCAGGTTGGAACATAATTGGTTCATTAGAATCAATTCAGCTTTGCCCCTACTAGAGCACAGCGCAGAATGTACCTAGTCTAGCATGTGTAATGAACAAGACAGTGAGGTGCAACGAATACATGCCATTGGCTTCCCTTGACATCGAAAAAAGCCTTCAATAAAGTGTATTGGAGCTACCTATTCCAGGTCTTGCAGTAAATGAACTTTGTTTATAATTTATCAAATGGGTTCACTTGTTTTATGATGGACTGATTGCCCGAATGCAGGTAAATGCTATGATTTCTACGGAATGGCAACTAGAAAGAGGCACAAAAAGAGGGAGGCCAATTCTTTTTTACACTAGCAGTAGGACTGTGAACTATGAACAGAAATGGGAAGCATCGATGGACATGTGGGCAGGAGGACACGTGTGGTATCAATATATGAAACAAATTCAGATAAGTGGAGTGGGTATACATACAAAATACATGCTACTGAACATGTGAATATGATCGCTCGGCAGAGAGAAAGTTAAGCAAAAAATCTGACAGTGGAGCCCTCAGAAAATACAGCACCTAAACTGCTATCCATTTACAATTCTGACCTCCCTATATTTCTTGGGGTGTGTGTGCACACTGGCACCCACCCACCATCACAGTGCAGAAAACAAAGCACAGGTGCACCAAACAATGATTACAGAAAATGAGAGAACAAATATATAATCTGTATGCTACACAAATATTGTTCAAGATATTTTCTTGTATTCCACTTTTCTTATTGTTTTAAAAACGTAGTCACAAACATCACATTTCAAAGTGATACAGCCGACGCATTTCGTTCTACTAGAGGACTTCTTCAGGGCTGTTAATTTAAACAAAAAAAATAATAAACATCAAAAAACAAAGACCGACAATAAATATAACACATCACATAAAGGACATACATTTAAAAATTAATCATTTTAGCCATAGGGCTACCTTAATAGTCCTATACACATAGCGAGAAGAAAACACCAAAGAGAAAAAGACAGACAATTTTTTCTATTCAAATAGCAAATTCTCACAATTGTATTTATATCTACATGTAAGAAAGCAGATAGCCTTTTTAAATGATTTAGTTAGATAAGCTTCTAAAAGGAAACAAGTACATAAAATCAAAGAAGGACAAACATTTACAATGCAATGGTCTCGGCATTGTTAAAGTTAGGCTATTGGCATTGCTCATGACAATATTTTTATTTATGTTTTTGTTTTTAAATGGCATTGTCATTTACAATGCCAATAGCTTAATCGCTCGCAAATGCGAGACCTATTGCATTTGCACCCACACAGAGCCACCCACACACACACACACAGCTACCCACACAGAGCCACCCACCCACACACAGAGCTACCCACACAGAGCCACACACACACACACACACAGAGCTACCCACACAGAGCCACACATACACAAAGAGCTACCCACACAGAGCTACCCACACACAGACACAGAGCTACCCACACAGAGCTACCCACACAGAGCTACCCACACAGAACTACCCACACACAGAGCTACCCACACACAGAGCTACACACACACAGAGCCACACACACAGAGCCACACACACAGAGCCACAGCGAGGGGGCAGGAGTGCAAGCACAGCGCCGCCGGGGGCAAGAGAGCAAGCACAGTGCCGCCGGGGGCAGGAGAGCAAGCACAGTGCCGCCAGCGGCAGGAGAGCAAGCACAGCACCAGGGGCAGGAGAGCAAGCACAGCACCGGGGCAGGCGAGCAAGCACAGTGCCAAGGGCAGGCGAGCAAGCACACAGCTGGGGCAGGAGAGCACGCACAGCGCCAGGGGCAGGAGAGCAAGCACAGCACCAGGGGGGTGGGTGGGTTTGGACAGGCAGAGCGGGGCCCTGGCCTGCTAATGGCTGTGGCGTTTTGCATTTTGGGGGGGGCTCAGTCGTATCTCGTTTGTTGACCAGGTTGGTGTGGCAGAGGGGCGTGTTCGGGTGATTTCTTGGGAGGCGGCCGGCTGAACATGGAGCATCGCTGGTTATGCCAGGGTCGGAGCCCGCGGGGTGCCAGGCGGCCGCGCATGCATAGCATGGTCTTGAGTAAAAACGGGGCATTTATAAAGCCCTTCGCCCGCTCTACACTTCATGTAAGGTAGTCATTAAATGCTCCCAGCATAACTTAAATGCTGGAATGGACTTGCCCCCATCGCCCTTGACTGCCGTAGGTGGTGATGGGCATCGAAAGGGCCTAGCGAGGCAGCTCCGAAGGGCTGTAATTGAGGTCCGGTAGAGTGTACAGCGCCTTGAAGACCAGAGGCACTGTCCCGTTGAATTGTACTTTGGGTTTGGGGCAGTAGGGGGAGAGCACTTATACAAGAGGCCCTTCCACCCAAGGAGTAAGTTTGCAATTTGGGGTGGGCATGCTGGGCACGGAGGGACACGAGGACACGGAGGGATAGATGTGTGGAGAGGTGCGCAGGCTGCGGCGGGTGGTGGGGTGAAAGGGGGACGCTTGCGAATGGTTAGAGGCTCGTTTAGGGGTGCGGATACGGGGCTGGGGCTCAGGAGCAGAAGATGTGGCATAAAGACGGGGCTATACTTGGAGCTGGGGCTCAGACGTCTGAGGGACGCGGGGGCACAGGAACAGGAACAGGAACAGGCTGAAGGGGGATGGGTGCAGTGTGGGCACTGGTGAGGGGAGGGTGCCCCGGACTGCGGGTGTTCAAGGAAAGTGAAGGAGTGGGGGTGGGGGTCTGGAGCACGTAGCGGTGGAAGAAAGTCAGGGTGGGGTGGGGTCTACTTCTAGACAAAGGTGCAAAGATAGCGAAAAGCGCGCCAGGGGCACTAATTAGGGACCATGGCAGAGGCAGCGTCGGGTCGGATGGCAGCGTAAAGGAGGATTTAAGCATGGAGTGGCCAACGCGGTTCGGAGGCGACTGTGCGCAGGAGCAGAGTTTGAGGGAGGAGACTGGTGCGAGAGTCCGAGGGGCATTAGGTACGGGCCTTTCATCCTTCTGGGGCCGATTGGGATGGGGGTACGTAGGCGATGGTGGCACTTGTGCAAGTATAAAAAAAAAAAGAAAATGTGCGAGGTAGCAAAGAGTGGGTTACAAGAGGAATGTGGCGTGTGCAGGTTACAAAAGAGTACCAAACACTGCTCGAAAAAGGGGGTTTGGAAAAACATAGCGGGTTTGTGGATAGCCTGCTGGGAGTGGGACAGGTACGGGCCGGAAGAGATGGCTTCAGTTGTGCGGCAGATCAAGTTCTAAGAGGGCCATTAGGATCCCAGTCTCTCTCGGGCAGGTACACCGAGTGCCTCCGCTGCACGTAGCACCTTTAAAGACGTTCATGCCTCAGGGCCAGTACGGGCGGCCTGCAGACGGAGATCTGGTGCGGGCCCCCTTAATGGAGGGAGGCCCGTGCAGACGGAAGGCACCGACGTTCTCCCTTGCTTCTCCGGCGGCGGTCAAGCTGAAATGGCTTCAGCAAAGCGCCGACATTTTCCGATTCGGGGCGTGGTTTTCGTTCTCTCTTCCAAGTGGCTGGAAGGTAAAATTCCAGCCAATGGGAAGAGGAGAGAAAGAAAACAAGAAAGAAGCTAAAAAAGACACCCCCGAATCGGGGAAAGACGGGGCTTAAACGGAGTGACGCCCCTCTCCTCCAATGGCTGGCCACCGTTTAGGAAGCCAGCCAATGGAGAAGAGGGGCGGGTTCAAGCCCCCTACTAAGAAACATAAAATCTCGGAGCGAGACTGCGCAAGCGCAGCCTACGGTCCGAGACCTAAAAAAGGAAACAGAGAAAGAAGAAAAGTCATCATAGAGCTAAGCAGTGCAAGAACCACGATTTAATGATTATAATATCTGATATTGATATAAGAAGAGTAATAAATCAGCGAATAGCAGGTGGTGAATGCCAACAGAACCCACTAACTACAGGAGTATGAACATTGTGTGAAATCCACTACTGATAGCTTTGAAAAGTTGAAGGAATCAAGAGAATAACCAGAACTAGAAGCACCATTTATTGATTGTAATATCTAATGTTCATATAAGAAAAAATAGGGATGTAGTAGGTATTAAGAGCCAGCAGAACCTACTTAACTGAGGGAGTATGAACATCGTGAGATACCCACCAATAATAACTTTGAAGAATTCAATCACAGCAGAAATGGTGGAGTCAAAAGAGTAGCCAGAGCAACGATCCAATTGTCATTCCTTATCTAAAACACGGTAGATTGGAATACCTGAAAGAATGTTTAAATGTAAGTTGAAAAACAAGATGAGCTACTAAGTCACTGGGAAAAATAGTGGCGGCCTGTCCAACTAGCACAAGCATACTTACTCTAAATCAAGTGTTCAGGCCGCGTCCCTCCAACTCATAGATATTGAGAAGGAACAGAAAACAAAGAAGTCAATTAAGTCCAAAGAGGGGGTACCATTTGGTGTTGAAACAGAAGGTTTTGGTCTTATTCCTTCCCAACCTACATGCACTGCATTCGCTACATGTGTAGAAGCCCGTAGTACCCGGCTCTTGAAGTGTCGTTGACATCCTAATATTGGTAAGTTTGCTTAGGGATGACGCCACTCTGCTCGTATGCCGCCGTGGGTGTTTTACTTTTCATTGATGTTCTCTTGTCAGGCTATGCTTAGCTTAGCGGGAAATTTAGTTAGATTCACTTAAGGGGGAAATTTGTTTAGTTAGAATGCGGGAAAACCGCTCCATTGTGGTAACTTTGGGGTGAGACTTGAGGCGCAATATTGGGGGCCAGTTTTATAGTCTTTATCATTATATCGTTTTTATGCTGGCATTATGACTCTTTACCCAGCAGTTGCTGTGGGTTACAATCTACGATATCCGCGTGTCTTTCTTGTCCTTATTTTAGACTGTCGACATTTGCTTTAGCATTTACAGCTTGCAGTTGAACTGGAATAGGTGGGGTGTAATTCATACAGTCATTGGGCTAATGAGATGGCTTTTATGTAAGTATTGGAACCTTAAATTGCAATGTTATGGTAATCGTTTCAGATGAAGATGCATATTGTGGTTTGAGTATATTAATATATCTGGGTGTACTTTTGACCAGGATGAAATAGTAACACCGGGCGTGTATAGAGGAGGGTTGCACATAATTTATTTAGTGGGGTGATTATTTTTTGTAGTGCAGTACTTGACCGCATGTTAGTGGCCATTTTATTTGTGACTCTTTATGACTTAAGTTGGTATTTTTTAGTTTAATAATACCAACCCCTTAGGACTCCCCAATGAGGACCTAATGATTTTTGTATGATTACCTCTGTTCTTTTAGGTGAGCCATTCGGGCGGATATAAGTAGGCTTGCAGTACTAAGGGGTCCATTAGGATGTCGGGCGGTGGCACCACCGCGGCGGTGGCGGGGCGGAAAAACAGCTTTTTCCGCCCGCGAGCAGCGGAACTCACGTCCGCCACATTAGGATAGGTAAACACAGGTCATTTCCCGTCCGCCGCGGAGCGCCGCGCTCCGCCATCAAGGTGCGCCCGCCACCGCGGCGGCTGCAGCCAATCGAGACCCTCCGCCACGCCCGATGACGTCTGCCCCGCTCGACAAATTAGGATGGCCCAAACAAGCAGACGCACGGCAGCGGAGACACCGCACAGCTGAAGCAGGCGGAAAGTCGACAGCGGAGCACGAACGCCGAGACCCGACATGAACCCCATGGACCCAGCCCTCCACATGCATCCGGTCATGTACCTGCTGCAACACTATCGCCAGATGGGCCGCCGCGGACGCCGCCGCAGGTACGCCACTACACATATGCACCACACAACACACATGCCGACACAGGGCCCAAGTACAACACTGGCATCCTGCTGGGGGGCACAACACATCCACATGGGCACCCACACATCACCCACCTCACAACAAGGCACCCCACGGCATCCGGAACACACAACGTCCGCCAACCTGCAGCAACGTCACGGTCACGGACACGTCACCGCCGCGGTCAACACATGCGCACTATGCAGAAGGCAAGCCCACACCAAGGCATGGGCAGGTCCCAAACATCACAGTGACACACCACCCCAAACAACACTGCACCCCACCCGAGCTAGTCACAGGCCAGGTGCCTATCCCGTGCACCCCCATGCACACCAACAAGCACTGTAACAACAAGCACACCACACACACACTGCAACACACAACCAGGGACACAGGCACTGCAGGATTGGCTGACAAGGAACACACAACACCAGTGCACTCCCCACAGCCCACACAATTGCATACAATCATCCACACAGGGCAAGACAAAAGAAACAACAGGCATACAACTCCTGGCTGACACATGTGTGTCTCACACCATACAGGGGCACACATACATACACTACAAACTGACGCCCTCCACACTGCACACCTCTGCCACACACAACACCACACATGCCATGTAAGCCATGCCACCAGGACTAAGGGCCAACACAAGACAACCATACACATACACGCCTGGGCACACAGAAAGGAAAACACACACACCTCATGACATCACAGACATCTACAAAACCACTGAACAGCTGCACACCCTGTGCTGCCAGTGTCCCCCAAGGTGACCTGTGAACAGTGTATGCAGCAATAGCAATTCACCAACACGAAAACTGCATGGCCTGTAAAATATCCATCACAGAGTACAACATCAGCAGGGCCAGAATGGACTGAAGACCCTGTCCCCCTGTCTAAAAATCATATGGCCACAAAGAGCCTTGCAATGGTGAATTTCAAAATAGAGCATGGTACTCAGTCAAGCAAATGCAAACAAGAAAAGGACTTTAATCAGCAAGGAGACTGAGAAAACACACCAGAAGTAACTGTATTTATTCACATATTGCACAGATGTAGCTACACAACATTGGTAGACAACAGCAAGTCACAAAATCATGTACAAATGGCACAGACTATGCACTGGTCAAACACAATCAGGAAGTGCAGAGTCCATGGCAGGGGAGAGTACAGCACATCAGAGCAACAGGCCCAGAGTCCTTGGCAGGGCAGGGGAGAGTACAGCACATCAGAGCAACAGGCCCAGAGTCCTTGGCAGGGCAGGGGTGAGTACAGCACATCAGAGCAACAGGCCCAGAGTCCTTGGCAGGGGTGAGTACAGCACATCAGAGCAACAGGCCCAGAGTCCTTGGCAGGGCAGGGGAGAGTACAGCACATCAGAGCAACAGGCCCAGAGTCCTTGGCAGGGGTGAGTACAGCACATCAGAGCAACAGGCCCAGAGTCCTTGGCAGGGGTGAGTACAGCACATCAGAGCAACAGGCCCAGGAACACACCCAGATCGCTAACAATGGTCTAGACTAGCACACCTCTGTGTGGCACAGGCGTATGAGGGTGTTGACAACTCACTCCTGGCTGTCATGTGGAGTGGGACCTGGCTGTGTGTCAGGGACTGCAGGTCCACTTGACTGGTGTGACAGAGGGACATGTGATGTGGCTATAACAGAGGGCCTGCAAGGTGGAGGGCTCTGCGGATCAGGTGGCACCGTGGCACGTGGAGGTGGAGTCATGCATGCCCTTGACACAGTGTGGGTGGGAGAGGTTGGAGGGGTGCCCTTCCACTTCTTCGGAATATGAAATTGCTTCCCTGTCATGGGGTTGATGGGAAGTGGTGTTGACACCACCGGCACACACCCCAACTGTCCCACATCAGGGGCAGACACTGGCACTCCCTCTGGAGAAGTGCTTGATCCTGCAGTATGCTTGGGCTGGCTATGCCTCCGGACCACCTTACCCTCTCTGGAAGGTGTACCCCCTACAGTGACCACCTTCCCACTTACCCCAGGGGTGGTGTCTACAGTGCCCTCCTGTCCCTTCTTGCCAGGGATGGCCACAACACTGCCCTCCTCTACCTGAGTCACTGGCCTGGACACAACACTGCCCTCCTTTGCCACAATGACTGGGCTGGTCACAACAGGGGTCTCCTCTGCCACAATGACTGGGCTGGTCACAACAGGGGTCTCCTCTGCCACAATGACTGGGCTGGTCACAACAGGGCTTCCCTCCACCTGCCTCGATGTACTTTGTTCTGGGGTTGATGTGGTGGGTGGTTGTGTCCCTGTGCTCTCCCCAGGTGTAGCCATGACATCCCACACATCCTCTGTGGGCATAGCTGAGTCAATGTCTGGTGATGCCTCTGCAGCATGTGAGCCTGATGTCTGACACAATGCTCTTCTGGTCTTGCTCTTCTGTGACTTCACCTTGTCTGTGCATATTGGGGGGCCCCTGCTCTTCTTTGGGGATGGAGTCTGTGGACGGGATTGTTTGCTTTGGGTCTGACCTGTGCTCCTAGTGTTGTATTGTTTAGTTGATGTAGGTCCCAAGTGGTCACTGTCATCTGATGTGGCCACTGACTGGGTGGACGTCACAGGCACCTGAGCTGCAATGGGGGCATGTGCTTGTTGGAGGGCTGACGTGACTGTTCCTGACAATGACAGGAGTGTACGATGTAGGCCACCCACGTCAGAGTGTATGCCCTCCATGAATGACAGAACCTGGCCTAATTTGTTATCGTGTGCACTGAAGGCATTGAGCAGGGCGTCTGGCCCACGCAAAGTTGCCGCAGGAGCTCTACGCACTCTGCACTGAGGGCAGCAGGGGGGACAGGTGCAGGTGCAGCGGTACCATGTGTGAATGTCACACGTCCCCTCTTAGTGACACGGATACGGCCAGCCCCAGAGGAAGTGGATGAGAGGGTGGGCAGTGGCCGCTGGTTGTCAGATGCTGCAGCAGACTCCCCATCTCCTGTGGCTGCTAACAGGGACGCATCCCCCTGCCCTCAGATGAAGTGGTACTCTGTGTCTCAGCCACAGATTCCTCATGCATACTCCTGTCACCCTCAGTTGCGCTGGTGTGGTCAGTGTCACTTGGCTCCGTCTCACTTTGCTCTGCTGCCGCTGTCGTGCTGGTCTCGCCACCACTTTCAGGATCATGTTCCGCCGTGGTGTCTTGCGAATCTGCATTAGTGACAGAAACATGGTTGTATAAGTGTCATCATCTGGTCACACGATATCAGATCAATGCAGCACATGAGAGGCCTAGAGCTACATGGTAACCACCACACCCTCCAATCACCGTGCAGCTACACACCATATAGACCACAAAAGTGCCTGTCATGCGGACAAACAGGCAGGAGTGGAGCAATGTCGATGACACACAGCACTACACCCTGCCCATGGATGGTGTTCCCCCAGCCCACATTGACCTGCCCCATGGACATGATGTAGCCACAACACACATCACCACTTACAGCCCAAAAGGGATCCAGAGGGGAATACACACACCTGTATTGACTACACATGCCACATTGTCAAATAGGCCATTACAATCACCATGTGCCAATCTGGGTTCACATTGTCGTCAGATGTGTGGGCCTCTACCATGAAGGTGCATGCAAAGTAGACAGACATGGTGTCACACTCATTAAGTGGACACAGCTGTACGGCAGAATATGGACTCCACCCACCATCACAAAGAAGAGTGACCATGTGGACACCAAAAATCTGTCAAGGACTGAAAACTGAAGCCAGGAGCAGCACAGTAAGGCCATGGTGGCCCAATGCCTCATACAGACACACATCACAGTTGCCACTCACATCACATATCACAGCATGGCAGCACACGCACATCACATGTGTCACCGCTGCTACAGGCACTGTACACATGCATCCACTCCGAGACAAACTCTCCCTCCCCGGATACTCACCATGTCTGTCTTGCTGCTGAAGCCCCTTCAGACGTGCATCCAGGTCTGGATTGGTCACTGCCAGCATGCGTCCCATCAGCGGAGTCATGGTGCGCCGTGCCACACGCCCTGTGCGTGGTACCATCCCCAAGGTCATCTCTGCCACTTGCTTAGCCAACCGGCTGATGTCGTCCCACCTCTTGTGACAGTGTGTGTGTCGTCTGTTTGATACCCCAGGGCTCGCACCTTTGCTGCTATGGCCCTCCAGACAGCCTTACGTTGGTGTACCTTGAGCTGCAGGTATGAGAGTAAAGAAGGCCAAATGAACAATTACACAATGTCATATGTCAGCATCTATCAGTACAGCAGCCAGACACTGATTCGGGACTCACAGTGACCTCCCTCCCTCCAGAACTGGGGGTACCCTCACAAGGTAACTCTGCATGGCATAAACATTAGTGAATGCATGCACACATTGAGGTTCGTAGTCTCCATGATAATCACACTAAAGCATGATGCTTCAACACAAATGCATCGACAGCACTGTGTAATTCAGAAATTGTACAGGGCACTGATGGGGCATATCCACTAATCAGTGTGAAGCAACTGTAGCATGTAAGTTGGCTGATGGTCAACGTTTGGCTGTGCAGCCACTGAACCTACTCTGTGGGCCACACTGACTATGACTACAGGGGCACCCTGAAATTTCATCACAAGCGTACACTGTCCTGGCATCTACAAGGCAAACAACCGTTGGTTATGTCTGCCCGAAAAAGTAGCAAATCCCACTCACACATACAAGTATAGGCCTAGGACAGAGTCACAATGCAAAACACACACTCCCACCACCTGGAAACATCTTGTCTGTCAGTGTTTGTGAGCACCCCACATCCAAAAGCACATACTGCAGCATCATGACTACACGTCTGACACCACCCTGCCCTACTGCTCCCTTCATGTTGACTTACCACGACATTGGGGTCACCAAACAGGCGTGGGTACTGTGCCAGCACCTCGTTCACGAGGACATCCAGCTCCTCACTGGTGAATTGACTGGCACGGATCTTATCTGTTCTTGACATCCCTGTGGATATGGCAGACCTGTGGCGGAAGTGAGTTGTGAGGTGTCCCAGGCAGCAGGCTCTGTGAGCAGCAGGAGAGGGTCCCAGGCAGCAGCAGGAGAGGGTCCCAGGCAGCAGCAGGAGAGGGTCCCAGGCAGCAGCAGGAGAGGGTCCCAGGCAGCAGGCTCTGCGAGCAGTGGGAATGTGTGGTTCACTCCCACAGATTTATAGCCCCCTGGGGTCGTTAGGAAGCTAATAAGCTGCTACAATTGGTTGTCTGGGTCTGCCTTATTCAAAAGCATCCAATGACCGCCTCCGCGGCGGCGGAGCACAGCTTCCGCAATTTTCAAATCTGCATCATGCCACCGCGACCACCCATGCCATTGGCTGTATGCAATGCTCCACGGCGGTGACGCACCGCGGGTGCCCGGGGTGCGCTACCGCGATGGTGCATCATTCAAAAGCATCCAATGACCGCCTCCGCGGCAGCGGAGCACAGCTTCCGCAATTTTCAAATCTGCATCATGCCACCGCGACCACCCATGCCATTGGCTGTATACAATGCTCCACGGCGGTGACGCACCGCGGGTGCCCGGGGTGCGCTACCGCGATGGTGCATCATTCAAAAGCATCCAATGACCGCCTCCGCGGCAGCGGAGCAAAGCTTCCGCAATTTTCAAATCTGCATCATGCCACCGTGATCATCGCTGCCATTGGCTGAATGCAATGCCCCATGGCGGTGATGCACTGCCGGGGACCGGCGGTAGGTACCGCGACTCATGCGGTGGAGCATAGCCACCGGCATGTACACAAGTCCATGTGCCAATGGCTACCTTGGCTGGGTAGATGGTGGTGCTGGGGTCACACCGCCGGGGACCGGCGGTAGGTACCGCGACTCATGCGGCGGAGCATAGCCACCGGCATGTACACAAGTCCATGTGCCAATGGCTACCTTGGCTGGGTAGATGGTGGTGCTGGGGTCACACCGCCGGGGACCGGCAGTAGGTACCGCGACTCATGCGGCGGAGCATAGCCACCGGCATGTACACAATTCCATGTGCCAATGGCTACCTTGGCTGGGTAGATGGTGGTGCTGGGGTCACACCGCCGGGGACCGGCGGTAGGTACCGCGACTCATGCGGCGGAGCATAGCCACCGGCATGTACACAAGTCCATGTGCCAATGGCTACCTTGGCTGGGTAGATGGTGGTGCTGGGGTCACACCGCCGGGAACCGGCGGTAGGTACTGCCATTTTCGTACACATTGCTGTGTATGTCAATCCTGGACAATATATAAGCACCCTGCAGCTACATGGTGTAGGGCACATCATTGTACACACGATGCCACACAGCCATGTCATCCACAGGAGGACGCACGTTCAGTGTGAGCCACTTTGGCCTGTGTTTCTGCCATTTTAGTAAGGGTTTTGATAATTGACAGACGTCAGGTGCTCTACATAGATGTCGTGACGTTTAATGTGTTGTTGGTCAGTGCAGACCTTGACCGGGATGGTGCCACTGCATTGTATCGTACCTGACTTGTGCATTCACAACTGATCATGCACACAACCAGAAGTGTCCCTGCTACTGTGATCATTGTGTTAATGAATGGTTGCAGAATGCACATGATGCATTGAGGTGTGGCAGGTACAGCAGATGGGTATGACAGACATGTTAAGTCACATTACATTTGCGGCTCTTGTTGCACCATGTCTGCACAAGTCAAATGTTCAACCATTATATCCGCATTCACATTCCCCGATATGTTACTGTCACTTGGGTATTGTCACTGGAGAGGCCTGCCCTCTGTGTGTAGCTATTGGCCAGCCATGTAACCAGATGTACCATGTATCTCTCTGGCCCTTGTTGTTTTCCCATTACATCATTGATGCTTTGTGCTATGGCCATCTCATGATGCTTGTCATTGACCTATTCATTTTAATCCTCAACTAGGAGGAGGCCGAATCTCCTACGTCAGTTGATTGTGCTTGAGGACATGGAGAATGAGGCAATCATCAGGAAATTCAGGCTGGACAGACCAACATTGAAGATCATGTGTGATCTATTGGAGCCCCACCTGCAGCCTCGCCGTCACTATCCTACGGCATTCACACCCACCTACAAGGTAATGGCAGCACTACACTTCTTTGCGACTGGTTCCTTCCAAGAGACCGTGGCTAACGCTGGGGGGATGTCGCAGCCCATGTTCAGCATGGTGCTGAGGGATGTACTTGAGGCCATGATGATATATCGCAATCGCTACATACATTTCCCCAGGGGGCGTGAATTGGCTGCCGTTAAGGGGGACTTCTATCCACTTGGGCGCATCCCACATGTAGTCGGTGCCATAGATTTCACCCATGTGGCTCTGGTGGCACCGCAGGCGACGGAGAACATTTATCGGAACCGCAAACACTACCACTCCATGAATGTGCAGGTGGTGTGCCTTGCGGACATAACAATATCACATGTGTGTGCAAAGTATCCCGGTTCGGCCCATGACTCGTATATTATGAGGAACAGCATGGTGCCATGGATGATGGAGAATCTGCATCCCGAACGTGCCTGGATTGTGGGTGAGTTACACTACTGCTATCACGTGCTATGTGTCACTGGCTTTACTGTGGCCGTACAACATTGCAATGGGTGTTTATCATTCACAGGTGACTCTGCATATCCCAGTAGGCCATGGCTGTTGAGCCCACTCCGGAATCCCCGGACACCAGCAGACATCCGCTACAATGAGGCCCATGGCAGGACACGACGGGTAATTGAACGGACTTTCGGCCTGCTGAAGTCAAGGTTCCGGTGCCTTGACAGGACCGGAGGCGCACTCGCATACTCACCTGGGAAGGTGTGCAAGATTGTTGTGGCATGCTGTATGCTGCACAACCTGGCCATCCACAAGGGGGTCCCCCTGCTTCTGGACGATGGTGAGGAACCAAGGCCACAACCTGCTCAGGGACCTGAATCCAGTGATGAGGACAGTGGAGAGGAAGAAGGAGTTGACCAACGCCAGCAGCTAATCCAACGCTACTTCACTTGAAGGTGTGTGACGAGTTACAATGTCTACATAGTCTGGTGTGG
Organism: Lissotriton helveticus; assembly: GCF_964261635.1. Classification (NCBI taxonomy): domain Eukaryota; kingdom Metazoa; phylum Chordata; class Amphibia; order Caudata; family Salamandridae; genus Lissotriton; species Lissotriton helveticus. The sequence goes on from NC_136060.1 coordinate 385,790,961, forward strand.
TAGCTTTTGTTGTGAATGGATATGCGCAGATGTTCCCAATAGCCACATGTTCTGTCACCTATGTATGGTATTGTTGGAATTGACGTTACGTACGGAGATGTATTCTGGACCGTATTTGTGCGTATCAGCTAGACAATGTGTAGTGTACCTGTGATAGTTTGGATATTTGTGGAGCAGTGATCAGTGTGTGTTGGCACGATGAGACCAGTGACTGTAGTTCTGTTGTGTCTCCCTAGGTGCTCCAGAGTGTTCCTGCCCTGCATACTGTACATCATGTTTACACATCATGGACATTATCATCAATGTTAATACTGCACTAAAGAATTCAATACACAAAATCTGGAGTGTCAGGTATTTTATTTTCGGGGTGGACATGTGAATTGTGCGGGAATATTTACAGGAAGGTGGGGAATGAGCAGTGAGTTGACAGTCATGGTCGCAGAGATGCAAGAGTAGACACCACATGGATGTGGTGACCCAGTCCAACAGACAGGTGCCATTGCCAAGGCAATGTGGGGAAAGACAGTCCTAACAGTGAATGCAGTTGGGGAGAGGGTTGTCTTCACGGCTGGCTCCGTGACTGACGTGTGGCAGGTGCTTTGCCTCCAGAGACTCCCAGGCTCTTCTTCGGACGCCCCCTAGATCTTTTTGGCGGTGGGGGGTCTGCTGAATGGCCAGCGGCGTCAGAGGACTCGCCCCTCTCTGTTGACGCAGGGGAGGATGGTGGACTGTCATCATGCTGCACAACAGGAGGGGACGGAGGTGGTGGTTGGGACACAGGCCTGTCCCTCTGCAACGCCACTTGCTGGCCCATGAGGTCCACCATCTGTCCCAGGTGGTTATCGATGGACATCATCAGCAGGATGAGCTCCCTTAATAGTTCATCCGACCGGCCACTTTGTCCCTGGACCTCTTGGTAGGCATCCACAACTCTGGTGAAGTGGTCCAGGGATGGTGTCCACTCCTCCCGAGGTCTGGTGTTTACCCTGGCCCTCCCACCTGCTCTGCTGCCACGGACCTCTTCCCTCGCCACTGGTGCGCCACGCACTGGCTCCCTGCCCTCCACAGGTGTTGCTGTGGGCTGTTCATCCCTAGGGACAGGGAGGGTGCTGCAGGTGGTACTGGTGGTAGTGGTGGTGTTGGTGGCAGTGGCTGCGGTGGTGGTTGCGGTGGAGGCAGAGGCCCTGACAGCAGGGGTCTGCTGCGTTGTTGTTGCAGCAGAGGTGGTGGTGGGGAGGATGGGGGCCTGGGACCTCTGGGTCTGTGGCACACCAGATTAGCCGGCCTGGAGCTCATCATCCGAAGTGTCCTGGGAGTCCGCATCTGTGAGTCCATGTGCCGGAGGTGGAGAATGGCTCTGCTGGTCGTAGGTGTTGTCCCCAGCAGTGAGTTCTTCATCACCTGTGGAGTAGATGGGGAGTGATCAGTGTTTGTGTCATCTGCGTATCATCATCTGTCTGTACACTAGTTCAATATGCTGTCATCAGTTGTACAAATCATGGCAACACCGTGTTACATTACATAGTGCAGAGTTACATCATGGAGTCATAAAGGTTGAATGTCTATGCATTGCGTCCAATAGTTATTTGATTTCTACACACACACACTTCATGAAGAATTACGGTAGTTACAAACCTGTAAGGTGAGTGTGCAGGGTGCAATGGCTAACACGTGCTCCTGGGTGGGGGAGGCCTCCATGCTGCTGGGCTGTGGGACAGGGGGCATACTGGGAGTAGTGAGACAGGCCTCCCTCCCTGCCTCCCACAAACACCCTCCAAGTGAAGATGGCTACCAACCTGTAGGTTTGTTTGTTAAACAGTGCAATGGCTGACACTTGCTCCTGGGTGGGGTAGGCCTCCATGCTGCTGGGCTGTGGGACAGGGGGCATGCTGGGAGTAGTGAGACAGGCCTCCCTCCCTGCCTCCCACAAAACACCCTCCAAGTGAAGATGGCTACCAACCTGTAGGTTTGTTTGTTAAACAGTGCAATGGCTGACACTTGCTCCTGGGTGGGGGAGGCCTCCATGCTGCTGGGCTGTGGGACAGGGGGCATGCTGGGAGTAGTGGTACAGGCCTGCCTCCCACATACACCCTCCAAGTGAAGATGGCTACCAACCTGTAGGTTTGTTTGTTAAACAGTGCAATGGCTGAAACTTGCTCCTGGGTGGGGGAGGCCTCCATGCTGCTGGGCTGTGGGACAGGGGGCATGCTGGGAGTAGTGAGACAGGCCTCCCTCCCTGCCTCCCACAAACACCCTCCAAGTGAAGATGGCTACCAACCTGTAGGTTTGTTTGTTAAACAGTGCAATGGCTGACACTTGCTCCTGGGTGGGGGAGGCCTCCATGCTGCTGGGCTGTGGGACAGGGGGCATGCTGGGAGTAGTGAGACAGGCCTCCCTCCCTGCCTCCCACAAACACCCTCCAAGTGAAGATGACTACCAACCTGTAGGTTTGTTTGTTAAACAGTGCAATGGCTGACACTTGCTCCTGGGTGGGGGAGGCCTCCATGCTGCTGGGCTGTGGGACAGGGGGCATGCTGGGAGTAGTGGTACAGGCCTGACTCCCACATACACCCTCCAAGTGAAGATGGCTACCAACCTGTAGGTTTGTTTGTTAAACAGTGCAATGGCTGACACTTGCTCCTAGGTGGGGGAGGCCTCCATGCTGCTGGGCTGTGGGACAGGGGGCATGCTGGGAGTAGTGAGACAGGCCTCCCGCCCTGCCTCCCACAAACACCCTCCAAGTGAAGATGGCTACCAACCTGTAGGTTTGTTTGTTAAACAGTGCAATGGCTGACACTTGCTCCTGGGTGGGGGAGGCCTCCATGCTGCTGGGCTGTGGGACAGGGGGCATGCTGGGAGTAGTGAGACAGGCCTCCCTCCCTGCCTCCCACAAACACCCTCCAAGTGAAGATGGCTACCAACCTGTAGGTTTGTTTGTTAAACAGTGCAATGGCTGACACTTGCTCCTGGGTGGGGGAGGCCTCCATGCTGCTGGGCTGTGGGACAGGGGCTATGGTGGAAGTTGTTGTACTGACATTCCGGCCCCATACAGGCCTCCTCAGCAGAATGGCTGGCTACATGTTGGTTAGGGATGGACAGTGTATTGGTGGTTGGGTATTGCAAGGAGGTAAAACTCAATGTGGTGTTAAACATTTGTCTGTACTTACCAGCCTCCGCTCCCCCGGCTACTCCTGTGAGACTCTCAGGTAGCAGGATGGCAAGCACCTTCTCCTCCCATGGTGTGAATGTCTTCCGTGGGATGGGAGGGCCACTGCCAGTCACGTTTGCCAGAGTCCAGTTCTTGCTCTTCTTCTCCTTGACAACCCTCTTGAGATCATGCCACCGCTTCATGATCTCCTTCTTGGATCTTGGGGTGGCCCCAACTGCATTCACCCTTTGGACAATCCTTTCCCACATTTGTGTCCTGGTGGCTAATGGTGTCTGTTGGACTAGGTTACCAAATAGTTGTGGCTCTACTCTCACAATCTCGTTGACCATGACTGTCAACTCACTCTCGGTGAATTTTGGCATTTTTTGTGATGTCATGGTGTGTGGGGGTTGAGGTGTTTGTGGGTGCAGGGGTGTGTGGGTGTGTGGGTGCAGGGGTGTGGTGATGAGGTGTGTTGTGTGCTGGGAGTTTGTTTGTGATGGTGTGATGGTGGTGTTGATGGTGGTGGTGGGTGGGTGTAGTGTGCTATTTTGCCTCTCCTCTCAGATGTGGTGTGTGGCCTTCTGTTCTGGAAAGATGCAAAGGATTGTGGTGAGTGGAGGGGGTGGCTTTGTACTCAGCTGTGTGGGTGTGTCCAATTGGATTGTGGTTGTCAGGTGTGTTGTGGGTGTGGTTATGTTGGTTTTTATATTTGTTTGTCATTTCTGTATCTCTGTGTGTGTGTGTTGTATCTATTGGGGGCAGGGCTACATTGTTTATGCAGTATTTGGCATCACTGCGGTGCTTTCACATCGACCGCCATGTATTTCATGTTCGTCCGCTGCGGTGACTTTGCTGCTGCTTCTCCGCCATTTCTCCCATTCAATCCTGCCTGCGACTGCGGCGGTCGGTGTCTGCGGTTCCGCCCGCGCCACCCTCGGGGATATCCTAATTTTCCGTGCGGTGTCTCCGCTTTCCCTGTGGGCGGTTTTGTCTTTTCCGCTGCTTTTCCGACCGCCGCGGTCAGAGTTTTGGCATCACCGCACACGTCGGGCGGTTTTATTTTCACCGCTACCGCCGCGGTCGGTCTGTAGTGGCAGTCTATCCTAATTTGTCCGCCGGTTGATCTGCCTCCATAGCGGGCGGTTGTTTTCCGCCTCCATGGCGGGCGGGGTGGTTTTCCGCCCGACATCCTAATGGACCCCTAAGTGTGCATTCTTGCCTTGGGGCATTTCTGAATTATTGATATCTTGTCCCTTGCATAAGGAATAACAACTCTGAGTAATACTTAGTGAGTATTTATAAGCCAGTGGTAATATCAGCTCTTGTCTTTACAATTTGTTTTTCAACATTTTTATGAAGTACCACCCTTATTTTATCCCCTAGACTCCGGGATCGACTGTTCATGAAATAATCTCATGCTCGTCGCACTATCTTGCGCAATTTACGGTGCCCCCCCTTTAGACTTAATCGACATCTTTGTTTTCTGTCCCTTCTCAATATCTGTGAGTTGGAGGGACGCTGCCTGAACACTTGATTTCGAGTAAGTATACTTGTGCTATTTGGACAGGTCCACCACTATTTTTCCCATCTTGTTTTTCAACTTACATTTACAAATTCTGTCAGGTATTCCAGTCTACCGTGTTTCAGATAGGGAATGGCAAGAGAGAAGGTGTATCACAATGGCAGCTCACTATTTATGTGAGAACGAAGGGCCATATGTACAAACCATTTATGTGACCAGGAGCGGGTGCAATCGAGCCGTTTCCGACCCCAAAAATAATTTTACATATGTACGCAACACAAATTGTGATTTGGTAACCCGTTACCAAATCGCAATTTGTGTTTGTGATTCAGTATTTGGAAGGGGAGTGCTTAAGGTGTCCCTTCCAAATACCGAATCTGAATGAGATGTATGAATGTTTTGCGACTCTTTCAAAAAATAAATTTTTTCGGAGTCCTTGAAGGAGGTTGTAACCAATTCCCAAATGTGATGGGGTCCCAATGGGACCGCTTTCCCTGTGATAATGGAAAAAAAATGTTTTTTAAGAGCAGGCGGTAGTCCCACAGACCACTGCCTATTCTTAAAAAAATAGACTTTAAAGTATATTTTTTTCTTTTTAAACGCATCCCAGTTTTCCTTGCATTAAAAAGGAAAAAAAGATTGCTTTATTAAAAAGCAATCACAGACATGGTGGTCTGTTGACCCCAGCAACCCACCATTCAGGTGCTGGCTACTATTCCCAATGGGGAAAGTCTTACTTAATGAGGCCGTTCATGTGGATACACTGCTGGTGTACTAAAGGCAAGCCATATGCATCCGTTCATTCCTGTCCAGTCTGTGGTAAGTCAGAACGCCATTTGATATCACAGTGATTTCCAGCTCAGACTACGCTGTTCCCCAGCCTCATTGATTCTAGCTGTTGACATTTCTGCCTTTCCCACTGAAATCATAGAAACTACCCTTCACAACATTTGCTCTTTTGTGCCTTGCCAGATATCCCTGCTAATAAAGACATACATTGCCTTTAATAACCCGAATTTCACCATACCCCCTAAGCCAGATTAATACATCAAATGCTCATTTCCTAAAACCCACTCAAGTGGTCTATGATGTCACTCAGAACCCTGAGGTGTAAAACATTCCCATAATTCAATTTTTCCCATCTATAATTTATGTTATGTATTCCCCTAAAATTAAATGCCTCTGTAGTCAACTGCTATGCTGTGGCGAAGGAGTGATAGGGGAGCCAAATATAACATGACCTCTCCCCTCCCTATCCTAAATTTTAAAAAATACATGGTCTCTTGCTCCCACCCTCACCCCTTTCTGTGCCTTCCTTTCCCTTCCATCCAGAAGCTGCACTGCCTGCTCTCCAGCTCTGCTCTTACTCGTACTCAGAGAGCCCTGCCAGAGCAGCCTTGAATTCCTTCATGACATAGCAATATTCCTACATCTGGGTATCCTAATGCTTTGATGTTCATAAGACACACAGAAATAAAAGTAAGATTAGAAAGTAACCTTGGGGTATGGTGAAATGCAGGTTATGAAAGGCAATGCAAGTCTTTATTAAAGGGAATAGTTGGCAAGGCACAACAAAGCATTTATGCCCCGTGGACGAATCCTGGGTCATTTCCAGAATCACTACTATTAGACCTGTGTTGCCTTTTGACCCTGGTCTTAACAAGCAGCATAAATTCTGTCCACCCTTTAATGCTACTCATTTATTGATCATTTTTAAACAATCTTTGTCTCTGGGTTGTGTCCTATCAAAATGGGAGCATTCTTTAATTATTCCACTTCTAAAGAAACCTTCAGCAGATCCCAAATTCTTAGCTAACTTTGTTTTACTCCCAGCTCCTTCTAAAGTTTTGGAATCATGTGTACGTTGTTAACTTTCAGGCATTTATGAACACACCTATGCTTTGGACACTCATGCTTCTGGGTCCAGGGCTAACGTTAGCCCAAGATTGCTCTTGTATCAGCATTCAGTGAAATTAGAATGAGCATTGATTCAGGCCTATCAGCCATAGTGATTTTTCTTCAACTATTGACTGCTTGCGACATAGTCCCTCACCAGACTCTTCTATCCTGCCTTGCAGCAGCTAGGTTGAGAGACTCTCCCCTTGATTGTCTCACTTACTCCTTAGTAGACTGTTCTCAACTTGTCTTACTCTCTCTCTTTCAACCTGAGTTGAAGCCTGTTAAACACAATGTGCTCCAAGGATCAGCTCTCAGCGTAACTCTTTTTAATTCATATTTATTCCATTGACCTTACTCATGTATTACTTTGTCTTCTCCTATTATTAATATACTGACACCACTCAACTGATCTTTAAGATTATTGGAGGCATGTCAGCAATGCAATCTTGATTAAAAACATGTCTCTCTCCCTTTACTGTGTGGATGGACAATAATTTCCCTAAACTTAATTTGTCTAAAACCGAAAAATTGAGCTTCAGTAATCTCCAAGAGTTGGACTCTAATTGGTGGCCAGAAGAGCTAGCCCCTGCCTTCTCCCTACTCAGTCCCCAAAGAACTTAGGTTATATCCTTAACAACAGACTTTCCATCAAAGATCAGGTCTCGAAGACAACATCCAGTTACTTCTTCCTTCTTAAAGTCCTAAAAACAGATCTCCATATCATCACTTTGGAGTACAGGAAAACCATCATGCTAGCCACCATCATGGCTAAACTCATCCACTGTAACTCCCTCAATCTTGGCCTCCCAAAAAACAGATCACTCATTTACAACTTATTCAAAATGCCATGCCATGTTTGTTGCTGGTCATCAAAACATGTGGCCACCTCAGGCAACTACACTGGCTCCCTTTCATAAAAGATATCTCTACAAATCTCTTTGTCTACCTGACAGTTGCCACTTTCAAGTTCTCTCATATCACCAGCAAACTCATCTTCCAGAAATAGAAATGACCCTGTTCAGTCAGGCGCGTCGGCTGCCCCTATAGCTGTCTTACAGTATCAGCCTGGAATATTTTATCTCTCCATCTCCACATCACAATTCCCCACTTAGAGTTCGGAAATTACCTAAAACCACATGTTCTCAATCTTTAAACTTACCTTTGCTTTTGTCTGTCCGGTGCTCACAGCACCAGGATACCCAGATGTATAACCATGCGCTCTTTAAGACTTAAATCATCATCATCAACATCATCATCAACAAAACAGATCCCAAAATGTGCCAGAAATGTGAAAGGACCACATCTTTTTACCATCTTGCATGCTTCGGTCCCACCTTGCAGGAGTTTGAGATGAACTGCGGAATATATATGATAAACATACATATATACCTTTAAGAGTGGCCCATTCAATATTAAGACCAAGATCATGAAAAAAGGATCATAATTTAATGTATTATTAGGTAAGAGAAGACTAGCTATAGAAGGGTTGTCTAACAGTTTTAAAAACGGAATCAGGGACTTACTGCAATTCTATAATGTGTAGAAAATAAGACTGAAGTAAATGTGAGGCGACAACAAACTATAAAACAATTTGTTTGACTGGTGTTCTATTGCATGGGATTTATTCTATCCACTGGATAAGAGGCCACCATGAAGGAGTATGTCCTACCAATGAAAAACTATGTTTTTATAGCCAATGCATCTTTAATTTAGCGCATGTTCTCACTACCCACTGTCGTGTAGAGACCATTAGGTAATTCTGCTAATCTTTAGATATGCATTCTGCTTCAATGCTCCTACCGTGTGATTTCACGTGCACTTAATTCGGCATTGCTTGCAGAGCCTAAAGTATTTTTGCATTGTACTCCAGTTGATCCTCTACTAGAATGTCCCCCAGGGCTTGGAGCCATTCTTTCCTGTCTTCGCGTTGCACAACAGGTGTTTGTATTAATGCCAGAGCCAGACCAACAGCAAGCAGCGATCACTGCACCAATCTGGCTAGAGCAGGACGAAACGGGCCATGCATGAGAGCTGTGCTGTGTCAACAGTACAGCCAATGCCGGTACCCTTCTACCAGCAAGGAAAACACCACACCTCCTGGCTCCCTCCCATTGCACCCCTGCCCGCCACACACAAGCACCTTGAAAGAACAGGTCCAGCCTTACCCCCACACACCTGGCACATGACCCACCTCATCAGCCCTGGTCAGACCCTCAACCAGTTCCAGCGTCCCAACTACCAGTCCAGAACAACCTACCCACCCCAGGGAGGCACACCGCAAGGCCTAGGTCAACTCATAAGCACACACAACAGGCGCGGTGCGTCCATTGGGGCGTGGATGGAGTTAAGCAGAGCCAGAATGAGAGATTGTGGCAGAAAGAGAGGGGTATAACAAGTATGTTGAGCTAGAGAGAGAAAAAGAGGGACATAGGAAGTAAGACAGATATAGTTATGAGCATACATACACAGTTATCTCTACTATAATCAGACACTGGAACAGACCATTGAATGTTGGAATGTAAAATCTTGTCCCGCTTTGGGGTAACTTAAACTTTTGTCTGCTACAGGAAATTTTTAATATGAGAGAATGTTAATTTGCTTTGGCAAATCATGCATTGTAGACTGCACTTAGCCCACATGAAATGACACGTGGGAGGCCTGCTTTGGCAGTGAATTGGATCTGGAATTTTTGAGTTTGAGTTGCATGGTCAATATTTATGTGTCACTTTCATAGTTATTTAGACTGTGTTTCTGTTTTATACTCTTGCTACCAATATGTAACCTTGAGCCACAGTTTTGGTTGATTTTGATTGCAGTGACTTAGTTTATTTGGTAATTCACAATTCCAATCATGGGTAAAACATGGCTTGTTGAAAATAGATGGGATGTACTTGCAAATTGTAGGATTGTGTATTGCATTTCAGGTTTTCAATTTGACCTATCTTTTGACTTCTTACCAACGAAATATGAGTGTCTTCCTGGTCGAGGAGTGGACCACACTGCTTTTTCTCTTATCTGTCTTGTATCAAGACCCTGCTGGACTATGGGGTGAAAGACAGCTTGAATAAGCAGCTACCTTTGTTATATGACATCTCTTTATTAATGTAATAACTGCACTTTCACAATTGCTTTATTAACCTTCCTGCTTTCTCAAATTTGCTTGAAAATGCACCATTTGTCCACTCTTTTTTCAAAAATTTGTTGGGGGGAACCCCCCCGAACCCTCCTTAGGTTGTTAGGGCTCGCTAGCTCGCTGCGGCGCAGTATGATTATCATTTTACGCACCACTACTTTCAAATGTCACCAGCCGCCCCTGCAACGGAGTACTGTTAGCCAGCAGAGAAGACCGCTGCCACAGCGGAACACTGTCTATTGCCACATCATTTAATTGGGCGGTCCGCCGCCATCTCAACTGAGTTCTTGGAACATCCGCTGGGATGGGACAATGGTAGTACTGCTAAGATCTAAATCAGTCTTAAAAGCTGGTGTCCTGTGTTAACAGGTACCCTCCTTAAAACAAAACTACTTTAAAAGGTACTGCATAGATGTTTCTGGCAAAAAAGCCCACTGAAAAGGCTATAACTCTAGGGTTGATGAGGATCCCAAAGCTACATTTATGGAAATCAATTGAGAATCGACAGATGGAGTAGATGCTACCCTTAAATGATTAATTGCATCTCCCATCATGTTGCTTCTAACCCCTGGCCACCCGCCGGCACTGATCTGCAAACACTGATTCCTAGAACCTTTGTCCTTGAGGTTGTTAGGGATATTCTATTATTTTACAAGGCACTGCATAGCTCAAAGTTGTGAACACCATATTATGGACAGCCCAGTTTCAAAAATACACAACTCAAAAAGGCAAAACTTGTAATACATTGTAAATCTGGTGTTGTAGCACTGGAGTTTTTTCAACTAGGCAGTATGCTTTCTGAAAGATGCAGTTTGGTTCCCCAGACATCTTGAGGCTGTTAATTTCACACTGTGCAGCATAAATGTGTACTATTACTCATTCACTGCTTCTTTGACGACTTGCATATGTATTTTGTGGTATATGCTTTTCTATGCTTGGCACTGGATTTTATGTGTTGTGGTCACTTTTACACCCATACTTGTGCCAATCTTGAAATTGGTTTTAATTGTACTGTATGTTATTTCCCTTCAGCTCTTAGGGTGTGTAACTGTCTCCACATGCCATTCCTGGCGAAATAGTAACTCTCTGAATTACTTAAATTATACATTTTCATGTACCTTATGATACACTGCACAGCTGTATTCTTGATTCTATGGTGGCTTAAGCAGATAACATGTATGTGTGCTTTTTCTATGTTTACGAGGGTCCACGTGTTAACTAAGTGTCCCAGCAGTCAAAAAACATATGGTATCACTTTCTGGGATGTCATGTCTCCACGGTTAAAAGTTGGATGATATCACTCATTGTGATTTCACCGAGGATTAATGTCATGTGCCGTCACATTCTGTGATGTAATCAAGGGTCACATGACCTGTGATGTCACTTCCGCTACCCCTGGTATTTTGGTGAGTCGACGTTCATGAATAAGCTATGATAAAAGGCTGGCTTCACTAAATCTGTAGTTCTCGCTTTGTTGTGCCTACTTCGGAACGAGGCTATGCTTACTTAAACAGTCAGGCAAAATATTCAATATAGAGAAGAGAGGATAATAAGATGGCAGTGCATTTATAACGTGTAAGCATGAAATAATGCTGAAGGCTCTAATAATGCTTTAATCTGGTATAAAAGCACATTCACAAGTGTTATTACAAACAGCCTGGTCTACATAAAATGGCGTTCTCAGCAGGATACTGTTCAAGCATTGTGTTAAAATGTTTCCTGTTCTAAAATGGGTATCTAGATGTCTGGGCTATTCTATGGGGGAAAAGCAAAATACAGGCAATGCAAGCCACACACAGAGAAAAGTAATCAGATCAGACTACATACATCTATAAAAACTCAGCGGTCAGAGGTTAAAGCATGTGGTTGCTGTGCCCTTTCATCCCCGTGTTGAACTCACAACCATGGCCCATTTAGGAAGGGAAAATGAACATCCGAAAGCAACTAGGTTTCAGGGTGAGTGAGACTCAACACTGTCCTACCTTATCAGGTGTGACAGCACCTCAGATCAATTTTCTCTAATAAGGTGGATTCATTCTCTTTTCCTTGGTCCAAGTGTCTGCCTGTTGGCTAGTATAGCCAACGATGGTTCATCCGGAATCAGTGCTCCATCACCATCTCTGTCAGGCCAAGGTTATCACCAAAAGCCTGAATATTCGGCACCTATACTTCTCCTTTCGTACCAATCCAGACATGCTCATTCAACCAAATACCACCATCGCGAAGACCATTACATTGACCATTGGGACTTCAGGTAAGATTACTGGCCACCTACAAAATTATAATAGCCTGCCGTTTAGGTCAGGGATTTGACCTCTCAAAGTGCATACATCCAGGTGATAGAATATTCCATCAATGGTCTCTCTTAATAAAAATGTAATGAGTTGAAGAATTTAGGAAAATGTAGGCACTGATTACGAGTGGGTCGGTGTATTCCGACCCGTGTGTAAATCCCTGTTTGCACATGGGTTGGAATTAAGAGTTGGGAGCCATTTTTAGCATGCAATAATCATCGAATGTAATGAATACCCCACCCTTTGTTAAATTACGGCAGGTCTACCACCATATTTTCTCCTAGTTCTTCTAATAATGCAATGTTATTTGTGGTACACCGTCTCAGATGTTATGAAGCAGCTTTTCATTTTTTGTTTTTAAGTTTTATAGCTTTATTTGAATAATAACAAGAAATACAGGAGACAATACAAAGTAAAACATATCAAAATAGAAACATAACGAAAAAATAGCTAGTACAAGAACAGAAGAGAAAGCTGTTTAAATTTTAAGGACATAAGGGGAGGGAGGGGGAAGGGTGAGAAAGGAGGAGGTGAAGTGGAAACTCTTACAAATTAATAAAATGAAAAAATGCATATTTACAAAGGAATGTGAGAGATAATCCTAATCAAACTAATATATACAATAAGCCAATAAAGGTGCATAGCAAGGAACAGAGAAGATAAACATTCAAGGAGGTTTAAAGTTTTCAGCATTTAAATGAGAGTTATGTGTTAACGCTAGAATATCTAAATAAGTAATAAGAGGTAACCAAAAGAGATCTCTATTAACCATTGGCCTGCAGGAGGAGGCAAAAGCAATATCAAGTCGATGAAAATGGCAAAGACTATTCCACCAGTGTTGGATAGAAAGTTTTGCAAGTGTTTTCCAGTTGAGAGTGATGTGTTGGAAATCTAAAGCAAGCATACGGTCAAAGAGACCATGTTTGTGGGAGGGAAGATCTAAGGAATCGGATAGACTCCCATAGAAAAGAAGAGGAATGAAATAAGGAATGAAAATATTAAACAGGCGAGAAATATAGGGCCAAACTTTCCCCCAAAAGTTAGAAACCGAAGGGCAAAGGAAGAGAAGGTGTAGAAGATCAGCATTAGCAGAGCCACAGGTCCAACAGGTTGTATCAGTAGAATGAGAAAATCTAGCTATAGAGACAGGGGTAAGATAAAGTCTAAGGTAGAAGAAAAATATAGATTGAGTGAGAGAAGCAGAACGAGAGATTTTGATAGAACAGGACCAAAGTTTGTCCCAGAAGATGATGGTCCATTCACATCCCAGGTCGGATCCCCCTGAAAGTTCCAATTTAGATTTAGTACGTTCTGGATTAGGAGCTGAGAAGTGTAGATAAGAGAAGTGTAGATAAGAGAAGCTTTGGGTAGAAGGAGAAGGATCTTGAGAAGAGAATTTTGAACAGAGGGAAGAGAGGAAGAGGGGAGAGAGTAAGAAGTATCAAGAATGACCGCCATTAGAATAGTGAATTTCTGTAGGAAGGAGCGGGGACAAATAAATGTAGCTTGAAATTGGGGAAAGGAGCATGGAGGCAGGCCATCAAAAAGGTTTTTAACCCAAATTATACCCTTTAATCTCCAGGATTTCCAAAAGATGGTTCTGTTATTGATAGTAATAAGGGAATCAGGCCAAATAGGAGAATCTAAAAAGGATTCTCTAGAAAAAGACTTTGGCTGGGTCAAAGGCTTCAATAAGGAACAGGTGTGTTTAAACAAGGGGAGAGAGGTATGAGGGGTTTTGGCAGAAAAAGGCTAGAATTTTCTGCCATTTCGAGGCTTGTGAAGGCAGAATGATTTATGATAAAGGCGAAAATCAGGAAAGTTCACACCTCCATTAGATCTTATCATGCGAAGAAAAGATAAAGAAATCCTGGCTCTTTTGTTCTTCCAGAGAAATTTACAGAGGTGAGAATCAATTTGTTTAAAATAACAGGCAGGAATATGGACAGGAAGGATGGAAAGAGCATAAATCAGAATAGGGGTAATCATCTTCTTAATTGAGTCTGACCTACCCCACTACGAAAGAAACAGAGGATTCCAGGAGGAAAATAATTTGTCTATCCAAGACAAGACCACTGTCATATTTAATTTAATAGAAGAGGCGATGGAATTGGAGAACCACATACCTAAATATTTGATTTTAGAACCACTCCATGCAAAACCAGTGGAAGAAAGGGAATGTGGAAGACGCATTTTAGTGAGAGGTAGAATTTATGTTTGATCTAAATTAATTTTATAACCAGGGACAAGGGAAAACAAAGCGAATTCATGTTATAAAGGGGGAATATAGACTTCGGGAGCAGAAATAAAAAGTAGGATGTCATCCGCGTAAGCGGCAAGTTTTAAATGTTGGTCACCATAAGAAAAACCAGATATAGAATCATTATTACGGATTGAGGATAAGAAGGGTTCAAGAGCTAACACAAGAAGAAGGGGGAGAGGAGGCAGCCTTGACTGACTCCGCGTCGAAGAGGAAAATAGAATGAAACACAACCATTGACTAGTACAGAGGCTCTGGGGGCAGAATATATTAAAGAAATAAGTGAGATCAATTTGGGACCAAAACCATGCCATTTTAAAGATGCAAATAAAAAGGACCAACCAACTCTATCAAATGCTTTTTCAGCATTGACAATAGGAAGGAATTTTGTTTAAAACATTAAGAAGGAGGCGAGAATTATCTGAAGTCAATCTACCCTTGACAAAAGCACACTGCACCTTACCAACCAAATGAGGCATAAGAGGGTCTAAACGTAAAGCAAGTGTTTTGGCAAATAGTTTATAGTCTACATTGACCAGGGAAATCGGCCGACAGTTTTTACAAAACATAGGATCTCGTCCTTCTTCATGTATGAGGCAAATCGTGGCCTCCTGAAAAGTACCCTCTGTTTTACCTGAGAGAAAGAATGAATGGAAAAGATTTAAGAGTTTAGGAAGTAATAAGTTAGAAAAATGTTAATAAAATTAATGTTAATAAAGTTAATAAAATTCAACTGACAAATCATCCGGCCCGGGAGTTTTCCCTTTCTTTAAAGCGTTTAAAGCAGAGGTTAATTCATTAAGGGTTAGGTCTGTTTCAAGATCAGAAAGATGAGGTGAGAATTAGGTGGGGTTGGAAGGTTATCAAGATAGGATTGGATAAGGAAACTGGAAGGAGGAGATTCTGGGGTGTAAAGATGTTTATAAAATAGTTTAAATTCGTTAAGAATGTCCTGATCTTTGTGAAGGAGAGAACCATCTGAAGAATAAATAGAGTCAATCAGAGTACGGTCTTTACATGTATTGAGAGCACTACTACAGAGAAGTATGGAAGACGCATTGGCAGTTATAGTTTTATTAAATGTTAATTTGGCATGTATCAGAGCTGGTAGGACCGAATCTGCCAATGAAGTATAGAATTTATCTTCTAAGGCCTTAATATGTGCCAGGGTATTTTTATGCTGTTGAAGAAAGCGTTTCTTTTTTTTTAAACAAAGTCTATGAGAAACCTCTTGCTGTAGCCTTAAAGGAGTCCCATAATATATGGGGTGAGGAAGTGGGGGTCACTGTTTAGGTTGAAAAATTTGCTCGCAAAAGTGATGAAAGAGGAAGCGAAAAGGGGGTCAAGAAGAAGAGAGTTATTGAAACGCCAACTAGAGGGCCTGGGATGTGGAGGGAGCAAGTCATGGTCAGTTATAATTGGGGCATGGTCAGAGATGATGATAGGTTCGATAGAAGAGGATAATATATTTTCAGATAAAGATTGAGAGTGAAAAATATAATATAAACGGGAGAGGGAGTTGTGAGGAAGAGAGAAGAAAGAGAAGTCAAGAGTATTGGGGTGAGAGAGACTCCAAGAATCAACGAGGTGTATTTGGGAGATAGTATCAAGAAAATGTTTATGAGTTTTGTGAGGAGTGAAGCGAACCTGAGATTGTCAGTCAAGAAAGGGGTCAAAAACTTGATTGCAATCACTTCCTAGTATAAAGTAGTCATCCCTAAACTGAACACATTTCTGTGTAATCAGAGGCCAAAAGGAACAGTCAGGATGAGTAGGCCCATAAACATTAAAAACAGTCAAAGAAATGTTATCAATTAACAACTTAGCTAACAACCATCTTCCTTCTGTATGAATTTCTTGAGATATAATTTTACAGTTCAATTTCTTATGACATAAAATTATAACACGTTTTTCTTATTAGAAGTAGGAGAGAATAAAACTGAACCTACCCAACCTCTCCTTAATTTTAATGCCTCAGCTTCTGTAAGGTGGGTCTCTTGTGAAAGAACCAAATCGGGGTTATAAGAGGCAAGATGTGATAGTATTCTCTGTCTCTTAATTGGGTTAATAAAACCTTTCGCATTCCAGGAAATAACTCTGAATGTAAAACCATCAAAAATGCATACAGAACAAAATATGCAGTAGTAGAAAAGTGAAGTAGGAGATAAAGGGATAAAAGGGGAAGAAAATAGAAAAAACAGCGAGAAGAAGAAGAATGCAAGTCAATTAAGGGGAAAAAGAGCATAGATACGACAAGGAGGGAAAAAAGGAAGGGAAGAAAGAGTAAGAACAAGAAGAGACAGCACATGTCAAGACGACGACTGTAATACGTACTTTACAGGGAAAGAATGAGAGGCGGCAAGGGACAACGGAAACAGCACACTCAACAAGGGGCAACACACCATACCAGGACATCAAATATTCCCGAACAGGAGCGGCAACATAGAACATGGAGAGAAGCATAGTAAATTTTCAATGAACCTGTAAAAGGAAATAAAGAGTTATGTAAATAAAACAAGAAAGAACTGTGGAGTCCAAATAATATAAACTATAACATCAAATTCAATGTATTAGTATAACAAAGGAACACTTCAGTCAAGATCCAGAAGAAGGAGGAGCCGAGTCCATCGAAACAGTAGAGTGAGAATGAATATATCTTCTGAGATCAGCCAGATCCTCAAAAGTGGAAGTCTTGTTGAGGAAAGTGACCTTGAAGAGGCAAGGCTGGAACAAACCATATCTTGCACCCAAGGAGCGAAGAGCCGGACGAAGATGCAGAAGTTCTTTTCGCCGTTTGGCAGTCGCTGAAGAAACATCCTGGGAAATAAACACTTTAGTACCATGCCAGGATAGATGCTTTTTGGATTTAGCAGCATTCAGTACCAGCAGAAGGTCAGTAAATTGTAGAAATAGATGAATTATACCCCGAGGATTAGATGAAGCAACTGAGGAAGACAGACGAGGACCCAATCTATGTGCTCGTTATATATTCAATTTGGTTGCAGAAGGAAGACCTAAAAACTGTGGCAAGAAAGAAGGAGTAGTTTCTTACCTGTAACTCCAGTTCTGTTGTAGGGGTATCTCTGTTATAGTCATAATCTTGTGAATAGTCCCGCCCATGTGCGTGGACCCCGGAGCAATTGAAATAGTCTCTTAAGTTGTCTTCTTCTGCAGTCCTGCATAGACACTTAAGAGAAAATCAAAGACAAATAATGCAGCCTAAAACTACAAGGCTACATTGGCCAGCCCTTCATCTTGAAGTGAAAAGGATAGCCAAATATTATAAAATTTTACACACTTTGTAAAGTTTCACACCTAGAGAAACTCCCCTTCACAAAAATCCTTTGTCATGATAGAGAGTAAGGGTTGGACAGACAAGCCCCATAGGCTGCCATTGTCTGGAAAAGGGATACCGTGCCTTTAAGGAACTCTCCAGAGACCCTCGGTATCCCAGGATGCACAGCCAAAGGCCTTTTACTTTCAGTTCTTTTTGAAGGTGTATAAAGCTAGGCCTGTAGCATTCAGTACATTATCATTTCATCCACCGGGGAGGAGGGAGGGCGCTTATGACTATAACAGAGATACCCCTACTACAGAACTGGAGTTACAGGTACGAAACTACTCCTTCTGTAGTAGGGGATCTCTGTGTATAGTCATAATCTTGTGAATAGAATGGCAAGCCCATCCCAACAAACCAATCCAGCGGTGGAGGAAAAAGATAAAAACCACTACTGTGCAAACAGATTTCTCAACGAAGCCTGCCCAACCTGAGCATCTGCTCTGGCATCAGAGTCCAGGCAATAGTGTTTGGCAAAGGTATGGACCGACTTCCAAGTGGCAGCCCCACAGATATCTGCAATGGGAATATTATGTAGCAAAGCCGTTGTAGTTGCATTGCCCCTGGTGGAATGGGCCTTAGGCTTACCCCCTAAGGTCTTGTTAGCCTTTTGATAACACAACTGGATATAGGACACTATCCATCTTGAGATGGACTGTTTTGATGTGGCAAGACCAGTCCTGACCGAACCATAATTGACAAACAATTGGTCTGACCTATGAATGTCCTTGGTCTTATCTAAGTAGAACTTCTACACCCTTCTTACATCCAGGGAATGAAGACACCTCTTCGAAGGAGAAGAAGGATGTCGCTGGAAGTGTTCAAAGAAATCTATTTTCTATGAATAGTTCTACTGTAAGCAGAGTACTTGAGCCATAGAAACAAAAAGGTCAAATTTAGAAAAAATAATTAATCATAGAAAAAAGTTCCAAGTCTTATCTTTTGTTTTTTTTTTAAATGAAGGCCAATTTCAGAGTCTCGCCCAGTACACTGTGTACTGATTCAATAGTCAGTGTATGGGGATGGAGAAGACATGAAACCCTCCATTCCTATGGACAAAAAATCGTCTACCATTGTAGGTGAAAGTTGGAATACCTCGTTTAGAAGATTAACCGCACATAGATGTGAAGCATCGCCTTCAGCATTGGAAGCATCAGCAATGTTTGTTTCCGATGTTACCTGCGTGCCCGTTGTTTCCTCTCATACCTGAGCAGGAGCAATTTGCATCTGTGAGATCTCAATGGATGCCGTCATCAGGATTGGTAGCTGCTGGGAACAACACAGAGCATGGGCTGTTATCGGGTCCAGCAGAGTATCGATATCAGTTGGCATGACTGATGGGAGTGTTAGACAGATGTCTAGCACGCATTCTTCACTGCAAAACAGACAGTGTAGAACAGGTAAGATGCAATCTTGCCAGATTGGTCTAAATGACAGAAACCATGTGGTATTAAATTCTCGTAGACGAGGTAAACCCAAAAGTTTTACTTTGCGCTCACGACATTTCCTTTTCAGGAGAGCTTTCTCTACTGTGCTGGGAGTGACGCCGGTGGATTGGCTTGCCATACCGTAGCAGTAGGAATAAAAACAGGATTCCTGCAACGAGTGCTAGAAGTAGCGGCAGACCAGCAAACACCGAGTGCACGAAGTTTGGAATGGTTCCGAGGACTACTTGAAAAGGTGTTAACAGGCCTGAACATACGTTCTTAAATACATGCACAATACCGCTCGTATCAGACATGTTTAAGATACGTCCTAACATTTCTGTCAAATGTGTAGGGCGCAATTTGTACTTAACAGAGCCTGTATCTCGGCCAAAGTCCTAGCAATTTGTAGATCATAGGTTTCTTTGGCCGTGGTCAAAGGCACGGTTTGTTGTAAAAGAATGGCTTTCATTCTGCTTAAAGTATCAATTCGTATAGAAGAGATATTCAGTGAAGGCCATAAAGGCGACTCCCTGACTTTGTCTATTTTGGGGAACAAGACTTGCATACTGCAAGTGACCCTGAAAGTAACCGTTACAAGATACGGAATGCCTGGCAACTTGCCACAGCAGCTGTGATCATTCAACATAATGTAACTTCCATTTGAAAGTTGTCCAAAAATTGGATTAATCACTGAAGCTGGAGAACCTTGCAGGTGACAGGACAAATTTGCAGTGGAACCGTTACAAGCCCCGTGTAAATTAATACCCTGACATAGGAGAAAAATGCTTAGTGCATTTTCACAGTGTTTACTGCTAAGAAACACTTCACGCCCCCCACTCCAACCTCTGTGTGTGTAAGGTAAATCCCAGGATGTCTTGATGTATTCTTTAACCCAACCTTTCATATTTGCCTGCTGGTATATTTTTAGGCAATACTGAAAACGGAAAGTTGTAACAGGCAGAGTTATTTTGCAATGAATGATCCATTCAGTAGCTGGTTTTCCTGCTACCGTAAATGGCAATTTATCCAGTTTTTCAATGCTCAGCACTGTATACTTTGCTCCCCTCTGTGCCAGTTCGACCTGTTTATCAGTGAGATTGAATTCTGAAAACAGAGACGTTGTGTTGATAAAACGCCAAGGCACATAGCCTGCACGCACGTTTTGTAGCATCCAGCCTAATAGCATAATAGAATGTAGTTGGAACTGGCCTTGTTGCAGCATGACCAAGTCTTGTTCCATAATGTCTATGGCAGTGGATACAATGTTGCCCAATGAATATATCCTGGATGACAGAGTCGTTAACCCATTGTCGACAACAGCGAGAGATTTCTCTAAATGAATACGATCAATTTCTCGTATTATTTCTGCAGTTTCTGCCTGGGTAACCTTCCACATTTCATCATAAGCAGCGTAGATACCGGCATATATGAAATGTTTTTGATGCGGTTTTCTTGGACCTAGCAAGAAATCCCTGAGGTCAGCGCCTTCTTTAAGTAAAGATAAGTGTTGTTTCACATCCTCTAGTGTAGATTACTGTAGCTGATCAAGGCGTCATTTTCCTACACTGTATGTTGTTACTACCCCTGGATGCTGTCTTTGAACATAGCGTGGGTCTGGTCTATTGATAGTGAAACCTTGTGTTTTGTTCAGGAATCGTTCTTGACAGTTGTTTGTGTCTATGGGCCAAAGAAACAATTTTTTCCATTTGGAATCTGATCTGTTGTGATGTAAAATAGTATGTACGTCGACCTCCCCCTGTGTAGTGCTATTACTTGCATGTATGGACGGAGTGTTTATGTCTTTGATCTTGGCTAATCCAAGGCCAGACGTTTGTTGGAAAGTGTCATTCAAAAACATTATTTGCTGTGGGATGATACAGGCTCTAAACAAAGCTTCTATCCCCTGCAGTTGCCAATCTTTTGTATCCCAGACAGATTTTGTGTCAATTGTGTCTTTCCAAAAGTCTAAACCCTGTCTAGACAGTTGGGTAATAAAGGCTGCAGAATACATCCGTATTGTATTGGTTAACATATTTTTCGTTCCTGTTTTGTTTACATTTTTTAAATAAAACGTTTCTGGATTGGACATGTTGAACCCTGAAAAATATGGAAACTTAATTGCAAACGTTTTTGAGCTACCCTTTGGTGGTGCAGGACAATGTTCCCATTAGTTATACATAAATACATTTCCAGGTGTTGCAGATTTATGCAAGAAATGATGACCATAGTGGTTATAATAA
Organism: Lissotriton helveticus; assembly: GCF_964261635.1. NCBI lineage: Eukaryota > Metazoa > Chordata > Amphibia > Caudata > Salamandridae > Lissotriton > Lissotriton helveticus. Next base: position 385,812,224 of record NC_136060.1, read on the forward strand.
TAAAGCTGTTCATAGTCTGATGAACCCTCTAAATCAGTGGTTCCCAAACTTTTGACTCCTGAGGACCCCTATTGAGTCACTATTGGAAGCCAAGGACCCCCTAACAATTTGTCTGATTTAAATTTCAAACATTAAAACAGTAGTTTGAAAAAAGTAAACACACACTTGTGCACACCAAACAAATACTCGAATCACTAAATATTTTAATATTTTATATAGAAAGAATTAGCAAAATCGAAATCTTTTCATGAGATGGTTAGTGCTGCCTCTCGGCAACTAACTTTTCAATATTTGGTTCTATTTCGCAGTATGAGGCTCCTGCCATGGCCAGACTGGAAACCCAAAGCCGCTCTGGCAAATGTTGTCAGTACTAAGTGCAGTGAGTAAGTCTAGCCACTGCAAAGCAAACTTTGGGGGGCTCTCCCACCAAGGAAATTTGGGAAAAATGGTGCATTCTGCAACACATTTGTCATTATATATTGAATTGAATTTGCTTGTAAAGCATAGTAAATGATGACCTTACTATGCACCAATACAACAATCTTTTTGGGGCTCTTTTGTGAATCCCTCACTATCACTCTCCAACAGTGCCTCTCTTCTCTCAATAGCCCCTCTGTCACATGTATTTCATTTGTTTTATAGCATCTCTCATACAAGTGTAGGGTGTCAGAGCACTTTACATCACACACATACTGAGACAATGAATCGTACGTGTGTAAATCGGTGTATAGAAAATGTTATGTTATATATAAGGCAAAGGGGACTTCAAGGTGTAGGATTCACAGGTCATCCATACTGGTGAGCATTCTTTAAGAGTGATTGGTCTGGAGAAGCACAACATCTTGACACAGAATGTAATATAGGGGTTAGCTTTGACTTTAATTATAACAGTTTAATTCTACCCAAACAAACCTTTTTGGCAAAATGAGGATTATGAAAGACTGGGAAAAAAGATAGCATACTAAATTGTACCATGCAGTTTGCATGCAGCTGTTTGATGGCAGGTCATAGCTTCAGGTGCTAGATTATGATTGTAACTCATAAACTGCACAATAACAAAAGAATCTCTGTGACAAAAGCAGTAACCCACTGAGCTGTGCACATAACCTACTGGTTCTTTTTTTAAATGCATAGTACACATTTTTTGCAGCAGGCATATTAACCCTCTGTTCTACCTTAGATGAGTCAAACCTGCTACTGAACAAAACAAGCATCCCTCTCCAGCAGGTACATTAATCACTGGATGTTATCTTGACACTTTTATAGTTGCCCGAAAACTACAGATTATTCAAGGAACTTTGAAGTGCTTTTAAAACTGTTGCTTGCGGACCCCCTGGGAATGTGTCACGGACCCCTGGGGGTCCGCGGACCACAGTTTGGGAAACACTGCTCTAAATAATCATGATTAGAGAAGGCATCTGATTTTTCTAGATCAGACATCATGTTATTAACAGTCTCGAAGTCCCAATCATCAGAAAAGGTACTAGAAGTAATAAAGTCACTTAATGAAATTTGAAATAAGTGAGGAATCTTCAAAAGTTCCGACGGGCCGAATATGTAATATTCAGTTTTGTCCCAAACTATACCATCTTGTATAGGAACGGCTGTGATGTTCACTGATGACAAGTCTCTTGCTTCACGATGGGATGATTTGTGTGGTTTCAGAAGTAAGTTCACTTTTTTACTTGCTGTGTCCATTTGAATACATCTTCCATCTATCAACATGCTCATAGTCATTACTAAAGCTAGCCAAAGCAGAAAGAAAAATATTCCAGAAACAATCCATAGTTCAATCCATGGTGAAACCAGATAAGTCTTTTTCAGGAGATGAAAAAGTTCTTGCGCTTGTTCTTTGAAAGTTCTTTGTGCTTGTGTTGTTTCAGGTTCCCTGGGATCCTCAGAAAACGTATCAAAGTTAATGAACTAGCCAGAGGCAGTTCTGTCAATGGATGGAATTGCATCAGGATTCGTTGAAATCGCTGAAACCAGTTGATCACTTGTTACGTTGGTGTAGACAGGTGTATCAGGATGAACTGTTATTTGGCTTTCAAGAGGAACGAGTGCCATAGCATTGTTGCTTAGTCCTTCATTTCTTACTGTCGGAGTCTCAAAGGTGATGAGTCTTTCAGTTTGAACCTCTTGGATTGTAGCTAGATGAGTGCGTCTGCTACTTAGTCGGAGTCCTTCGCCTACTGTTCAGTATTGGCCATATAGGGTGGTTTGATGTGGTCGATGGACACAAATCTTTTCTCCTTTTTACCAGCAAGGGGTGGCAGAAGTACTGTTCTTGATCCGTTGATTGCTAGGACAGGTACTGGCTGTCTGTAAGAAGGCCCAAATTCCTTCTTATCCGCGATCTTCTCTCTGACTAGATCCCCAAGCTCGGGATCCAGACAGGCCTTGCTGGGACGGCTGGATTTTCCCCAGTGGTGGTTGGCTTCAGAACCACGTTGCTTTGTTTCCATCTTAGTTCATTTAAGTCCTGTAAAACAGCCAAACGATCTTTGATATCAATTGGTTTATTTTTCACCGCTGTGTTTTTACATTCAAGATCTGGGACCCACATTCTTGCCCCAAATAGGACCTCATATGGTGTGACACCCCCTAGAGAACTTCTTAGCAAATTGTTTAATGAGCTTTTGACCCCATAAAGATGTTTGACCCACCCATCATCCGAACCTAATACCCTGGCTGTTATAGATAGCTTTATGTCCCGGTTTTTCCATTCCACAACAGAATTTCCCTCAGGATGGAATCGAGAGGAGTACCGCAATGCTACGCCCAAACTTCTTTGTAAGCTTGAGAGATAAACGCAGGGCCCTGGTCAGAGTGTAGTGTGCCTATTGAGTATGTGCCGATAAAGACTCGCAAATCTTTTATAACAGTTTGAGTGTTAGCCGAGTGCTAAGGCCACATCCATAGGAACCATGACTTAGTGTTTGTGGGACTGCATTTGTACAAAAGGACGTCTGCACGTAGACAGTCTAATGCTGTCTAACAATGGTGTCTGTACTGGGCAGGCTACTTCATAGTCTGGTGTCTGGTGGCGTTCTGTACTGCAATCTCTATTGCAGTCTATGCAGTTATTGATGAAAATGTTAATCAGTGTATTCATTCCTGGCCACCAGTACATCTCTTTTAATGTTAATATTGTTTTAGAGATCCGCTGATGTGTCAGAACCTCTCTCAGATGTGGTTCATAAATTAAAGCTTCTCTACGTTCCATGTTTGGAATTACCCTATCCCCCACTCCAGGGATTCGAGCAAACGGAACATTGTTCGCATCAATTATATATGAGTATTTGAGTGGAAACTTTTTAGGTAACACTGCATCACTGCCTTTGCTTGAAGCATTGACAGCCAATAATATCTCACTGTCTATTCTCGTTTTTGAACGAGTGATCGCAGCTACGAAGCCATTTGCACAGCCCCCTTCGCGGCTTAATCAGCCAATGAAATCCCTGCAACGTGAACGCCATCACGTTGATGACTCAGCATGTGTATCACATGAGTGTTTTGTAGTCCGTTTCGCAACTGAACTACTTGTTCCCAAAGCGTTTTATGCTTGATTGTGCCACTTTTTGCATCTTTGAAACCATTTTGAAGCCAATTCTGTAAATATTCATTATATGATTGAACACAGTAAAAAGAATAACACACTATGAGTGTGGGGAATTCGCGATCTGTATTTTCAAGTGCCAATTTGAATGTTTGTAATTTAGCTCGCTGAACTTTACAGTCCCCTAGAGATTGTGTTTTTGTGACCATCGGTCTGAATTTGCCATGGCGCATACAACCTTTGACAATTGCACATGCTGCACTGCAAGCTTGCTTACTTTCCGTAGCGGGTTGTGCTGATCCGTCAGTATAAATTATAAATTTGTACTGATCAAGAGGGAGAATCTCAGTAGGCAGAGGACATTCGTGTTCGTATTGCAGGAATGCTTGTGTTTTTAAATAAGGATCAAAAACATATTCAACATCTGTTGCAGCAAGAAAATTAACCCATTGTATCCATCTTGGATGTAAACTTTTGCATTCGGAATGCTCGCTTTTGTAACTGCCTCTAAGGCTGGTACTGGAGTCACGACAATTATGCGTTTCCCCAGAGCTAGAGCTCTTTCTTTTGCTACAGCCGTTTGAACTGCTGTCAGACTTTTTTCTGTTGATGTAAAACGCATTTCTGCTTGTATATACAAATGAGATTTGTATGCAATTGGTACTTTTTCACCTTCATTAAAAGTTAAGTAGGTGAATCCGCATTGACCCGGAATGATTTGGATCACTAAATTGCGTACGTTTACGCGTGTTTGTAAGCGATTTGTTGCTAACATGTCAGCTTGAAGTGAACGTAGGATATCTGTGTGTTCCTGTGTCCAATTTTTTATTTTGAAATCAGGTTTGATTAATTTGTAGAGAGGTTTAACCCTTTCTGTGTAATTTAGAATGTAAGTTCTTCCAAAATTTAGGAAACCTAGAATTGACTGAAAGTTTTTCAGCGTTTTTGGAGGTTGGAGCAGCGCACACTTTTCTAAAAAGTTAGCTGCCAGGCTTTTGCCTTCACTTGAAAGCTCATATCCTAGGAAAAGGAAATTACGGTGGCCAATTCTTGATTTCAGAGGCGAATCCCAATATAATGGTATTTACCCTGTTCAAGTGCCTACCCAGGTCATCGTCTATCAGAAAGATATCATCAACATATGACAATGCCTCATCATCAAAAATTTGTAGTAACTATGTTACTTTTGCTGAGAATAATCCGGGCTGTTCATGAACCCTTGTGGGAGTCGACAGCAGTGACGTTCAGTTCCCAGTATTGAGAAAGCTGTTAAGTACCTACTTTCAGATGCTATGTTTTGACAAAAGAAACCACTAGAAATGTCTAATGTGGGTTTCTATATTTTACGCACAATGTTATTCATTAATGCTGTACTATGTGCATTTTGCACTGCAAATGTTTTAGAACAAGTGTTCAAATGTCTGTAATTCAAAACTAGACGATATGTATTGTCTGGTTTGGATACAGGAAACAAAGGATTGTTCATTGAGGAGGTGCATGTTTCAATCACCACTTGGTATTCAAGTTGATCTAAGATCTCCCTGTCCTGTCTTTTAGCTTCTTGCTTAATTGGATACTGCCTTTGTGCCGTAGGTTGATTTTTTAACTGGATCTTGTGGTGAGGTGAGTCCTCATCCCATCCTACATGATTTTTGTACAATGCTGGGGCCTGGGCTACTGCCCATTTCCTGGCATATGTATATTTGACATGTACTGGAACATGGTTGAAGAAGGCTGGCATAATGATGTCTTCGCCATGTGGGCACTCCCTGACAAATTCTGGTGGCCAGTCCCGTTCTGCTAGAAGTATATCATAACCCTTTGAAAGTCTCTCCCAAAAGAGTGCTTTCACTTTTCTTGGTATGTCTCCTAACATCCGGAGCGTTACTTTATATAACTTTTGTGAAGAACTAACCCTGGTGTCTACAGTCTCTACTTGTATGTCCTTATTCAAGTCCACTGTCTCCAGACGTTCCTTCAGGTTCTGGCGAGCTATTGTTACTTCTGCTGCACTGTCCAGCATCGCCTGACCCCATTCTCAGTTCTTGAGTTGTGTTCTCAGAATTCTGGCATGTCTGATCTTTAGACCTGCTACCTTCTTGTTGGAAAATTGAGGTTTTGGTTTGTTTTTCTGAACGTGTTGATCGTCTTTGGATGTCATGCGTTCTTCTCTTTGATCTGACCGTACTCTTCTTTCGGATGTCTGTGACGATATCTGAAAGGTACAAGAGGAACGTGTATCAGTATCCTGATACCTGTCAGGTTTTTTCAAATTATCCCTATTCCTGAGGTCATACCTCTTTTCAAAGGGCTCCCTTTGAGGAGACCTACCTCGGGATTGAGAACGTTTCTCTTTTGAGTATTGTTTGTTATTTTCCCACTTCTTTTTAGAAGATGTAGGATTTTGTTTAATAGAGTCCTTTTCAGGAACCCCAGACAGTTGTGGTTTAACAGTGTAATTCTATAAATTTTTGTATTTGCTTAAGTAATTCCTCATCTGACATTGCTTCAATGTCAGGATGAGGTTTGTAGCCGGCTAAAATCGGCCATGTTTCTCCTGGTCTACCTAGTGGACCGAGCCTGGCAATGTGATTGTAATGTTTTAGGGCGCCTTCAAACCAGAGCTGATGCTCCTGGTATGTGAGTGGAATTTCAACATCCTTGAAAGGAATGTATTCCTCAGGTGGTTCATCTTCTTTGTAGAAATGAAACATTTGTGTTACTGGATTTGAATAGAATACCTCTGTCTGAAAAGATTCATATGCCTCTATCACGAAAACTGCTCTTTCACCTTTAGGTGTTAGACCATGTTTTATAAGTTTTAGAGTGATGGCTTTCCTTAAATTTGGAGGGATGTTTATAACATCCGCATCAGTTTCATTAAAACCCGTAGTATTTACAGCGAGATTTAATGCCTCGACAACTGGAGCAGCCTCAACATATTCCCCGAAATTAGACATTGTTTAATGAAAAATTGCAAAGCAAATTTCAAGGAAACAAAAATAATGTGCACAATATTTTAGAACACTGTATCCTCCAACGTTGAACAAACCAAACAGCTAATACATAGGATTTTCGTCCTACTCAGCTATGGCGGATAATATCCCTACCCACTCCAGACGTCTTATGGCGTATTATGAGTAGTAGTCTCTGAGAAAAGCACGACTGAGTTACTTCAGTGTCTAGCATTAAATTAGTGCCTTACCAAACCGTTGGGTGCCACGTAGTGTAGTTCCTATTTCCCTTATAGGCTCTGCGCATTGGAATAATATACACTATAATTTTTTGCATAGGACTACGGTCAGTATGCTCCTATCGAGTACATTGAACTTAATTACCTGTGTGCCAGCTAACCCAGAGGTCACTAGAAACCTCTCGAACAAACAAGAAGGGATTAGTTTCTGACAACCGCATAAACATGACAACTTTGTTTCCCTTAGAATCGGAACATGTCTCAGAATCGTGGAAACAATAGATAACAGTTTCACTCAGTCAATCGTGTATGCTTAGTTTCTGCAGAGTTACACAGAAAAAATAGATGGGCGTTTCAATAAAAGGATTTATTGAACAGTCTTATTTCTCGTGCAAGAGCTATGAGCTGTTACGATCGTTAGACAGTATGCAAGTTATAAAATGTACAGCGTGAGCAGTAAGAGGAAATAATACTGTAATAGCATTGTCTTTTAGCTATGACCTTTATTCATATACATACACATAAATAATACAGGCTAAAAGTGGATACTCATCTGGTGCTTCTAAATAGTTCTACCCCAGTGTACCTAACCTAAGTGTAGTATGAGGTAAGAAGTAGGTGCTGTTTTCTGTAGTATGGTAAATACTAACTTTAAGATGTTAAGATTAATAAGTGCCAAGAGTCCCTCTAGGTTCTAGTCAGCTCCATACCTTAGAATGAGAGAGGTGGGAATCACTTTCCGGATCTCAAACTCCAACACCCCGCGAAGGGAGTCAGAACACTGGAAGCTGAAATCTCTGTGAGCAGGGAGGACAGCGTCTGGTCAGTGCTTCAGGCGGGGACTTGAATTCCTTCCGAGCTTGCCGTGGCAAGCTGTGTAGCTGAGCCGAGCTGTGCAAGTATGCAGACGTAACTTGCCATGGCAAGTGAAGGAATATTTATACCTGGAAGGTACTTAGGAATGCTAGCATTGACGTAAAGTCAGGCAGAGGAAGACGTCATGAATGAACCCTTAGGGTATAGCGGTTCATGCATAATAAATGAGTTCTTGGAGAAATCAATAATCCAAGCAGAGAATGTCCCAATGGCTTAAGGGTCTGGTTTCTAAGAACTTGTTGTGACGTGGGATGGACGGATGTAGGTGACCATGCCTGTATTTGGAGTGCATGACCATTGCCTAAATAAGGACTGGGATTCTATGCCTAAATAAGGGCAATGTGAATTGTGCCTATATAAGGACATGATTCAGTAAACATATGTACGGGCATCTAAATTGACACACAACACCTGAGGATATGTTTATGTACGTCAGGTATAGGGATTGTGATAGAATACCGAGAGCCTGGTGTTGAAGAGACAGGAGCAAGATACTAGGTAAGAGGTCACCTGTTTAGAATCGTTATTGTCATGTGGATGGGACAATGTATATAAAGAATGGAGTATACATGACTGGACTATCCTAAAGACATGATAGACAGCAGAGTGGGGTATAAAGTGGGCAAAGGGAAAATTATGAACATAAATGGTGTGGAAAGTGAGTCTCTGATTTATTTTGAGAGTTTAATTCCATAATGCCCTATATAGTCAGCTACTAGTCTCTAAAAGAGTCAAAGATTTGACAATACTGTGTTATAGTGTATCTGAATTGCTATTCCTTTCCTGCTCACTGAGGTAAGCCTTCTCTACTTACTAACTCTATCTTTCTTGAGTCAAGTGTTAAGCCACACAATCTCCTTATGCCTTTACTCTTTTATTGGTGAACATTAGGGGTGTTTAGAAACAGGCTCTCCTTTACAAAGACCCCCCAGGAAGGTGTGCAATCAGCTGAGGTGGGCAGACACAAATATCCAACCATCATAGAGATAGAACAGTGGGACATTTTTAGTCATGGCACTATCAGACTTGACGTTTAAGTCTGACCTTACCACTTTGCCCAAATATGCTGATTGTGAACTCGGTATTTAAAGTATGGGTAGGTTCCACAGCACAGTTTTTTGGTAAGAGTAGTCTCTGGGTCTCACCATTGGAACCACTCACCCCCTGTTGTTGTGTAATGAGCAAGATCAACACTATGGAACCAGAAAGCATGTTTGTACTAAGTTCAAGCTCCCCTTGTAACAAATTGTCTGCTCTTGGTAATCACTTTCTGAACATATTTCTCTGCCCTTTTTTAAACCAGGAAACCGTAAACTAAACCCTGGTAGTCAGTATGTGGTAAGAATATCCAACAATCCCTTGATTTTACCCATGGGGAGAGAACACTATAGTCTATTCACTAAAATATGGTGTAGTGAAAAAGTTATGAACTTTGAAACAAGGAGTCCTGTAATAGTGGTTTTGGCTCACCTCCTTCATCACATTAATCGTTTTTTAGTTTAACAGTCAAATCATATCCTTCCTGTGCCTTTGTCCCCTTATTGTCATTATGTGATAGAGCTGGATGAACCACTGAAGTTCTGAGCTCAAGCTTCTCTTGGATACTCAGACCCAAAACCAGCGCAGCCTTCATGTTGCTTCTGTCTTCCACCGCCCACTATAGCCTCATGTGCCAAGAATGAAAAACAATGCATTAACTTTAGATGTAAAACTAGAACAGAAAAGACATGACCATCCAGTGGCTAAATTTGTACAATGTAAAGCCAGAAAACCTTGACCAAATTGCGTGAGCCACAGCAATTGTTTTATTTCACTTTGCCTCCTTTTTCATCATTATCAATCAATCAATCAATCATAGCATTTGTAAAGCGCACTACATACCCGCGAGGGTCTCAAGGTGCTATGGGGGGGAGACTGCTTCTGTTCGAAGAGCCAGGTCTTGAGGAGTCTTCTGAAGGTCAGAAGGTCTTAGGTCTACCGTATGCAGATGGGGAGGGTGTTCCATGTCTTGGCGGCGAGGTGGGAGAATGATCTGCCGCCGGCGGTCACTCTTCAGATGCCGGGGACGTTGGCGAGGGTGCGGTCTGCAGAGCGGAGCTGGCAGGTGGGGGTGTAGAGGCTGAGTCGGCTGTTGAGGTACGCTGGTCCGGTGTTGTGGAGTGCCTTGTGTGCGTGGGTGAGGAGTTTGAAGGTTATCCTCTTGTTGACAGGGAGCTAATGCAGGTCTCTCAGGTGGGATGTGATGTGGCTGTGGCGGAGGATGTCGAGGCGTTCTGGATGCATTGGAGCCGTTTCAGGAGTTTGGCCGGGGCTCCTGCGTAGAGTGTGTTACCGTGGTCCAGTCTACTGCTGACGAGTGCCTGGTTGAACGTCCTCCTCGTTTTGGTGGGGGTCCACTTGAAGAGCATGCGGAGGGTGTTGAAGAGGGAGGAGGAGACCACATTGGCCTGCTTTGTCATGGAGAGGGTAGAGTTGAGGATGACCCCTAGGTTGCATGCGTGGTCGGTGTGTGTCGGGGGTGTTCCTAGTGCAGTCGGCCACCAGGAGTCGTCCCAGGCCGAGGGGGTGGATCTGAGGATGAGGACCTCCGTCTTGTCCGAGTTCAGTTTCAGTCGGCTGTTCCTCATCCAGTCGGCGACGGCCTTCATTCCTTCGTGGAGGTTGGTTTTGGCGGTGAGGTGGTCCTTGATGAGGGACAGGATCAGCTGGGTGTCGTCGGCGTAGGAGATGATGTTGAGGTTGTGCCGTCGTGCGACATCGGCGAGGGGTGCCATGTAGACGTTGAACAACATTGGGCTGAGGGATGAGCCCTGGGGTATGCCGCAAATGATCCCAGTGGCTTCGGAGCAGAAGGGGGGGCGGATGCTCTGTGTTCTGCCGGAGAGGAAGGAGGTGGTCCTGTCCAGGGCCTTCTTTTGGATCCTAGCATCGTGGAGGCGCGTTCGTAGTGTGCAGTGGCAGACTGTGTCGAAGGCAGCTGACAGGTCCAGGGGGATGAGGAGGATGAGGGCCGCGGTTTCTCCGTTGTCTAGCAGGGTCCTGATGTCATCGGTGGCGGCGATGAGGGCAGTTTTGGTGCGGTGGTTGCTGCGGAACCCGGGCTGGGACAGGTCCAGGATGCTGTTCTCTTCGAGGAAGCTGGTCAGTTGTTTGTTGACGGCCTTTTCGATTACCTTAACCGGGAACGGGAGCAGGGAGATGGGTCGAAGTTCTTGAGGTCCTTGGGGTCTGCCTTAGGTTTCTTGAGTTGATCTCTGCATGCTTCCAGTTCTCCGGGAAGGTCACTGCCTCGAAGGAGATGTTGATGGTTTTCGGGAGATGGGGTGCGATGGTACTGCTGGGTTTGTTGAAGATGTGGTGTGGGCAGGGGTCTTCCGGGGATCCGGAGTGGACGGTGTGCATGATCTTGATGGTGTTGTCGTCGTTGATGTTGGTCCAGGCGAGCAGGCGGTTGGTGCGGGTGGTGGTCGTGGGAGCGGGGGTCTCAGTGGGTGCCGGGGTGGTGACGGCGTTGAAGCTGTCACGGATGTCTGCGATCTTGCGATGGAAGAAGGTGGACAGCGAGTCGCACAGGTCTTGTGAAGGTGGGATGTCATTGGTGTTGGAGCTGGGTTTGGAGAGTTCCTTCATGATGTTGAAGAGCTCTTTGCTGTTGTGTGTGCTGTTGTCTAGGCGGTCTTTTAAGGAGGTCCTTTTGGCGGATCTGATGAGGTGGTGGTGTTTGCGGGTGGCGTTCTTGTGGGCTTTCCGGAGTTCGTTCACAGATCCAGTTTTTTTTTTAGCTTTCTGCAGGTTTGCTTGGAGGCCTGGAGGTCTTCAGTGAACCAGCTGGCTTTCTTGCTGGTGTGGGTGTTGGAGGGTTTCTTGAGCGGGGCGAGAGTGTTGGCGTAGTCGTTGATCCACTGTCCGAGGTTGCGAGCAGCGGTGTCGGGTCGGATGGGTCTGCGGGTGGGTTTCAGGCAAGGGTGGTGGAAAGCTGGTCTTCGGTGACTTTGCTCCAGCAGCGGCGCGGCATCTGTTGGGTGCGGTGGTGCGTGGCGGGTTTCCGGAAGGTGAAGTGGATGCAGCGGTGATCGGTTCAGTGGAGCTCGGTGGTGTGCTTGAAGGAGACGTGGGAGCTTGCTGAGAAGATGGGGTCAAGCGTGTGGCCGGCGGAGTGGGTGGGTGTTGTGACGAGTTGTCTGAGTCCGAGGTTGGCGAGGTTGTCGATCAGGGTGGTGGAGTTGGTGTCGTTGTTGTTCTCGAGGTAGAAGTTCAGGTCCCCGAGGAGGATGTAGTCCATGGAGGCGAGGGCGTGTGTGCTGATGAGGTCGTTGATGGAGTCGCTGAACTGTGCTCGGGTTCCGGGGGGTCTGTAGACGAGGGTTCCTCTGAGGGTGGTGTTGGGATCGGTGTGAATCTGAAAGTGCAGATGTTGGGCGGTGTTGAGGATGTCATTGGTGTTGGTTGAGACTTTGAGAGTGTTCCTGTGGACAATGGCGATTCCTCCTCCTGCTTCATTGGTGCGATCCCTACGGGTGATCTTATAGCCTTCCGGATGGCTATGGCGATGTCGGTTGCCGAGGAGGGGTTTAGCCAGGTCTCCGTCAGGAAGGCGATGTCTGGGGTGTTGGGGTCCAGTAGGTCCCAGAGGTCCACGGCGGGTTTACGAGCAGAGCGGGTGTTGAGGAGAATGCATCTGGGGTAGTTGGGTTCTTTCCTGGTGGGAGGGTTGGCGGGCCGGATGCTGGTGAAGCTGCAGTTCCGGCAGGAGAAGGGTTCTTGGGTGCGCTTCGGGACGGGCAGGCAGCAGGTGCGTGATCGTCTGGCGTTGAGTGCATGGAGGGCGCTGGAGTCGTAGCGTATGCGGGTGTCGTAGCACTGGCGGGGGCCAGGGGTCCTGGCGTTGGCGCGGTCCAGGCACGGAAGGGTGCAGACGGGCGCCGCTGCGCGGCCTCCATAAGTAGGGGAAGTGGGAGGGAGGAGCAGCTGGGAGGCGGGGCGGGGGCGGGAAACAGTGGGAAAACAGTGAGGGGGCTGAGAGGGGAGATGGGCGAGAGCAGCGAGGGGGGAAAAACACAATACGGGAGACTAAACAGAGGCACAGAACCACCTGGGGAAAGAATACAACAGGTGATGTAAATACAGGGCAAGGAATTCAACAGTCAAAACACAGGGCAAGGATAACAGCAACACAATGCAGATCGCGGAGCAGGATTACAACTAAGAAATAAAAATGCAGTCATAGGGCAGGGGTGCCAGTAGTGGTAGAGAGCAGTATCGAACCCTACCAGAGTGGGACTCAAGAGCAGCACAGTACAGCGGAGCTGTGGGAGAGAGAGCAGGCCTCGGACCGAGGGTCTGGGGTCTAGCTTGCGCTCCTCGCAGCGGCCTTCATAAGTCGGGAAAGTGGGAAGGAGGTGCAGCTGGGAGGTGGGGCGGGAATCAGCGGGGAAACAGTGAGGGGGCTGAGAGGGGAGATGGGCGAGAGCGGCGAGGGGGGAAAAACACAATACGGGGGACTTAACAGAGGCACAGAACCACCTGGGGCAAGAATACAACAGGTGATGTAAATACAGGGCAAGGAATTCAACAGTCAAAACACAGGGCAAGGATAACAGCAACACAATGCAGAGCGTGGAGCAGGATTACAACCAAGAAATAAAAATGCAGTCACGGGACAGGGGTGCCAGAAGTGGTAGAGAGCAGTATCGAGCCCTACCAGAGTGGGGCTCAAGCGCAGCACAGTACAGCGGAGCTGTGGGGGAGAGAGCAGGCCTCGGACCGAGGGTCTGGGATCTAGCTCATCACATATAGAGCACATTTTAATACATGATGTAAGAATATGCACAATACAAACACCTCTTGTGTTTGATTTAATAAACTAAAATCTTATTCTATATATAATAGCCAAGAAAGCCACCCAAAGGGGGCATATGACAAATGACGTGCCTCTTGGGTCACTAATGGCATTGTTGTCAGGGCAGATGGAGGTAGAAATGTTTGCACGCTCATGTTTGAAAACTATCACTTTAACAAATGCCTTTCAATGTAGTGGTATAATCTGATGTACTAAGGTGAAACACATGTGCATGTTACTGAAATACTAATTTTTGGATTTTGAAGAGACTGTTTTTTATAAACATATTTTTCTTATGGTCAATGAAATAATCAAGGCACAGCGAAACAGTATGATTACATTTTCCATGGCACAGAGGATTGAGCAGTTCCAGCACGAAACCAAGGCATTAACAGTGATCATTACCAGATCACAGGAAATCAATATTGCATAGTATCATAATTAAACTATAATGGTACACCAACGAGAAGCAAGCAGCAGCAGTGGGTAGGTACAGTAATATTCATCCAATATCAGACCATTGGAATGTTGAGCGCTCCATTGAAGACAATGGAGTGCTCCGGGCTTTAATGGCTGGTAAAATCCTGGAGCATCACCATTCCAATGTTTGTACACAGCTGTTGCTGTGAACAAAGGCCTCACGGAGCTCGAGAGGGTTTCAACCCCCTCGGGCTCCGTGTGGCCTTCGTTTTACAAATTAGAACATTCTGCCCTCTAGGGGCGGAATGTTCTAATAGCCTTAGAGCGCTCTGTAGTGGGCTCTACCTGCCATTAAAGACCCACTCCCTTGTTAAAGGCCCGAACTACCGCTGTAGGAGGCCTTTAATGGCCGGTAGAGCCAGCTATGTTGGGCTCTAAGGCTATAATAGAACTCCCCCATCTGACCCCCCTAAAATATTTGTGGGTGGGATAGACAGGGCCCAAGAGTGGTAAACAGAGGGGCAGAGCGAACCCTCCCTGGGTAAGGGAAGGACCAGGAGGAAGGGAGGGGAGAGAAGGGGCCACAGACCATCGCAACAACCTCAGACCTGTGATCCACACCTCACTCAGACATCTCCAGAGACATGCCTCACTCAGAGACAACCCCTCACTCAAGTACCCCCCGCAAAACATGAAAAACCTCCTCCCAAGGATTTTGAAGTGACTTTAGCATATTTGTACATGTTTGTTCCACAATGGCTTTGCTAGAATTGGGGGTCTCTGGTTGGCACAGGTAGGTACTTGTGACAAGCAGGGACCCTCTCCTCTAGTCAGGGCAAGGGAATTACTCTCTTAAAATAACCCCTGCTCACCCTCTAGGCAGTGTGGCGCGAGCAGTCAAGGCTTATTTCAGAGTTTAGCCGTTGTGACCACATACAGTAACCCAGTGACAACACTACAAATGGACACCACGCAGGTTTTATATCAAAAATAAGTTATCCATACTAATATTATAAAGAGAGAGCCCAAACCTTTGAGGCGGGTAATCTCAGTAACCACAGCACCAATCACAACACCCAATACAGCGTTGGAAAGGGCAGGTGCAGCAGAAGGACATAGGCTATGCAGACGGCCACCATATATATATATTTTTTGCAGAGTTTTATATAGCGCGAACTTGACCCGAACTGAATCAGGTATCAGAGCGCTTTACATAGCACCAGTTACGTTACATGAGGACACACATTCATTTTTGTTAGGCACGGGGAGATTAAGTGATTTGCCCAGAATCGGGAAACAGGATGTTTGGCGTTGTTACCAAGACTCGAAATCAGATCCCCAGGTCCGAGGTCAAGCGCCTTAGCCGTTAGGCCAACTCCTCTATACATTTAAAAGGTAAAAGAACCATGCCAGCAAAGTAGTCACTAGTGGGCGTGTCTGCGTTGTGCTGAAGTATAAGAGCTAAAAAACGGTGATGGATCTAGCCCTGATCTTTGGACTGGGTAAGAGTGGTCTGCTTAATTCAGGCACTCTGTTCATCACCACCCCCTTTTCTGAATCATTTTGTCCACCATAAGCGTGGAAGGGTATACTCAGATGTGAGTCCCTTGCTCATTGCACCATCAGGCTTCAAGCAAGCCGGGCCGACGAGGCTGAAATGCCAGAAACCGGTCCCCGGTAGCTTGTTTCCTTCCCAGTATAAGAATTGGCTTGGTAGTTTGGTTTGCCCTGTTCCCATCATGCACTGGGACAGGAACAGACTAATTTGCATATAGCCAAGTTCTGAGCTGGGATGGTGCAGTGAGCTAAAAAACGGTGATGGATCAAGCCCTGATCTTTGGACTGGGTAAGAGTGGTCTGCTTAATTCAGGCACTCTGTTCATCACCACCCCCTTTTCTGAATCATTTTGTCCACCATAAGCGTGGAAGGGTATACTCAGATGTGAGTCCCTTGCTCATTGCACCATCAGGATTCAAGCAAGCCGGGCCGACGAGGCTGAAATGCCAGAAACCGGTCCCCGGTAGCTTGTTTCCTTCCCAGTATAAGAATTGGCTTGGTAGTTTGGTTTGCCCTGTTCCCATCATGCACTGGGACAGGAACAGACTAATTTGCATATAGCCAAGTTCTGAGCTGGGATGGTGCAGTGAGCTAAAAAACGGTGATGGATCTAGCCCTGATCTTTGGACTGGGTAAGAGTGGTCTGCTTAATTCAGGCACTCTGTTCATCACCACCCCCTTTTCTGAATCATTTTGTCCACCATAAGCGTGGAAGGGTATACTCAGATGTGAGTCCCTTGCTCATTGCACCATCAGGCTTCAAGCAAGCCGGGCCGACGAGGCTGAAATGCCAGAAACCGGTCCCCGGTAGCTTGTTTCCTTCCCAGTATAAGAATTGGCTTGGTAGTTTGGTTTGCCCTGTTCCCATCATGCACTGGGACAGGAACAGACTAATTTGCATATAGCCAAGTTCTGAGCTGGGATGGTGCAGTGAGCTAAAAAACGGTGATGGATCAAGCCCTGATCTTTGGGCTGGGTAAGAGTTGTCTGCTTAATTCAGGCACTCTGTTCATCACCACCCCCTTTTCTGAATCATCGTGGGCGTGGGCTGGGGGCGTGATTAACGCTGGGGGCATGTTGTACGGCCATCACATCGTGGGCTGTGGGCTGTGCTGGGGGCGTGACAAATGCTGGGGGCGCGTGTCTGCCCTTCATGCCATGTGAGTCGTACATACAAGCACCAATTACGTTGCTGCGCGGCATCAAGGGGCACGCTGGGGGCGTGAGAAACGCTGGGGGCGTGAGTCCGGCCTTCATGCCATGTGAACGCAATTGCGCCGCATCAAGGTGCACGCTGGGGGCGTGTGCTACATTCCGCCCTTCATGCCATGTGGGTCGTACATTAATCAGAAGATCATCTGCTGTGGCCGTGTGCTGGGGGCGTGACAAACGCGTTCACCTGGAGGCCTGGTAAGTAACGTTACTGCAGCCTCTCCTGTGCGCTGTTGCTGAACTCTCTCATTCAACGATATTACACGCGCCTGCTACCATCAACCAGGGCTCTAGTCGGGCTCAGGCGGCGGATCAGTACACTAATTACGCGCGCCTTATAACATCAACCAGGGCTGCAGCTGGGCCTCAAGCGGGGGAACACGCACCTGCTAACATCAAACAGGCCTACATCTGGGCCTCAAGTGGGGGGAAACGCAAATGAGCGTGTCTACGGGGACAATTACTGCAGCCTCTCCTACTCGCTGTCACTCAACTCTCTCATTAAACGGATTTACCCGCAGCTGATAACTCTCTCATTCAAAGACATTAAACGCGCCTGCTAACATCAACCAAGGCTGTAGCCGGGCTCAGGCGTCGGATCACTACACCAATTACACGCGCCTGCTAACATCAACTAGGGCTGCAGCTGGGCCTTCTCCGTCCCTATTCTAATGAAACAAAAAATGTTGTCTACCGCAAGATTTTAAAATAAATTGCCCTTGCCAAATACACACATTCTATTTCATACCCAGACAACGTCGGGACGGGCTGCTATGTAATGTAATGTAAAAAGGGACTTGCTAAAGCGCACTGTGGCCAAGCGGCTTCCTGGCGCTGAAAATCTGATGCCTAGCTCTGCAAATGGTCCGACGGGGCTAGTCAGGGAAGGCCTGAGCAAAAAGAAAGGTTTTCAGGGCTTTACGAAAAGAAGAGTAAGTAGGAATGGAGCGAATAGGAAGAGGGAGACTGTTCCAGAACTGGGGGGCAAGAACCGAGAATCGGGTGCCCCCGGTTCTGGATTTGCGGAAACAGGGGACTTGGAGTAAGGAGAGAGATGAAGAGCGGAGAGTGCGGACCGGGGTGTAGGGAACAATCAAAGTGCCAATAAAGAGGGGGGCAGAATGGGTGAAGGCCGGAAAAGTTAGGCAGGCCAATTTAAAAAGAGATCTAAAATGCACAGGGAGCCAGTGTAGGGACTTGAGTACGGGCGTGATGTGGGAGGATTTAGGGAGGTGAAAGATGAGACGGGCTGCCTGATTTTGAATGGCCTGTAGTCGTCGCCTTTCGACGACTGGTATGCCCACATAGAGGCCGTTCCCATAATCAAGGCGGGAGGTGATAAGGGCCATGACTATGGATTTGAGGGCATCCGTGGAGAAATACCGGGATACTTTCCGGATAAGACGGAGGGATAAAAAACAAGAAGAAACAACAGAACTAACCTGGGCATGCATAGTGAGATCATTGCTGACCTTGATGCCCAGGGTACGGACGGAGGAAACCGGTGAGGGGGGAGAACCAAAGGAAAGGGGCCAGTGAATCGGGGACCAGGGATTGGAAGGACCACCCGTGAGGACAAGCTCTGTCTTATCCGGATTGAGCTTAAGATGGTTAGAGCTCATCCATTCCGAGATAAATACAAGAGTGGAGCTGAGAAAAGGGGAGGAATCCGAGGAGGTGGAAAGGTCAAAGACGAGCTGGAGGTCATCCGCGTAGTTATACACGGAGACCCCCTGCTCGCGGAGAGAAAGTATAAGGGGCTAGATATAGAGATTGAAAAGGAGGGGAGAAAGGGAAGAACCTTGGGGCACCCCACACACGACTGGACGGGGGGGAGGAGAATCCTGAAAGATGGACGGATTGTGACCTGTCTTGAAGGAAGGATGCCAGCCAGGAAAGTGCTGTTCCCCTAATGGCGGCTGCGCTGACACGGTCGAGAAGGATGGTATGGTCGACCGTGTCAAACGCAGCCGACAAGTTGAGCAGCACCAGGGCTTGGGGAAGGTTAGCGTCTACTTTCTCCTTTAATTCGTCCAGCACAGCAATGATCACGGACTCCGTAGAGTGACCCGGACGAACACCCGCCTGATGGGGGGCCAGGAGGCAGTTCTCCTCAATGTACGAGGACAGGCACGATGTGACGTGGCTTTCCAAGATCTTCCCCAGGTAGGGAAGAAGAGAGATAGGCCGGAAATTGATAGGGAGGGAGGGGTCCAGGCCAGGTTTTTTAATGATTGGAAAAACGATGGCGGTTTTAAAAGAAACAGGGACAGAACCAAGAGTCAACGATGCGTTAAGCAATGTGAGAGGGGGGACAGGACAACTGGTGAAAAGGGCTTTAAGAATCCGGGCTGGAGCACAGCCGGAGAGCTAGACTTGACCTTGGAAAGTAGATGGAGAAAGCAGTTAATGGAAATAGGGGGGAAGTGATCCAGAGAAGAAGAAGGCAGAGGAAGGGAAGGGGTGGCACAGGGTTGGGAGATTGGGGGGATGTTAGCTTTGATGTTGACAATCTTGTCAATAAAGTAATCGTTTAGTGCAAAACAGAGGGATTGAGTGGGGGCGAGGCTAGTGCTAGTGCGGTCAGAGGTGGCGAGTTGCTGGACAAGAGAGAAGATTTCACGAGGTTTATTTGTGGAGAGAGCAACTCTCTCCGTGAAATAATTTGTCTTGGCCAGCAAAATAGCCTTTTTGTAACTGTTGAGCAGAAGCTTATATTTAGAACGGAGTAGAGGACAGTAATTTCGCCTCCAGTGGCGTTCCGAGCGCCTGAGATTAAGTTTAAGAACTTTAAGCTCACTCGAAAACCATCTATGTGCGTCATGTGGACGGACAATTTTGACTTTCTTAAGTGGGGCAACCTGATCGCAAGAGGAAGAGAGCCAAGTATTGATGGCATTAGTTTGAGATTCGAGAGAGAGGTCTGCCAGGTCAGGTGCTGAGGAGGTCAGTGAGGTCGAGAGGAGAGTGAGATCGGTCTGGTTCCAGCTACGGGCTAGCACTTTTTTGAGTAAGGGGGGTTTGGCGGTGGAGGCAGAAAGAATACTAAAGGAAATAGTAGAGTGATCGGACCAAATGCACAGAGAGATGGATGGAGGGGAGACTTTGCGGCGCAGTGACCATATTTGGTCCAAGATGTGGCCCTTCACGTGGGTGGGGACTGCAATGTGAGACATGAAATTTAAGGATAGAAGGGTAGCAGAAAAATCTTTGGATGTGGCGTTTTCCCTGGGGTCATCAGGCCAGTAATTAAAGTCTCCAAGGAGGATGACTGATGAGTTATTGACCGCCAGGGTAGCCAAAAGCTCCTGCAAGGAGGCTACAAATTGAGGCATAGGTAGGGGGGGACGGTACATAAGAACAAAAGTAAGAGGATCTGTAAGGTTGAGGGACCGAGCCACGAGGTAGTCCACGTTGGGTAAGGGAGAGTGATCGAGAAGCTGGAATTTGAAGGTAGAGCGAACAATCAATGCCACTCCGCCTCCGGCTTTATCGGCGGGGCGATCCGCTCGGAGAGCGTAGTAAGTGTCGGGAAGGATAGCCAAGAGATCAGGGAGCGAATCGGCGGAGAACCAAGTTTCGGTGAGGAATAGGTAATCAGGAGAGTCCGATCTTAGAAGATTGAAAAGCTCGAGTTGATGTTTGACTGCTGAACGAGTGTTGAGCAGGCAAGCTGAGGCTGCGGGAGGGGGAGGTGAAGGTAAGGATGCTACAAGAGGGATGGGGGGGGAGGAAGTGAGGCTGTAAGAGGAGGGGAGTGAGCAGGAAAGGCAGGGCCCAAGAATTCCAAGGGTGTCGAAGCGTCGCACCAGCGAAGGGGAAAGCGGACTGGGAACCATGAGTGCGGAAAGTTGAGCAGGTGTATAAACCAAGGGACAGGCAGGGTCTGTGGCCCCTGGTCCCGATCGGTCGCGGACGGGCGCAGACAGGCTTGCCTTAGGCAAATGGCGCGCCCGCTGCGCCTGTCCGCTGCGCGTACGGGGGAGACACATGATTTATAGTGAGGTTAAGGGCGTGGCCTGATGGAGGTGGGCGTGGCTAAGGGGCGGCTCGCTGGTGGCGGCGAGCGAGGGAAGCCTGACCCGCTGCAGCGATGACCTCGGCTGCGCGGGGGGCCACAGGACAAAGCAGCTGTCCCTGAGGGGAGGACAAGTAAGTTTAAAGTTTTAAATATTGAGCAGCAAAGAAAAGCACAAAAGTTTAAAAACGAGGCTTCAGTGGTCTGAGCTCCCGCGGAAGGCAGGGGAGGGGCAGGCGATCCTGAGCTAGTAATCAGTTCCTCCTTAAATTGAAAAGTGGGCGTGGCCTGATGGAGATGGGCGTGGCTAAGGGGCGGCTCGCTGGTGGCGGCGAGCGAGGGAAGCCTGACCCGCTGCAGCGATGACCTCGGCTGCGCGGGGGGCCACAGGACAAAGCAGAGGTCCCTGAGGGGAGGACAAGTAAGTTTAAAGTTTTAAATAATGAGCAGGAAAGAAAAGCACAAAAGTTTAAAAACGAGGCTTCAGTGGTCTGAGCTCCCGCGGAAGGCAGGGGAGAGGCAGGCGATCCTGAGCTAGTAATCAGCTCCTCCTTAAATTGGAAAGTGGGCGTGGCCTGGTGGAGATGGGCGTGGCTAAGGGGCGGCTCGCTGGTGGCGGCGAGCGAGGGAAGCCTGACCCGCTGCAGCGATGACCTCGGCTGCGCGGGGGGCCACAGGACAAAGCAGAGGTCCCTGAGGGGAGGACAAGTAAGTTTAAAGTTTTAAATAATGAGCAGCAAAGAAAAGCACAAAAGTTTAAAAACGAGGCTTCAGTGGTCTGAGCTCCCGCGGAAGGCAGGGGAGAGGCAGGCGATCCTGAGCTAGTAATCAGCTCCTCCTTAAATTGAAAAGTGGGTGTGGCCTGATGGAGGTGGGCGTGGCTAAGGGGCGGCGAGCGAGGGAAGCCTGACCCGCTGCAGCGATGACCTCGGCTGCGCGGGGGGCCACAGGACAAAGCAGAGGTCCCTGAGGGGAGGACAAGTAAGTTTAAAGTTTTAAATAATGAGCAGCAAAGAAAAGCACAAAAGTTTAAAAACGAGGCTTCAGTGGTCTGAGCTCCCGCGGAAGGCAGGGGAGAGGCAGGCGATCCTGAGCTAGTAATCAGCTCCTCCTTAAATTGAAAAGTGGGCGTGGCCTGATGGAGATGGGCGTGGCTAAGGGGCGGCTCGCTGGTGGCGGCGAACGAGGGAAGCCTGACCCGCTATACTTTATATAGAGTTACCACAAGACCAATAAATGACAAAAAGAATCCACAGTACTATCAAATTTCAAGAGTTCAGGTTTAAAAAGCTTAGTTCAAGGTTCTGTGCGAGTCGGTACCTTGTCCGGCTACAACGTTGCTGAAAAGAACACAGAGTCTAACAAATCCAGTGGACCGCAGCGGTCCGGGCCCACTCAAATGTCGACAGGCTCAGTCACAGTACCTTTTCCTTGAGGCGGCCTGCAAGGATGTGCGAGCCGGTTCTGAGGTTCATCGCGGTGTAGAAAAAGAAAGCGTTGCCGGTCACGGTGTCCTCCCAGTCGCGGTGCAGGCTACGGCTCGTTAACGGAGTCGGTGAACTCAGAGCTTGCGTTGTTCGAGGCGGACTTTTTGCTCGTTGCTGTGCTTCCAGCTTTACGGTGCGGCGGACGAGCCGGAGTTCGGGAGCTGGCGTCGATCAGTCCGGACGGCGGTGCGAGTCGGGCGGTGCGTCGCGAAGCGTGCGAGGCGGTGCCCAACTCCGGTGCGGTCACAGGACTCGAAGTCAGCTGCAGGGACTGCGTTGGTCAGACCAGTTCAATTTGGTGTAGCGAGGCGTTGCCCGTCGCGGTGTCCTTCCAGTCGCGGTGCAGGCTACGGCTCGTTGACGGCGTCAGGACGGAGTCGGTGAGCGCAGGGCTTGAGTTGTTCGAGGCGGACGTTGCTTGGTGCGGTGCCTACAGGACACCAGGCCAGTCGTGAGAGTCGGTCACAGCTCCCTGCCTCTGTAGCCACTGGAACAGTAGCAATTCACAAAGGCTGGTGAAGTCCACTGGTCCTGGGACTTCGGTCAAGGGGAAAGCTCTCTTCCAAGCCCTTGGAGATCTTTGCACAAGTTGAAAATTAAAGGTAAAGTCCACAAATACCTTTCTCCTCTCTGTGGCAGTCAGGCAACCACTGCAGGCCAATCCCCCAAGCAGCACTTCAGCTTGGGAATAGTCTCTCCTCAGTTTCTTCAGGTTCCTTCTCCTCAGCAGAGGTTTCGTCTTGTCAGTTCCAGGAGTGATCTAATTTCATGGGCTCAGGGTCCCAATACTTATACCCCAAAATCCTTTGTTCTCTGAGGGGAGAGGTGCCTGTGCCAGTCCAAACCAGTTCCTGAGCACTCTGTTTACCAGACTTCGCCTTCCCTTTCACAGCACAGGGCAGGCACATTAGATGCCCCACAGGAGGTGGAGCCAGCATTGTGGAAGGCAAGTACAGTCTAGGAGCACTTTGTTGACAGTCTTCCTTCTCTTCTTTCAGTGTGCGGGGCAGAGACATCAGACACACCACAGGGGGTGGAGCCAGCATTGTAGAGGGAAGGCCCAGCCCTATTCAGGTCCCAGGTGGAACTCCTCCCTCCGATCTAGATGCAGATCTCCATATCCACCACCGGGCAGCCCCAGCCTGTCTCCTGGAATTCCCCAGTCCTGTCACACACAAACCCAGACAAGGACTACACAACCTAGCAGAGGCGGGTTCAAATGGTTAGGCAAGCAAATACCTACTTTCTAAAAGTGGTATTTGCAAACACAGAATATTAAAATAAACTTTACTAAAAGATGTATTTTATTATTCTGAGTCCAGGCATTCTAAACTCAATATTTCTACCATGTTCACTGAGTCTGCTAGGATTATAAACATGTAACAATCCAGCAGCCCATTCTAGCCTATGGAGAACAGGTAGCCTTGCAATAGTGAAAAACGAAAATGGCTGTTATTCACTATTATGACATGCCACATCATAGGGCTTGTCCTACCTTATACTTACAATGCACCCTGCCCTTGGGCCTACCATAGGGGTGACTAATATGAAGACAAGGGAAGGTTTAGGGACTGGCAAGTGGGTGCTCTTGCCCAGTCAGCATGACAGTACCAGACTGCACGCAATAGCAGACCTTAGACACATTTTACAAGGCTGCTTTCTGTGGGTGGGACAACCAGTGCTACAAACCCACTAGTAGCATTTGGATCACACGCCCTGGGCACACTCAGTGCACTGTACTAGGGTCTGACAGTAAACCAAACATCCAATTAGGGAACCACTAATCAATACATCAATTTACAGTAGGGAGCACTTGCACTGTGGCACTGGACAGCAGTGGCACAGTGCCCAAAGCATCTATTACCAGAAAAACACATGAGGCAACAGCGAAAAATGGAAGGGAGACTCACGTCAATGGTGCCAGGTCTAACAGGCTTTAAAAAATTGAAGGTGTTCCGAAACATAAGTGGCACAGAACACCTTCTTTGCTTCTTTTCCTAAATAAATGCTGCCTGCTTAACAACTTTCTGAATGTTAGTGCTAAATGAAGTAAACAGCAGCCCAGTGCTGCTGTTTACTATGGGACCGCATGTTATGTTATGTTAAGCTGATTTATAAAACGCGCGGCTGCCCCAGCAATGGAGCGCCCCAGCGCTGAAACCAGATTAGTCCCGCAGGAGACAACAGAACAACTTATAACACAGGGAACAAAAACGTTTTAATAGCTTTACGGAAGGGCAAATAGAGCTGTAGACTGCGAATGGACATGGGAAGGGAATTCCATAGTCTGGAAGCCAGCACCCGAAAAGAGCGGCCACCAGCACGAGCCCTCCTCACCCTAGGGACAACCACCAAGTTCTGTCCCATGGAGCGGAGTTGGCGGGAAGAGGTATAAAAAGAGTGCAGGTCTGACAGAATGCTAGGCGACGAAGAGTTGAGGATTTTAAAGGTGATACAGAGGGCCTTGAATACAGTATGTCTAGCAACAGGCAGCCAATGAAGGTGATGAATAGCATTCGAGATAGAACAACGCCTTGGCAAGCCAAGGAGCGGTCGGGCTGCTGCGTTCTGGACCCTTTGAAGTCTGACAATCTCAATCTGATTCGCCTCAATGTAGAGGGAACTGGCTTAGTCCAGTCTGGACAAAATCAAAGCCTGGACAACAACCTGCCTGACTGAGAAATCAAAGAAGCCCAGAAGGGGTTTAAGCCCCCGCATGTAAAGGTCAGTAGGGCTGCCAACGGACCCGAGCTGTACTTTGAGTATCCATGGTCTAGTCACTTTCCCCTTCTGTTATACATAACCCTTTCTGCAGCGTCAGCCCCAAACTTTATGCTTTCCTCCTCCCATTTTTCCGAAATTTGTTTTTGTTAGCTTTAGGACTGTAAGCACTTTACCACTGCTAACCAGTGCTAAAGTGCATGTGCTTTCTACTTAAATATGGTAGCATTATGTTATTCGCAATGGCAAATAAAGTGACTTACATGACCCCAGGTCCTGAAACTTAAATGCTACTAGTGGGCCTGCAGAACTGATTGTGCCACTGTAGGAAGGTAGGATCCTTCTAGCATGGTTACCCCCACTTTTTTCCTGGTGTTAGTGTGTTTTTGACTAGTCTGACTGGGATCCTGTTGATCAAGACCACAGTCACTGTGCTTTCTCCCTAAATTTGACTATGGGAAATACTTCTATACATCCCCAGTTGGCTACTGGTGTACCCTTGCAAGTCCCTAGTATATGGTACTGAGGTACCCAGGGCATAGGTACACCAGGGGCCTCCCATGGACTGCAGCATGTACTGTGGCTCGATGAGAGACCACTCAAACAGTGACTATAGGCCTGCATGTTTAGTCTTAGTAGTTGGTGCTAACAACCCTCATGACAGATATAAGTGTTCTTATATTTGAGGTCTCTGTACTTAAAACCTATAAGTCACCCTTATGGCAGGTCTTTCAGTCCTGAAGACAGGGTGCTTGGTTTTAAGTGTGATGGTGTCCCTGCATGAGAAGGACACCCCTACAAACCCCGGAGTCAATTCTCCAGGTTTTGTAAGTGTGGTCAGCCATTCTAATATGTATAGTGGACATCCGTCATTATGAGATGTCTAACTATATAGTGGCTGCATTGACCCAGGTCATGTTTGGTATCAAACATGTTGGAATCGTACCTCAACATAGACTCCATGTTGAAAGTATGATCCCATGTACTGGTTGGCTCCCTTGGGGTATCCCATGTACCCTTTCAAGGTCTGACAGCAAGCTAGTGCTACCGCCAACCACAGACACAATTGTGCCCTGGGGAAGGTAAAACAATAGGTTTCCAGTCACAGGGAGATGTGACCACCACCCAGACAGGACTTGGCTGTGGTGGGGGTGCTTATCAGCATCACCAGACTGCTTTGAAGGGCACATTTGGTGCCCTCCATGCATAGTCCAGTAGAAACCAGTTCTGGGAGCCCTTGGTTCCCTTCTGGCATGAAACTGGACAAAGGACATAGGAGCATCCTCCCCTCTGTCCAGCCCATCCTCTGGGTGGGACCCCTAAGTAGTTTCAACCCTTTCCCTAGGGTACTTAAAGGCTTACCAGTGGGTGGCTTTTTAGATTTGTCTCGGTACAAGACTCAAAACTGAAACCACGTCCCTTTTCGACCGTCTGGACACTTGGACTTCACCTGGAACCGAGACTACATCAAGTAAGACTCCTGCTGCTACTGGTCTCCATGTTCTGAGAGTCTTTTATTGTCTGTGTCTGTGCTTCTTCTAGGATCTTCACCAGACCTGTAGGCATCAAGGACCAAGGACACCCGAGGTAATTTCCCTGGAAGTGAAGGAATCACTCCCCTGCAGCATGGCAACAAAGCAGACCAGTCTGCTGCTCCGGACTCCCCAAGGACTTCGAAAGACTCAAAAACACAGGTGGTAGTTCCACGACTCCCTCGAGGCCTGACCTTTCCTCTCTGCAACTTTGAGGCCAGTATACCTTGTCAGAACCGCTGGGACCAAACCTATGTGCACTGTGTAGACTTGCGGTTGCCAATGCTTGTTGGCTCTACACTCCAGAGATCTTCGGGCTACAAGAAGCTCCAGCCTCCATCATCTCTTCTTGCCAAGTACAGCGTCTTCACTGCATCCTCTGCACCATGGGCCTTCCTTCTTGGTGAGCTGCCTGAAGTCCTCTTGCGACTGCTGTACTTTCGGCCTGTGGGTCCTCTTAAGGGTCTTCTCCTGCTTCTGTGGGCTCCCCTGCTTTGTTGGGGTCTTCTCTGGCTCTCCTGCTTCTGGCGAGTCCCTTGGACCTTGCTGGTCCCAATGTTACTTCTTCTTACTTTCCACACCTGTTGCAGCTGCCAAGGCTTGTTGGGGCTCCCCCTGGACACCGAGCCCCTGGTTCTCGACTCCCAACATGGGACAGCTCATGCACGGCTCCCTCAGCATTGTTTGGTCCTCACAGCTGCAGCGGCAAGGTCACCGCCAACTCTTTACACCACCCGTCATCGTTGGGCATTGCTCTTCCATGCCTCCTGGTCACCTCAGGGTGGCATAGACTCTGTTCCCTCTGTTTGCAGGTTCTTCACTCCCAGAATCCACCCTTGCATTCGACCGGACTCTTTCACATTCTTCTCCCACTGCATCTTTCCTGGAGTCCTCCATTGTGGTCTATGGTGGTTTCCGACGTCACTTCACACCTATGCCAACCAGCTTCCCTGGTGTAGGCATCTTGGTTCCTGGGATATCCACTGGTGAGGTGGCTCTCCAACATTCTGTCTTCCATGGGGTTTCTTCTGGGTCTACTGGGAACACTGTTCCCACTAACGTGCGCGCGTGCGCTGGCGCGCACCTATATCTCCTGGAGCGCGCACCTTAAAATACAAAGCGCGCACAGGGAACCGTGGACAGTGCGCCGCCGCTTTTAAAATGCGTGTGGCGCGAAAACGGTCGGATTGAGTGCCTTCGTTAAAGTAATCATGCTAATCACTACGCCCGCCATGCGCTGCAATTAAGATAATTACTTTAACAAAGGCACTCAACTGCCCTGCAGCTGTGTCCTATCAACAAATGAAAGGCAGTAAGTCTACAAGCATGACGTGTGCATCACACGTCGTGCTTGTAGATTTGCTGCCTTTCATTTGTTAATAGAGAAGTGCTGGTAATTGCTAGCGATATCATTGGTGCCTTCCTGACCTGCCGCCAGTGTCTTCGTGTGTAACCTGGTCATCAATAAAAGCAGGAATTCGTGTTTTAACTCGATCATCCCCGCAATGTGCAGAAAACGTAGTCACTACAGATGGCCCTGGGAGATTTTTCTTGCACGCAGGTGGGAAACTCAGTATTCAACTTTTCAGACGAAGCTGTTGCACTGACTATTTTAGACAGAGTGAACTCTGTTGTGGTTCGTCTCAGGAACAAAAGAAAAAATAGCTTGGAAAAGTAGCAGAGAATAAAAGGACTGAGTGCGTTAAACCGTGTCTTTGTTTATTACTTTATTTTGCTGCTTAAACTGCTATTGCTGGCCTAAGTACCTTTCCCTGAATAGTTGTCTAGGAATGTTTTATGCAGTTTCCTTCTGCAGAGTTAGGCTCATAATCTGTGTCGGAAAATATTATTTTTTAGAGCACAGCATTGCCACTTTTCCATTCCAGTGTGACCATAGACTCATTAGCATCAACATTCATAGGGTGAACTCTACCATAATCCGAGGCGAACTGGCAGAAGGCAAATCCTGCTTGGTACGAAGGCATCTGATAATTATTTATGAGAGCAAGCCCATCTATCATTGCTATTGATAGGAATAATATGTGGTTTAACTATTAATAAAACACTGCTTTGTTTTTGCCCTAGAAGATACACGAGGGGTTTATGTATCATTTAATAATCTTCCAAGCAATGTACACATTTACAAATGAATGCACATTTTTTCATTTTTCACAAAATTCTGAAAGTCTTGGTAACTGTGCCTAACTGCACAGCATAGTTATTTGTAGGTGTATGCCAGTTGCCAATCAGATGCAGTCGCTTGCTTCTTTAACTATTGCTTGTACAGGCCTGCCAAGTATATCCATCAGACGTGACTCTAATGCATTTCAGTGTGGTGTTCCGCATCACTGCACTGAAATGCATTCTCATGCATTTCACTGTCTCACTCTGCCTTTTACCAGCGCTGAAACTGGCTGTGCCAGGCTGCTAGTGCGCGCGCTGGTGCCTGGTCAGCTGTGCGCCAGCTCTGCTGCCCCCCACAGACTTGCCAGCACTCTGAGGCTCGCTCAGTAAACAGTTAATGATGATCCACTCTGAGTTCTACAATGTTTCAATCTGGCCCCGACCCTGCTCTGCTCTGCCTGGCTGCATCCTACTGGCTGGTGCCCCTGGGGGGATGTGACCTCACGTCCTGGAACGCAGCCAGGAAGGAAGGGAGGTCAGTCAGAAGCAGCGTGGTGGACTCGGGACTGAGTTGTGATGTCCGCCGCATAAACTTTGAGAGAGTGCTGCCTGCACATTACCCGGCCTTGGACCACGGACCGCAGCATCATGAATCAACACTGACTATCTCGCAGCATCATGGCTGCGCCTGAGAGGCCTGTTGGGTGCTCAGCTAAGGGGAGAGCTGCCTGCAGCTGTGCTGTGCCAGTGTGGGGTCGCGACCGACTGGACACGTCTTCATTGCTTGATTTTTTGCTCCCGAGAAGTGTCACTCATAGTCTTCGAAATGTCACTAATAATTTCACTGAATTATGAAAATGTCACGCATGGCAATCTGAAACCTTGGCAGCTATGCACGTAGTTAAATTGTTTGTATTTCATGTGTTCTGGCCATTTAGTTAAACCAGAATTTTTTTATTGTAATTAACTTCCTGGTTATTTAACCTTTACTATGGGTGACTCGCACTACTGGAGTCTGACACATGGTAAATTCATGGTAAGTGGAGTGAGCGGGTTTACTGCGAGTGTCTGCCTTTTTTAGTGTAAGAGGCACCAAGCTGGTTAAACGTGAACACATGTAAACACATGTGTGTGGGCTTCACGTATGAAACTACAGTCATGCACAGCCTTGTAATTGCACTTAGCTATTCTGGCACAGAAGGGACTCTGCATTAATAGGTGCTGACCTGGAGTAGGCATTATATTATTAGTGGGTATTCTTACAGAGGTCAGTAAGTCTTATTGGAAAATCTGTGGTGTTTTCATTGTGTATTCATCTAGGCCACATCTGCAGTGAGTTTCACTCCAAATAGGCTTCCACAGTCCTGCAAGATCTCAAATTTGTAAAACTCATACAGTGAGTTTGAACATACAGGGCTTCAACATAATACATCCACATCTTATGGCACTACACGAATTGTTTTATTTATCATACTCTGCTCCTCATCAGATTCCAAGCATTTGTACCCCCCAACCAACTGGGGCAAGTAATTTACCCTGCTACCCAGACAAAGGAACAAAGACCCCTCCACACAAAATGGTTGCTCTGAATTGCATTTCTTTATTGACAGTATTAATAATGAACAGTGAAATGCCTATACATTTTATGAACACATTTTAAAATGTTTATTAATTCCATTGGTTTAACTTATGATACAGGGGTAAATCACAATATAATGCTATTTTATAAACATGGTGAAATCGTGACAAACCTTTAGGCCTGCCTCTTACCTATTGACATCCCTTTTAATGTATAGCATTTACACATTATTACATGGTTTCTGTTATTAATGTGGTAAAGGTAATAACCTGTCCAGACCAGTCATCCTGCTTTATATATAATGATACTACCTTATAATGTGATATTATAACTGATACAAGTGGAGGTGATTCTGATTATGTCGTTCAGTACCCACTACGGGTGAAATGTGATATGAGAATGCCACCAAAGTTATTTTTATCTACATGATGTATCTATTCATCAGTTAATAGTTACGAAATAAGTGTACTTTTCCCTTTTAAAAGAAAAGGCACTAACTGGAATTTTTTGGGAGTATTTTTGTTGAGTGCCAGAAAATTGGTATTGCTAGTCCACACCATCTCTTCTAAATAGGCCTAGGACTAATCAACTTTGCTACCCTAGCCAAGTGCTACAATAGGGTACTTGGCTCCGAGTCAAAAGACAATTGCAGACTTATTACTGTCATCCTTCCCAACTAATAACCCAGTTTCTCATAGTCTCTCTTAGTAGTTTTGACATGTTTCAGCCAATACTGATTTGCAGACCTCCTCTGGACAATCCTGCTGGGACATATACCAAAATTCTTTACTATACACTTGAATATTTCTTGTCTGTGCACAAGCGAGTATATTATATGGTTGTGTGTGTTTGTGTGTATATATATATATATATATATAAACATACATACACACACAGAGAAAGGGAAGGTGGCTGGGTATGTAGGCAAACACAACTCACTCAGTATAGGTAGAATATATTCATAAGTGTCAGTTTCTTAAATGTCCATGTATCATTTGGTGACCTGGAGGAGGGAGAGCTACCTAGTCTTCCTCTATTGGAAAGAGAATTTTCCAAATTGAATTCAAAAGGGTTCTCAGAGCATTTAAAGAATTGATTCGAGTTTGCTGTGTTAACAGTTCATGCCCTGCAGGAACTAGGGGTGCATGCACACAGGGGGGCATAACATGTGCCCCCCTGCATGTATCCCCAGTTATGCGATCATGTATAGGCTCCCAACATTTCCCCACCCTATGAACAGAGCTCTAGTTGAGAATCTTTAGTAAATCTCATCTTTGTACCACCGTTGGAGCCTTGTGCTTTTACTGAAGCCGAAGTGAGCGTGCTTGTGTAACCAATTCATGTCATAGTGTGTGTATGTAAATTGCAAACCTGTCTTAAAACCCATCATGTGGGGCTTTATGTCTGGAAATGCAGCGTATTTTCACTTTTTAAGCAAAACGTTTAGAGGGATTTTTGCACTTATATTTGTCGCTGCACCCACATGCGCGGTCTGGTTCTTGGTGCACATAGCATTGGCTGCAGCGCACAGAGACCTTCCACTGCCGCACATAGAGGAAACAAATTAGAGGGAACATTGACTGGGAAGGGTCCTTTTCTGCAAAACTGCAGCCACAACTTCTCTGTTGACTTTAATTGGGCAAGCAGCTGTGTTTGCACTCTGCACAAAGCCACTGTGGGGTTCCTGCGTACTTACCTTTGGTTCCTTGTGTCCCCAGCTCCTCTAAGTCTCCTGGTCCAATCCGACTTCGGTTGAAGTTCGCATTCCACTTTCTTAATATATGGTTTGGTCTCCCCCCTGGAGATCACTATATTTTGTACTTACTTACCTATTGAAATTTAAGTATCATTGTGTATTTGTGTTGATAGCTCCTGGTAGGATATATACCAATGTGTTGTGTAATAAACAGAAATTTTTATATATACACTGTGTGGTTCTTTTTATTTTCAACCTACACTACATGATTAGATCTGGTATTACTCCTTCAAGATAAGCCTGAAGGCTGCTCTCCGCAGCTACCACTTAGAGAGCTTTCTATGGTTGTCTAAGACAACTAAAATCACCATAACGGTTGTCCGGATTAGTGCAAGGTGCTTCACTTATATAAGTGTGCACTGTACACTAAGCCAGCCTCCTACAACTACTCACTTAAGTAGCCCTTGAAAAGTGTCTCAGGCCTGCCATTGCAGATCCTGTGTGTGCAGTTTTAAACTGCCATGTCGACCTGGCAAGTTAACCCTCTTGCTAAGCCCAACCCTTCCTTTTTAATACATATAAGTCACCCCTAAGGTGGGCCCTGGACAGGGCCGGACTGGGAACTGAAATCAGCCCTGGCAAAGTGCTTCGCCAGCCCTCCGGGGGGTTGGGGGTGCGAACGAGCTCTTTGCCAGGGCAGGTTAACAGCCGATTTTGTTACAGGGCCTATTTTGCAGCTTTGCTGGAAAAACGACCCTGTAACAAAAATGGCCCCCAGGGGTCCAAAACCGGTCCCCCATTCTTGTGGCCCACCGGGGGATTGCCCGGTGCCCGCAACGGCCAGTCCGGCCCCGGCCCTGGACAGCCCAAGAGCAGGGTGCAGTGTATTTAAAAGATAGGACATGTACTTTCAAGTTTTATACTTCCTGGTATTGAAAAACTCTTACATTCGTTTTTCACTACTGCAAGGCCTATCTCGCCCATCGGTTAACTATTACATTATTACATCTTATAAGTGTAATTTCCAATTGAGAAAAGATAGGACTCCCAAGTTTGATGTCTGGATTCACAATTTAAAATCCTAACTTATGGTGAAGTTAGATTTTAAATTGTAATTCTGAAAAGACCACTTTTAGAAAGTTGGCATTTTCTGACTTTAGCTATTTGGGGCCAGATGTAGGTAGCCAAATACCGGTCGGTAACGGCCGAATTCGGCCGTTACCGACCGGTATTTGGCTACCGAGATGTAGGGGCAGGTAAACTGGGCAAATCGGTAATTTTACCGATTCTGTAAATATACCGGTCGGTAAATTTACCGACCGGTATTTTTACAGATTCGGTAAAATTGATATGTAGGTGGGACTCTTCTGAGTCCCACAAGGCCTAAGAAATCGGTATTTTACCATCAAATTCAATTTGATGGTGAAATACCGATTCAGGTGTGCATGCACATGTGTGCATGCACACCTGTGCCATATGACAGGCAGACCTGCCCTTAGGGCAGGTATGCCTGCCATATGGCCCCCGAACCTTTTTTGGGGGTGCTAGAGGGTGTCAAAGTGACACCCCCTGCACCCTTGCCAAAAATCGGTATTTACCGATCGGTAAATACCGACCGGTAATGCCCCATTCATTCCTATGGGCTTCAAAGCCCATAGGAATGAATGGAGCATTACCGGTCGGTATTTACCGAATCGGTAAATACCGATTCTTAACGATTCGGTAAATGGAACATCTGGATGTTCCTACATACCCCCACTTCTTATTTACCGATTCTTAATTACCGAATCGGTAAAATTCGGTAATTAAGAATCGGTAAATAAGTTTTACCTACATCTGGCCCTTGGTGCCTTCTTGCCTGTCACTGAACACACGTCTGGGGTGGGTGACAGCTGGGCTTTATCCATTCTATCCATTCAGCCACACACAAAGGGAGCTTAGGTTTGACGGATGGGCCATCCTGGGCAGAATGGGAGGGAGGAGCTGACACTTAAACCTGAAAGGGCTGTGCCCTCTCCCAGCACAAATGGCTGCATACCCCCCTGTAGTGAGTCTGGGCCAGGACAGGAAGGGCAGGGACTCTGTGCACTTCAAAGACCTCTCATTCAAGTCTTCCCCCCCTTCAAAGGCACAATTGGGTATGAGTACTGGACCTCTGACACCACCACTTCTGTACCTGTGAATACTCTACCAGGAAGAAGGGCTGTGTGCTTCTGAAAGGACTATCACCCTGCTAGACGCCTGCTCTGCTGACCTGCTGACCTCTTGCCTGGGAGTGAGGAGGATCGGACCTGCATCTCCCCAATTCAGAACCAGAGTTACTCAAAGAGCTTGTCTGCTTGCCTCCTGTTGGCAGTCTCAGGGATATCAAAGACTTCATCAACAGCACCTGGACTCTGCCATCTGAGAGTCTTACCCTGCAAAGTGGTGCCCATCCAGTCCTGGACCCTTGGAAGTGGGCCTAAAGTGCTGCAACATGCAAAATCCACGCATCACCTTCATTGTCCGGCTTGGAACTGGTGCAGGTCCTTCAACGCTAAAGCATTGCCGCTGCTGCCAGGATTGAGGACATTGCATCGCCGACTGCATGGCTTGACCACGACAAGAGTGAGGGTACAACGACAATGCTACTCCAACTTGCGCAGCTTAGAACCGACACCTCATCTACATCCTAAGGATCAATGCCGACGCATCGCCACTAAATTCTCCTCGCATCTCGTCTTTCCACAACCCTGAACCAATGTACTGTTTCAGCGGGCCAAGGCTGGTCCCTGTATCCAACCCGTGCTCCATTGCAGTTGGCCTAAATTTTCAGATTTGACCCGGTTGGCGCTTTATACTTTTAAGCACTATATTTCAAGATATTCTTTAAAAATTAATAACTATGGTTCTACTTATTGGATTGTTGTCGCTTTGGTCTTCTTTTGTTTAATAAATTAATCTCTATTTTTCTAACTAGGTGTGGTATCTTTTTGTGTAGTGTTTTCACTGTTTTACTGTTTGAAGTGTTGCACAAATACTTTACACATTGCTTCTTAAGTTAAGTCTGACTGCTCTGTGCCAAGCTACCAGAGAGTGAGCCCAGGTTAATTTAGGCTGTGTATCTGTGGT
The DNA here is from genome assembly GCF_964261635.1 of Lissotriton helveticus. Taxonomy (NCBI): domain Eukaryota; kingdom Metazoa; phylum Chordata; class Amphibia; order Caudata; family Salamandridae; genus Lissotriton; species Lissotriton helveticus. The sequence goes on from NC_136060.1 coordinate 385,847,149, forward strand.
TACTGCTTGGACAGGGTGTATACCTCTGCCAACCAGAAACCCAATTTCTAACAACCCTGTATGTACTTTCTTGCATTTCCTTCACTTCATCACCCCTGGACACATACAAAATACACCCACTCACCTCTAAGCACTTTGGGCCAGATGTAGGAAGCCTAATACCGGTCGGTAACGGCCGAAATTACCGAATTTCGGCCGTTACCGACCGGTATTAGGCTTTTCAGATGTAGGGGACTAATTTAAGGATTCTGTAATTTACCGAATTGGTAATTTAAGGAATTGGTAAATTAACGAATTCTTATATACCGATTCGGTAAATTACCGAATGCTTAATATAGGAAGCACTCAAGTGAGTGCTTTTCACTTGTAAGGATTTGTTATTTATCACCAACTACAAGTTGGTGGTAAATATATCGAAAACCCTAGAAAATGCAAGTTTGTGCTTTTTTCAACTGTGCCATGTGGCATGTAGCAGACATACATGCCCTTAGGGCATGTATGTGTGCCACATGTGCACCCATGCACTGTACAGGGGTGCAACAGGGTGTCAATTTGACACCCTTCCACCCTTATAAGTCTACCCCCTTTTACCAATTCGGTATTTACCGAATCTGTAATTCTCATTCATTCCTATGGGCCTCCAGGCCCATAGGAATGAATGAGGAATACCGAATCGGTATTTACCGAATTTTACCGATTCGGTAAAATTTACCGAATCATTAGCTACATATCATTTACCGATTCTAAAATACAGAATCGGTAAAATTCGGTATTTTAGAATCGGTAAATGATATTTACCTACATCTGGCCCCTTATTTTCTTTTACTTGCACCTCAACAATATTTTGACCTCTGATTATCTCCATCACACACATTTGCGTAGAATAACAGTTGCAACTGGGATACATGCCTATTGCTCTATGCACTCTGCAGAGAGGCCAAGTAATCTGAACACCTTTTTGACCCAGTGGGAGCCACGGTCAGAAACCCGCTCTTCCTGTAGCTTCAACTCCAGAACTCTCAAGTGTAGTTAATTATAAACATATGAATGGGACTCACTTCAAAGTATTCAATATACAAGAGTGGTATGGTACAGAAAAAACTACCGAAACATAACATCTAAGAAATAACAAACACTCTTAGGTAGTGGAAAATTAAGTAAAACATGTGAGATAGAAACAGAAACCAAATCTTTGACTTAGATTACCTTAACGTGTTTTACATTCATTATTTAGAAATTGCGCAGTATTTTTGTCTGTAACGTTAAAGATATGATTACAGGACCCGATCCTGACCGGTTTCAATGTTAGTTTTTAATTACTACTGGGCGCCTGACCCAGTAAAGCCCTATCATTATGACCTGATCAACCATATCTGAACCACTGCCTCTCATTCCATGCACCTGCCAGACAACTCCGCTTCATCCAACTTGCCCTGACCCCCGTCCCATGGTTTCACAAGACCAGAACTGGAGGAGGATCCTTCTTCTACCTCGCTGCCAAGACCTGGAACATCCTGCCCCTCCACCACAGGCAATCGCCCATCACTGACCCAATTCAGGAAGGATCTCAGGACCTGGCTCTTCGACTGAACTTCCATACCCAGATGGATCAGCAGTTACCCCCAGTACCCCCTCCCCAACCCCTCAGCACCTTGAGACCTTTACGGGTGAGTCGTCACAATTTACAACCAGGGTCTCCAACCGGTCGATCGCGCGCTACCGGTACCTCGCGGAGACCCCGGGAGTAGCTCGTGTAGCCCTTCAGTAGTATTTGGTGGTATTTTGGGCTATTAGCCTTTCCGGCTCCATTTGCCCGCCCTCACCCAAACCAGCCGCTCGGATTGGAGCTAAGCTGGGGTGGGGGCAGGCGAAGAGGATGATGCTCCTTTCCTGGAGCTGCAGACTCCTCTCTTGAGAGTCTGACTCTTGTGACATCATTGTGTACTGAAAACGCGCTGGCATCGCACTGTCTGCCATTGTGCGACGGGTGCCAGCGCAGAGCAGTAGGAGACGTGACCTCCACCACCAGAAGCAGCCAGGAGACGTGCCTTCCAACGCCAGGAGATGTGCCTTCCACCGCAGGTAAGCTCAATGTTGGAATTAGGGATGGCTGACAAGGCGTCAGAGAGCGCTGGTGGAACAGAGGGCAGAAAGGCACAAAAAACGAGTGGAACACAGGGCAGAAGGGCGCAAAAAACAAGTGGAACAGAGGGCAGAAAGGCACAAAAAACGAGTGGAACAGAGGGCAGAAAGGCACAAAAAACGAGTGGAACAGAGGGCAGAAGGGCACAAAAAACAAGGGGAAAACGAGTGGAACAGAGGGCAAAAGGGCACAAAAAACGAAGCAAAAACGAGTGGAACAGAGGGCAGAAAAGCACAGAAAACGAGGGAAAAATGAGTGGAACAGAGGGCAGAAAGGCACAAAAAACAAGTGGAACAGAGGGCAGAAGGGCACAAAAAACGAGGTCTTAATTTTGGACCTTCATTTTGGACCTATTAATTGAAATGTCTTGAAGCGTCACAAATCCAAAGTCATTCCTTTTGGTGTTCTAGGGAACTCTTAAGTCAGGCCTGTCTTGGGTATTTTGTTCAAACCACAGTATGGGCTCTGATGAAATTAGGCTGAAAGCCAATGAAACTGGGCATGGGGGCTCTCTCGGAAAAATGCGCGAGTTGCTTCAGGTTCAGTAGCTCACGACGATTTTCACTGGCCAGAAGTAGCTCTGACTACACAAACGGTTGGAGACCCCTGGTTTACAAGCTCCTGATTGATTGATTAATTGCTTGTTGAACTCTGGATGGTACCATGTATCAAAGTTATCTGTTTATAACTGACGGGCCCATTTTATGTTTTTGGGACGAGTGTGGCGATGTGCCCTAAAATAGAGGGATCCGGAGATTGTAATCTGTCACCACCCTCAAGTAATTCCTTGTTTCTGTTAGCACCCGGCATGCAAAGGTTCTTTCTTCAGTAGTAGCACAGTACCACCCACAGAAGGTGCCAGTGATGACCAGCTCAGTTATCTTGGCTGGATTGAAACACTTCATTGTCGAGTCACATAAGCGGGCATCTTTCGATGCTTGGAAGGCTGTCTTGTGGCAGACCGACTAGGACCAAAGTGCCTTGCCTCTTGTTAGTTCACTTAGCAGGTTGGTGATGTTAGCAGGCTTTGAGATGAAACGTATGCATTAAGTAGGCTTCCTAAGAACGAAGCAGACAGCTATTGTATTTTGAGGTGGGCCAGCTGACTTGTATCTTCAATCTTTTAAAGACAGGCCCTTTGATTGAGAAGATAAACACATAAACCTGTAGTTGTCCTTTAGAAACTCACTTTTCCATCAGTGTGGAGTTTGATCACTTTCTGAGTGTCTTTGGAAAATGTCTTTATTAAAGCCAAATAGCTTTATTTTAGCTTTAGCATACCTAGAACACACACAGCTACAACACAATCAGTGACTCAGCCCGTTCACCTATGAAAAGCCAGACTAAGACTTAATCTGGCATTCAAAGTGACATAGCATATATATTGACAAATATAGTCTTATTATTTAGCACCAATATGTGAAGTATTAGTACGGAATGCTGATCTGTACGTCGACGTTTCAACCCCTATTCAAACAGTGTAAGTGATAAACATCCCCCAGGGTCTACTTCTGGACTATGAATGTATTTCAGAGTAGCCTGCGTGACGGCCTTGTGATTGCTAAAAATGGTGGAGGGGCCCTAAAGGATTCAGTAAATCCTCCATGTGTAGCTATATGGGAATACAAAACAGGGCAACATTCCTGTGTGGCCTCATCCACGAGTAACTTATTTATCTGGTAATCCGTGACTCAGGATCACCAACCATAGAATTCCTGTCTATCTGGGGATGATAGGAAAAATTTGCCAAAAGTGCTACAAACGTCCTCGTAATATTTCTTCAAAAGACGGTGCATACGCATCCGTCTGTCTCAGCTGTCCAAATCGGGTTAACTGGGAACTGGCCCAGGACATGTTTGCCTGGCCATTAGATTGGCAGGGTCGCCTGACCGGTGACACCTGTGATGGATGGGTGCGGGGTGAGTGTGGAAGTCAGCCCTCAAGGAGCAGCTGATGGAAACATAATATAGAAACACTAGACTGTGACCAGTCTGTCACTACATACCTCCCAAACTTTATTAAAAATGGATAATTCCAACCTATGGGAGAAAACAAAACTAACTAAACAAAAACTCCAGAGTCTATTCAGGCTGCTTGCAGGACAGTATGAGAGGGCTGGCGCAGCTGAGAGCACCCGCATCACGGTACGCCTCTGTAGTTTCCCCAGGCAGTGTGTATGAAGTCCGTCCATGTTGTTACCGTCCACCGGGGAACAATGGGTCCTATCCCACCTGGTCTCACTGTGTCAAAGTCTATTTACAATGTTCACTTAAAGGTGCAACTGGGGCAGTGCTGGAGTCTGCTGCTGATATTTCTTCAAGAGTGCCCTGGCTCCATGGATTGCAAGCCTCCAAAGACAGATAATATCACTGCGATGGTTGAAGAGCCATCCTCGGGTGCCGCAGTGGTGTTCGGGGGGAAAGAAAACATCTGGTCAGCCAATTGGTGGCCTGACTCATTAGGAATATGTCCCTCCCCTACAACATCTGCTAAGAATCTTGGGGTGATGCTAGATCCAGCCCTTGACATGGGCAGTCAGGTGAACAGAACTGTTTCCACCTGTTGGGGTTTGATCCATACCCTGCGAAGGATCAGGAAATATCTTTCCTTGCAGGCAAGAAAACAAATAGCTGTTGCACTAATTGGCTCTCGTTTGGACTACTGTAATGCGCTGTATGCTGGGCTAAATCGGAGCCACCTACAGCGCTTACAGGTGGTCCAAAACGCCATAGCCAGATTTGTCCTGGATATCCCCAAACGCTCCTCAGCCACTGCGGCCAGGAAATCGCTGCACTGGCTACCGGTAGAACTCCGAATCCGGTTTAAAGTCCTTTGTATGACCTACAGAGCCATCGCTAAAAACAGCGACACGGGTATTGGGTCTATCATCTCCCACTACACCCCTGGTAGGAGCCTGCGTTCCTCTGGGAAATTGCTTCTTAAAACCCCCCGTGTACGAAGAGCTAAATGGGGTGGCAGGGCTTTCTCCACGCTAGCCCCCAAATGGTGGAACGATCTCCCTCTTGATTTGAGATCCCTTCCATCTTTACATAAATTCCGCACGACCCTAAAAACTCGCCTCTTTCAACAAGCCTATATGTAAGGACGCCTGTTTCAAATTTTGATTGTATTGTTAGGCGCCTTGATACCTGCGGGTCATTGTTTTTGCGCATTATAAATTTTCTTCATCATCATCATCATCAGTCTTTCCGGGTACCTCATGGTTGTGCAACTTCAGGCTTCCCTCTCTTTACCAGGATTTACCTCTAATGGGAATCCCTTGAGGCCTTTTTCGCCGGGCTTCCACAGGAGAGTGGGGACAGTGCAGTATCCCTTGTATGCCATACCATAGGGCCATCAAGGAATCGCCAACAGCACCATCTCAAAGTCAGCCACTCACTCCGCCTCAAGTGTGGTTGTTTCAGGGTCTGCCTACTCTCGTCATCCGGACTCTGGTGACTGAGTCTTTATACATGCTTTCTGTGCTTCATTATACCTGTCATTGAGGGGTTGCAGAATCATCTCCCTTGACCTCTTGTGAGAATCCCTTGATACCCTTGCCCCTGGATTGCCACAGGACTGTGTGGGTTGTTCGGGGCCTCTCATAGGCCATGCCAAAGGGTGACTGACAAACTCCCAACAGAGCCACGTCCAAGCCTCTTATGCAATCCCAAGAGTGGATGGTACAATGGTCGAGAGTGCTCCCTTCAGCAGGCGTCAGGTTCTCCGGATCACACAGATGGTTTCAGGGTGGCCAGCCTCCCAAGGCGCCAAAGATACCTCATTGACCTCTGGGTGTTTATCAGGCACAGGGCTCAACTCTAGATGTTCTCTAGATGATCTTAGTGAGGCACTTGACAATGATGACACTCACAGATAACAGTCAGTGGTTTGTAGTGTGACAGGTGTCTACTAGACACCGTTCTCTTCTACCGTCATCTTCTTTGCACTGTAGTGCTGTGGCCTCATGCTACACTCTTCTCCTCTATTCCATCTTGCCATACTTTTAAACACTTTTCTCTTCCTCTTCCAGATTTATCCTTGTTCCATCCTGTCAAGCCCTTCTTCCTTCTGACCAGGCCTCTTGATGTGACGTGCAATTCACATGGACCTCCCTGATCACGTCTCACCCCTAGGACTGGCTCTCTGCTCCTTTGTCTCCTGACCAGGCCTCTCGCTCTGGTCTTCTTTTCACAGGGACCTCCCTGGTCGTGTCCTGCCCTCTCTGCCGAATTTGACTCTTCGTTTGGACCTCTCACAGGTCTTTGTTCTTCTTGTAGCTTTCTCACAAGTCCTGCCCCTTCCCTGGGGGATCCTCTTGATGCACCACTCCCCAGCTGGAGGGTCACCTGTCCTCCTTTGCCTCTTCGTCTTCACTTGAGGACATACTCCTTGTGTCTCAAGGCTGTGTCGTGGAGGCACTTGGTCCTGCATAAGTATAGGTATGCTTCTCAACGTTGGTCACTCCGGTGGGCCAACGATGGTCATACACTACCGAGGGTGGCCGACTGGTCTGGCCTCTGCTTTTCCCTTTCTTCCTTCCTTTCTCGAAGGGTCTCTCTCCTCCAGGTTTGACACAGTCTCTGTCAGCGAGCGGCCTCTACTCCACAGGCTCTCTTTCATGGGCACTTGGCATCACTACCTCGGCTGTATTTTTCTTGGCTACTACTGCCTTGATTCCACTCCAATTGCTTTCACGTTCCTCTTGGCAGCTTTCTTGGCGGGGGCTTCTTTGGGCATCTCTCTCTACTGGGGTGCACTGTCTGTATCCTCTCTGCTAAGAGGGCAGCCAACAGGGGTCATGCTGCCCTCTTATCAGTATCTTTTCTTGGTAGTTCTTGCCAGTTGGGCCTGCCACGTCACCACTGCCACAGCATCCTTCTTAGCGCTGCGGGACGTTTTTCTGGAACTCGCTCACTTGCAACTGGTTCAGTGACCACCCATGGCCACTAGGTGGCACTGCAACACTGTCCAGAGGTCCCAGCAGCTTTTCTTCTCAACGTTCATTCAGCAGCCCACCCACTGACAGGGACAGCTGCCCTTCCTTTATGCAGGCAAGTAATCGAGTTGAGAAGGGCTTTGGGGCTGACTACCAAGTTAAAGCTGCAGAGTGTGGTGTCACCACACAGCCACCAGGTGGCGCTTCAGCCACCCTTCTTCACTGGCCACAGCAGCTTTTATTTGCATCTTGGACCTGAGCCTTTCACCTGCAGGCGCTGGGGCTGCACACCCTGGTGCTGCAGGACGGGCTCTCCCTGCCATGCTGGCCCTGGTGCACTGCCTACGAATGGTGCAGGTAAGCCGCACCGCTACTTCAAAGGTGGGGCTGTGGCAACAGTTTTGTTGAGGCAGCATTTTATGCACTTGCACCACAGTAGCAGTCCCAGGCCAGGGCTTAGAACATCATAGGCCCTGGATAGCAGGAGGAACTGCTGACTGGCATTCCAGCAGGAATGGGGCACCTCAAAGATAGAGTGTGGCAGCTTGGACGGCTCTTACTTTCATTCTGCTGCACTGTTGTATCTTGGTTTAGGTGCAATGTATTTTCCCTGCTTACCTGTCTTGCTGTTCAGCCTGGGTGGATGTTCAGTGGAATGTTTGTATGTGTGATGAGATGATTGAATGTTGGGAATGCCCGGTTACTCACCGGTAATATCCATTACTCCGAGTCCTGGTCTCCCGTCCCATTCCTTATACGTGAGCAGCTAGTCTGCTCCACAGAAACCCCTACCTAGCTGAGCTGTTTGCACTTCCCCCTATGATGATGTCACCATCACGTGACTATATAGAGGGAAGTGCATCAAACTAACATCCTGAAAATACCAAAGAAAACCAGAATGAAAAACACAGACAATCACCCAAACAACAACCCAAACCAGGGAGGGAGGGAAGGGCTCAGGAATGGGACGGGGAGACCAGGACTCGGAGTAATGGATATTACCGGTGAGTAACCGGGCATTACCTCCTCGTCCTGTCTCCCCGTCCCATTCCTTATACGTGAGCCCATACCCAAGCACACGGTGATTGACAGAAAAAAACAGACCATACAGGATTCGAGAGAGCAAACAGGTCCATTTAATTCACAGAAAACAGTACATTTCAAACATCATGCACTGCAGAAAGGACAAGAGCCCCAAAGGCAGCAGAGGCCGCCATCCCCAACTGAAGCCGGTAATGGGTAACAAAAGTATGGGGAGAAGCCCAAGTGGCAGCATTGCAAATGTCCCCCAAGGAGGCCCCCTTGAACATGGCCCAGGAGGACGACATGCTCAGGGTCGACCGACCCTGAACAGAGGAAGGCAGAGGACAGTGGGCAGAGTCGTAAGAGGCAACCCCAGCACCCCGGACCCATCGAGACAAAGTGGACAAGGAAGGACGAAGCCCCAGCCACGAGAGGCCATAGGTGACAAAGAGGGAATCAACCTTCCTGAACGCAGCCGTACGCTCCAAGTAGATGCGGAGAGCCCTCAGCACATCCAAAGAATGGAGGAGCACCTCCTCAGGAGAGGCAGGAGCCGGAAAAAACACAGGGAGAACAATATCCTCCTGACAGTGAAAGGAAGACATCACCTTAGGGAGAAAGAACTGACTCAGGCGGAGAATCACCTTATCCTCGCAAAAGCGCAAGAAGGGCGGGGAAGCCATCAGCGCCCCAATCTCACCAACCCGCCGGCCAGAAGTAATGGCCACCAGGAAAATAACCTTCGCAGAAAGGAACTTCAGGGCCACGGAGTCTAAAGGCTCGAAAGGAGGACCCGTCAAAGCCCGCAGAACCAGGGGAAGATCCCAAGGAGGCACAGGAGAACGGGAGACAGGACGCTGAAGCAAGAAACTCCGCAGAAGGCGAGCCACCAACGTGGAGACAGAGGCAACGGAGGAACCCCGAAAGCAAGAATGGCAGCCCACTGAGCCCGCAGGGAAGATACAGCAAGACCCAGGAGGAAACCATCCCGCAGGAAGTCCAAAACCCTCACAGCCTCACAGGAGGCAGAAGAGAGACCCTTCCCAAGGCACCAAGAAGAGAAACTCTTCCAGTGACGGGCATACGATTTCAAAGTGGAAGGACGCCGAGAAAGCTGAAGACAATGGGCAACCTCCACCGAGCAACCCAGATCCAGCAAACTCAACCTCTCAAGTGCCAAACCCCCAGCCGGAGGCGCCGCAGGGAGGCAAGGCCCAGAAGAGGAACCCTCAGAGGGGAGGGACACAGGGGAAACCGCCAATGAGGGCGAACAGAAAAGGTCAGCAGAAGGGGGTACCAAGACCGCCGAGATCACTCCGGAACAACCAGGAGAACCTCCGCCCGACCCCAACGAATCTTCCGGAGGACCCTCGGAATTAAGGCAAACGGAGGGAAGGCAAACAGCAGACCCTTCGACCAAGGAATCGAGAAAGCATCGGTGGCCCACGCCAGCGGAGAGGGAACGATGCTGCAAAACCGAGGAAGAAGGGCGGACTCCTCCGAGGCAAAAAGATCCAGCCAAGGAAGGCCGAACCGGAGGACAATCATATCGAACAGATCCGGGGACAGACAGACGGACACCGAGGACAGGAACACCCGGCTCAAAGAGTCCGCAGGCCCATTCTCCTTCCCCGGAAGATAGACCGCCGTCAGAGACAAGAGATTCGACTCGGCCCACAGGCCGATCTTCCGGGAAAGGAGAAAGCGGGCACGACACATGCCCCCCTGGCAATTCACATAAGCACGAACCACCTGATTGTCGGTCTGCACAGAGACCGCCCGACCCCGAAGGAGAGGAGCGAACGAAAGAAGAGCCAACCAAACCACCCTCAACTCCTTCCAGTTCGACGACTGGAGGGACTCGAAGCCGGACCACCGACCCCGAGCCTTGGAGGCACCCAGAACGGCACCCCACCCCAGAGCACTGGCATCCGTGGACAAAACAACCACAAACTGAGGAGGAAGGAGATCGAACCCCCGGGAAAGAGAGAGAGGGGACAACCATCACTGGAGATCCGCCCGAATCCCCGGAGTGACAGGGATCAGAGTCTCGTAATCCAAGGAGGCAGGATCCCAGTGCGACAGGACATGATGCAACAGGGGGTACAGATGCAGCCTGGACCAGGGAAGGAGATACAGAGTGGACGCCATCTCCCCCTGACTCCGCAACCAGAGACGGGCAGACACCCGGGACTGGGACAGAAGCCAGGAAAGGTGACGAAACAAAGTCAACTGGCGCTCCTGCTAGAGAAAAACCATGTCCAAGTCCATTCTGAAGAGAGCCCCCAGGAATTTCAGGGACTGGGAGGGCACCAGGGAGGACTTCCTGTGGTTGATAAGGAACCCAAAGGACCCCAGCAGAAGACACACCGGTCCACATCCAACAGAGCCTGCGAAAAAGAAGGAGAGACAATCAACCAGTCATCCAAGTAAGGAAAAACCAGCAGCCCCATGGAATGAAGAATACCCACCAGAGGGGCCAACAGCTTGGTGAACAACCTGGGCGCCGATGAAAGGCCGAACGGGAGCACCCGGAACTGAAAATGCCGGCTCCCCACAGCAAACCGGAGGAAACACTGGTCGTCTGGATGTACAGGGACATGAAGATAGGCATCCATCAGGTCCAGGGACGCCAGGAAGCCACCCGGAAGGACCAGAGTCAGGATGGACTGGAGAGTCACCATCTTGAAAGGACGATGGAGCACGAAGCGATTGACCCGCTTCATATCCAAGACAGGCCGAAGATCCGAAGTGTCCTTTTTGGAAACCAGAAAGAGAATGGAGTAGCACCCCAAGCCCCTCTCCAGCGGAGGAACCTCCACAATAGCTCGCTTCTCCAACAGGAGGCGTACGCCGGCCAACAAAGCATCTCTCCGCAGAGGAAGACTGGGCAGAGGGGTCCGAACAGAACCCGGAGGAGGAGGAGAGGAAAACTCGAGCCGGTAACCCTCTGAAACAGTCCGAACCGCCCAGGCATCCGGAACCGACAACCACTGGGCCCAGAAGGACTGAAGGCGACCACCAACCGGCAAAGGCAGAGAGTCATTGGGAAGAGGAGGAAGCGGCGGCGGCAACACCAGCAGCGGCCCGGGGCTTGGCACTTCCAGGGGCCCCCCGGCCACGACCCCTGCCACGAAAGGGCTGAGAAGCGCCACGAGCAGGAGGCCCAAAGGCGCGACGGTAACAAAACCCATGACCCCGGGAAGGGGGGCGGACAGGAGCCACCAGCTTGCGATTCTCCGCAGATTGCTTGACCAAATCCTCCAACCGAGGACCGAAAACCTTGGAACCATCAAAAGGCAACTTAAGGAGGACCGACTTCTGCGAAGAGTCCGCTTTCCAGGAACGCATCCAAATATGACGACGTGCAGCGATGGAAGCACCAGAAGCAGCCGCCGCCGCCCCCAAATTGTCAAAGGAAATATCCGACAGGTACCTAATCTGCTGCTCCATCAAAGACAAAAGAGGATTGGCATCCTCGCCGTCCCGCAGCAAAACCGACAGGGACTGGAAATCCTTAAGGAGCGACTGAACCATATAGCTGGAATAGGCAGTCGCACGGACGGAAAAATTGGAAGCAGCATAAGAACGCTTCACAGCACCCTCAATCCGCTTATCCACAGCGTCCGTAGACAGGGCGTCCTCAGAAACGACCAAACCCTGAGAAGAGAGGCCAGCCATCAGATTATCCACCTTCACAGCCTGAAGGAACTCAGCAGAAAAACCCTCCAGAGGGTAACGCCGAGACAGGAAACGAGGAAAAGCAGGCTTATCCACCTCCTGCCATTCGTGGGACAACACCTTGCGAATAGCACTGTGCAAAGGCAAAGAATCCGGAGCAGGCTGGACATATTGCGTGAAGAAGTCATCCTCCAAAACATCAGCGGCAGGAGGAGAGAACCCCAAATTGGACCGAACATGTGCGAACAGTTCAGTGAGCTCAGCACCCTGAACAAAATGTCCACGCACACCCTCATCCTCCTCAGGACCCAAGTCATCCTCAGGGTCAGCTTGTGGATCCACAGAAACACGAGGTCTCTTGGGAGGAGGAGCAGCCGCATCCCTAGCCAGGAAAGCAGCAGCCACCGCCTCACTGACAAGGAGGCGCAAGGCATCCAGAGGGGACGCAGAAGAAGAAGCCTCAGCATCCATCAATGCACAAGTCCAAAAACCACACCAACAGGCAAAATCAAGGACAAAAAAACACCCAAGAAGGACCCCATATATACAGCATGAGGACTCGAACACCTGTGGCAGGAAAAGCAAAGGGCCGGCATAAAAAGCCCAATCAGCAGGCAACACGCCCCCTAATTGCACAATTCACCAAAGCGCCAGCCAGAAAAGCCCCAGCCCGCTAAAGCAGGGCGAAAAAGGACCGCAGGGAACCCAGGAACGGCCGCTGGAGCAGGCCTACCCAAGCCCGGTGAGCGTGACGATCAAAAAACGGCCGCTAACGCGAGCCACGTGAGGAACAAGAGCCCAAAACAGAGACGGCCGCTAACGCGAGCCGCGTGCAAAACCACAGCCCCTAAACACAAGAGGCAGAGCGGGGACATTGTCAAAGCGAGAATCAAGGCGGCCGCTAAAGCACGCCGCCGCCAGAAAAACAAACACAGCAGGGAACTTACCCGGAACACCGGCAGCCCCTGAACAGCACAGCCAGGAACGCGGTCTGAAGATCGCAGAAAAAAAAGAACAGGATGTTAGTTTGATGCACTTCCCCCTATATAGTCACGTGATGGTGACATCATCATAGGGGGAAGTGCAAACAGCTCAGCTAGGTAGGGGTTTCTGTGGAGCAGACTAGCTGCTCACGTATAAGGAATGGGACGGGGAGACAGGACGAGGAGGTAATGCCTGGTGTATGAGTGTCAGTTGAGAATGGGCTGAGCAGCAAGGGAGCTGCTCCTGGTGGGGCTTCTATAATCCTGTACCTAAGACCTGATCCTTCTTCAATAAACCTTACTGAATTACTATACCTCGTCTACATCATCTACTTATTTCATGTACTCGTCCTTCTTGCATCATGCATGACTCACCAGGGCACATGATGTCAGAATAGGGGGCATTCCAGCTTCTGTGCAGATCAACGGTGGCAGCGGGGAGCGCGCCTGTTTACCGCTGCGGTTTTATTACATTTCTTTGCCCTCCTCCCTGGGTTGACACGATGTGGAGAGCTGCGGCTGCTGGTGCAGCACTCAGGCGTGTCGTGCCAAGTCGGAAAGGCTTTCCTCCTTCCTCTCTCACTGACACAGTCGGTGGCAGACGGGGAAGCTTGCAGGCATCCCTGCACGCGCAGCATGAACACGCACCAGCCTTTCCTTACTCGGAGGACCCTGGGGCGCTTTCCCTTGTCAGCACTTTCCCTTTCCTCTGCGACCTGCTGTCTAATTGCAGTCCAGGCGTTCGGCAGCGGGCATGCAACTCTTCCTTCTGGCTCTCCAGCCACAGCCTCGGTCGTGCTGACCGTGAGCGCGGGGGCGCCTTGGATGCAGGCTATTACTTCCCCCTACAACAAGCCAACATTGCTGCCAGCACATACGTGGGGCAGGTCCCTCTTGCCTCCATTGTAATGGTTCGAGCCGTCATGCACGGATAATCACAACACAGACACATAGTGATATCTTCTAAACTGGCCCAGGGCACGTGCGCCCGCCCCCTTTTATTGGCTGTGTCACCTGACCGGTGTGGAGTGATTAAGCCGTGGCCCATGCAGGGAAGAGCAGTGGGGCCAGGTGTGGGGGGATTTCGATGAACGATGACGAGGGAGAATTAATTATTTATTTAATTTTCCTTCGTCATCGTCCGTCGAAATCCTTCCCCTCCCGGCCCCACCACCCCATTGCTCTTACCTGCACAGGCCATGGACGGGGTGAGTGTGGAAGTCAGACCTCAAGGAGTGGTTGGTGGAAACACCTAATTTAGAAACACTGTACTGTGGTCAGCCGGTCACTACACCAGTGACTTTGTCAATATTTGCATTCTATGTCATTACAGGAGGCGAGGATTATGCATCACTTTCTTCACTTTTTATTCACAGCACGTTCAAAGATAACAGTAAAAACCACTGCAACAGTACTACAAATCCCATGAACCACAGGGAGTAACCATGGGCACCAATAGCCCAATCAAATAACAGTCCGAGAGTCTATATGATACAGATCATGCCAAGTCAAGTCAAGTCAAGTCAGAGAATTTATATAGCGCGCTACATACCCAGAGGGTCTCAAGGCACTAGAGAAGGGGTGGGGGATTTACTTGTCAAATATCCACGTTTTAAGTTGCTTTCTGAATGCTAGGTGGTTTTGGGTAAGGCGAAGGTAAGAGGGGAGTGAGTTCCAGGTTTTAGCCGCTAGGTAGGAGAAGGATCTGCCTCCCATGGTGGTTTTGTTGATGCGGGGTACAGTGGCAAGGGCTTGGTTGGATGATCGTAGCTGGCGGGAGGGCGTGTAGAAGGACAGTCGTGTGTTGAGGCATTCTGGTCCGATTTCGTAGAGTGCTTTGTGTGCGTGGGTTAGGAGCCGGAAGGTGATCCTCTTATTGACGGGAAGCCAGTGGAGGTTTTTCAGGTGACCAGAGATATGTTCTTTCCGTGGGATGTCTAATATGAGCCTGGCTGAGGCGTTTTGGATTCGTTGGAGTTTTTTCTGAAGTTTAGCGGTGGTACCAGCGTACAGGGTGTTTCCATAGTCCAGTCGGCTCGTGACCAGAGCGTGGGTGACCGTTTTCCTAGTTTCGGTGGGGATCCAACGAAAAGTTTTTTTGAGCATGCGAAGAATGTTGAAGCAGGATGAGGAGACTGCGTTGACTTGTTTATTCATCGAAAGTGAGGAATCCAGGATGACGCCCAGGTTCCGTGCGTGGTCTGTCGGTATGGGTGCTTTTCCAAGGGCTTCTGGCCACCAGGAGTCGTCCCATGCAGAGGGGGAGGTACCTAAGATGAGGACTTCTGTTTTATCGGAGTTCAGTTTCAGAAGGCTGTGTTTCATCCATTCGGCTACTTCTTTCATTCCTTCGTGTAGGTTAGTTTTGGCGGTGCTAGGGTCATTGGTGAGTGATAGGATCAGTTGAGTGTCATCCGCGTAGGAGATGATGTTGAGGTTGTGTTGGCGTGCGATGGACGCGAGGGGGCTCATGTACACGTTGAAAAGGGTGGGGCTGAGTGAAGATCCTTGTGGTACGCCGCAGATGACTTCAGTGGCCTCTGACTTGAATGGTGGTAGGCGGACTCTCTGGGTTCTTCCGGTGAGGAACGAGGTGATCCATTCTAGTGCTTTTCCTTGGATTCCGATGTTTTTGAGGCGCTGTAGAAGGGTGCTATGGCAGACTGTGTCGAAGGCTGCGGAGAGGTCGAGGAGGATGAGGGCGACTGTGTCTCCATTGTCCAGTAGAGTTCGAATGTCGTCTGTTGCTGCGATGAGGGCGGTCTCCGTGCTGTGTTTTGCTCGGAAGCCGGATTGTGAGGAGTCAAGGGATTTGTTGGCTTCGAGGAAGGCGGCGAGCTGGTTGTTGACAGCTTTCTCGATGACTTTGGCCGGGAATGGAAGGAGCGAGATGGGACGGTAGTTTTTGAGTTCGGTGGGGTCAGCTGTGGGTTTTTTTAGAAGGGCGCTGAGTTCAGCGTGTTTCCAGCTTTCCGGGAAGGTGGCGGAGTTGAGGGAGCAGTTGATGATGTCTCGGAGGTGCGGTGCTATGATGGAGTCTGCTTTGTTGAAGATGTGGTGAGGGCATGGGTCTGTGGGTGATCCTGAGTGGATGGAGTTCATCAGGCGGATGGTGTCCTCAATGGAGATTGGCCATAGTCCTGTTCTTTCTTCACTGCTCTACGTCTGTTAAGATGCCTTTTCATTACTTCCTGACTCTATAGTTAGTGAGATAATTGGGCTCTCTAGCGTAGTATTGAGTAATTGGTGTCTGTAACAGCGAGCACTCGCTCTTTATTGTCAGCAATCTCTTGACAGCAGATTGATTTCTATTGCGCGGAAGGCAAACCACCCAATTGTGTCTCCTTTGTACTGTGTAGGTTCGCTAGGTGGCACTCTTTTGTGCATTCCTTTCGCCACGGAGCAGCTCTGTCAGCGCTCCAACAGGCGCGTATTGCTGAGGGAAGTAGAGCAGTTTTCCCTACTTTGTGCCTATTCCCTTTAACCCTCGTCTGACATTGCGGAGGTGTAAGCTTTAGAAGGGTTTAGCCCATTTTTGTTTTTCTTGGTTTGGTGACGGACCGTGGGTGCGATACAAGCGGCAGTCTTAGCCTGCTTTGAAGGTACAAAATACCTCACCAACCACCTTAGAGCACCAGCAAGGGGGCTGTCCTCATAAAAAACTTGCAGGGAGTTGTAGTGCTCTCACCCTTCAGGATGCAGTCCCAGAGGAACCACGACTACTGACCTCCATGTACCTCCTAGGAGGTTTGCCCTCCCCCCCCCAACGGTGCTTTCCTGCAGAGGTGGACAAGCTCTCATCTAGGCCATTTTGAGATGCTTGCCCTTCTGCAGGAAAGTGTTGCCAAACTGTCAGACTAAGTATACACACGGGGGCTGGGCCTAGTGGGGTGACCCGGGTTCCCACAGCGAAGGTCGGCAGGTGTGATGCAGAGCACCATAGAGGGCATCAGCATTCTGGCTGAGGTCTTCCATAAGCATGTGCGCACGCTGAAGGAAGCCCCCTAACAGGAGGAAGACACACCCGGGGTACTCGGTGAGGACATCGCAACAGAATTCGACCCCGAGGAGGGGTTCCCTGATATGGGGGAGGGTGACTTAGAGGATGATGCCGTTTTCTCGGATGAGGCCCATGACTTAGGCATATTCTGGCGTACACATTCAGCATCATATGAGGGAGACCCTGCCCCTAGTGACATGTTCGATCCCGAGGGAATATTTCGACCTTGCTGCTCTGAGTGAGCCCCTGAGAGAAAGGTAGTGGAGTATTTGGCGAGCAAGATCCACCAGCCTCTTAGAAAGGAGGGTAGGGCCCTCTTCCAGGTGGAGTGCCCCAGATGATCTCTAGGAGATAAGGTCAAACCGACCCAGATATTGACTGCAAATTGTGTACCTTCTTTGCCAAATATATGAGGTACCCCAAGAAAGGGATAGACCGGTTCTGGAGTGCGTGCCCAGACAAACGTCTAGACGTAGTGGGGCCCTTAACTAAGATAATTGAGCTGGCGGAACAGACTAACCATTCAGGGAGACCTCTACCCACAGACAACGTAGCGGGCTGGGCGCAGAGGGCTGTCTGCCTCCTTGGCAATGCCAACTGCACTCTCTCTTGGGAACGTCGGAATTCCCTACTGATCAAGATGGACCCCAAGCTGGGGGAGCTTTCATCTTCAAGGCAGGTCCGATAGCACTGGGCACCCTGATCAGTGAACCTTTTGTCAAAGAGTTTGTCTCCATGTTTTTGGCCCTCAACAACACCCAGTTGTCAATGAAGGAGATCTTCCCGGGGAAGGTTTTTGGAGGGGCTTGATGAGGCAGGGTATGCTCCTCTGGCCGCAAGGCCTATGAAGGCCCTAATAGAGCTCAAGTGAAAAGGAAACTTCAAGGGAAC
Organism: Lissotriton helveticus; assembly: GCF_964261635.1. Taxonomy (NCBI): domain Eukaryota; kingdom Metazoa; phylum Chordata; class Amphibia; order Caudata; family Salamandridae; genus Lissotriton; species Lissotriton helveticus. The sequence goes on from NC_136060.1 coordinate 385,864,809, forward strand.
TTCTATCCATCCTGCGGCGGCAGAAGAAGAAAGCACAACTGAGCCTAGGGCGGAGCCAACAACAGCAATGGATACAACTGTACGCCCCACTCTGTCATCAACTCTCTATTTAGGGGGGAGGTTAAGTCTATTCACACACAAATGTGCAGGCAGAGATAACAGAAGATCAGTGGGTACTGGAGACTGCCCAAGGGTACCACATAGAGTTCTACAGAACTCCAGAACTGGCAGTGAAACCCTGCCCTCTATTTTTTTCCACACAAGATATGTCTCTGATAGACCATGAAGTTCTGGACCTTCTGGTTAAGGACGCGAAATGCTTCTTAGACATTCACCTCAGAGGTTTCCTCGGCAATCTGTTTCTGGTCGAGAAGAGGGACAGGGGGCTCTGCTCTGTGATCAACCTCAGGTCCTTCAACAAGGGGCTGGTTTACTGCTAGTTCAAGATGGAGGGAATTCACTTCTTCAGGGATCTGCTTCTACAGGATGACTGGTTAGCGCGTCTAGACCTCAAAGACGCCTACCTGACGGTCCCCATTTTTCCTCCACATTGTAGGTACCTCCAATTCGTATGGAGGGGAAAAATCTTTGCATTCCAGACTCTTTCGATCGGCCTACCTTCAGCACCTTGGTGATTCACAAAGCTCCTCAAACAGTAGTGGAGTACCTCCAGACTCTGGGTATCAGGTTAATCATATACCTGGGCGACATCCTGCTGATGGACCTATCACGGGATCTCCTAGTAGACTACCTGAGCTCCACCATATCTCTCCTTCAGGACCAAGGGTTTGTCATAAACCAACAGAAATCGGATCTGACGCCTCCACTGACCACGACCTTTCTGGGGTTCCGCATAGACTCCAGGGTGGCGACCCTGAACTTGCTGGGTCAAAAAATAACCAAGATCAAGAAGGAGCTGAAGAAGGTTCTCAGGAGGGACAGAATCTCCCTGCGAACACTGGCCAGTATTATTGGTTTATTATCATCCTTGATACAGGCCATCTTCCCAGGACCCCTACACTACAGAGCACTGCAGAGGCTGAAAGCTGGTCACCTTTGGAGGGGTGTTAGACTTGGCATCTTTGGTGTGGTTTCCCTGACTTTTTGCCTCTTCCTCCTGTATTTTTGATGCTGTGCTGGGTTTAATTTTGCTAGCTTAGATGCTTTGGGCACTTTGTCACTGCTGATCGGTGTCACAGTGCAAGTACTCCCTGTAGAAACTGTTGTTACAATTGGTTCTCTCTGATTGGCATATTTGATTTACTGGTAAGCCCCTAGTAAAGTGCACTAAGTGTGCCAGGGCCTGTAAATTAAATGATACTAGTGGGCCTGCAGCACTGATTGAGCCCGGAAAAGGTAACTCAGACCTGCCAGCGCAGTGTCTGTGCGCAGTTTGCAGACTGCCATGTCGACCTGGCAAGTACCCCCGCTTGCCAGTCCCCAACCTTCCCTTTTCTTACATGTAAGGCAGCCCTATAGCAGGCTCAAGGTACCCCCCTGTGCAGGGTGCAGTGTATGTGAAAGGTGGGACATGTAATTGTGTGTGTAGCATGTCCTGATAGTAAAATACTGCCAATTTTGTTTTTCACTACTAAAAGGATATATTGCCCCATAGGACTAAATGGGAGTTTATTTGTACCATCTTATAAATACAACTTCCCATTGGAGCAAGATAGCGAAATAAAGTTTAGTATGCCTGAACTCAGAATGTTAAGATGCTTTTTTTAGTGAGGATGATTTTACATACCACTTTTAGAAAGTATGTATTTTCTTCCTTGGCCATCCAGTGTGCCTCTGCTAGGATGTGGATTGACTGTCTGGGTTTGGGGTGTCAGGGGCTGGGGAGGAGCAGTGGCTCCAGAGAGCCTGATGAGTCACGGCTGGGCTGAATAGACCTGGGCTGCATTTAGATTAGGGGGAGGAGATTTCCTTTCACCTGAATGGTGATACTTTCCACAATGCTGTCTCCACCTCCTGCCAGGAAGCTGCACCAGGGAGGACAGAACAGAGTTGACTGGGCACAGGGCTTCTCTGCACAAAAAGAAAAAATGCATTTTGGGGTATAAGTATTAGAACTAATACCCCAGAACTTTAGACTACTTTTGGAATCAAGAGGAACCTTTGGCAAGTAGAAGAGCTGGAGAAACTGAGAAGTACTGCCCTTGCTGTGTGTCTGGGGTTGGCCTGAAGTTTCAGTTTCTTCCAAGGAAAGGAGAAGGACTTTGCTGTGTGCTGTGTCCCCTGCTTGAGGAAAGTCTCCAAGGGCTTGAGTAGAACTTGCCTCCTGTTTTGAAGTCACAGGAACAACACAACTTCACCCCCAGCTCCAGAAACATCCTTGCTGGGAGTTTTGACCTGCCAAGAAGTGCCTGTGACTGTTTTTGCTGCTGGGAGCTGGAAAGCAATGCAACAACAAGAAAATCGATGCATCGCTCTTCTTGCAACAGTTTTTCCAACACAACGCAGTGGTGCTAGAAGAATCTCCCCACACCACCGCTGCTGAAACCGACGCAGCTCCTGTCGCCACTGCAAGAATTGTCGCATTGAGGGACCGTGAAGAAATTGAAGCAGTGCAGCGGACGCCTCCGCATCGTTTGCCAATGCATCCCGGATTTCCACACATCGTCCCTGTGCGGCAAGTTTTCCCCTACACATCACCTGCGAATCGGAGTCATCTCAGAATCTTCGCATCGCTTCCCCTCTACAGCCCGAACTGACGCACTGCTCCCCTGTGTCCAGCGGAACTGTTGCATCGCATCCACGAAGGTCTCAGGAATCGATGCATCTCTTTGTTTTTCTATGCTTCTCATCGCTGCAGCTGTTTGGCTTGGTGAACTTTGTCGCAACAACAGGTACATTGCAAAAATTCATGCATCCATGGTTTTCTATGGACTCAGTTGCTAAAACCTTTTGAAAGTAATTTGTATGTTGGATTTTTGTAATTTTGGTCTTGTTAAGTTTAGTTAAAGATAGTTTATTTTTTCTAAAACGGTGTGGTGTCCATTTGTGGTGTTATCACTGTGTTAGTGGAGTAGTGTGGCTCACTGGTTAGAGGCGGCAGGCCTGAGAGCAGAAGTCAGCCTGGGACCAGGGTTCAATTCCCGACACGGCAGGGTCGTGGACCTTGGTCAGCGGACTCGATAATTCTCGCTTCGGTGCTTACTCTAATCAGGGGTTCCACTCGGCAACTCTGGGCATTAGCTTGCCTAATCTCCACAACGGCCCCACCAATTCCGGGGATGCCTGGCTCCACCTTGGGGACTCCCAGCAAGGGACCATCCCACAGGGAAAGCCAGGACGGGTTCCCCAGAGTTATACAGCGCCGGGACGCCCCGTTGCTGGGGCAGCTGTGCGCTTTACAAGTATACTACATTTACATTTACATTTACTGTTAGAAATTGGATTTTTGGTTGGCTAGGGCATGTGCCAAAGTCGGGCAGAAACCACCACTCTAGTCAGGATAAGGGCGTTATACTCCTAAAATAACCCCTGTTCACCCCCTTAGTAGCTTGGCACGAGCAGTCAGGCTTATTTTAAAGGCAGTGTGTAAAGCATTTGCACATAACCAACAGTAATACAGTGTAAGCACTACAAAATGACACCACACCAGTTTAGAAAAATATCCAATATTTTTATATATTTAAGACAAGACCAACAAGCATTTGCAATGCAATAGATCTCGCATTAGGAAAGTTTGAGTTATTGGTCTTGTAAATGACAAATTTTTTATTTATGTGTTGGTTTTGAAAATAGCGAAATTAGGGCCATATGTAGGTGGCCAAATACCGGTCGGTAAAGCCGAAAATCAGTAGATTTTGGCTTTACCGACCGGTATTTAGCCATGTGAGATGTACATATTACCGAATGGCATCGGTAATAACGAATCGGTAAATAATTACTGATTCCTTATTTACCGACCGGAGAACACCGAAACAATGAATACCGAAAAACGAATCGGTAAAAGGCCCAAAATGCGATGTAGCAAAAATCGGTATTACCGATTTTGACCAAATTCGGTAATAACGAATCGGTATTTACCACTTATCCTGAGCAGTTGGTAATCAGGTGCATTGCATAAAAACAGCCCCAAAATGCAACTGTGTGAACACAATTTCGGGCCTCTACCTCATAGCAAGGCGGCTACGCTTGAGAGCAGCTGGAGTGAGGATCTGGAGACGGGAAGAGCGGGTGTACAGACTGCGCATCACATTGTTTCAATTGACTGAACCTGAAATCCATGAAAGGTACAGACTGCACCCACACACCATCCTTGACCTAATACGGGACCTAAAACCCTATCTGGAGCATCAGACACTAAGGGCGCACGCAATCCCCACCCATGTCCAGGTACTCTGTTGCCTGCACCTCCTAGTATCAGGAAGTTTCCAGGGTGTGATAGCCGCAGTGGGTGGTGTGTCACAGAGCTGTCTATCCCGTTTTTTCAACACCTTCCTGGATGCCATGATGGACAGAATGGAACATTACATTACCTTCCCCAGTACACAGGCGGAGCTGTAGAGGACAAAGCTGGAGTACTACCAACTTGCGCAGTTCCCACACGTCGTTGGCTGCGTCGATGGGACCCATATACCTATCTGACCACCTGCAGCAACTGAATACATCTACAGAAACCACAAATCCACCCACTCCATCAATGTGCAGGTGATATGTGATGCCAAGTACATCATAACTAATTTAATTAACAGTTGAGATGCACTCCTAGTTTTCTCATTGAATCCAACTTATCCATAATTGTCACGAATGCGTGCAGACTAAGCAGGTGCCCTGTTTTCATTTTCTTTTTTTCACCTTTGTTTTCTGTTGGGTGCAATCCCAGTTCAGAGCAGACTACATGAAATGATTCATGTAGAATCCAGGTCAGAGCAGACTACATGAAATGATTCATGTAGTCTGCTCTGAACTGGGATTGCACCCAACAGAAAACAAAGGTGAATTAAAGAAAATGAAAACTGTCCTGAGTCCACATCTCCGGTGAAACATCTTGGATTCGTCGTACAAGTCGGAGTTGACATTAAATGGAAACAAGTTTGATATATAAACTAACATTTAAAGAACACACTTTATGCATAATGTGGTGATCAGCTGTCACAATCTTTTGAGAATGTTGATTAGCAGATAACGTGGTACATGGAGCATCGTGATTGAGGCGATTTTGTACAAACCCCTTGTGTTCACTGCATTATGGGACATGCAGTTTTTGGTTGAAGCACAGTATTAGCAGTACAGATAGCGGGAATAGACAATGTAGAGGGCCAATCAGGGAGGTGCAGGGCGGTAACACACCAGTGAAATAGGGGAGGGCTAAGGTAGTGAATAATCACTTTGTGAAAGGCAGAGGCGACCCAACGGTTTTTAAACGTGCACGGCAGGAATGTTTACTTGGTTGAGAGGTAACAGCGGAGTTCATATACCAGTTACTCGAGAGGGAGAGTTAGGTAGGTGTCGATTGTTGGTAAACCCGGGTTAGAGATAGAGGGATGGTATATGTTTGAGTGAAGGAGCGCGGGATAAACCAAGCAGCGTAGGGAGCGGTTTGAACACAGGTGTGCAAAGCGAAGGGATTGATATTGAAGCAAAAGGTTATCAGTTTGAAATGAGGGGCACAATGGGTTTGAACAGTTGCATGAATAGAGGGATGAAGGTGGGAATATATAGTAGGAATTGGATTAGATTAAGTGGTAAGGGTTCTTTACGTTTACTAATAAAGCGTTTGGGCCGTAGGTTGTGAGCAGGAAGGAAAAGAGCTTGCTTAGTAACACAAGAGTGATTAAGGGAGAGTAGTTTAGAGATAGATTGGTTCGTTTTGGTTACTGGCTATGAAGGGACTGATTGTGGGGGGATAAGAGAGGGTTGTATAGTATTATGGCGTTTAAAATAATGTAATAATGTAAAATGAAATAATGAATACTTACTTTGAAAAGTAAATCTGCATAATCTGATGTTGGTCATGCCGCAAATGCTTATTGTTTTGTATTGTTGTTTTTTATAGTGACCCCTGATGAAGGGCGTTTTCTGCCCGAAATGCATTGGGCTTTTTTAATAAATACACTGCCTTGGACGAATTCGGCATTTGTCATGTTCTTGCAAGAGGTCCGGAGGGGCACAGCGCGAACATAAGAAACTTGAAAAAGGCTTATTATTCGGAATGTGGATCCAGATATAAAGCATGGATAAAATTAAAGGCGCAGAAATATGGAGTAAATGTGATAAAAATAATGAATTATTGGTTTACATGGGAGTAATACATGGCCGCCTAGATGGCGCCTATCAGCAGTGCGACTATTTTGGGCGAGAGGAGGCTCCTCTCTTTGAACTTGTCAAGTACATCATAACTGACATCGTGGCCAAATTCCCCGGGAGTACCCACGACTCGTACATCTTCCGGAGCAGTGGTATCCATACACGTCTGCTTGCTGGTGAATTTGGAGAAGGATACCTACTAGGTAAGTCAATGTGACACACCCTGATGTACACCCTGGCTCAAGCAATTGATCACACAACTTAATGGCACTTTCTTATGTACATAGGTGACAGCGCATATGCCCTCCGGCCGTATCTACTCACACCATATCTCAACCCAACCACCCCAAGGGAGAGGAGATACAATGTGGCACATTGGAACACACGCAACGTGGTGGAGCGCACATTTGGACTGCTTAAAAGCAGATTCCGTTGCCTCCACAAAAGTGGAGGTGCACGTCTGTACAGCCCCATCAAATGTTGCAAGATTATTGCTACATGTGCAATGCTACACAATCTGGCCACTAAAAAAGGAACAGCAGTGGAACTAACTGACTCTGAGGACGAGTACGAGGACAACCCTCAGCCAGAGCCTTGCGCAGCTGGTGTTGCAGTTGAACATGATGGGAGACAGAGACGGGCAGAGATAACGCCAAACTATTTCTGAGAGAGTAACGAGACAGAGCCAGTAACAGTTTTATGTTATGGTGTTTAATAAGCACACCACCAGTATTGTAAGCAGTGTCCATTCGGACATGGGTTACATCACCCAGCTAATGTTTGGCAATAGGCAGTGGTCCCTACTTCCTGCGTCCACGAGCTGCATGTGCACGTTCCCTGGCAACACTGTCTGTAGTCTCAGACTGTTCCTGCGCAGCGCCGTGGCGTTTGCTGTGCCTCCTGGCCTCGGTGTGAGAGGGCATAATGCTACCACGGCTGGTAGCCTCCTCACTGTCCCCTCCCTTCCATTGTGGCTGCCTTTGCAGTCTGCAGGAGCTCTAATGCAGAGGTCATAGAAACCATGACCCTGGCCACATCCCTGCTGCAATGCGCCATCTCCTCCTGCGTAGCGATGGACCTGCGACACATCAGTGAGGTTGCAGTGGCCAGCCGGTTCACGGACTTGGTATAGGCCTGGAGCCTCTGCCTCTCCCTGCGCCTGCCAAGACGGCCCTGCTCCAGCTGCTTGCAGAGGTTGTCCACAGAGGTTGCTACTCTCTGCATTCCCTCACACAAGTTGTCTCCCATTGCACTGATGCCCTTTTCCATCCTGTGCATGTGCTTGTTGATGTGTGCCACCTCCCTGTGCAGTGATCTCATCTCCCTCCATTGCAGGCGCTGGACCTTCAGCATGTTGCCTTCCAGTCCGGCGAACACACTTTCTCCCTGTTCGGATGCTTCAGGACTGTCCGGCCTTGCCCTGCAGCGTCTGGATGAACTGTGGGCGCCCTCAGACGGAGTAACAGCCCTCTCCCTGTTGCCTCCCTCATGGATTGTAGTCTGTTGGCCTCTGTGCCCTCCTCTGACGACTCCTCCATCTGCTGGAGGGTGGCCACGGCATGCCTCTTGCCTGACTGTGGTGGTGTTGGTGATCGTCGCAGTGGGGACTGGGTATGAGGGGATGGCGGCGTTCCCTGGTGCTGTGGTGATGCCTGTTGTGAAGGATTTGGTGGTTGTGCTTGGGCGGAGCTTGTGGTCCCTGCAGGCATGCTTTCTTCCTCATTTTGCCTCCCCTCTGGCCTGGCTGACTTTGCTCTGCTCCCCTCTGCAGCACTGCGAGATGTCTCGCCTGTAACGACACAAATGTAGATATACTCACTGCCCTGTCTGCATTTGAATTACATTAATCATCATGCCTACAGATCACAGTGATTGTCCTGACATTGCCAATTACTTTAACATGCTATTGTGTTTGCTAGCCTGACTGTCCTATACATCAGTTCCCTCTGACTACATCTCCCAAAATGCATTGCAGGTAATGAGTAAAACATGGAGTGGAGTGGGAGCCCCTATGCCACTATGGGGATTGGGGTTGGGGAGGGGGTAGCACAGCATGCTGGGCATGCTTCTTACCTTGTTTCCTTGCTGCTCTGCCAGAGCTGTCTGCGTCTCCCACACCACTCACACTCTCCGGCTGGATGGTGGACTCCACCATCAGTTCCAGTGGTGTTGGTGCTGGTGCTCTGTTCTTTCCTCCACCTGTTTTGGCAGCCTGCCTCTGCCTCTCTGCCATCCTTGTTTTTGCTATCTTCCTGAGGTCATACCACCTCTTCCTGATGTCCTCAATGGTACACTGGGTCACACCTATGGCATTTATTTTGTCCCGAATGCCACTCCATTTGCCTCTTTTGAGACTCGGGCACATTGTGTGACTGCTGACCAAAAAGCCTGTGATGGTCCTGGCTGACATCCTGGATCAGTACCTCCAGCTCCTTGTCACTGAACTTCAGCTTTCTTTTCCTCTCACTTCCCTCCTTCTCCCTGTCCTGGCTTGCCATTTCAATGCTTTTTTTCTTTTTTCTTTTATTGTTTGTAGCTGTGAGGCTCTGTTGCTGTTGGCTCCTCAGCTCACCTGCCTGCCTACCTCACAGTGAGCTCCAGGTCCTGTGCAGCTGCCTGGGTGTGGCTACTTCCTGTTTGGCAGGTAATCGGGTGACTCAGGATTGGCTGATTCATCGAATTACGAATTTTTGAATTACCAAATCAGTATTTACCGATTCGGTAATGGATTCTGTAATACCAATTCGGTATTGGATTTTCGGTATTATTTTTTACCGATTCGTTCCGAATCAGTATTTTTTACCGATTTTTAACGAATCGGTAATGTTTAACGATTTTTTATCTACATCGCATTTACCGATTCCTTAATACCGAATCGGTAAAATTCGGTATTAAGGAATCGGTATTCATGTTTTACCTACATATGGTCCTTAATAGCTTTGTCATTTACAATGCCAATACTTTTAACTTTTGCAAATGTGACACCTATAGCATTTGTAATGCAACATGTTTTTATTTACGTGACTTCGATGTATTGATATTACAAATAACAATGGCTTTTAATTTTTTTTCAATAATTAATACTTAAATGAAAGTTATTGTAATTTATAATGGCACTAGCTTAAAGTTTTGTAAATAACTTTTGTGAAGATTATGTTCAGTGTATTTTATATTGGCGAAAATCCAAGAACAGAAGTGAAATATTAACATCTTTTTGTGACATTTGTAATAAAGCTTGAAACATTGAGAGAACATATTTGCACCAGTAGTTGTTGAATAATTGCACAGATTGATGCTCTGGTGGCGCTGAGTGATGTTGTGGTGGCGACGAGTGATGCTGTAGCGTTCAGTGATGCTGTAGTAGTGCTTAGTGATGTTGTGGTGCCCCTGAGTGAAGTTGTGGTGCCCCTGAGTGAGGGCGATAGATAGATAGATAGATAGATAAATAGATAGATAGATAGATAGATAGATAGATAGATAGATAGATAGATAGATAGATAGATAGATAGATAGATAGATAGATAGAGTGAGGGCGATAGATAGGTAGATAGATAGATAGATAGATAGATAGATAGATAGATAGATAGATAGATAGATAGATAGATAGATAGATAGATGGATGGATGGATGGATGGATGGATGGATGGATGGATTGGTGGATGGGTGGATAGATAGATAGATAGATAGATAGTCAGATAGATAGATAGATAGATAGATAGATAGATAGATAGATAGATAGAGTGAGGGTGATAGATAGATAGATAGATAGATAGATAGATAGATAGATAGATAGATAGATAGATAGATAGATAGATAGATAGAGTGAGGGCGATAGATGTTATGTTATGTTATGTTATGTTATGTTATGTTAATTGAATTTTAGAGCGCACAGCTGCCCCAGCAAAGGGGCGTCCCGGCGCTATATCTGAAAAAGGTAACATAACTAACAGCACAGAAAAAGTGGGAGGTAATTAATAAGGCAAAGGAAAAAAATAAGTTTTAACAGCTTTCCTGAAGGACAAAAGGTCTTCTAAAGACCGAATGTAGAGAGGGAGTGCGTTCCATAGTTTGGAGGCCAGAACCGTAAATGATCGGCCACCCAGTCTGCATCTTTGGAAACGAGGAACAAGTGCCAAATTTTGGCCGGCAGAACGAAGGCTGCGCGAAGGGGTGTACAAAGTCAGCAGGTGCTGAAGGATGGTGGGAGTGTCAGTTTTAAGGATTTTAAAAGCAAAGCAAAGGGTTTTAAACTCTATGCGTCTAATAACAGGCAGCCAATGTAGTTTGTAGATCGTGCTACGGGCTGAACAGAAGCGCGGCAAGCCCACTAGGGTCCTGGCTGCCGCATTCTGAACCCGTTGGAGTCGCAGGACTTCCGCCTGATTGGCGCCCACGAACAGTGAGCTCGCGTAATCAAGCCTTGATAATACGCTGGCTTGTATTACCATCTGGCGGGTGGGGGCATCAAAAAATTTGAGGATAGGCCTCAAACCACGCAGAATGCCAAAGCACATGGATGCCACCTTTTTGGTATGTAACGAAAACGTCAGCTTGGAGTCCAACCATACGCCAAGGTTTTTCAGTTCTGAAACAGGTTTTGGGGGAGGTCCCAACTCTTTGGGCCACCAACTAGCACCCCACAGATCAGGATGTTTCCCCAGTACCATCACCTCAGTTTTGAGGGCGTTGAGTTGTAAACAGTTGGCGGTAAGCCAACTAGCAACAGCCCTCAAACCATCCGCAAAGTTAGATGCCAGTTGGTCGGAGCCCCCATTAAGAGCCACCGCCAACCCGATAGATAGATAGATAGATAGATAGATAGATAGATAGATAGATAGATAGATAGATAGATAGATAGATAGATAGATAGAGTGAGGGTGATAGATAGATAGATAGACTGATAGATAGATAGATAGATAGATAGATAGATAGATAGATAGATAGATAGATAGATAGATAGATAGATAGATAGATAGATAGATAGAGTGAGGGCGATAAATGTTATGTTATGTTATGTTATGTTATGTTAATTTTAGAGCGCACAGCTGCCCCAGCAAAGGGGCGTCCCGGCGCTATATCTGAAAAAGGTAACATAACTAACAGCACAGAAAAAGTGGGAGGTAATTAATAAGGCAAAGGAAAAAAATAAGTTTTAACAGCTTTCCTGAAGGACAAAAGGTCTTCTAAAGACCGAATGTAGAGAGGGAGTGCGTTCCATAGTTTGGAGGCCAGAACCGTAAATGATCGGCCACCCAGTCTGCATCTTTGGAAACGAGGAACAAGTGCCAAATTTTGGCCGGCAGAACGAAGGCTGCGCGAAGGG